>NC_142439.1:39145000-39770000 GCF_059453495.1 Arachis ipaensis
GAAGATATTTGGGTGTAAAACAAAGATATTTGGGTGTATTTTTATTTTGATAAGTTCTGCATAATTCAGAACTCTTCATCTTCCTCCTCCTCATCTTTTGCTGTTCTTCTTCATCTTCTTATTTCTTATTCTCATAATTCTTTTTTGGAGGAAAAAATCAAACAAAGAAGAAAAAAATACATAATGTTGCAAAATCAAAAGAAGAGGGAGGAGAAACACTATATATGATGAAGATGAAACACGCGAAGAAAAAGGAGGAGAAACATAAAGAAAAAGGAGAAGAAGAAGGAAGAAGAGGATGAGGAGGAAAAACGCGAAGAAAAAATGACAATTATGATTTTCATCGAGGAAAAAGAAGAAGAGTCGTTCTTAATGGTGAGGGAGCGCTTTGGAAACGTGATGCGCGTGTTAACACGCTTTTGTGGGTGAGTGTAGCTTCTGTTGGGTTTGACCCAACTTGTAAGACTTGTAAACCAAAAAGACTTGTATGTGTAGCATGACTGTAAAAATAAAATAATATCCAAGCTTATTCCAGGATAGTAGTTTATTATTATTATTATTATTATTATTATCTGAAACAGATGGATTGGACCTAGATATGGGTCCAAAATTCTTTTGGGCGCTAAATTCGACGTCTCTATAGAAGAGGTGTCGTCGTCCAATGTCTTGAGGATGGAGGTGGTACCTGCAAGGGAAGTTCGATGTTTAAGTTAACAAGGATTTTAGATAAGATTTTATGTAGATTAGAGTTGAGAAATACCTCGAGTAGAGGGGATATTTATATAATTGAATGAGTGACCTAGTGGCCACTCTTGTAACTTTCCCTCCTATTTTAGTGGGTAGTTATCTTCTCCTTTTTTTACGGGGTTGTTGAGATCTTATATTTGAATATATGAGCATTTTTGTAGATGTAGTTAAGGTTTTGTACTAAGGTCGATCCGAAGAGGTCAGACACGCAGCCATTGTAGAATTCGAGCCTTATATGCTTTTGGGACTGGCCTTTAGTTTTGAGCCAAAGTATGAACAGTGTCCCTGCTCGAGACCAAATTCTTAGAAGTTGGACTCGAGCATCCATTTAAGTCGTGGATGCGAGTTAATCAGGTTGGCTTTCTTGACGTGCTTTGAGGATCCAGGTCGGGAAACTCGACCAAATTTTTGAAATGATGTGACGTTTCGCCTTTTGTAATGTTTGCACGCTTCTTCGATTATATTGGTAACCGTGTGCACCGTTTAATGTGTAAGAATTCAATTTTCGGTAAACAGACTTTTTTGGCTATTTTAAAATTTATTTCGCAAAATGTCAAACCATGACCCTATAAGAAATAGTGAGGCTGGCCCAATGGTAAAAAAAATAAAAAATTAAATAGAAAAAGCCATTAATAAGGTCAAAATTGACTTTATGACAACAATTAATTTTCTTAAGTCAAGTTTGACTAGTAAATAATAAATATTAGTTTACCATTGGTTTATTTTTCTTACTAGAGACTTTTTGAGCCAGAAATTCACTTTTAGTGACGGTTTTGGGTGTGCCAAGAAAAACTCTTATAAGCAAAAACTTCGAAACCAGTGGTAAAAAAAAGAATTTCTACCTTGGTAATTGTGTCCCAAGATTGATATTAGCAATTCATTCATGATTTATTTCTTTAAGAATAAATCTTAGCCATTAATTATTTTACCACGGTAAAATTTATTTCAAACCGAATTTTTGACTAGTATTCCGCAAACGACTCCTAGAAACCCTAAATCTTCTTACTTGCCACACAAGTAACCTGTCTCTCTTTCTCAGCCTCTGGGTTGAGACTATCTTAGCCTTTCACCCCGCTCTGCTATATTTTTAACCTCGAGTAACTAACTGCAGTTAACTGTGGATAAGCTCGACACGCAAGCGCTGACCAAGCTTCCTCGTTTTCATGTCCCTTATTCATTGAAGCCCAGCCCTTGACCACGAAAATTCCAGCCTCTTTTTACTATCATAAATTCAGCAAGACTTTGATTTTTTATTTAAGGAAGCATTGGCTACAAAATTCACAAAAAACTTTACACATTTTTACACTCTTTTGACCGAATTCTTGAGAGAGAAAGAGAAAAACTTTTTGCACTTGTTTTCTGTGCCCCATCTCCTATTTCAACTCTTCTTCTATTGTTCTTCTTGTGTTCTTCAAGTACTCAATCCATACAAGCACAAACTCTTGCCCGTTTTCGCCAATCCTTGCGTTTATATTGAAATTTCAGCTAGGTAAACTCTTGTTCTTTCTCCTTTTCTTTTCTTTTTTAAAAACAGTAGCCATGATGAATTCTTACTCTCCTTCATGTATAGATAACTCCTCTTGAAGCACCCATGGAGCACGCCTAAAGAGTTAGAGAGATTCGAGCTCAAGGTGGTTGAATTTCGACGTTTTTGCGATACTTTTGGCCAAAAATGAAATTGCACCATCACCAGCTGTGCTTATGCCCTTGTGTGCACGTTTTCTAGTATGTGAAAGGTTTAGGAACTGAATTCAATAAGAGGTAAGAGTTAGGATTAGTTAGAGTATGTCTGTTCTTGTTTTTGGTTTTCATATGAGCCACTTTGTGGTGATTTTGTGCTTGATTCTTAATTTTAGAAATTCAGTGATGCTTCTCTATTTTGGACTATTATTTGAGTGATATATGAAACTTATTTACCTTTGGAAATTATATGAAACAACTGAAATTATTTGGAGCACTTGGAGTTTAAGTTTCAAGCCTTAAAAATCACTAAAAGTGGATAAAAATAAAAAACTGCACTCCTGAAAATTCAGCCACTAAATGATCATGAAAGTCATGTGTATAAGGGTTAAAAAGAGGTTAGAAAATTGATTTTAATCTTATGGAAAAAGGTGTAAAAGTAAAAAGGGTGTTATGGTCATTTTTCGGTAAAAAGAAAGTTAAAAATGTAATTTAAGTGAAGAATAAATAGAATTCTGAACTTAGTATCATTAGGGGTAAAATAATAATTATATAAATTAATTAGGTCAAAATTATAATTACAATAAAGTTTCGGACCTAAATAAAGACTTTAGTAAAAATTAGAAGTAAAATGGTAAAAGGCAGTAACTAGAATAAGTAAATAAATTAACAAAGGGTAAAATGATCTTTTAGGTCCTTAAGGATAGAATTGGCATTAACTAAAAGTATTATGGATAATTTGGTCATAGAAAAATTATTAGGATTAACCCGGTAATATTTTGATGGTAAATCAGGTTAAACGGTAAAACTAGAGTACTTAGGGGCATATTAGTAAATTTAGGCATAAAGTCAAACTAAAAATGATTAATTAATTTAATGAAGGAGAAAAGGTCAATTAAAAAAATATGAGGGTAAAATGGTGAAGTAATAACACTAGTGGTGAAAGCGTCACTAAAAGCCTAAAAGAAAACTAGAAAAACGAAGTTATATACACAAAGGGTAAAATTGAAAATGTACAAAAATACCAAAGGAAAAAATAATAAAATATGTGACGAGGCTGAGATATTAAAAGCAGGAACCGGTCACAAGCTTTCAAAAAGAAGGGCAGAGAAGTCCTTTAGAGATAAATTTTATTTGAGATGTGCCGCGGAAAAAGAACTGTAAACCCCAAGGTGTCAGAAGTTGTTTGGAGGTAGGTATTATCCACTGACTGCTAAAACTTTGTTTTTCCTTTATGCGTATATTATGGCGTCAAGCTTTACAACGATTGTCTGTTGTCACGGACTGGTGGTATTCTTAACCACATCGACACGTATGCACGGACGGACACAAATTGGGAAACCATATCTAGGACTAGTTCTTAGGTAATGTCGGGTTGTGGGTAGTCAACCGACGCATGAGCTCATGGCCTGCATAGGAGCAGGCATGCATCATACTTGGTTACTGCATTCTCTATGTTTGTGATTGCTTACTTGTACATGTGATTATATTTCGTCTCTGCTTCTTGTATTTCGTGCTTGGTTACTATTCTACTATATACTTGTATTTGTACTTGTTTGTGTGACTTACTAACCTAACTGCGTGAAGTCTTAGACTTAGGCTATGGAACCCCTTAGGTTTTCCTGTGTAGTACCCTGTTGAGAACCTTAGGTTCTCACCCCTTACTTCCCCATTCCGCAGATGCAAACCGGCGAGATCTTCTTTGAGTTTTCAGCCTTGGGACTAGCGAGTAGCAGTAACATTATCGGAGGGTCAGAGCGACTTCTTTTACTTCCACACCGCAGTTCCATGTTTTTTCAACTGCCAGGGATTGATGACCAGCAGTAGTTATAACAATAGCAGTAGTAGTAGTAGTAGTCTTTGCCCTCGCTTTGTATAGACTTTTAGAGGGCTATGTGCTTTTATAAATACCTATATAAACAAGTTAGAAGGGGTCCCAGACTAGAGTGACTCTTGTGAGTCGAGGCCTGTTAGTATAAATATGGAGTCTGTAAATATTTTCAAGAATAAGCAACGACGTAACCCAGTATAAATTATGATGTACTGAATGAGCCTTCACGCATATATGTATGAGATTACTATGTTTTTTGTATTTTCTATGCATCATGTATATATTATCTATTCAACTTTTATCTATTTCGTTATTTCTATATACCTGACACACGATCTCGACTAGCACTATAGGCTCATATGTATATATTTAATATAAGGTCTAAAGTCTTTAGGGAAAGCCGTGTAGTAGCACCTGGCAACTAACATTGGTCATAACGTTCTAGAAGTTGGGTTGTTACATAATGCATAGTAGAGTTACCATTTGCCCTATTGTTTATATAAGGCAATTTCTCCTCCTTTTCTCATTTTTTCGCGTTTCCATTTCCCCTTAGGGTTTTTCTTTTCCTCTGCAGAGCCATTTTCATTTTGAGTTCTTCTTTCCTTCGAATCTTTCTTCATTTTTCTTCGAATCTCCCCCTTAGTTGTTTCTTACAAGCTTTTGGGCCCCTTTTTTCCAAGATCTTTGCACCCGCCTTTTTCGCTTTCAATATCATCAAGGTTGGTACTTTCTCTTCTTAATGGTTGTTTATTAGTGACTGTTTAATTTTTGTTAGGGCTTTCTTGTTTGTGATGTTTTCTTAGCTTCTTGTAGAGTGTTATATCTGTTCTCTAAGAACACGATTTTGTTGTTTCTAAAAGTTGCCAATTAGGGAAAAATATGGTTTTCTGGCTCTGCTATTTGTTTGTGAACTCCTCCTTGTGTGTTGCTTCTTTTGAATATTATAGTAGTTGTTGATTTTCTTAGAATAATTTTTTGAAGTGACCTTCACTGTGACTGGGGTTTTATATTGTCCCCAAAAGGTGTCGTGTTATCTCTGACGATGATGCCATTTTTGTTTTTGTGAACCTGGGATATACTTTTCCATAGTTAATATTTGGAGATGCAAATATTTTGCTTCTGTGATGATTTCTAACTTGTTTGATGATTACCCGAGCTATTATTTGTAGTGATGTAGTTTTTCCTTTTTTTAGATATATATTCTTATGTCTCGCTCAGTAGTTCTCAACATGTCTTCTAGAGTTTCTTCCAACCTAGATTGGGTAGATAGTACGATTTTGTCCATTGTTCCTGTAGTTGATAAGGAGTACATAGAGAGATTTTGCTTTCAACAAAGAATTTGTAGAACCCAAGAAGAGAAACAAAAGTATGAATTAGAAGCTCCTGATCCTGAGGATAGAATATGTTTTTCCCAGTATAACAACTCAAAAAACCATTTTTTGTTCATGTACGAGTGTCTGTTCACTAAGCTTAGGGTGACTCTTTCTTGAAAGAGTAATTTTCGTCGGTTAGGAATTTCACACAAAATAATTCCATTGATAGTATAGTTTCCAACCAACAAATAATACTCAATCAAAGTTTTAATATGGTTGGCATAAGTACAAACCCCAATGAAAATAAACTGAAGTATTCAAACCTCGGGTCATCTCACAAGGAATTGCAATGAAGTGATCAATTATTGGCTATGAAGGGGCAAAGGGGGTTTGATTTGTAATTAACAAGAAAAGTAAATAACAAGAAAGTAAATGACAATTAACTAATAAAGGAAAGGAAAAGAACTCTTCGCTAAGGCTTGGGAATTAAGATCACCATCCTTGTCTACAAATCATGTATTGACAATTACGAGAGACCAACCCATCAAGTCTAATTCTATGCTTGAAGTACGTCAAATAGGCTTGATCAAGATCAATCTATAAGTCCCAACCTACCTACTAATTAGCTTAGTAGTGGGTTAGTGTCAATGGGTATCAAATTGACCACTAAGAGTCCTCAAATCACCAATTCAATTAGACTCAATGACTCAAGATCACCCAATTCCCTTAGCCTAGGCCAAGAGTAAAGAAAACTACTCTAAAACTAGTAAAAACATTTCATCAAACACCTAGAGTGCAATAAAAGTAGACATCACAAAATGTAAGAATTAATAAAAGCTATAACTAACATGAGCAAGAAATAAACAATAGCAATGAAGATAAACAGAAAAAGACATGGAAACATAAAATTGCATTAAAAAAAATTAAAATCCAACAAGGGTTCATAAACATAAAAGAGAGAAAAATAAGAAATTAACAAGAGAAGTAGATAAACTAAAGTGTTAGAACAAATAAAAGTAAAGAAAAACTAAAATGAAACAAGATTAAAACATAGATTTAAAAGGAATTGAAATAAAAATCCTAAAATCTAGAGAGAGGAGAGAGCCGCTCTCTCTAGAATTCTACCCTAAAACATGATGAAAAACTATACTATGACTCCCCCCATTCTCTTACAATCCTTGGGTTCAAAAGCATCAGAAATGAGTTGGATTTGGGCCTCCTTGAGCTTAGAAATCGCTCCCAGCGTATTGCCTTTAGTGAGGTCATGTGCCGCTTGGCACGCGTACACATGGGTCACGCGTACACGTCACTGGCAAAATTTCTCTTCACGCGTACATGTGGGTGACGCGTGCACGTGGCCTTGAGTTCAACAACTCCTCATTTCTTCATGAATTCTCCATTTTTGCATGCTTTTTCTTCATTTCTTCAACCCAATCTTTGCCTTCTAATCCTGAAATCACTTAACAAACATATCAAGGCATCGAATGGAATTAAAGTAAATTAAATTTAGCAATTTTAGGGCCTAAAAAGTATGTTTTTACTTTTAAGCACAAATTAGGAGAAATTCACAAAACCATGCTATTTCATTGAATATATGTGAGATAAGTTGATAAAATCCCCTAAATTCAACACAAGATAAACCACAAAATTGGAATTTATCAACAATCTCCTTTTCCGACTTTGAAACAGAAATTATTCAAACCTCTAAGATTTTCCGTTCTCATCTCCATCCGAACTCCTGGAGTTTTTTTGAAGGTTTATCAGTTAGTTAGTCAGGAGCTCGAGCTTCCCTTACCCTCCAAGGTTTTCTTTTACCTTTTCCATCTTACCAAACCCTTTAGTTCTAAGATGCAACATTGGGCTTCTTTCCAAGCTGTGTAGGGTAAGAAGGTATTTTCCATCTTTGATGATTCCTTTATCATTTCAAAAATTACTTCAAGGTCCGACCTATGGAGGGTGTCCGACCTTTTTTCAATAATGAGAGAGATGAGCCCATTTTTTGTCAATACTGATAGGAGTTCTCTAATGTTGTGAAATATAATCTCGAGGATCTTGATGAAGTGGAAGAATATATAGTAGCCCTATTTTATGAGTGTTGGGGCCGATCTCTTCACCTCGATATAAAGACATTTCGATAGCCAAGCCCAGCTATGTCTGAACTGAACTAGGTAGCTAGTTTTTATTTTGTAGATAACCCCGCTCTTTTATTTGTTGAATTCTAAGTCTTAAAACTTCTTTTATCCTTTGCTTTTATAGTGAGAATGACCAGTGGCTCGGACGCTTTGCAAAAATTAAGGCAGGCGAAAAAGAATGCAACTGCTCAGTTAGTTCAATTGAAGGAGGTCAAGAAGTCGGGTAAGACTTTATCTCCTTCGAAAACGGATTCATCTTCTTCTCAGTCTGGAAAATTGGCACCTCTCCCACCTTCTATCAAAGAGTCCACACCTCAAACTGTCCCTCCTATTCCCCTTTTAAAGAACCTCTGAAGGAGTCTAATACAAGTGGCTCTCAAAATAGAAAAACCTTCCTTCTTAGTTTGAAGTGTTGATGAACAAGGTTTTAATATTGTCAGCTTTTGTGAAGAATACATCCTTCCCCATAGTTCCATAGGTATAGACAATTCATCTATGGAGAGACATTTGGAGGTGCTAGCCCAAGATAGAATTCAAAAGATGGGGATGTGTTCGGCTTTGCTGAATAGTCTTCACGAAACCCCTCTTAATGCTACTCAGAGGGAGTTGTTTGAGCTTCAAGCAGTGGTTGCTTCTTTGAAGGAGGCCAGGTCAAAACTAGAGGCTGAGAAGAAGACTTTAGCATCTGATGTTGCCAAGATTTGTGAGAGGGTGAAGCTTTCTGAGGCAGTGTGTGCTATGGTAGAGGGCTTCCAGAAGAAGGCTGAGGAGAGACATCGTCGAGAGGAGAGGCTTGAAAGAGAGGAAGAACTCGAGAAGCTTAAAGAAGAGCATGAGGAACTAGAACTATCAGTAGTAAAAGGCATGGATGAAGTGGCTGAAAATTTGAAGGCTCAGTTCAGAGTTATGATGCCCGAGGTGAACCTCTCTCTCATTGACCCTGACAATGTCATGATTGATGGGAGGATTGTTTTTTTGGATTCAATAGACGTAGAATTTCTCGAGAATCTGAATCTAAAGGGTGTTGATCAAGCCCTTCTTTCTTCCGATGCCGAAGAAGTCAACCCGAGTAGCTCTGATGTGGTTCCTCAAGCTGAACCTGAAATAGTCACTCAACCTAAAGAAAACTCCCAACCTGGCTCACCTGCTGCTGAAGATGCCTCTTAGGTTTAGCTTTTACTTTTCTTGCTTCTAAGTTGTAATGCCCGAATTTGTGTGTTTTTGAACGATTTTATTTTGTGGGACAATTTATTTAGTGAATGCTTTGAACTTTTATCTTCGCTTCATTCACTTATCTCTTTTTTTTTTGCAATAAGTGTTATAGAATTTTCCAGGTGAGTTATTTTTGCAACTTATTTGTACTTGGACTTCTTAGCTACTCGTTTTGATCCGAGTTGTATATGAAGTTGGGTAACTTGCTTTTATTACTCCTTGCATGGATGCTTGATCATTGAAGGTCGGTTGTTACTCATGGATGCCTAGCTTTTTAATGCTAAGTTATTTTGCCAATTGATGAGCCAAAACTTGATGGACTAATATTGACAAGTGTACTAAATCACTTCAAGTAATACCACGGTAAGTAGATATAATTCCCACGAGGATTAAAGAATTGAGCAAGCAACTTCAAATCGAATCTCTAATAAGATTAACAAACCTTTGAAGTGGATGAGATCTTGAAATAATAACAGTAAAGTATGTGAATAAATGCTTATGAATGATTAGAGAAATAAACAATGAATGGAGATGTTAAGATTTCAGAGATGTTTAAGTTTTAGAAAAGAAAAAGTTCAGGTTTATTTACTTTGGTTCATGCAAGATACTTTCACGAAAAATCATATATAATCAAACTCTAATTCCTTAGTGAATCAATTTCTCTCTATCTTATTTAATCGCTAATTCCTTGGTCAATTAATTAAGAGAAAGCAGTTAAGCACAATTCTGATTTAAAGTCGCACAATCTTCCAAAAGCTATCCTTAGTCAGTTTGAAAAATTATGAGAAAGAGTTTCAATCTAATCTCGATATTAAATTTCCCAAGATAATAAAGGAATCCAAGCCAGAGTTAGAATATTTTCCAATACTTCTAATCATTAAGATGAAAAACGAAACTAATTCTTGAAAAAGTAACAATGCATTAATCAAAATAAAAGAAATGTTTAATTACTCTGCAGGTCCCTATAATTTTACCGAATTTTCAATTAGGTCCCTATGCTTTTTTTTTCAATTGGGTCCTTAAACATTAATTTTTTTTTCAATTTAGCCCCTACCGTGACAAAATCATTTGAGATAATAGAATATTGTGTTAAAAAATCGAATATTCTCATAATTAGGTTAAAATAGCAAACTGAACCCACCTCTAATTTTTCAAAATCTCAAAACTACCCTTACATTTTGTAAAACCCTAGCCAGCGCTTGTTCTCTGAAGTCAGTGGCGTTTCTCCTCTGTTTGCTGGTGTCGTTGTCGTCTTTGGCGGCGTGAGCGTCCGTCGTCGTCTGTCGTCCTTGCTCTGTGCTGCACTGGTTTGTGCTGTTAGTGGCAACTCCATAACACAGACGTCACTATCAAAGTCTTGGTTACCTCCACAGCTTTGGAGAAAGCTCTTTAATTTCTCTTAAACTAAATTTATTGAGCTGAAGAATTCAAGAAAGAAAGAAGAACGAAATCGAAAATGGGTAATCAGAAGCAGAAATGGAAGAACAGTCGCAAAGATTCCCAATTCGCACCCTTTCTTACTTCACGTTCCAACATTGACCTTAAGGTGCAAAATTTCCCTAATTAGCCTTTTTGATTTTGCGTCTTATCTCAATTTAGGGTTTTAAATTTCACCGCAATGTGTGTAATTTCCCTTTATGTATTCTATTTTCTAGATAAATGGTGAAATTTGAGTGTGAGAAAACTGAGTCAAGGGTTTAGGGTTTTTAATTTTTGTTCTTTTGTGGTAATTCAGGATAAGTAGTGAAATTTGAGCGTTAACACACTCAAGGATCCAAAGAAAAATCTAGGGTTCCTAGAATCAAGGCTGTGGCCCCTGCTGCTGCTATCCCCTGGTAATGCCATTGTTGTTTTTGGGGAAGATGCTACCCTATCACTGCTATAATTCTTCAACCTGATCCTTTTTGTTGCTGTGGGTGATTTCTCTCAAAATGATGAAGATGCTAAGAATCCTCTGCGGTATGCGAATTGACGTCTCTAATTCTATATGTATTATTACAATTAAATGATGTGGATTAAGATTGTAGTTCTAGTTAAAACTGTTGTATGCCTCAACAAAATAAGAAAGGTATTTCGTTACTTTTAAATTATTCTGAGACTTGGTTGCTTTTGTTTATCTTCTCCCCAAGTACAATGCAATGATTTTAGAAGCGCTCTTAGCTTTGAAAGATGCTAATGGATTTGACCTGAATGTCATTGTTAACTTCATTGAGGTCAGATTATGAACTTATAGCAAGTAAACGTCGCAGGGAAGAAGAAGTAATGCTAATTCTCAGAATGTAAGTTACTTAACTTGTAGCTTACCACTGTAATTCCAAGACGTTTCTGTGAAATTTTTTCATCAATTATAAACTTGAAGGACTATAAGATATGTAAAAAATGTTCTTTTATTAAAATTTTGTTATAAAACAACATAACATATCATGAGGCATAGTGTTAATTTAGGAATGTGTAGAGAAAATTCTTAACTGTTGTTTTATATGTCTTGTCTTTTGTTGAAACTTGAGAAAATATATATTGTTTGTTCCAGCCTGAACATAAAAAAATTCATACCTTCAATATACTTGCTTTTTAAATTTTGTCAGTCAAATTAGTTCTCTTGCTTGAAGAACTATATAGAAATAAGTTTTTTTTTTAAATAATTCTAGTTATAACTATATCAATAGTTCTGGTTACCATATGCCATATGCAAGTTCTTTTATTATGTTGATACGATCATATATGGTTGCATATATTTATTTTTATATGCAATAAATTGCTCTTGCAATTATGGAATGATTAATCCCTTTTTTTTTCAATCAGACCAGTTACATGTGGTAGTGACTCAACAATAGAGGTGTATATGGAGGTGACCGGAGAACCCTCAAAGAGATGAATAGACATCACAAATATGATCTTGCTCCGACTTTCTTTGTTCCAAAAGCAGGCTACCATGCTTTGATTGAAGCTTTTGGTGGAAAAGGCTATTTTGTTGGGACATCTGATTAACTCAAGTCTAATCTTTCTCAGCTCTGAAACTGGCCGTTATCAATGTTATAATTGATCCCTATGCTGGTTCAGAGAGTGGGAGGCTACAACACAAGAACTGATTTTCAGATTATCTATATTATACTAAAATTACGTTTTCTATAGTTTTCGTTTTTAGATTTCAAATTTTAATAACACAAATTACATAGCATTGTGGTTTTCTATGGTGTACCATGATATAATAAAGACACAAACTATATTCCATTAATCCACACAAATGTAAAATGATACATGATCATAATGAATACTTGAATGATGAAAATTGAATTTTATATATACTTATTACTACTATTTTTGTTTCATTTTATCAATGTTATAGGAATATCTTTTATTGAATATTTATAGTTTCACCGAATTTTCAATTAGGTTCCTATCCTTTTTTTTCAATTGAGTCCCTATATATTATTTTTTCTTTTCAGGGGTATACAAGTAATTTCACAATTCACTAATATTTTTTTGACGTTGAACGTTAACAGGGACTAAATTGAAAAAAAATCATGTATAAGAATACAATTGAAAAGAAAAAAAAAGTATAGAGACTTAATTGAAAATTCGGTGAAACTATAGGGACCTGCATAGTAATTAAACTTAAAAGAAACAATCAATTTACCAATCCATAAAAATCAAACAGAACTCCCAACCCTAGCAAAAGAGAATTAGTGACTCATGAAAAAATAAAAACTAAACTAAACTAATGAATGCAAGATGTTGGATGCTAGATGATCCTCCATGAATCATCCCTCCGCTTATTTATATCCTAAATCTATCCTAAAATTCAAATTTAAACTAAATCTAATCTTATCTTTCGAAGAAGGATAAGGTAACTAAAATAATAATTCAAATTTAAAACTAACTCTTATCTTTCTAGAAGAAGCTAACAATAACTAATCATTCAAATCTTAAATCTTTGGAGAGTCAGGGCCAAATTAAAATATTCTGGACGAGATTTTTAGGCGCTGCACTTTAGATGTTGGCACTAGGCACCAATGCATTTCGGACCCCCGGGAGGTGGAGATTCTTTGAAGTTGGGGCCAAACATGGGTGCTGGGCGCCCAGTTGATGAAAAACTTGCTGAAGTTGGGCGCCCATGATTGAAGTCAGGCGTCAGGCTTCAAAACTCTTCCACTGGCATTTAACTTCATTGTCTAAAGTTATATTTCAATGTCTGAAGTTAGAATTCAGCTGTTGAAGTTAGGCGCTACTTCCTTTCTTTTTCACTAGGCGTTTTAACTTGGGTTTTCTTTCATGGTGCTTTCCTTGTTTGCTTCTTTTTACTTGATTCTTTAGAGAATAATCTTGAATACACAATGATTCTAAAACAACTCTAAATATATAAATTAGCTACGAAAATTTCAATTAAAACATAAAAGTTTCAATCATAAGAAAACTACTTAAAAAGATATGTAAAAATCACTTAAGATGCCAAGGCATCACAACACCAAACTTAAAACTTTACTTGTCCTCAACCAAAAAGAAGAATAAATAGAGATTATCTTAGTGATAAGAATTGACGAGTTTATTAATTTAATTCTAATTTGGATGTTAAAGTAAAAGTAGGGTTTATAATAATCTCTATGATCGCATGTGAACTTTTGCTATCTTCATAAATCTTGCATACTTAAAATTAAGAATATTCAAACACTCTAATTTGGATTATATTATAGGAATCCTTTTATAATTTTATAACCTTGAAAGTAGCTTATTTTTCTAAAAGATTTAACAATTTTTTAACTGGGGAGGATACTTGAAATTTTGACTCTAAGTATTTTGTCTCAAGGCAGCTCCTTATTGTGGGTTTTCAATCATTAATCCCGAGCCAGTTGGCTCAAGTTATCGGGTGATGAAGCATCCCTCAAATTTAATCATCCACAAGCACTTAACTAAAAAAAATCTTTTCATATATCGAGACATAGGTGTCCAGAGCCTCTTTGAACTCTATATGCTTTATCTCAAGGCAACTCTTAATATAGGTTTTCAATCGTTAATCCTGAACTAGTTGGTTTAAGATATCGGGTGATGAAGCACTCCTCATATTTACTTATCCAATTCTCTCCTTGACACAATAGCACTAGAAGCACATAACTGGACTCTAGTCATTGGTGCTCAAAACCTTGTTATTCTTCTGTTTTCGATCCCTCTTTTTTTTATTGCTTCATGGTTTGGACTTTGAATTCCCATAATATTTTTCTAGATTTTTGTTTTTGAAGATTCTATCTCTCTTTTCGCAAGTTTCATCCATATTGAGTCCATTGATATAATAATATTCTTTTACAAGTGATCCACTTTTTATTTAATCTCCTTTTTATTCTTCAATTCCTCTCACTCAGATACTCTCTAATATTCAAAATTACTAAAAATAAGCAAACAAAATTTTGAACAAATTGAATGAAAAAGAAAAATACAAAATATAAAGAAAACATGATATGAAAGAAAATAAAAGAAGAAAAGAAAAAAGTAATAAGAAATATGAACATTGCATGCAAAATTTTTAAAAATTATTTTTTGAATTTAAATTAAAATCCATAAAAAAAACTATGAGTGAAGGTACTTCGAGATCAACGTAAGAGAGGAAGGGTGCTTCGAAGGCGCTGAACTTGAGCCTTGGGCGCCAAACTTGGAACCTTGGCACCAGGCGCCAGCTTCTTGGCACCTTGAAGGCGTTAGACTTCAATTGTTGAAGTTAGGTGTCAGCCTCTTTTTTTTTTTTTTTTTGAAAAACTAATTAATAAAAGAAAAGTACTTTAATGAAAAAGAGAAGAAGGAGAAAAACACTTTAAAGAAAAAGAGAAGAAAGACATTCTAAATGTGGTTGGGTTGCCTCCCAACAAACACTCTTTTAACATCACTAGCTTGACTCACAATTTTGCTAGGATGGAAGTTGGATTGATTCGCAACACCTTCTTCTAGTGCTTTCCTCCATTGAATGCACATCTTGCAACTCTTCTTCTTTTTCAGAAGTTATGTGTTGTAGAGAGTTCTCAAGGGCTCCTTCATAAATGACTTCTTGGACTAATAGGTCAATTAAACCAACTCTCATGCAGCTCTCTAATTCACTAGGGTATTTCATGACTTTGAAGACATTGAAAATTATTTGTTCATTGATGAACGGATTTTTGCTAGTAAAGAATTCACAATAAATTTCCGTTACAAGTATAGTTTCTAAACCAACAATAATCCTTTCATACAAAAATTTAGTTGTCACTAAAACAAACCCCAATAAAAATAATAACCGAAGTATTCAAACATCGGGTCGTCTCTCAAGGAATTACAGGGAAGTATGTTACTATTGGTTATGAAAAAGTATCTTTTGGGGTTTTGAATAAGGAACAAGAAAAATAAATTGCAAGAAAGTAAACTAATAGCTATTGGTTATGAGAATTAGAAGTCATATCCTAGCTATCCTTATCAATTGTGATGAGAATTTTCCATTGCTCCCACTTAGTTAACCTCTAACTATGGAGGAAAGTCAAGTGGATGAATCAATTTAATTCCTCAAGTCCTAGTCAACTCCTAAGGAAAGACTAGCTTTAGAGGGATCCAAATCAACTAGCAACTTCTCAATTATCAATCAACAAAGGAGTTTGATAACTCAAGAGTCTCCAATTACTCTACCAAATCTAAGAGGAGAAAAACCTACTCGAAAATCCAACCAAACATTTTATCAAACACTTGTTAGGCTGATACGTGAGCATCTTATCTATCTTTTCCTTGTGAATTTACACTTGAATTGCCAAGTTTAATCAAAATTTAAATATTTTTTAGCCACTATGGATGCTACTTTGAGTTGTGCATAATTCTATTTATTTCATGTAGCATTTGGATGGATTTGACGGAGTTTTGTAGCAGAAAAGGGAGAAAGCGAATGATGCTGTCAATCCTGATCTCCTTGCACTCAAACAGAAATAACTTGAGTTATCGAGGTCCAATTGACGTGATTTTAGCGACGTTGGAAAGCTAACTTTTAGGGCTTTCCAACGATATATAATAGTGCATACTTCTTCTCCAGCAACCTCTGCCTCCTCCACATTGAACTTGGCCCCTGCCAAGTTCAGCGTGGAACTTGAAAGCTCCCAGGGAAGCACGCGCCACATCCCACGCTGAACTTGGAAAAAGCCAAGTTCAGCGTGGACTCAAAGGGAAACAAGCAAAATGCTGCTGCCTCCTCCACACTGAACTTGGAAATTTCCAAGTTCAGCGTGGATCCGAATGCCCCAAGTGGTTCCCAAGCACCCATACAAATCTGCGCTGAAATTAATTAATTTTGATTTAATTTTTTTTATTTATAATTAGGAAAAGATATTATTTAATTTTTAGAAAATATATTTTACATTAATTAGGATTAGATATAAAAGAGAAAAGAATCAACCCTTCAGGCTCATCTCTTCTCTTCTACCTCATCTTTAAACCTCCACTGTTAAGGTTAGGAGCTCTGTCTGTTGTGTGGATTGATACTATTATTTTTCTATTTTAATTCATGTACTGATTTATATTTTAAGAATTATTTTTGTTCTTTATCTTATGAATTTGAGTGGAACGGAAGTATGACCTTTGTTCTAATTGAGTTCTTGTATAACTTGGAAAAGCGCTTTACTTGAACAACAGCTTGAAAACATGTTCTCCTAAATTTCTAATTATCTAGACTTAATGGGATACGTGACATATAATCCTCTTATATTTGGGTAATTAGGATTTTTGTGGCATATAACTAGAATTGAACTTCATCCTCTAATTAGAATTAAGTGACCAAGGAATTGGCAGTTGATGAATTTTAGAGGAGACTAAAAAGGTCTAAGGAATTAAGGTTTAGTCACATATAGTTTGCCATGAATTGAATCTTGCATGATTAAAATAGTCAGTAATAAAAGTCAATCCGGAAAATAGATAACTCTGAAGCCTTAACTATTTCTCCATATATTATTTACAACTTGTTTACTGCTTGCTTTCTGATATTCTGAATTTATTGTTAATGCTTTTGCACTCTCAAAACACCATTTTCTGCTTGTCTGACTAAGCCAATCACTTAACCATTGTTGCTTGATCCATCAATTCTCATGGGATCGACCCTCATTCACCTGAGGTACTACTTGGTATGACCCGATGCACTTGCCGATTAGTTTGTGGGTTATAAATTCTACACCAAATTTTTGACGCCATTGCCAGGGATTGACGGTGATTGACAACTATTCGTTGTTTGATTGCTTAGATTAGATAATTTTTCTTTTAATTAATTTTTTATATTATTATTAATTTTTATTTTTCATTTCTTTTGTTTTCTTTATTTATTTAATTTTTTTTCCTTGCCTTTCGTTTCCCATCCCCCTGTCCTTGTTTTCTTTTTTTTACTTCCTTTTAATTTTTTTATTTATTTAAATCTCATCTTTTCTTTTTTTTTCTTTTTTTTCTTTTTTTATTTTCATTTTACTTTATTTTTTTTCATTATTTTTTTTACTTTCTATATTTTATTAGTTTTATTTTATTTTTGTCTTTAATTTTAAAAAAAAATTGCATCCTATATTATTTTTTATTAATTTCTGAAATTAAGTTTGGTGTTTCCTAGTTATTTTTATTTTAATTTTTCTTATTTATTTAGCTCCCTAATTTCGAAAATTTTTGTCCTAAATTTACAAGTAATTTTGAATTTTATTTATTTGTTTTAATTAGTATTTTTATTTTATTATTTTACACAGGTTACCTCACTGGGAATTCTGTGCACTCTGACGTAGAAAATTCCATCTTTTCTTATCTTCTATCTGTTTATGAGCAGGAACAGGAACAAGGAACCTCTGTTAGACTTTGATCCTGAACCTGAAAGGACTTTGAGGTGGCGTTTGCAACAAGCAAGACTTTACAAAGCTACAGAGTCCACTATGGATCATAATAATGCTGTTAATGCCAATGTGGCAAATTCAGTTGGGAATGAGCAACCTAGAAGAGTGCTTGGCTCTTACACTGCTCCTAATGTAGACTTTTATGGCAAAAGTATTGTGGTGCCTCCAATAGCTGTAAATAATTTTGAACTGAAGCCACAACTAGTTACTCTTGTGCAACAAAATCATCAGTATCATGGACTTCCTCAGGAAGACCCAAATAAGTTTATTTCTGATTTTCTGCAGATTTGTGATACTGTGAAGACCAATAGAGTGAATTCTGAGGTGTACAAACTCATGCTCTTCCCATTTACTGTGACGGATAGAGCAAAGCTGTGGTTAGATTCTCAACCCAAGGAGAGTCTGGATACTTGGGATAAGGTTGTCACCGAATTTTTGACTAAATTTTTTCCACCTCAAAAGCTGACTAAGCTGAGGGTGGAGGTTCAGACTTTCAGATAGAAAGATGGTGAGACCCTTTATGAAGCTTGGGAGAGATTCAAGCTACTAACTAGGCAATGCCCTCCGGACATGTTCTCTAGATGGACTCAGCTGGATATCTTTTATGAGGGCTTATGTGAAATGTCCAAGATGCGCTTGGATAATTCTGCAGGTGGTTCTTTGCACATGAAGAAGACACCAGAGGAGACTACTGAGCTTATTGAGTTGGTTGCTAACAACCAATACTTATATTCCTCCAACAGAAATCTTGTGAACTCTGAGACCTCTCAAAAGAGAGGCGTGTTAAAAGTGGAAGCTGTTAATGCCCTTCTTGCTCAGAACAAGCTTATGTCTCAACAAATAAATTTACTTACTCAACAATTGAGTGAAATGCAAGTTTCAACTGTCAACACCCAAAATCCACATCAAGAGGTCCCTTATGACATGACAGGTAATTTTATGCAAAATGAAAATTATAATTATGAACAATCTTCTTCTGAACAGGTCAATTACATGGGGAGTGCTCCTAGAAATCCCAATAATGATCCCTATTCTAAGACCTACAATTAGGGGTAGAGAAATCACCCAAATTTAGGGGGGAGAGAGCAACCTCAGAGGACACAGAATTTTAATAATAATTCTCAGGGTGGTTTTCAACAGAATAATTTTAATAACCACCGGTTTTAGTCATCTCAGCAAGCAACTTCTCAGCCCCAGCAAAACAATGATTTGGAAGCAATATTGGCAAGTTTTAGACAGGAAACCAGAGCATCAATCAAAAACTTGGAGATTCAGATGGGTCAATTAGTCACAAAAGTTAATGAAATTGATCAGAGGACCACTAATAGCCTTCCTGGTAACACAATTCCAAACCCAAGAGAGGAATGCAAGGCTATCACCTTAATAAGTGGACAAGTGGTAAGAACAGAAGCACAAGTTAATGAGAAGCCAGTTGAAAAAGAAGCTCCAGAAGAGAAGAAGGAAGAAGTAGAGCACGTCCCTTCAAAGTGTGCAGACAACCCATTCCCAGACTCTCTTGACACTTATCCTACATTGCCAAAGGCTCATGAATACAAGCCTAAAATGCCATATCCTCAGAGACTTCAAAAGGAGACCAAGGACAAGCAGTTTTCAAAGTTCTTGGAAGTTTTCAGAAAGTTACAAATCAGTATTCCTTTTGCTGAGGTTTTGGAGCAAATGCCTCTCTATGTCAAGTTCATGAAGGAGCTATTGTCAAAGAAGAAGCCTTTAAGGGGAGATGCGACAGTGGTCCTGACTAAGGAATGTAGTGCCATAATTCAGAATAACTTGCCAAGAAAGATGCCAGATCCAGGGAGCTTTCAAATTCCATGCACCATTGGGAGCACAACCTTTGAGAAAGCGTTATGTGATCTGAGAGCAAGCATCAATTTAATGCCCTTGTTTGTGATGAAGAAGCTGCAAATCCAAGAGGCACAACCCACAAGGATAACATTACAGATGGCAGACAAATCTATAAAGCCTGCATACAGATTAGTGGAGAATATCTTGGTCAAAGTGGGTAAGTTCTTCCACCCAGCAGATTTTGTGATTCTTGACACAAGGGAGGATGAGAATACCTCTATAATTCTAAGAAGACCATTCCTAGCCACTGGTAGAGCTCTGATTGATGTGGAAGAAGGTGAATTAGTGCTTAGAGTGCATAATGAGCAACTAGTCTTTCATGTCTTCAAAGATATACATTCAGCAGGTGAAGAAGAGGGGTGCATGCAGACTGAGCTTATTGATCCAAACTTTCAAGAACTCCCTGATGATATGATGAGCGGATAATTTATACGCTTTTTGGCATTGTTTTTAGTATGTTTTTAGTAGAATCTAGTTACTTTTAGGGATGTTTTCATTAGTTTTTATGTTAAATTCACATTTCTGGACTTTACTATGAGTTTGTGTGTTTTTTTGTGATTTCAGGTATTTTCTGGCTGAAATTGAGGGACTTGAGCAAAAATCAGATTCAGAGGTTGAAGAAGGACTGCTGATGCTGTTGGATTTTGACCTCCCTGCACTCAAAGTGGATTTTCTGGAGCTATAGAACTCAAAATGGCGCGCTTCCAATTGCGTTGGAAATTAAACATTCAGGGCTTTCCAGCAATATATAATAGTCCATACTTTGGCCGAGTTTAGATGACGTAAAAGGGCGTTGAACGCCAATTCTATGCTGCTGTCTGGAGTTAAACGCCAGAAACAAGTCACAAACCAGAGTTGAACGCCAGAAATACGTTATAACCTGGCGTTCAACTCCAGAAAGAGCCTCTGCACATGTAACATTCAAGCTCAGCCCAAGCACACACCAAGTGGGCCCCGGAAGTGGACTTATGCATCAATTACTTACTTTTGTAAACCCTAGTGGCTAGTTTATTAAAAATGGGACTTCTTACTATTGTATTAGATATCTTTGATCAGTTGTATGCTATCTTAGATCACATTTTGGGGGCTGGCCATTCAGTCATGCCTGGACCTTTCACTTATGTATTTTCAACGGTAGAGTTTCTACACTCCATAGATTAAGGTGTAGAGCTCTGCTGTTCCTCAAAGATTAATGCAAAGTACTACTGTTTTTCTATTCAATTCAACTTATTTCGCTTCTAAGATATTCATTCGCACTTCAACTTGAATGTGATGAACGTGACAATCATCATCATTCCCCATGAACGTGTGCCTGACAACCACTTCCGTTCTACCTTCGATTGAATGATTATCTCTTAGATCTCTTAATCAGAATCTTCGTGGTGTAAGCTAGATTGATGGCGGCATTCATGAGAATCCGGAAGGTCTAAACCTTGTCTGTGGTATTCTGAGTAGGATTCTGGGATTGAATGACTGTGACGAGCTTCAAACTCGCGATTGCTGGGCGTAGTGACAGACGCAAAAGGAGGGTGAATCCTATTCCAGCATGATCGGGAACCTCAGATGATTAGCCGTGCTGTGACAGAGCATTTGGACCATTTTCACAAGAGGAGGGGATGTAACCATTGACAACGGTGATGCCCTTGCATAAAGCCAGCCATGGAAAGGAGTAAGACTGATTGGATGAAGGCAGCGGGAAAGCAGAGATTCAGAGGAACGAAAGCATCTCTACACGCTTATCTGAAATTCTCACCAATGAATTACATAAGTGTTTCTATCCTTATTTTCTATTTAATTAGTATTATTTTCGAAAACTCCATAACTATTTTATATCCGCCTGAATGAGATTTACAAGGTGACTATAGCTTGCTTTATACCAACAATCTCCGTGGGATCGACCCTTACTCACGTAAGGTTTATTACTTGGACGACCCAGTGCACTTGCTGGTTAGTTGTATCGAAGTTGTGACAAATTATGAATTGAGATTAGAGCACTAAGTTTTTGGAGCCATTACCAGAGATTACAATTTCGTGCACCAAGTTTTTGGCGCCGTTGCCGGGGATTGTTCGAGTTTTCGGCAAGCTTTTGGTCCGGTAACATCAGTGCCAATTTTTGATCCGGCAACAACACCAAGTTTTTGGCGCTGTTGCCGGGGATTGTTCGAGTTTGGACAACTGACGGTTCATCTTGTTGCTCAGATTAGGTAATTTTCTTCTTGTTTTATTTTCAAAAAGTTTTCAAAAACCTTTCAAAAATTTCTCACCTGTTTTCAAAAAAAAAATGTTTTCAAAAATATATTTTTCTTCAGAATTTTTAGGAATGAATTTTAGTGTTTCATGAAACATGTTGAATCCTATCTGGCTGTAAAGCCATACCCAAACTGCTTTGGGATTGGTCTTCAACTAATCACCTCAATGGATGTAATTTACATGCTAGAGCTTGGCTGGCTGTTAAGCCATGCCTAACCCTCAGATTGGAGCTTTAGACTAAGAATTGAAGATTCCTGGAATTCATATTAAAAAATTTGGAATCCTTATTTTTTTTCTTTTTCAAATAATTTTCGAAAAAAATACAAAAAAATTTCATAAAATCATAAAAAATCAAAAATATATTTCATGTTTCTTGTTTGAGTCTTGAGTTAATTTTTAAGTTTGGTGTCAATTGCATGTTTTAAAATTTGCATAAAATTTTCGAAAAATTCATGCATTCATAGTGTTCTTCATGATCTTCAAGTTGTTCTTGGTAAGTCTTCTTGTTTGATCTTGATGTTTTCATGTTTTGTGTCTTTTCTTATTTTTCATGTGCATTTTTGCATCCATAGAGTCTAAACATGAAAGATTTCTAAGTTTGGTGTCTTGCATGTTTTCTTTGCATATAAAAATTTTTCAAAAATAAGTTCTTGATGTTCATCTTGACATTCAAAGTGTTCTTGGTGTTCATCTTGACATTCATAGCATTCTTGCATGCATTCATTGTTTTGATCCAAAATTTTCATGCATTGAGTCTTTTTCATGTTTTTCTCTCTCATCATTAAAAATTCAAAAATAAAAAAAATATCTTTCCCTTTTTCTCTCTTAAAATTTCGAAAATTAGATTTGACTTTTTCAAAAAATTTTAAAATCTAGTTTTTTCATGAGTCAAATCAAATTTTCAATTTGAAAATCTTATCTTTTTCAAAATTTTCTTCAAAAATCAAATCTTTTTTATTTTTCTTAGTTATTTTCGAAAATTATAAAAATATTTTTCAAAAATCTTTTTCCTAATTTTATATCATAATTTTCGAAAATAACATCATCAATTAATGTTTTGATTCAAAAATTTCAAGTTTGTTACTTGCTTGTTAAGAAAGATTCAAACTTTAAGTTCTAGAATCATATCTCATAATTTCTTGTGAATCAAGTCATTAATTGTGATTTTAAAAATCAAATCTTTTTCAAAAACTAATTTAAATCATATCTTTTCAAAAATATCTTCTTATCTTATCTTTTTCAAAAATTTGATTTCAAAATATTTTTTCTAACTTCCTAACTTCTTATCTTTTCAAAATTTGTTTCAACTAACAAACTAACTTTTTGTTTGTTTCTTATCTTTTTCAAAACTACCTAACTAACTCTCTCCCTCTAATTTTCGAAAATATCTCCCCCTTTTTCAAAAATTTCTTTTTAATTAACTAATTATTTTAATTTTTGATTTTTTATTTTCGAAAATTACTAACCTTTTTCAAAAATTATTTTCGAAAATCACTAACTCCTTTTCAAAAATTATTTTCGAAATTTTCCTCTCTCATTTTATTCTATTTATTTATTCATCTACTAACATCTCCTCACCTCACATTTCTGCTCTCCTCACCCTTGTGTTTCTTTCCTTACATTACATTCTTTGTCCCCTTCCTTTCTTCCACTCACACAGGGACTTCTATACTGTGGTATAAAGGATCCCTATTATTATTATTATTATTATTATTTCTGTGCCCTCTTCTTTGTCATATGAGCAGGAGCAAGAACAAGAATATTCTTGTTGAAGCAGATCCAGAACCTGAAAGGACTCTGAAGAGAAAACTAAGAGAAGCTAAATTACAACAATCCAGAGAGAACCTTTCAGAAATTTTCGAACAGGAAGAGGAGATGGCAGCCGAAAATAATAATAATGCAAGGAGAATGCTTGGTGACTTTACTGCACCTAATTCCAATTTACATGGAAGAAGCATCTCCATTCCTGCCATTGGAGCAAACAACTTTGAGCTGAAACCTCAGCTAGTTTCTCTGATGCAGCAGAACTGCAAGTTTTATGGACTTCCATCTGAAGATCCTTTTCAGTTCTTAACTGAATTCTTGCAGATATGTGATACTGTTAAGACTAATAGAGTAGATCCTGAAGTCTACAGGCTCATGCTTTTCCCTTTTGCTGTAAGAGACAGAGCTAGAGTGTGGTTGGATTCTCAACCCAGAGATAGCCTGAACTCTTGGGACAAGCTGGTCACGGCTTTCTTAGCCAAGTTCTTTCCTCCTCAAAAGCTGAGCAAGCTTAGAGTGGATGTTCAAACCTTCAGACAGAAAGAAGGTGAATCCCTCTATGAAGCTTGGAAAAGATACAAGCAACTGACCAAAAAGTGTCCTTCTGACATGCTTTCAGAATGGACCATCCTGGATTTATTCTATGATGGTTTATCTGAGCTATCAAAGATGTCATTGGATACTTCTGCAGGTGGATCCATTCACCTAAAGAAAACGCCTGCAGAAGCTCAAGAACTCATTGACATGGTTGCTAATAACCAGTTCATGTACACTTCTGAGAGGAATCCTGTGAATAATGGGACGCCTATGAAGAAGGGAGTTCTTGAAATTGATACTCTGAATGCCATATTGGCTCAGAACAAAATATTGACTCAGCAATTCAATATGATTTTTCAGAGTCTGAATGGAATGCAAGCTGCATCCAACAGTACTCAAGAGGCATCTTCTGAAGAAGAAGCTTATGATCCTGAGAACCCTGCAATAGCAGAGGTGAATTACTTAGGTGAACCTTATGGAAACACCTATAATCCATCATGGAGAAATCATCCAAATCTCATGGAAGGATCAACAAAAGCCTCAACAAGGCTTTAATAATGGTGGAAGATACAGGTTTAACAATAGTAAACCTTTTCCATCATCCACTCAGCAACTGACAGAGAACTCTGAACAAAATACTTCTAATCTAGCAAACTTAGTCTCTGATCTATCTAAGGCCACTGTGAGTTTCATGAATGAAACAAGATCTTCCATTAGAAATTTGGAAGCACAAGTGGGCCAGCTGAGTAAAAGGATCACTGAAATTCCTCCTAGTATTCTCCCAAGCAATACAGAAGAAAATCCAAAAGGAGAGTGCAAGGCCATTGAATTGATCACAATGGCCGAACCTGTAAAGGAAGGAGAGGACGTGAATCTCAGTGAGGAAGACCTCCTGAGACGTCCAGTGATCAATAAGGAGTTTCCCTCTGAGGAACCAAAAGAATCTGAGACTCATCTAGAGACTATAGAGATTCCATTGAACCTCCTTATGCCATTCATAAGCTCTGATGAGTATTCCTCTTCTGAAGAGAATGAGGATGTTACTGAAGAGCAAACTGTCAAGTTTCTTGGTGCAATCATGAAGCTGAATGCCAAATTATTTGGCATTGAGACTTGGGAAGATGAACCTCCCTTGTTCACCAATGAACTAAGTGATCTGGATCAACTGAGATTGCCTCAGAAGAAACAGGATCCTGGAAAGTTCTTAATACCTTGTACCATAGGCACCATGATCTTTAAGGCTCTGTGTGACCTTGGTTCAGGAATAAACCTCATGCCCCTCTCTGTAATAGAGAAACTGGGAATCTTTGGGGTGTAAGCCACTAAAATCTCATTAGAGATGGCAGACAATTCAAGAAAACAGGCTTATGGACAAGTAGATGACGTGTTAGTAAAGGTTGAAGGCCTTTACATCCCTACTGATTTCATAGTCCTAGATACTGGGAAGGATGAGGATGAATTCATCATCCTTGGAAGACCCTTCCTAGCCACAGCAAGAGCTGTGATTGATGTGGACAGAGGAGAATTGATCCTTCAAATAAATGAGGACAACCTTGTGTTTACAACTCAAGGATCTCTCTCTGCATCCTTGGAGAAGAAGCATAAAGAGCTTCTCTCAAAGCAGAGTCAAACAAAGCCCCCACAGTCAAACTCTAAGTTTGGTGTTGGGAGGCCACAACCAAACTCTAAGTTTGGTGTCAAACCCCCATATCCAAACTCTAAGTTTGGTGTTGGGAGGTCTCAACAAAGCTCTGCACATCTGTGAGGCTCCATGAGAGCCCACTATCAAGCTATTGACATTAAAGAAGCGCTTGTTGGGAGGCAACCCAATGTTTATTTATCTAATTTTCATTGTTTTTCATGTTTTATTAGGTTCATGATCATGTGGAGTCACAAAATAAATATAAAAATTGAAAACGGAATCAAAAACAGCAGAAGAAAAATCACACCCTGGAGGAAGACCTTACTGGCGTTTAAACGCCAGTAAGAAGCATGTTTTGGGCGTTCAACGCCAGAACAGAGCATGGTTCTGGCGCTGAACGCCAGAAATGGGCAGCATCTGGGTGTTTGAACGCCAGAAATGCACCCTGGAGAAGAGCTGGTGCTGAACGCCCAGAACAAGCATGGTTCTGGCGTTCAACGCCAGAAATGGGCAACAAATGGGCGTTCAATGCCCAGAACAAGCACCAATCTGGCGTTGAACGCCCAGAGTTGTGTGCAAGGGCATTTTGCATGCCCAATTTGGTGCAAGGTTGTAAATCCTTGAACACCTCAGGATCTGTGGACCCCACAGGATCACCTCAGGATCTGTGGACCCCACAGGATCCCCACCTACCTCCACTCACTTCTTCTCACCCCTCTTTCACACAATCCCATAAACACTCTTCCCCAAAACCCTTCACCAATCACCTCAATCTCTCTTTCCCATCACTTCTTCACCACTCACATCTATCCACTCTTCCCCATAAACCTACCTCATAAACTCCACCTACCTTCAAAATTTAAAATCAATTTCCCACCCAAACCCACCCTAAATGACCGAACTTACCCCCCTCCCTTCCCTATATATAACCCTCCATTCTTCCTCATTTTCACACAACACAACCCTCTTTTCTCTTCTTGGCCGAAACACACCTCCCCCCCTCCTCTCCATATTTTCTTCTTCTTCTTCATCTATTCTTTCTTCTCTTGCTCGAGGGCGAGCAAAAATTCTAAGTTTGGTGTGGTAAAAGCATAAGCTTTTTGTTTTTGTTTTTCCATTACCATTGATGGCACCCAAGACCGGAGAATCCTCTAGAAAAGGGAAAGGGAAGACAAAAGCTTCCACCTCCGAGTCATGGGAGATGGAAAGGTTTATCTCCAAAGCTCATCAAGACCACTTCTATGATGTTGTGGCCAAGAAGAAGGTGATCCCCGAGGTCCCTTTCAAACTCAAGAAAAATGAGTATCCGGAGATCCGACATGAAATCCAAAGAAGAGGTTGGGAAGTTCTAACAAACCCCATCCAACAAGTCGGCATTCTAATGGTTCAAGAGTTCTATGCCAATGCATGGATCACTAGGAACCATGATCAAAGTAAGAACCCAAATCCAAAGAATTATGTTACAATGGTTCGGGGGAAATACTTAGATTTTAGTTCGGAGAATGTGAGGTTGGCGTTTAACTTGCCTATGATGCAAGGAGATGAGCGCCCCTACACTAGAAGGGTCAACTTTAATCAAAGGTTGGACCAAGTCCTCATGGACATATGTGTGGAAGGAGCTCAATGGAAGATTGACTCCAAAGGCAAGCCGGTTCAATTAAGAAGACTGGACCTCAAGCCTGTGGCTAGAGGATGGTTGGAGTTCATCCAACGCTCCATCATCCCCACTAGCAACCGATCTGAAGTTACTGTGGATCAGGCCATCATGATCCATAGCATCATGATTGGAGAGGAAGTAGAAGTTCATGAAGTCATCTCCCTTGAACTCTACAAAATAGCCGAAAAGCCCTCCCCTGGGGCAAGGCTAGCTTTTCCTCATCTTATTTGCCATCTATGTTACTCAGCTGGAGCTTTCATAGAAGGAGACATTCACATTGAGGAAGAGAAGCCCATCACTAAGAAAAAGATGGAGCAAGCAAGAGAGCCCATTCATGGAGCTCAAGAGGTGCAGGAAGCTCATCACCATGAGATCCCAGAGATGCCTCAAATGCATTTTCCTCCACAAAACTATTGGGAGCAAATCAACACCTCCCTAGGAGAATTAAGTTCCAACATGGGACAACTAAGGGTGGAACATCAAGAGCACTCCATCATCCTTCATGAAATTAGAGAAGATCAAAAAGCAATGAGGGAGGAGCAACAAAGACAAGGAAGAGACATAGAAGAGCTCAAGGACATCATTGGTTCCTCAAGAAGGAAACGCCACCATCACTAAGGTGGACTCATTCCTTGTTCTCACTTTCTGTTTTTCGTTTTCTCTATGTTAAATGCTTATCTATGTTTGTGTCTTATTACATGATCATTAGTAGTTAGTAACTTTGTCTTAAAGTTATGAATGTCCTATGAATCCATCACCTCTCTTAAATAAAAACTGTTTTAATTCAAAAGAACAAGAAGTACATGAGTTTCGAATTTATCCTTGAACTTAGTTTAATTATATTGATGTGGTGACAATGCTTCTTGTTTTCTGAATGTATGCTTGAACAGTGCATATATCTTTTGAAGTTGTTGTTTAAGAATGTTAAATATGTTGGCTCTTGAAAGAATGATGACAAGGAGACATGTTATTTGATAATCTGAAAAATCATAAAAATGATTCTTGAAGCAAGAAAAAATAGCAAAGAACAAAGCTTGCAGAAAAAAAAATATATAGGCAAAAAAAAATAGAAAAAAAAAGAAAAAGCAAGCAGAAAAAGCCAGAAGCTCTTAAAACCAAGAGGCAAGAGCAAAAAGCCAATAACCCTTAAAACCAAAAGGCAAGGGCAAATAAAAAGGATCCCAAGGCTTTGAGCATCAGTGGATAGGAGGGCCTAAAGGAATAAAATCCTGGCCTAAGCGGCTAAACCAAGCTGTCCCTAACCATGTGCTTGTGGCGTGTAGGTGTCAAGTGAAAACTTGAGACTGAGCGGTTAAAGTCAAGGTCCAAAGCAAAAAAAAAAAGAGTGTGCTTAAGAACCATGGACACCTCTAATTGGGGACTTTAGCAAAGCTGAGTCACAATCTGAAAAGGTTCACCCAATTATGTGTCTGTGGCATTTATGTATCCGGTGGTAATACTGGAAAACAAAATGCTTAGGGCCACGGCCAAGACTCATAAAATAGTTGTGTTCAAGAATTATCATACTGAACTAGGAGAATCAATAACACTATATGAACTCTGAGTTCCTATAGAAGCCAATCATTCTGAACCTCAATGGATAAAGTGAGATGCGAAAACTATTCAAGAGGCAAAAAGCTACAAGTCCCGCTCATCTGATTGGAGCTATGTTTCATTGATAGTTTGGAATTTATAGTATATTCTCTTCTTTTTATCCTATTTGATTTTTAGTTGCTTGGGGACAAGCAACAATTTAAGTTTGGTGTTGTGATGAGCGGATAATTTATACGCTTTTTGGCATTGTTTTTAGTATGTTTTTAGTAGAATCTAGTTACTTTTAGGGATGTTTTCATTAGTTTTTATGTTAAATTCACATTTCTGGACTTTACTATGAGTTTGTGTATTTTTCTGTGATTTCAGGTATTTTCTGGCTGAAATTGAGGGACTTGAGCAAAAATCAGATTCAGAGGTTGAAGAAGGACTGCTGATGCTGTTGGATTCTGACCTCCCTGCACTCAAAGTGGATTTACTGGAGCTACAGAACTCAAAATGGCGCGCTTCCAATTGCGTTTGAAAGTAGACATTCAGGGCTTTCCAGCGATGTATAATAGTCCATACTTTGGCCGAGTTTAGATGATGTAAAAGGGCGTTGAACGCCAGTTCTATGCTGCTGTCTGGAGTTAAACGCCAGAAACAAGTCACAAACCAGAGTTGAACGCCAGAAATACGTTATAACCTGGCGTTCAACTCCAGAAAGAGCCTCTGCACGTGTAACATTCAAGCTCAGCCCAAGCACACACCAAGTGGGCCCCGGAAGTGGATTTATGCATCAATTACTTACTTCTGTAAACCCTAGTAGCTAGTTTATTATAAATAGGACTTCTTACTATTGTATTAGATATCTTTGATCAGTTGTATGCTATCTTAGATCACGTTTTGGGGGCTGGCCATTCGGCCATGCCTGGACCTTTCACTTATGTATTTTCAACGGTAGAGTTTCTACACTCCATAGCTTAAGGTGTGGAGCTCTACTGTTCCTCAAAGATTAATGCAAAGTACTACTGTTTTTCTATTCAATTCAACCTGTTCCGCTTCTAAGATATTTATTCGCACTTCAACCTGAATGTGATGAACGTGACAATCATCATCATTCCCCATGAACGCGTGCCTGACAACCACTTCCGTTCTACCTTCGATTGAATGATTATCTCTTAGATCTCTTAATCAGAATCTTCGTGGTGTAAGCTAGATTGATGGCGGCATTCATGAGAATACGGAAGGTCTAAACCTTGTCTGTGGTATTCTAAGTAGGATTCTGGGATTGGATGACTGCGACGAGCTTCAAACTCGCGATTGCTGGGCGTAGTGACAGACGCAAAAGGAGGGTGAATCCTATTCCAGCATGATCGGGAACCTCAAATGATTAGCCGTGCTGTGATAGAGCATTTGGACCATTTTCACAAGAGGAGGGGATGTAACCATTGACAACGGTGATGCCTTGCATAAAGCCAGCCATGGAAAGGAGTAAGACTGATTGGATGAAGGCAGCGGGAAAGCAGAGATTCAGAGGAACGAAAGCATCTCTACACGCTTATCTGAAATTCTCACCAATGAATTACATAAGTGTTTCTATCCTTATTTTCTGTTTAATTAGTATTATTTTCGAAAACTCCATAACTACTTTATATCCGCCTGACTGAGATTTACAAGGTGACTATAGCTTGCTTCATACCAACAATCTTCGTGGGATCGACCCTTACTCACGTAAGGTTTATTACTTGGACGACCCAGTGCACTTGCTGGTTAGTTGTATCGAAGTTGTGACAAATTATGAATTGAGAATAGAGCACCAAGTTTTTGGAGACATTACCAGAGATCACAATTTCGTGCACCATGATGCACAACAGAAATTGCAGCTCAAACCTCCTTTAGTGACAACCAATAAAATTCCTCCTGACATCAAACCTAAGTTTGGTGTCAGGAATGCATCATCCACCAAAGAGGAAGTCCCCAAAAAGAAGAAAGTACCCAGGGGATGGAGAAACAAAAAGATCCCAACTGAAGGTTTTTCCCTAGGAATGACAGTGGTGTTGACTAGCAATCCAATGTGGATCTATACAGTAAATAGAATCCTCTCTCTGGAGCATATTGAGCTAATTTATGGAGACACAGGAAAGAAGTTCAAAGTTAGGGGTGAAGAGCTGAGCCCCTATGATCCTCCTCTTTAGAGGAGCTGACCGTCAAGCTAGTGACGGTAAAGAAGCGCTTGTCGGGAGGTAACCTGATGATTTCGTATTGTTAGTTATTTTTCCATTGCGTTGATTATATTACTTGTTTGAATTTTTATTGTGTTTCTACTATTTTTCGTTGTTTTACTTGTGTTTTGATCATGCAGATATTTTAAAACAGGAACCGAATACTTAGAAAAATTTTTTTAACACTCTGGAGGAGGTTGATTCTGCCAGTTCTACGCTGAACTTGGGATTTTCCAAGTTCAGCGTGCAAGGAGGGAGTTCTTACTGCCAAGTCCATGATGAACTTGGAAAATTCCAAGTTCAACGTGGCCAACTACGTCAATTGGTGTACACCAGGGCCAGACTCCACGCTGAACTTGGGCTGCACCAAGTTCAACGTGGAGAGGAGAGCTTATGCTTATTCAATTCAATATCCCACCAAATCATAACAAATCCTACCTAAATCCCCCCATCTTGGTCCTCACATCTCTCTCAACTTTTCCTGATCCCCTGCCCCTTATTCATTCCCCATTTATTCTTTTTCCCCCTTTCCCAACCCGTACCCCAGCTCAAAAACCCCTTCCCCACACTACGATACCCCCTTTGACCATATACCCCCATTCTCAAAGCCTCACCCGTGACCCCTTCCCTCCTAAATCCAACACACCCTGCACCCTTCCAGTAAACCTGACCCCCAACCCCTTCTATATATGTAACCACCCCCCATCCCCTTATATATCTATGTTCTCCATTATATAAATATATATATATATATATATATATATATATATATATATATATATAATAAAAAAATTACAAACTATAAAAGAAAAATAAAATAAAATAAAATTAATTATAAACTATATATATATTAATTATTTTACTTTCTCTTGTCCTTTTATCATTCTATTTTTTTACACTAATATTTATTTTTACTCCTCCGTCTGTCTTTTTATGTTTCTCTCTATTTTCAGTTCTTCTTTGCTTGAGGACAAGCAAACTTTTAAGTTTGGTGTTGTCGCTTCGCTTGTGAATTTTCTGTTTATTTTAATGACACCAAAGAGAGGCGAATCATCTCCACGGAGGAGCACAGCCAGAAGAATGAGATGGCCACTAGGATAACTGAGGTAGTTAAGTTCCTTTCATTCTATATTTTCTCCCGTTCTTATTATGTTATATTCCTGTTTTCTGCTATTTTTGTTATTGCATGATCAATTGTTATTTCAATTCCTAGGTTTTAGTTTACTTTACTGTCTATTTTATTATTTGATTTCTTTTTATGCTGAGAAAGAGTGTCTCATGTATTTCTCACTGAGCTTGAAAATCAAAAGAAAAGAAAGAAATGATATAATGCATGAAAAGAGTGAATTTATATTTAAGATTAACCTTATTTACTTAAATGTGGTGGTACTATTTGTAATTCTGAATGAATGACATGAATAGTATATATTTGAATTTAAATCAAGAGATGTTGATGTATGAGGAACAGGGATTTAGAGAATTATTATGACTTCTATGAAGTAAACAAAAGCTTAATCCTTGAAGCAAAAAAAAAAAAAAGAAAAAAAGAGCAAGGTCCAAGGCTCTGAGCATCAATTACTAGGGAGGTCTGACATTATTAAAAGCTCAAAGAGTTGTTTTCCTAGTTATATGCTTGTGGTATTCTTGTTTCAAGTAACCTTTGAGACAGAATATTTAGAGTCGTGACCAAATGCATTCAGCAGAGTACGCCAAAGGCTTTGAGCACCACTGTTTGGGAGTAACTGAAAAAGAAAAAAAAATCAGAATTTAGAAAGAGTTCCCCAGTCAAGTGCTCGTGGTGTTTCTGTGTCAAGTAAAACTTGAGACAAAACATTTAAAGTCACGGCTAGGCTCAAGGTGTAAAGCACAAAAAAAAGAGAATTAAAGTAAATTTTGTTGTGTTCAAGGATTAACTGGAGTATAAAGATTAGAGAATTCATAATATGATCCGAATTCTAATTCCGAATGACACTGACATTCCTCTGATTCAAGGGAGAGTAAGATGCCAAAACTGTTTAGAGTTACAATGAATAAACCCCATTTTAAGAATAGACTTGAGTATGACTAAACTCTCACTTCTCATGCAAATTCACATTTTAATCATGCACTTATTTCGGTTGCTTGAGGACAAGCAACAATTCAAGTTTGGTGTTGTGATGCGTGACTGGCATTCAACGCTAGTTATTTTGCCTTTGTGGGCGTTTAACGCCAGAATTGGGGGAGCATTGGGCGTTGAACGCGCAGCTACTACCCCGTAGCTGGCGTTCAATGCCAGCTTCTCTGCCACTTTGGGCGTTGAATGCCCAGCAGGGGCTTCCTTACTGGCGTTCAATGCCATCTTAGGTGCCAATTTGGACATTGAACGCCGAGTAAGGTCTTCCTTACTAGCGTTCAACGCCAACTCGTCCTCTTTAGGTTTGGCCTCAGCCTCTGTGGTGATGGCCTTGCACTCTTCTCTTGGGTTTACTTCAGTGTTACTAGGAAGAGTGTTAGGAGGAGTCTTAGGGGTTCTCTTGCTCAGCTGACCAACTTGTACCTCTAGATTTTTGATGGAGGATCTTGTTTCAGTTATGAAACTATGAGTGGTCTTAGAGAGGTTGGAGACTATTGTGACTAAGTCAAAAAGGCTCTGCCTAGGAGTCTCCAAGTGTTCCAGAGAAGATGGGAATGGTGGTCTGTTGTTGAACCTATTCTGGGTTCTTCCACCTTGATTATTGTTAAAGCCTTGCTGAGGCTTCTGTTGATCCTTCCATGAAAGGTTAGGATGATTCCTCCATGAAGGTTATAGGTGTTTTCATAGGGTTCCCCCATGTAATTCATCTCTTCCAGTGAAGGTTGATCTGGATCATAAGCTTCTCCTTCATAGGAGGCTTCTTAAGTGCTGCCAGTTGCAGCTTGTGATCCAGTCAAATGCTAAGAGATGATATTGACTTGTTAGGTCAACATCTTGTTCTGAGCCAATATGGCATTCAGAGTATCAACTTCCAGAACTCTTTTCTTCTGAGCTACCCCATTGTTCATAAGGTTTCTCTCTGAAGTGTACATGAATTGGTTGTTTGCAACCATTTCAATGAGTTCTTGTTCCTTTGCAGGTGTTTTCTTCAAGTGGAGTGATCCACCAGCAGAATGATCCAAGGACATCTTGGATATCTCAGATAGGCCATCATAGAAGATTCCTAGGATAGACCATTCTGAAAGTGCGTCAGGAGGACACCTCCTGATCAGTTGCTTGTATCTTTCCCAAACTTCATAGAGGGATTCACCCTCTTTTTGTCTGAAGGTTTGAACTTCCACCCTGAGCTTGCTCATCTTTTGGGGTGGAAAGAACTTGGGCAAGAAAGCATTGACTAACCTTTCCCAAGAGTCCAGGCTTTTCTTAGGTTGAGAATCCAGCCATATCTTAGCTCTGTCTCTAACAGCAAAAAGGAAAAACATAAGTCTGTAGACCTCAGAATCCACTCCATTGATTTTAACAGTATCACAGATCTGTAAAAATTCATATAGGAACTGATGTGGATCTTCCAGTAGAAGTCCATGAAATTTGCAATTTTGTTGCAAGAGAGAAACTAACTGAGGCTTTAGCTCAAAGTTATTAGCTCTAATGGCAGGTATGGAGATACTTCTACCATAGAAGTTAGTAGTGGGTGTAGTGAAATCACCCAGAACCTTCCTTGCATCTCTTTCATTATTCGGCTCAGCTGCCATGTCTGTACTTTCAGTTTCTTGTTCAAAAATTTATGTAACATCTCTTCCGGAGTGTTGTGCTTTAACTTGTTGCAAACGCTTCCTTAGAGTCCTCTCAGGTTCAGGATCAAGATCTAAGAGAGGTTCTTTATCCTGGTTCCTGCTCATAAATAAGAAAAAGAAAACAAGAAAGAAGAAGAATGGGAGCTCTATGTTCAAGAACAGAGGACTCCCTGTGAGATGTGAAGAAGAAAGAAGAATGAAGATAGAGGAAAGAGATGGAACATTCGAATAAAGGGGAAGAAGAATTCAAAAATTAGAAGTAAAAAGAGAAACTAGAATTAAAATATTTTTGTTTTTATTTTATTTATTAATTGAATTCAAAAATTAAAAGCTAATTAACTAAAAAGATTTGAAAATTAAATGATGAATTTCGAAAAAGAAGATAGAGAAATAGAAGAGAAGTTTTCGAAAATAGGAGAGAGAAGAATTAGTTAGGAAGTTTTGAAAACGAAAAAAAGAGAAAACAAGTAACTAATTAAGAAAGATTTGAAAACAAGATTAGATAGAAGATTTGAAAAAAGATTTAATTTTGAAATTTGAATTTTGAATTTTGAATTTGAAACAAGATGAGATAAAGATTTGAAAAAGATTTGATTTTTGAAAAGATTTGATTTTGAAATTCAAATTTAAGATAAGATAAGATAAGATAATGATTTGAAATTTAATAAAAAGATAAGATAAGAAAAGATAGAATTAAATTAAAAGAAAAGATTTTGAAAAGATTTTAAAAAGATAAGATTTGAAATTTAAAATTTGAATTTAAGATGGCTAATCCACGACTTCGTTGGGGACTTCTCGAGACACCAGTTCAGCCGAGGTATGGGGAGATTAGGGTCTTTATGGTAGAGGCTAGAACCAAAGGTGCATCATTCTCTGATCCGGAAGATTCGACCTTGTCTGTGGCGTTTTGAATAATATCATCAAGGGGATGAACTGCAGGAGTTTCACCCTCATTCAGGTTGGGTGCACAGTAAACCTGGCGTTAAGAGTGGGTGAAAATTGATTACTTTTTCAGCACCCAATTTGGCCAAGGAGAGTTAATTTTCATTAATTGTTTTCTTACTTTTGTCTAGGTGGTTCTTAGTGTTTTATGTGTTTAAGGACTCATTTGGAAAAGAGGTAAGGGTTAAGATTACTTAGACTATCCTCATGCTTGATTTTGCATCCATATGAGTCATTTGTGATGATTTTGTGCATAAAAACTGATTATGAAAATTGTATGATGCACAGCTATTTTTGACTTATATATATGTGAAATATAAATATTTTGATGCCGATATTGCTTGTATTAAAGGACCGAAAAGTTGTACCACTTGGAGTTTAAGTTTCAAACCTTAAAAAGTCACTAAAAAGTGGAGAGAAACATGAAAAAATGCTCCTGAAAATTCATGAAGCAGTGCAAAAAGTGTGGAGTAAAAAGATTAAAAAGACGCTAGAACTTAGGTTTTAGTTCTATAGAATTAGTATGATGCAACATAAGGAGTAACTCGGTCATTAAGGACAAATAGAGGGCTAAAAATATAATTAAAACAAGTTAGACTTAGAATTATGGTCTTAGTAGTCATAAGGATAAAATTGTAGTTATATAAAAGAGTCGGGTTAAAATTATAACTAAGAAAAACTAACGGGCCTAAATAAAAGCTTTAGTAAAATTAGGGTCAAAAGCAGAAGTGCGATAAATTAATAAAGTAAGAAAAGTAATCTAAGGGCGAAATAGTCTTTTGTGTCATTAAGAGTAAAATTGACATTAATTAAAATTGTTATAAGTAAATTGGTAAATGAGGAGTCATAAGGTCAACTCGGTAATTTTGGCACTAAATAAGACTAAAAAGTATTATTTAAGACACTCAGAGGTATAATAGTAATTTTTGAAAAAGTTATATTTAAAACTGGTTAGTTAACTTACTAGAGAGTAAAATAGTCCTTTTGGTAAAATATAAAGATAAAATGGTAAAGTAGCAACCTTGGGGGTAAAAGTGTCTCTATAAAACATATGAAAGATATCTAAAGAGAAGCTCAATGTAACGAAGGTAAGATGGAAATTTCGTAAAGTAATAGGGACAAGGTGGTTAATTGTGACTAAGGGCTTAGAGTACTTAGAAAAGAGAAATCATGCATAAGAGTTATTATTTAAAGAGAAACTCTATGTTGCCATCAGTTTTTTTATAATTTTGAGCATTATTTGGCCATCATAAATACTAAATTATTATTTATGTGTTCAAATTCTAAAAAATATGGGTGCAAATTATATTGATTCATGTGTGCAAATTCTGATAAATATAGGTGAAAATGATATGTTTCTTATGTGAAAACATTTGTAAACATGTGTGCAAACTATTGCTACCAAGTGCTGGCCCAAAATCATGTGTGCAAATTCTGCAAAATATAGGTGCAAATTGTATTAATTTATATGTGCAAATTCTGGTAAATATGGGTGCAAATTCTTACTGACCAAATGATGGTAAAAAAAATAAATTTTGATGGTCATTTAGCATTTCTCTTATTTAAAAATGACAGAGAAGTCTCTTAAATATTTCAATAAAATATGCCCTAGAGAGAAGTTATAAACTCGAAGGTGCTAGAGGCCATCCTACTAGAGCAGACTTCCATCTCGCCTAACTAGTGACTATATGAACGTGGGGATGCCCACCATATAGACCGTTACTTACTGTGAGCACATTTCTTAGGCCATTATTTTTAAGTGCCGTGACTATACATGATTTATTGAAACTCATGAGACACCTGTGTGTGATTGTACACAGTGGAGTAACCATATTTGGTTGTAGAGCCGGGTAACATCAGATTGTGAGTAGTCAACCGACGCATGAGATCGCAAACTAGACATGCATCATACTTGGTTGTTGTATTTTCTTGTGTTTGTAATTGCCTACTTGTACATGTGATTTCTATTATTCTATATACTTGTGCTTGTATTTGTTTGTGAGACTTCCAACGTAACTTTGCAAATTACTAGACTTAGGCTGCGGACCTCTTAAGTTTCGTATGTAGTACCCTGGTAGAAACGTTGGGTTCTCATCCCGTTATTTTTCCATCTACAAATGGGAACATGCGTGATATTCTTTGAATACCCGACACTTGGACGATACGTGGAAGCTGCGAAGGGAGGCGTGGTGTTTTTAGGCATGCCACATACTCGTACATACTACCTTCCGGATCACCCATTCTCTCATCCCTTGCTCAGCCTAGATTTCAATCCCGACATGTCGTATGAAATGCTGCTATCCGAGCTTCACTTTGGCGGAGGCCAGTACTCGTTCCCAACGTATCCTCTGAACATGGCAGAACCGAAGCCAGAGTTTCCAATACACCCCCAACCAAAGTATCCTCTATGGTACGAGTCTGCTTAGGAGCCAATGATCCCAGATGTACCAATACTCGTCACTCTACCACCATCTTCTACAGCCGAGCCATTTGATAGTCCCTCGGAAGAGGCTGATGGATTGGCAGTTCTCAAGGGCTTTAGATCATCTTCATCCTCATCAGAGGAGGACTCTCAGATGTGGATCGATCAGATGATGACAGATCTATATTCTAGTTCACTCGAGTTAGGAGAGGCAGGAGCCGTCGGGGAGGCAAGCAGCAGCAACATTACCGGCGTGTCAGAGTGACTCCTTCTACCTCAGCATAATGTTCCTTATTCCGTTAGCTATGAATGACTTATGGCTAGTAGTAGTATTTTTTGCCCTAATTTTGTATAGACTTTTTAGAGGACTCGTATCTTTTATATATATAAGCTAGACAAGTTCCAGCCAAGGGCCGCTCTTGTGTGAGGCGGAGCCTGATAATAAGCTACAAATTTTGTACCTATAAATAAGTCCGTGGTATATGGATAGGTAGTCTTTAAAGTTTCATGATGTACTAAACTAAGCCTTCGGACAATGATATGACCTTTACATGCTTTTCTGTTTATACTTGTATACTACATGTTTTGAGTTTATACCTCATATACTGGCTAACTCATGATCTCGATAAACGATACAGACTCATAATGATATGCTTAGTATAACTTGTCTAGAGTCCCTAAGGTATGCTAAATACTAGCGCCTAGAAACTAGCAATGATCATCGTGTTAGGAGTTGGGTCGTTACATTACCTTTTTTAATTATAAACTAACTAACAAAATAAAAAATGAGGAAGGATTAAGATATAGAAAAATAATTAGAGAAAAAAATATTATTTAATACTATCACATTTTTTTATGTAACATAAATATTATTTTAATATAAAAATAATTTGAAATAACATACAATACAAAACAAAACAACACATTATTAGAAATAACAAATAAATTAGTTGGAAATTCACATGTAGTTATCTTCATATAAAATTAATAGTTAAAAATTATTAGATGACAATTTATTCAAACCTGTCAAATCATCTAATAGTTCTTAACTATCAACTTCACGTGAAGACGACTACATACGAGTCTTCACGAATAAATTGACGGGTTTTGTGTTTTTCATTTTGTATATAACTAACTTATGCTTTGAAGACATATTTTAAAGATACAATAATATATTTTTTAAGTTTTTAATATATTTAAAGTTTAATTACTATGATGGTCCTATAGTTTGGCAAAATTTTCAATTAGGTCCCTATACTTTTTTACCTTTTAATTGGATCCCTATACATTAATTTTTTTTAATTTAGTCCTTACCATGACAAAATCATTTGAGATAATGGAATATTCTATTCAAAAATATAATATTCTCCTAATTAGATTAGAATTACTAATTAAATCCACCCCATCTTTTTAAAATACCAAAACTAACCCTTTGCATTTTGTGCCAAAAATGAAGAACCCTAGCATCTGCTATGCTCTGCTTCGCGTTAGTGGTGTGTCGCTTCTGTCGTGTTCCCTCAACATGGATCGCCGCGCTGCACATCGCGTCGCCACACCACGCTTTGCCTGACCACACCTCACCTTGCTGCTCTGCTCTTCGGGTGTCGATGCTGATGGTAGAATCTTCAAGAAATGCCCTATTCTAATCTCAGGTTCAGTGGGGAGCTATGGAGCTTATTTGGCTGATGGGTCAGAGAACAGGTGAGATCTTCAAAGGACTAATATCAAGTATTTAAGAATTAGCTGTGATTGCTCTTCACTTGTGGTGTTTGTTATATTTTATTATCTTTTGTGTAGCCAGTTAATTGATCAACATAGTTAATGATATTCTTGATATGATGATATTTCAACCTTTTTTCTTCATCTTGGTGTCCCATTTTAATCTCTTTGTTTTTGAGGAAGAATTGATTGACTGAGATTGGGAATAAGGAGAAGCTGAATGTTTTAGGGGTGTTCTATTCATATTGTGTTATTTTTTTTTCAGTTTTTTTAGTTGTTTTTAGTTTCTGTCTCTCAAGCTGTGAATTCTTAAGTTGTGTGAATTTGTAGTCCAGTTTTAGTTTTTTTTAATTGTTTGTAACTTTTGTTTGTTTCTCAAATTATATTCTAAATTTTGTTGGTGGCTATGATCTATGGATTCTTCAAAATTAAGGATGTATTATATTGCACTCGTATGTTTCAAAGAGTATTTGAACCAAGGAAATTGGAGTTCTTGGGTTTGACCGATAGTAAGCAGAATACCATGAATGGGGTAAGTTTTCTTCTCTCTTTTACCTGATTATGAATCAAAGCTTTGTAGCTCTAATTGCATGTAACATAGCTGCTTAGAAGGGCTAATAGTTGGATTAATTTCTGCTTTGTAAATTTAATTTCTTGATGTTTTTGGTACTTGGAAGAATGTATTTATACACGAGAAGTGGTAACTGAAGCCTAAGGATTTTGCATTCTTAGGTGGTAAGGTCCTAAACCTTTAGATAACCATTGAACAAAATTGTGGCTAGCCATTGATTTGAAGTCCTATTTCTAGTCTTATGCTTCTGTTTGGGAGATTGATAAACTTAGAAAGGTATTGATTTCAAGCTTTGCTCTACCTGTGACATAATCTGTAGTTGTGAACGTGCAAATTACCTTAAAAATTTAATACTAGAAGAGTATGTTTGGTTGGAGGATAAAAATGGGTTGAAAATTTCCAGAATGATCTGAAGAACTATAATTACTCTGATCCTAAATGTGGCATGAATACACTATTTTCAATTAAGATTTAAATATTTTTTGTTTAGTTCAAAAATCTATTCTCTGCCTTTGTTTCAGAATGCTTTAGTGTTGGTTTGTGATTGTAGGTGGTCCAAAAGCAGCATGTGCTGGTTGTGCTGGCTTTGCGGCATTCTCAGTCGTTATAGAGAAGTTCTTAGACAGGCATGAGTAGTTACCTATTGAATTGAAGTCACCCAATTTTGCATTTATTAGGCATAGCATGGATTTTCATAGTGATGATTTTTTTTCCCCTTTTGCTATAAGGTGCACACAAAATTGTAGTATTTTATTTTACATCGATTATTACTTATTTGTATACAATATCAATTGGTGGATGCATTCCTCCAATTCAAACTAGATGTAAGTATGCTCTTAAGTATTAATGTAAAATTTATTTTGATGTCATTACTTGGATAGTAACTACATTAAAATGTTTTCTTAATCAACTAGAAAACATATCATTGATATGCTATGTCCACTCTGCAATTATTTCTTAATTTAGTTCTTCTGGTATATTTTTACATGCAGTAATATGGATTTGGTTGTATTTAATGTTAATTTTAGGGTTGTTCTTTGTCGATAGTGAAGATGCTTCTCATTCAACTTATGAAAATGTACATAGGTATGTTGATCTCTATGCTAGTCCAGAGAGTGGGAGATTGCAACACAAGAACTGATTTTCAGATTTTAAATTTCAATAACACAAATTACATAGCCTTGTAATTTTTTATTGTGTACATGATAAAGACACAAATTATATTCTATAAATTCACACAAATGTAAAATGTTACATTATCATAATGAATACTTGAAGGATGAAAATTTAATTTTATATATGCTTATTACTACTATTTCTATTTCATTTTATCCATTCTTTTTTTTAGGTTCTTAAGATAAGGTATTTTGAAAGTCAAAAAAAAAAAAAAAAAGAGAAGGTATTTTTGGTACAATTTGTATATAAAAAAGCAAAAGAATGATAGTGACAAAATAAAAGGGATGATAGGAATATTTTTCATGTCTTAGAATCATTGAATAGGGATTATAGGAATATCTTTCATTGAATAATTATAGTTTCACCGAATTTTCAATTAAGTCCTTATATTTTTTTTCTTTTCAATTAGGTCCCTAAGGGTATAAAAGTAATTTCACAATTCACTAACATTTTTTGACGTTTAATGTAATAGGGACTAAATTGAAAAAAAAAATTAACGTATAGGGACCCAATTAAAAGGAAAAAAAGTATAGGGACCTAATTGAAAATTTTGCGAAACTATAGGGACTAACAGAGTAATTAAACCTATATTTAATGTATTAACATTATTCCAATAAATAAATAATTTTAATAAAATATTATTTGTAATTTTTTTAAAACATATCTTTAAAATACATATAAAAGCATATAAAAATTAAACAGAATAAGAGAAAATATAGAGGTTCAACTATAGTATAAGCCAACTCATCTAACTCCCCTTTCTAACTTAATTTTGAAATTCGAAAAATTTAGTTTTTCGCCATTTCCATATCAACCCTAAATCACAAATCACTCACTATATGCGTCTTCCGTTTTTTCTCTCCTGTTTCTCCTCCCGTTCATCGTGCCTTCAACGTCTGTGCTCTTCATGTCCATCGCGCTATCATCGTGTCTCCAGTGTGCCATCCTTATCCACCCTCGCTCGTGTGCAGTCACTTCTCCCCCTCGCTGCCTCTTGCCGTCTCTCTTCGCACGTCCTCTATCGCAATTGCTCCGCCTCGTCTGTCGTTCACATAGGGGAGCTCGTGAAGGAAGAAAGACACCACCGTGCTATCGCTGCACCGTTCGGAGTCCGCTCACCCCTCGTCCGTGAAGGGCTCAGCCACAACTACTGCTTCCACTGCCGTTCACACAGGAGTACTCGCGAAGGAAGAAACAACGAGGAGACGCTACTTGCGCCGTCCATCCAACGTTGTTGACCACGCACCTCCTTGCCAGCAACCCTGCATCCAGTCGTTCTCCTCCTCCTCTTCGGATCACACCCACTAAAACGGTAACCATGTCCATGCAACGCCATTCAAGGATTTTATCTCTTTTTCTTTCTGTTTCCCCCTCGCGATTCACAATGCCGCCGACCACCACAGTACCCTCCCCTTCATGAATGCAGCGGCCTCTCACAGTGGGTGCCTATTTTTTCGAATTTTCAACTATTTTTTTCGGATGTTTTTTTTTTCAATTAAATGGATTTCTTTTAAAGGGTTTTGGATCTTTGTTTCCAAAGATCTTTTTTGTGGGTTATTGGATGTTTCTTTTCTAAATTTTGGAATGTTTCTTTTTGGAGGAGCGTTCATTTTTCTGTGATTTTTTCTTTTAACTATTATTTCGAATGTTTCTTTTACTGGATTTTAGATATTTCTTTCTATGTAAATGGATGAGTTTTTTTATATGGGTTATTAGATGTTTTTTTTCGAGGAAAGGAGGACGCGATGGCACGCTTTTTTGATATATAAAAGTTTTTTGAAATTTAAGAAGATAGCACAAATTGTCTAGTATCCTAGTTGGTTAGCAGAACCAATATAATAAATATCAATCATGCTACGTGTATCTTAAAATCAGTCACCAATATAAAATATAAATACATTTTAAAAATAAACTAAACTATACATGTATTTATATACAAATACATTGATTGCTGATTTTAGTATCTGATTTTGGTGTACAAATAATATTTTTGAATAAAGAGCCGTTTGAGAAGTTTCGAACGCTATTTTTTTGAATTTTTAACTTATGAAAAATAAGAATATTAATGTCTGGTGCAATTTTTAAAACTAAATTATAGTTTTTTAAAAAACTATTTACGTACTTATAAAAAAATAAAAAAAATAACTCTCTCATAATAAAAATTTTTTTATCACATTTTTTTTAAATAAATACTTTTAAAATTAAAATATTATATATAAAATAATTTATTTATAAATTACTTTTAATATAAATATTTATTGTTAAACTATTTAAATAAAAAAAAAAACTCAATTAAATGGTTTTCTCAAATTGGGCTAGATAGACAGAGTACATATTCGCTCTCTAAACATCAATGATTTGAGCTTAATCACCGCGCGTCAACTCCAAAACTCTCTTGACATTCACAATTACAAGACGGGGATCCAGATAGCATATCACAGAGGAGACTCTAATCAATTCATTGCTGAATCTTAGAGAGAGAGAGAGAGAGAGAGAGAGAGAGAGAGAGAGAGTGAGAGTGTTTTAGAGAGAGGAAGAATGGGGAAGAGCCAAATCTCAGACCCTCCGAACTTGAAGAAATACGGTGTTCCCTTCTACTCCGTTGCTTGGATTCCCCACCGCGTTCTCAAATCTCGCCACAACCAAACCTCCGATGAATCCTCCGCCGCCGATCAGAGCTCAACGCCGACGAAGGAGGCAGAACCACCGACAGAGGAGCTTGCCTCCGGAAACTACCTCGTGTTCGCCGGTGGCGGTGGAGAAGGCCGCAGCGGTATCCCCAATACGGTGCTGCTTTCGCACTTCGATGTTGCGTCGAATTCTCTCTCCGATCAACCGGTATGTCATTAATTCCTTGTGCTTCTTGTTCGATTCTGGAATTCGTAGCAGATTTGATTTGTTGTTCGATTTTTATTTCATGTATTAGTTTTGTGTGTTTCGAAGCTGGAGGGACCGGATCTAGTTTTTGATTCGGATATTGTTGTGTGATTCTGATGCAGTTGCTTCATTTGCTTGTGTTAGAATGCGAGGTTTTTCTTCATTTAGATGCATGGCTGATTTATAGTGGTAGATTTTGTTTGGAATGCATGAATTGTAGAGTAGCTGGATTTTATTTTTTATTATTTTTGGTAGCAATTGATAGGATGATTGGATTGTTCTATTATTTGAGTAAACTTATGAATATTTTCAGGTGAATAAGCTAGGAACCGGTTCTGAGTTGCCTTATAGAATGGCTCTTCACCCCAATGGAGATGGCATTATTTGTGCAATGCCAAACAGTTGCAGGTCTTTTTCTTCCCACCTCTTATTTCTTTTATTGAAGTTTGGTTCTGTTTGCTGGGAAGAAAAATCTATGTAGGATTCATTTCTCTGTTGAAATCTTCATGGCGTATATTATAGATGAGAGAACCCTGGCGGGTTTGAGCATACACGTAGTTGAAGTTGAGCAGGTAGAAAATGGAAGCATTTTCATTTTCGTCTAGAATATCACTTCTAAATGCCTTTCCATTTTCTACTCACTCAACCATGCGTCAGCGAGCTAAAAACAGGGATAAAGATAGAAAGTGACTTCATGATTCGATAGCTGTTAATTTTATATGCTAATTGATCCAACATAAGGAATGAAACATTTCCAGAAGTATGAGGAACTGGATGAGCTCTATATAGTTGCTTATGTGTAATTTATCCAAAATATAATCATTTTCATGTTGAACAAGTACGCAGGGGCATACTTAAGTTAGACAGATCTTTCAGTGGTTATGTTAGCTGCATAAGGATTGAAGTTATTCATACTTGATTCTTATTACCCTATGTATAGTAATTTAAACTCTGATAGGTTATCTTTCTAGTCCTGAATTTTGGATGGAAGATTAAATTGGGCATAGAATAGATACCAAATATGCAAGATGATATTCAGTAATACCAACCATAGCATGTGAAACACAACAAATTCAAGAACTTGATTTTATCATGGCTAGCATCAATGTTGTAAGTTATGAAGTTAGATTGACAAAATGAGGCAACGAGGAACGGTGCATGAGCATACTAATTAATGGAAGAAACTCGTATATATGAGGAGTTTTATGATTTACTTTTTGTCTCATTTTTAAATTTTGGTTCTATTTGTCAGATCTTGTTATAAGAGCAATAAGCACATTGTGAAATATTAGTGTTTTGCAAGAGAAGAGAATTCAGAGATTGAGAGAAGTTTCAGAAATGTGTAATGCTCATTATGACTGAGTTTAGCACTAATATGTGCTTATAACAAGGAGGAATAGCTTGCTGTGCAAACTAGTCTAAAGGACACAATAGTCCTTTCTATCTTTAGTTATGACAGCTACAACTACCATACAGCTGTCATATCCTATCTGGCTCAGCTTATAACTAGCAGCCTCTATTCTCGCTTCTCTAGGCTCTACTATCACTTATCTAACTCACTCTATTATGCCCCCTGAAACTGGCCTCTCTACATTTCTGAAAATCTGTTACTAATAGTTTACCTCTTGTATTCAAAAACTTCTCTTTAGACACAACTTTAGTAAGAATATCTGCTGTGGGAATGTGTGCAACCAGCAGCTTGCCATCCATCACTCTTTATCTCACAAAAACGAGGTTCAATTCCATGTGTTTGGTTCTATTAAGCAAAATTGGACTGTGTTCTAATATAATAGCACTGAGATTGCCACAGTACACTACGTATCTCTCTGAGGGAACCTTAAATTGAGTGTGCAAAAATATTTGACGAACACTTGTTTTATTTTCCTAGTTTTAAATTAGTTTTATTGGATTGACATCTAGCTGATTGGTGTATGGTGCTTTACAGTGCTGCTACTGATTGCTGAATGTATGAGAGATAATTGATGTTATTTTGTCAGTCTATCCTTTACAGGCTTTGTTCATTCTTATTTGAAAAACAAAATTTGATTTTCTTTTGCTCTATTACATCTAGCTAAAGTTATTATACTTTGTTTATCCAGATGGTTTGACTGGGACCAAGACCAGAATTCTGAATCTCATAAGGTGGGTCTGAAGACATCAGAGAAAGAGCTCACTCAGTTGCAGGACGTTGGACAACAGTTAGCATTGGCATTCAGCAGTGATGGAACAGAACTAGCTGTTGGTGGGGAGGTATAGTCTTCTTTTACATTGAATGATTAAAAGAAACTATCTTATATTACCAATGATAATATTTGGTAGCTTGACCAAAAATAAAATGGTTTCTGGAGAAACATCTCCACTCCTTGGGCATTATCGCACTTCTTCAACCAAGTTATGTTTACCTAGAGATGATGATTCAAGCTCTTGTTAGTTGAGAAAAGATTTGATACAAGATGATATCCCAGGGTTAATTGAACACATTCACTTAATATATGAAAGGTGATGGTTATGTACTATAATGGTAAACCCAATAGAATGAGTTCTTTTCTTATAGATGTAACCATTCATCCTTGGTACAAATATTATTTCTTGTACCATGTAACATAAACCCAAAAATATTGTTCTCTAGAGACGTGTTGCAAGAGACTCACCTTGCAAGGATGACTATAACATCAATCCAACATACCACTTGTAGCTTGAAAAGCTGTCAAAATGTAAACATTGTTTTAGCTGCATCTATTTGATTCAATTTTCCTTGTGTTACGTGGCCTTGTGTCCATGGTTTTTGCTTCTTACTTTTGGCAAACTAATATGTAATGGTGAAGGATTTATGTTAATGGGACAGTAGTTGCACATGGTAGCTATATGATGCTTTGAATTTCTAAAGTACAGGAATTTTTGCTTTAATTCATTTGCCAAATAATCGTTAGTATGTATAGAATTTCTTTTTCTTTCTGAGGGAGTGGTATGCCATATAATCTTGTAACTGTTTTGCAGTACAGGATGGCAATCTAAGGGTTTTTAAGTGGCCTAGCATGGAAATTATTCTCAATGAGTCTAAATCTCATTCTACTGTGAAGGACTTACATTTCAGGTTTGTTCCAGATAGAAGCTCATTTTACATTGATGTTATTATTTGACTCTACAAATAAAAAAAAAGGAATAATAATTAACAAAGAAAAGACAGACAGATCTGCTCTATACCCTATTATTTCTGATGGATTGTACCTTATAGTCTGTTGTGTTTGTTGTGCAGTTCCGATGGTAAATTGCTAGTCTCTTTGGGAAGTGGTGGCCCCTGCAGGGTCTGGGATATTTCTTCGTCAATAGTATTAACTTCTCTACCAAATGAAAATGTGAGCTGCTGATTTTTTACTTTAAAACTGGTTGGGCAGATATTGGTTGAAATCTTAACCAGGTTAATTGGTGAGGGTTGGGCTTTTTGGTATATGCTAATCATATTTTGTTTTCATACAGCGTGAAACTTTTAGCTGTTGTAGATTTTCTCAAATAAGCGATGGAACCCAGGTTCTATATATTGCTGTGGTCACAGGTAATTAATATCCATAACAAAGATGTTGTTCCCCCCTGTTGTTTCTGTATTTGTCTGACACAAGTAGTTTGTTATTGTATATAGATAAAGGTGGAAGCATTCTGACTTGGAATACGAAGACATGGGAAAGGATGAGCTCAAAGCATATTACTCGCGATACAATCTCTGCGTTGAATGTCTCAGCTGATGGGAAATACCTTGCATGGTAGATACTCTAATCTGTACCTTTTTAGTACTTAAAGGATGACACCGCTGTGCTACATGGAAACCAATGGTGGCTTTATTTTGGGTTTTAATGCTATATATGAAAAACGAGAGAAAGATACATGAAGGGAAAAGAAAGCTGAGAGCAGTGTTTGCAGGGAAGGATGTGACTTTTTATTTGCAAGAACTTATTGCTTCTGTTTCGATGGGTTGACATGCAGTGGAACACCTTCAGGAGACATTGTCGTTGTAAATTCTACAAATATGAGGATTCATACTATGGTTAAAAGGGCTCACCTTGGCATCGTAACTGCTTTAGCTTTCTCCCCGGATTCAAGGTTTGAAGTTGATGCATTTATATTTTTCTTCCTACTACAAGAAATTTTATGCCATTTTGGAGGTAGTTGGTTCATTGTTGTGGGTTCATTTTAGGGCCTTGGCTTCCATATCCTTGGATTCAAGTGCAAGAGTAACGAAAATTGAAGAGAAGAAAGAAGGTATGTATTTCATAATAATACCTGCGGCTAGCCTTAAAATTTATTGTCCAATTGAGCCACTTTTGTAATAGCTGAACTTATCAAGGAAAAAGTTGATCCAACAATTTAAGAATAATCTGGGAAAATATAGTAATTTAAAGAGTTTATATAATAAACGAGAGACTATAAATGAAATTATGGATCTATAGTTTAGATGTATGATTTGTCATATGGACTTTGTATTTATCATCTATCTATAGTTTAGCATCTAACTTTCTTCCCCTTTTTCTTTTCCTCTTCTTCCCAGGAGGATTTAACTTGTGGATTGCAATGTTTATCATCCTGGTTGCAATAGCTATTTACTTCCTAAAGGTTCAGGGAATTTTAAAGTGAAGGTTTCAAATTTCAATAGTACTTTATTTAGACATAAACCAATTTTCATCTTTTTTTCGGGGGGTGTTTCCCGTTTACCTGATCTTTTTCTCCCCCCACATAATGGCGTTGTTCCTTTGTCCATATAGTGCCTTGTATCATGGACTGTAATACTGTCGCATGTTGTGTACAATTTTTTACAGTATTATGAGCATATTTATTGCAATCCTGGCTTGATCCCCTCTTGCTTGGTATTATGAGCATATTTATTGTTTTACCATTGAACAACGTTCTTATGCCACGAGTTATGTTCTGCCTTTTACCATTGGCCATATATGCATGCCAACTTAAACATAGGAAATACCATAAGAAATATCTGTCTTTTTTCGAGGAAAGTATTATTCTCAGCAAGCCTACATATGGGGTTTTAACTGAGACAATGGCGGTCAATCAGAATGGGAAGACGTGAAATTGGAATTTCAGGGTTAATGATCTCCCACCTGAAAGGAGGCAATATTATAATTTCACTAGTAACCTTCTATATCAACACTTAACATGCCACACACACAATTTCGTTAACCACTAAAGTAAATGGGTTAACAACATGACTATTTACCTAGGCTATTTTGTCAAACATCTGATATATGAAAATTTATTGTCAAAAATAAAAGTTGGAGCTCATTTCATCAAAATAAAAATCTTTCAAATACCAACATGACTATTTACTCGAAATTTTATTATAACTACAATAATCCTAGGTAATATAATTTCTAAATGGTTTTAAAATGGTTTAACTCGCCGCCAAATCAGAAATTTGTTGACTTTTAGATGAACCAAGTTTACCTAACCCAATGGTAGGATTTGAAACCTATTTGCCATTCGACAAGAAAAAATTGAAGTTAGGGAGTGACTTAAGTTAAATTGCACTATACCGAATAATAAAATGACAGTTCAACTTAGGACGCATAAGCAGTACTTAAATATATATCTACAATATATTCTTTTTCGCGTTTGTCTATCTACATTACTTATTATTGAATAACCTGTATCTCATTTCTGCCAACAAATAATGTGCATATTAATCAATCAACACTTTTCTCACTCTTTGAAATTGACGAACCGCGTTCCATTCTAAAGGGGTTAGTGACCATTTAGTTTGCATGGACTCACCATTCAAAAAACTGAGCCCTGTTTATATTTCAAGGTTACTAGACAATAATGCCAATGCATGATCTTGAAAACTTGCAAGACCATCACTGACGCCTCCTTTGATACAGTGAAAAACCAACAAGGGCAGACATTAGAAATGTCCATAGAACCTGCCCACGGTATCAAATAAAGAGATCAACAAAAACAAGAGTTACAATGAGCTCGAAAGTCGCTAAGAACTTCGGAAACACCTTCCTTCTCAAAAAAGGGTCTTTTACTTTTTTGATTCATTGAAAGATTAATATATCTGGATAAAATGTTTGTCCAAGTATATCAATTTTTCAATGAACATAAAAAATGAAAGTGCTTATTTAGAAAAGAGGGAATAGTGTTTTGGGAGTACCGTATTTATAGCAAGCCACCTCTCAAGCCTTCTAATCCTTGATTGCATCTCCTCAATAGCCCCTTCAATTGGAGAGACTCCCCTACTTGGTGATGATTCTGAAGGAGAGCTGCACCCCTGATCATTCCAACAAAACTGACACTAAATGATAATGTGCAAAAATAAACAAAAATTGCTTCACAAATGCAGAAACGAGAGGTTTAGTACGACCAGGAATGCATTAACTTTTTTATCAAAGTAATCGTCCAATGTTTTGAATAGAAAAAAGATCCTAGGAAGGCTGTATTACCCCTCATGTTCCAGATACAGTATACATCTGACTTTATTATTATTCGATACAATATTATGCATCAAATATCAAGCTTCAAGTTTTTGAAGCAACAGCTATGCACCTAACCTATATATACAAAGATATACATATACATACATATAAAGACATGGATATTGGTGCACTGATAAACTAAATTACTTCAAGGCATATGTCGATCTTCATCAGTTGAAATATGTGTGAATCCAATACAACTACTATAAATGAAAAACCAGACTAGTCTCTACCATGACCGAACTTTAAAATCTGAATTCCACAAGTTGCTGCATTTTAGGTATGAGGTTTATACAATGTATGCACAAAGAAAATGGGTAACATAAATGGCTAATATTAAATGGTGCCCCAGAAAGATACACTAATATCTAGTCAAAGAGGAAAGGTATACCTGAGATTGAATAAATTCAATAATCTCTAGCAGCCTTGCTGATTGCTGAGAGTTAATCCCACCAGAAGTTCTTTCTATTGTTGGTAGTCTTTCTAAAATTATTTCAAGATAACTCTACCAAAATAATGAACAAGAATAATAATAAGTTGACCACCATCCAGATATATCCAGCCCTAGCATTATGCACAAAAGGGGAAAAGGAACTAAAATAAAACAAGTTGAACCTTAGTTGTATATGAGCCATCCAATTCAAGCATTGAACCCGCTGCTGCCACTGCATCTTTATTAACACCCTTGATCTGAATATATGGGCCAGGGACATCTTGTAGATGATCAACCTCAATTAGAATCTATGGGACAAAATGAGACAAGAATTTTAACAGCAAGTTAAACTAATTAACAGAAATAAGCCTGGAGATGATCTTGACAAGTGAACATCCTTCTGTGCAATAATATAATGATATATCTTACTGCACAGAAGTACTCCGATCAGGAGAGTTTTACATTCAGGGAAGAAGGAAGTCAAGAACAAACTCCTTTCAGCCTTGTAACTCATATAAATAAATTAAATACTATTATTTTGGGTCAAATTTAAGCCATAAGATTTATCGTGTGACCTTTCCATCCTGATAGATGAATGCAGAGGCTTCAATGTAAGCAACTGCCTGATACCTGACAGAAAAGTGGTACCAATTAATAGATGAATAACAATAATACTACACAGATACACAAACTTCATAAAAAATAAAAGATAAAAAGAAAATATCTACAAGAGGTAATATTGTTGGGACAAACATAGCATAAACCGAATAAGGAATTAAATAGAGTTAAGAATTGAGAGAAAGAGTAGTTCTAGTATACTCCTGAGCAATATCTATTCTAAGGAATAGCATTAATACTAAAAATCGTTCTCATTTTCCCTCAATGTCACCTGTCAGTTTGTCCATGCTAATTGAGAAAGCATGGTGGGCAAAACAAACACCATAGCCCATTAAAGAAACCAGCCTTCATTTTGAGGAGTTATTGCTAAATTTATCTGCTTTCTCCCCTCTTACTATTTCATTCCCAAGTTAGTTTATGTGATGCACGATAATGTGAAATGCATGCTTGAGAAACACATTTTAACTTCAAATTTTCGAAAAGGTAGGCAACAAATATTAGCGATAATTACGTATCTATCATTTAATTCAAGATAAATACGGAGGACATCCACAAAGGAGTTACCAGTTACTACCATACAATTGTTAGTTATTCTAGAACCAATTGCATCTCTAACACCATAACGAACTCCTCAAGACATAGTGATAGTACAGTCTTGTATAGTTGTATACACCAAAGATATATAGATAGAGAAGATTTTCTTGCATTAAAAATGTGGCTTACCCAAGATTAAGAAGACCAGCAACTGTACTAATGCCAATATCAAAATCCACTTTAGGCTGAATGATGAAGTTTCCTTCTCTAATAGGCTGCCAAGTACACCACAATATGCTTCATTTTCAAATAAAATAAACCAGAAAAACTGCAAAAGTATCATAAATTGATATATAAATATGTGAACTATATCAGCAAGCAAATAGAGAAGAAACAAAATATTCTCAACCTCACGTATCAGCAAGGCAAATCTTCCTTCACATATTCTGACTCGAATACAATCACTTTCTGTCAACTGCCCATTAGAAGGGATCCCAGGCAGCCTTATATAAATATCAATAAATTTCTGAACAGAACTGCAAAATTTTGCTCGGTCAAGAATTGCAAGAATATCTTGATATGCTACCTGTTGTTTGTTGTTATCTTTAGTATCAATGTTTGAACAAACCTTGTCACCCAATATAATTTACAGGTTAAGATAAATTCTTACTTTCTTGTTACTCTTCAACACAAACAATGAACTCTCAGGAGAAAGCACAGGATCAAAGTCATTTCGAATTTTAAGCTGCAAATCAGCATTAAACAAATGTATCATCACCATTAAGTAAAATCATCCAGCTCTATATTGCTGCTCTAGTACCAGTGATCATGCATAGAAAAATATTACAACCATAGTATTTCTTAAGATTTTACACAAGTACATTGTAAATCAGGCATGAATTAGTATGTGTAAATCAGGCATGAATTAGTACAGTACTTGGCGTTAAGAGGGAAATCATTAAATAATCATTTAAACCATCATTCCAGAGAGAGAGAGAGAGAGAGAGAGAGAGAGAGAGAGAGAGAGAGAGAGCATGCTATCAACTAACGTGTGCATGAACGAGATGAGGTTCAATGTACTGCTGGAACATTGGAAACACCGTCATCATGATCTCATTCTGGGAAATAAAACAACCCACTCTACTCTTATCCCTTTGAACTCGTGAAAGCAAATGTGAATGAACTCCTCCTACCTGTTTTCAATAAGGAAATCAAAATGGAAGTTACTACAAATTTCTTAGCCCTAACAAATACGGATTCAAATATTAATGGATAATAGAAAAAAGATGGATGGACTCATGCTTACAACAGCAATCCAAAAATCAAGTGATACTCGGATATCAGGATGCAAAGCATAGACACCTTCAAAAATTATCTGGTAAGAAATAGATTAGCTCTCAGTAAACACAACAGAAAAGAAACTGAACAAACTAGCATAATATTAACTAGCAACTATGTTCGGAAATATTTGGACATACAAACTAAGATATATATATTTGTTGAGTACTTGTGCATATATGTACTTCGCTTTTCAAGTGTCCTGTAGTTGTGAGAAAACAGGGAACATGTAAAAAGTGGATATGGGTTTTCAGAAGTTAAGCACAAATGTTCAAGAAAGGTAGGCGATAGCAATTCCGTGTCACATTAATCCCTTTATTAGCATGTCAATATTCAGACCAGCACTCATTTCAAAATCTTCTACACCATTTGTGCATATTTAAATGCATATATGTAAAAGAAAATGTAATCAAGAAATTATCAAAACGTTGGGAAACTAGTTTATGACTGACCACTCCACAATCTTCTGAAACTTCAAGTTCCTTGAAGCCACTCCGAGCACCACTTTCCAAGTCAAATATTGGTACTTTTGTTCTTCGGCCTTTTCTTATGTCACTAATATTCTGCAAGGAACTACCTATAAGTACACTATACAGTGGCTGAAAAGTATCCAGAACCCTTTACTATATAGCATTTAAATAAAATGATATCCTTTATTTTGGCAAACAGACTATCTATATATATTACCATCTTATTTAAAGAAAGAAAAAGAGAGGAAAATTTCAAAGCTTCACAGTTATGCAAAATATAACATTCAAATAACTTTCACATTATGCATAAGTCATAACATGAATTTTATCAGCAATGTTACTTGTGCTCTGCTTGACTTTTAACTTTTTGAGGGGAAAAAAATATTTTAGTGAATTAGCAAATGAACTTTTTTCACAAACAAAATAGTTAAAAGCACAACACATAAATGGTTCAGTGAAAGACTTATATGATAACAAACATGCATAAAGTAATCACTCAAGACTAACATAAATACTCATTTACAAGAATATTCAAGGCTATTTCTGATAACAATGACAACTTCTACACCCTCTCTCATGTCTGCGGCAGCTCACTGAGCTCCCACTACTCATTACAGTTACAGCAGACAACTCAAAAAAAGTGGAGATTTCAGAAACCACTTCCAGTTGGCTAGTGGATCATAGGACCCTTTTGACAATTCCTCTTCCACAATCTGTGGCTTAGTTGAACCATGTTGAGTGGCTTGAAGTCCACTTGGGTACCATTCTGTCCCACTAAGCAGTGTGGACATAGATGTTTCCTCATGGGTCAATTGGAGCAGAGTCTTGATCTAGCACCAACATTGAGATTTTTACCCAAAAAAGTACATATGTCCTAAAGGTAGCAATAGAGATAATCAAAACAGGGTAGAATTCCATATTTTAGTGAACACTGAAATCATTGATATCCCATTTACAATTACAAAGGTCATTTTTCAAATCTAGATAAACATCAGAAAAAGGAAGTGAGAATAAATTTACTTCAATAGACTGGTATGTATTCATCAGACTTGAAAGAATGACCTCTGTAATTTTTAAATGGAATAACGGGGTCCAATGTTCTTTACAATCTGGATTTGCACAATCTTTCGATAACCAAAACTACTGCTATTTCTTAGAGGTTTTAATGTCTCAGTGGTAGATCAAGACTTTGCTCCACCTGACCCATACAGACATATACATCCACACTGCTCACCTGGGACAAAATGGCAGTCCAGTGCACTTCCAGCAACTCAATGTAGTCCAACCAGATCATGAGGAGGATGAGGATCTGTCATAAGGGACATCCAACTGAGATTCGGCTTCCGAAGTTTCCACTTGTAGGCATCTACTATTAGGAGTTTTGCGTAGTTTGGTGAGCAGCCAGACATTGGAGAGGGTGTGGAAAAGATCAGAGTTATTAGAAATAAGTCTTGAATTTTAGTGTTCTTCCATTCAACTATATGTAAAAGTCCTATGAATAAACTTTTGTGAATGGTGAATTATTCATAAAAGAAGAGTGAGAATTCATGTTAGTCTTGAGTGATTACTTTATTTTTATTTGTCATTATCTTATAAGGGTGCGGCCCTTCCCCGGATCCTGCGTTAACGCAAGATGCTTGTACACCAGCCCTTGTATTATCTTATAAGGGTCTCACTAAAATCATCATTCATGGCCCATGATTTCAATTATTTTATTTGAAAACAAACTGTTAGTTACACTGATGTATTATTTTTTTGTTAAAAGGTTAAAGTCAGTGGACAATTAAATTTATTAATAAATTCATGTTATGACTTGTGCATAATCTGAAAATTATTAGGATGTTACACAAGAACAAATAACCCAATAAAATACATATTAGCTATTCAGTTACTTCACCTTTGATAGCAAAGATAAGTCAAGAGAGCTGAAGTCATCATATTTGAAATCCTTTACTTGTTTATAATAGCTTTCCAGGGATAACACTTCACATCCAATAATATTCGCCATTTTATGAGCCAAACTAGTCTTTCCAGAACCACTTGGACCTCCTGCAATGCATAACTGCCCTCAGAGTCAATAATTTTTTGAAAACAGCAGCTGTTAGATGTATGAATGGTATTTGCACATCATCAATTGATTTGACAATGTTCAATGGAGCAGAACCAAAATATGAAGCAGAAGAAAAAGAGAAAGTTGCATTATGTGTATGAGAAGAGTACAAATGAATATGTAACCATAGAGTAATATGTGTTACTCATAATTAAAAATGAGAATACTTTAAGAACATTTCAGAAACAACAATGAAGATTTACCAACAAGTACTGTTAGAATTTCAGACAAACCATTAATGTGTTTTTTATGTTTAATAGTATCAAGAGTGAAAGGAAAATAGGGTGACTGAATTACAGCAAAGGAAGGTTCTCAAACATAAAAATAGTTGTGCTCTTGCTTTATCCAGAACTCAAGATTGATTTTTGAGAAACAAGTATTCAGAGCAAGATAAAAACACATACATCATAACTTATGTAAGCTACAACATGTTACGGAACTAATGTCAGCATCTGATAAACTAACTAGGTATCGTCAATAAGATAATACCTAAATTGACCTAGATTATTTTTATCCAGAAAAACCTCAGATTATTCATTATTAACATATCACTTTCAGATTCTGAAAGCAATCACATATTTACAAGGGTTCCACGTATTCTGCATATTCCAAAATGCCTCGTCTAGATGTTTTACACAAATATATAATTTTTTATTCTGATTTTCTGAGTGCAGCTAGTTGTATGCATTGTTCCATGTGGCATGAAAGACAGCAATATATGTAGGAAGAATGTTTGTAAGGGTAAATGAACACACACACACACACACACACACACACATAAAAAGGAGAAAGGATATGGTATTAGGAAAAATCCATGTTACCAATTCCAACTATGACTGGGAAACCTTTATTTTCCAACAAAGCCTGAAACAAGATAAATAGGAAGCTAGGATTCAATCAAACATATAATATTGAATTTATAAGGAATTGTAATCTTCAGAACATAAGGCTCTAAAGTAATTCCACGCTTTTCCTTACTTGTATGGCTTGAACAGCCAAAAGCAATCCCCTATCCAGGTCATATGACTCAGGCATTGGAGCAAGCCTAATGGTATCCCTGAAAGATGAAGGATCTGTGGTTGCTTCATGAGAGAAGTCTCAATTTAAAAGAAACCTTATGTAGATATGAGAACCAGTCAAAAGATATATAAAAAAGACTTTAGACATTAGACTATATCCTCCCATTTGAGGAAAAATACCTAGGACTGAGTTGTCAGGGTGGGAAGAATCTGAAGATATGAAATGCCATGTTGCCATAACAGGTTCCATTTTAGATTTTGTTGGGGACCGAGTCCATGGCTGAGACAAATCCTCCAATCCCGTAACAAGGTCAGGAGTCACGCGAATTGGTTTTGGTGCAATGATTGCAGTGTCTTGACTTCCAGGCACAGATGTATTAGTCACCAGTGGTGGTGTATTAAGGCGAGGAACACCTGTAAGTGGTAAAAAGAAAACAATATCAGGTTCAGAATGAGTCAGATCATCAAGGAAATTGAGCTTCTTCTTATCTTGATAATTAATATAATCTACTTTTGTTAAGCTATGCTTAGCCAATTGGCTCATTATCCTCAAAACAATTATCCTATTCGAGCAGTCATCAGCATATATAACAAGAAATAATATCAAACAATAAAAAATAACTCGATTAATTGAGAAGTAATAGAGTGCAAAAAGACAAAGTCAAAGTGCATCCAAATCCAACCTTTTTTATCCAGGATCATCTCAAGATATGATTTAGTAATCCAAGGTCCATTGATACCAAGCCTCATTGCTTCTGTTCCAACAGTCTGCAGAAAATTATTTTCCCCCCTCTTTTAGATAAGTAACTCAGCATATTATTAATAAAAAAATGCATAATTAGAGTAGGCAGCAAGGATATACATAGAAATCCCTAGCCAAACAAGGTTCTTAATATAAAGTGAAAGAGAAGGTAAGAAAAGATATAGTATGGATGATAGGGAGCTGTCCTAAAAATGACAATAGGAGAAGATATATCTGCTAGAAAGCTCTTAAGTAATTTGAAGCCTAGATGGCTAAGATTTACAAGATAAAACAAAATTAAGAGCCTCGGAAACTCTTGATAGATCCCAGGAAAATCATGCTCAAAATGTTCAAGCTCAACAATGAACAATAAATGCAGGTTAAGAAGATTGCATTTTGAAAGGGAATATGACCAAGAGTCGTAAAGAAAAAAGGCCGAATACCTTCCTATTAGTTCCTCTCATCACCATGAATGTCTCATCAAGGGCATCAATGGTTTCAAAAGACACCAAAACCTTGCCATTATCAACAGTTGTGGATGAGCGTTTATAACTAACGACAACTGTGTATCCAAGAGCCAACAATCCACCCAATGTCATTCGTCCAACCTGCCACCATTATAATCAGAAAAGAACCCAAAAAAAATTCTAAAAGAAGAGCATTTTCATTTTCTATTCCAATAACAACACATTTCTGATGGAAAAAGACAAAAGAGCCATAATTTGAGGTACATTAGAAGTTTTACCTAGAGTACAAGGCATCTAAGACTAAATAAAATATTTTCTTCAGCCTTATTAGCAGGCAAAAGATTTCAAGTTTCTTTCTAGTTCAGACAAAATATTTTACTTGAGCTTTAATAGAGTGAACTGAGTAAGAGCCTAAAAGAGATCAAAATCAGTTGAAGCTAATCTGTTAGGCGGTTAAAGTAAGTGCCATCTAGGATAGAGTGATAGACTTCATATATAACTTAAGCATGAAACGTCTCTTTTACCCCTTGAACTAGCTTTCTGAACAAGCTACTCCTCTATGCATATAAGCACTGAACTGTGCTCAAGCTCACTAGTGATTCAAAAATCAAAATACACAATTCATATTCTTCTCTGTTTAACACTATTAGGCTTAATAGCACAAAATACCTTGTGGTCAAAGCTTCCAAGTTTTCTTCTAATTCTGAAAACAACCAAACACCATTACCAAAGCACATAGTTCAAGATACCTCCCAAAAACATATTTCCTATCGTACCTAAAACAAATACAAAGATGCTTCTGTTGCCCCAGTCAGTTGGACTGCAGTCACTCTCACAATATACACATATACATTTATATGGGATTAGCAAGTCAATTACTACTTTTTTTTTCTCATCTTGTCTACAGGCCTTGAGGGGCACTATTATAACTTCCACAAACCTCATTGTATGTTTGAAAAGATCGACTAGGAGTGAAATTCCAAACCCTCTTATTTAACACAAGTCTTCGGTAGCAATTAGCAGTTTTAAACTACAACTACACTACTACAGAGATAGAGTCCTTTACAGATATATCTTTTAACTAGATACACCGCACTAATGTTTATTATTGTTTTATTATAGGAAAAGCATAAGATGAGAAAAACTGAAAATAGTCATACCTCAAACTCTGCTTTAGGCCTGATAATAAAATTTTTGTCAACAATCCTCTGGTCACCAAGTGATAAATAATATCTAATTCCAGACTGCCGCACTTTGATCCAATCATTTATCCTTGCTTCTTCACTAGTGGAAGGTGGTCTAAGGTACATTTCAATACAACTGAAAGCAAGACATATACTCTAGTTTAAATTTTAAAATCTCTCGTCTAAGAAACAGTGAGATAAAAATGAAACTAATGACGAATACAATCTTTTTATTCCAACATCTGAAACACTCACTTATCTGTTTGGGATTCATTCCCTTGAAAGGCAGTACTTGAATATCCCTCTGGAGACTGTCACAAAATATAAAATTTAGTCAAACCATAACATTCTATAGTTGCTGAAAACTATATTCAATTCGAGACAAAATTAACGGAGTGCCATTTTTTTGGTTTTTTATGAAGAGAGAAGAGAGAGGGGGGGGGGGGGGCTCAAGGAGAAATCGAAGAAGCAAACTATAAAGGGGCATGCACATAGTTAAATAAACCATGCTTGCTTTATATCAATATCAACAACTAAAAGAGAACTTAATGCCAATAAAACCTTCCTCTCTCAGCTTCCATTTCTGCTCATTTATGGTGAAATAACTACGGAACAGACCATAAAATAATAGCTAATTTCTAATATGGGGCATGGACAATTGAAAAATTAGGAAATCAACAGTGTTAATTTTACGGAGAGTAAATTACCATTTCTACCCATAAAAGTTGAAAACGCTGACATATCTACCCATAGAAGATAAAAATTACCATTTGTACCCATAAAAAATTGATTTTGCAAGCAAAATTACCCAAACCCTAAATAATTACATAAAATTCCCAAACTACCCTTGGTGAGTCTCATCCTCTTCATCTTCATCTAAACCGTGAACCCCATTGCTGCAGTACCCTCCCCTTTTCGCACTCTCTCTCTCTTCCTTCTACTCTATCTTCTTTAATCGTCCCTCTCTCTTTCTCTCCTCCCTCTTCGCACTTTTCTCCTTCCTCTTCTTTCCCTATTGATGTCTCTCTCATCTCTGTCGTTCTTCTCTCTCTTTTGTGTATTAATGGTGGTTCCTCCTTTTGCTGTCGCGAGCTTCATCTTCTCCTCCCCTCCTCTTTTTCTTCTTCTTCTTCGGGAGGTTTTTGGCTTCAGGAAGTAGCAATTGAGTTCTCTATTTTCTGCAACCACAACTTCTTCAACGTTGAGTCCTTCCTTTTTCAAATGTCGTATTTTTGTCTTCTTCTCTCGGCGTCGCTGCTCTTTTCTCCTCCTAGCGATGCGTTTTCGTCATCTCCTCCCAGCGTCGCCAAAATCGAATTAATGTTCTGTGTTATTTGCAACGGCAATAGTGATCTTGAATCTGAGAAATTGACAATTTTTGGTGAAGGTTCTAAGAAATTAGGGTTTTATTTTGAATCTATGCATGTTCTATTCTTCAATTTGATCTGAGTTTGTTCTTTTTTGTGATTTTGAAGAGGATAGTGGCTGGGCTATGTTGATGTTCAAGAGAGAGAGAGAGAGAGAGAGAGAGAGAGAGAGAGAGAGAGAGAGAGAGAGAGAGAGAGAGAGAGAGAGAGAGAGTAGGAAGGGAGATGATGCTACGGCAGTGGTGGTTTAGGTGCTGCAGATAGTGAGTGAGGGTGGGTGCGTGCGTGAGAGAAGAGAAGGGGGTAGTTTGAGGATTTTATGTAATTATTTAGGGTTTGGGTAATTTTACTTGCGAAATCAATTTTTTATGGGTACAAATGGTAATTTTTATCTTCTATGGGTAGATATGTCAGCGTTTTCAACTTTTATGGGTAGAAATGGTAATTTACTCTTTTACGGAATCTAACAATACACAATCCAATTAGACAATTAACCAGCTAGATAAAGAACAGAAGAAAATGGCTGCACGCTTCACAAGGTTCCCGCCATTGTAGGAACTAGGTAAGGAACATTTGAACAAAAAGGCTAATGTTTTGAGCTCCTTTTCACCAGGGTCACTTGTCCCTTTTTATTTTAAAAAGTCAAAGGATGCATGTGGTGTATGATGTATGAGTACCAGGTGAAAAATTCAAGCAATTGATGGTCTTCCAATGTACATGGAAGGAAAAATGAAAATAGACAGACTGGAAATGAAGCAAAGAGAAAACTCAAATTCATACAGGAAGACATGCATCAGTAAAAACTTCATCAACGAAAAACATACCTCACTTCTGCATTTAACCTTGTAGATTGCCTCTCTAAATGATGATACAAAACTGTTGTTAATTCTGATCTGCCAAAAAAAGGCAGAGGAAGTAAAAGCATTAGTGGCAAAAAAAATGGAAGTTAGAACATGAAAGGGACCAACCTGTGCATGATGAAGATCTGGCTCAATATGCTTCCTAAATAATGGAAAAATGCTGTCTATAAGGCTATCCAGTGAACAAGAATCTCCAATGTCATAGCGAACTTTAGAAAGCAGACTAAAATGAACACCGCCAACCTGTCATATCAAAAGCAAATGGCATGCATTAATTGAAATTCATAAGCAACTTATTGCTTAACAAAGGCCATAAAGTTATTATAATGCTAGAAATTACCACAGCAACTCGAATATCCAGTAAAGAACGCAGTTTTGCATGTAATGCATATGTTCCATCAACTATTATCTGAAACCAATGACAATAAATAAATAATTAAATAAATAAATAAAGGAACTCCTTAAAAGGACAAAATGAGCTTTGCGTACCACACCAGATGCAGTACTCTTTATAGCTTTATAGCCAACACGTCTCTTTTGCTGATAATCAAACACTGGGACTAATGTATCATCACCTTTTATCAAATCCTGATTGAAATAGATAAGCCAATCAACAAAGTATCAAATGATAAGGGGAAAAATCTTTGAACAAAGAAAGAACAGCAGCTTTCCTGCTAGCAGCATAAGAGTATAAAATTAAATTCTAAATAATTGATGTTCAATACATAAGCTAATCAGTTTCAGCACAAAAGAAAACAGCCATATAATCTCCACCAACACTCTTAACATGAAATTTGCTAAAACATTTCTATGAAATCCATTTTTTCTTATTCTTGTTCTTCTCTTTCTCTTTTCTGATTTGTCTAGTGTTTGTCAGATCTCAATAAGAATATAGCTTGAAAAGGCTAAACGTAAAGCATAAAACTCAAGGATTTAGTAGAAGGTCAGCCTTGCAAATTCATTAAAGCCATCTACAAGATAATAATTATGTAACAATAGACCAGCATTTGAGACATGCTCAAGAGAAACAAATGCATACCTCAAGATTCTTGATCAAGCTCGTGAAATCTATAAAATCCAGATCACCCCCTTCATCAACTCCATCACGATAATTCTCCATTGATATAACAGTACAACCAATAACGGATGCCACCTTTTCTGCTAAGCTTCAAGAACAATGAGAAGCAACAATTAAGAGGAAACTGAACAACACACACCTTAGTTCACTTCAACAGAACACATCCAAAGCAATAAATTGACAGCAATATCAATACCTTGTTTTTCCAGAGCCACTAGGACCACCAATTCCAACCGTAACAAGGCCTTCCTTTTTCTCACGTAGTTCTTGGATAGATTTTACCAGTAAATAATAGCCATGATCAAAAGACTGCACAATTTGACATCCGTATCTTAGCAACACACTCCACAATTTCATGAATCAGTAAAATTAAGAGTATGCTTGGTTTCTACTTTCATTTCCTATTTTCACTTTCAATGTTTTCGATTTTTTTAAAGATCGTGCAAAGAGGTCCTTAAGCTGCGGAAGTTCAGCTATAGGATGATCAGCAACGATAGTTAACTTTTTCCAGCTATTACGTATAGTTACCGATACGTACAATTACCATATGCCGGAAAAAAAATTCACTCAACCTTTAAAATTAAACTTCGAACCCTAAAATTGAAGTGAAGAAACGGATAAATGTCAACATATTTTTGTACACACTAAGTTCAATTTCATCCAAATTGCAATCCGCAAGGCAGAGCTGCGAAGCAGAGTCAATTCACTATCGGCGAGAAACGATAAAATACAGAATTAGGTAATCAAACGCAACAAAAAATAAAAGAAATTACAAAACAACAGAAGATGAAGATGCATGTATATGTTACCACATGGAGTGGGAGAGATTGCAGGATGGAGGAAGTTGAAGGTTGCTGCTGGTAGAAATCGCGTCCTCCTTCGTGGAACACTCGCTGAATAACTTCATCATCCATTCTTCTTCGTTCTTCGTTGTTGCTTGCGAGTTGCGAGAGAGGAATCAACCAACCACTGTGTAGTGTGATGTGATGGATAGGTGCGAGTGTGTGAAAAAATATATATTTATTTTGCGGTTGGTGCGAGAATAATCTAAATCTTAAATATTATAATTTCCTCGTTTCTTTTTTTTTTTTTTTTTTAACTGATATGTTGAGTGTGCTTGGAATTTCAGTTTTGGGTGAGTGAGCGTGCCCTTCTCTCCCACCTTCTTCTGCACGTCTTTGCTTATTACTTGCTACATGCTTCTCATTTTCACTTACTCGCATCTTTTTAAGTTCGATACATTAGTAATTAGTTAATTACATACCGGAATTCCGAATTCCTTCTCACTTTTGTGTAGTTCGTCCTGCCTTTCTTCTATTGCACGGTTTAGGCGGGGAAGAAAAGAATGGACAGAGAAGCAGATGGAAAAATAGGAATTCACTTTTTTTTTCTTTTTTTTTTCGAGAAAAGGTGTTGCAGTATTGCATTGCACTAAATAATGAACTAACGGCCAAAAATCACCAAAATTGAATTATGAAAAAGAAAAAACTATTATGTTTATAAAAAATTTTACATGTATTTGTATATATTTATATTTTTTTTATAATTTTTAATATATATTATATATAAATAATTACTTTTTTATACGGAATATGGTTATAATTTAAAATACATATTAAAAGATACTGTTAGAATATAATTAGGATCAATTAGGATCAATTAGCATTATTTAGCATATCTGAATATTTATTATAAGATATTACGTCTTTATTATTTTGATTCCCTTAGTACTTATAAATATCGTTCTATATTGTATCATTCTACACAACTTGAACACACTTAATAATATACAAATCCTTTCTCTAGTTTAGTCTCTTGTTTCTAACATGGTATCAGAGCCATGGTATCCTCCTTGAAGAGGATAAGTTCTTTTTCTTCTGGTGAAATCATCATATTTTTCTTCTGTACCATTTTTTTCCTTCTCTTTTGTCAATGCTTTTTTCCGGTAGTTCGCTATCTTTTCAGCAGTTTTTCGGCCACTCTTCCGGTAGTTCTGTCTGCGTTCCCGTCCGGCAGTTCCATCTACTTTCCCGTCCAGCAGTTTCGTCTACTTTCCCGTTCGGCAGTTTCGTTTGCGTTTCCTTCCGACAGTTTCATTTGCGTTTCTTTCTATCAGGTCCATATGCACTTCCTTCAGACAGCGGCTGTTCCATCTGCGCTTCTTTCAGACAGCGGCAGTTCCATCTGCGCTTCCTTCAGACAAGCGGCAGTTCCATCTGCACTTCCTTCCGGTAGTTCCGTCTGCACCCGTTTTATCAATTTATGCAGTTTTTTTCTCTTTATTTCGTTGTTTTAAATATGTTTCAAACTCAAGTTGTCACTTGAGTTTGAGGGGAGATGTTAGAATATAATTAGGATCAATTAGGATCAATTAGCATTATTTAGCATATCTGAATATTTATTATAAGATGTTACGTCTTTATTATTTCGATTCTCTTAGTACTTATAAATACCGTTCTATATTGTATCATTCTACACAACTTGAACACACTCAATAATATAGAAATCATTTCTCTAGTTTAGTCTCTTGTTTCTAACAGATACATATATTTATATCAATTATTCTCCATATACAAGCTATTTTACCATACAATTCTATACAAGTTGTTCTTGTGTGAGTAACCTGGGCGTAACTCGGTTTTTGGGAGTCGATGCCGAGCTGTTGCCTCCAACACCAAGCTTATAGGCTAGGAAGATCCGAGCTCTTCGTCCAGAGAGATATCACGTCACGGAGAGTATGAACAAAAAGGCACTCGATGCTTAAGTTAGTATTGTGAACTCAGTATATCCTTTGAGGATAAAATATTATACCTTTATAGGTGGAGTAGAACAGGCGGTTATGCTTCTGTTAATCATCTAAATTAAAGAGCGGTTATTACACTACAAGAAAAAAGGCCTATGGCCACGCTTTTGTGAGGGTGGTGCTTGAATAGAGATTTGGCCACGTCTTTTATTTGCTACGCTTCAAAAGCGTGGCGAAAAGGGTCAATGGCCACGCTTTTATGAGGGTGGCAGTTGATGCGAGATTTAGCCACGTTTTTTTCTGCTACGCTTTAGAGAGATTTCGGCACGCTTTTAAAGCGTGGCAACAGAATTTTGTTATTGTGGCGTTTAAAAAGCGTAGCCGTTTCCTACAAGCCTTTTGGCACGCTTCAAAAGCGTGGCCAAAAGGTTCCCTCAGAAAAAAATTAAAAATGCTCGTATACCCTTCAAATTAAAATGTTTGAGTCTTGTAACTTAAAAATTTTGACATTAAAGACTAAAAAGCTCGTATACTACCCTTAAGAAGCTCGTATACTACCCTTCGTTCAAAGACCCTAATCCCTAACTCCTCCTTCTTCAAACATTAAGCCCTAACTCCTGCGACGACGACACTCCTGCAACGACGAACCATTCCTGCGACGACGACACTCCGACGAAGAACTACTCCGACGATACTTTGTGAAGAACGTAGCTGCGCTCGCAATGCCTCCGCCGGCAATCCCTCTTCCGGCACCCCTAACCCTCATTCTGCGGTGACTCTCTAGCGGTGACTTCCTCTGCTCAGTTGCCGTCGCAAAACCGCCGTCGATGCTCCCTTTGCCGTCGCTCCCTTCCCTTTCTGCAAACCCCTAACTCCTTTGGCGCCGCTCCCTTCCTGCTTAGCTTTGGAAGAAACTAGACTCTCCAGGCATTCATCGATCTTAGCTTCTTGCTTCTTTGTAAGTCCTGTTCTTATTCCTTTCTTTTATTTCTTTTCCTATTTCACGCTTTTTGTAAAAGATTTGAAAAGAACTAGGGGACAATTTTTTATACTTCCAAAATAAGGGTTGTTCTCGTAACTAGAATAAGTGCAATGAGAAGTATTGGAAATTTGTTAATAGGGTTTTGGCTATTCACTTTTGGATTGCCAGGTTATTCTTGGATACGGACATGGTGTTTTGCACAAAACAGATCCAAGATACACATGCCAGAGGGAGTTTACTTTGAAGCATTTGCCAAATGATCCATATTTCCAGCTGGTAATTGTTTATTTCCTAATGTCAATATTATTTCCTAGGGGAGTTAATGAGCCAACAAATGTTGTAACTAACCTTCCAAATGGCAAGTTAGGGGGAGGGGTGGGATTCTCATGATTGAGGTGAGTGAGAAGGATATTTAGGGTGCAGGAGATGGTGAGGGAATCATTTAATCTGTTGGAATAGGAGAATCAACTCTCTGGAAAGCTTGATACTATCACAGTATCTTTCATTTTTCTCAAATTTTATAGTTTAGGAGGCCACACTGGTTTTAATTTAAATCTTAGTTTCTGCTACTGTTTTGTCTCTTTTCCCCATTTAGATACCATTTGTTATATTTAGTTTCGTCAAAATCTAATTTGACTGTCACGCTTTCAGGTGTCAAAAATAAAAGAGGTTGCATTGTGCCTCCTATTCTCACCAAGTTTGGCAAGGTAATGTTGTGCTTGTTATCTTTTGATAAACATTCTGATACAAGGTGGTCTATGCTTTGGTAGTGAATGGTCTATTGGTAATCAATAAGCATTCCCATAGAATAATGAATTTAAAGTGCTTTGTTAACCTTTTGGAAACTTTTAATTCAATGGCATCACTCCACCATTCTTGGTAATTTCATTTCTAAAGTTTCTTAGTTTAAAAGAAAGAGGTAATATAGATTTAAATGATGGAGAGCTGTAGCAACCATGCAGTTCTGTTTTTGTTCCATTGTATTTACTTTGCTTATTTCTTGCCCCACACGATTGATCCTTGAATCTGGATAACACTGGTTCAGATTTTAGTTTTGTTCTATCTGGGTTCTATTTATGCTTTTTCTTATATATATATATATATATATTGAATAAACTATCATTTGAATGTTATGCGGCGGGACATTTTGTTGTAGATTTCCACAGTTTAATTGATGAACCATATATAGCTGTACTCTTTGCTATCTTGCTATTAAGGTCATTTTTCCTTTTATAGTGATTAAATTTTAGATATTCTATGGTGGTAGGTTAAAAACCCCTAGACTCTCCAGACATTCATCGATCTTAGCTTCTTGCTTCTTTGTAAGTCCTATTCTTATTCCTTTCTTTTATTTCTTTTCCTATTTCGCACTTTCAGTCATCGATTTTCCTATTTATTTTCCTATGGTTAAACAGGATTTGAAAAAGTTTTAAAACTTATGAAGAATATGCGTGGACTTACCCACTGATGAAGAACGCATCACAGGGTAGGTATAATGTCTTTTGGAAACCCTGTTATGTTTATTGGATTTGATGAAATAGAATTCTGTATTTGATTGAAGTTTAATTTAAGTAGCAAGTCTCTGTAATCAAACTGGTGCATATGAGTTGGTTATGGCTGTGTTGTGTTGAATGTGTTAGTTGAATTGATTTATTTTTTTGGTTAATATTATTTTTGGGTGCTATGGAATTATATAATAGAATAGAACTGATGTTATTAAACTCTGAATTAATTTATTTTTGTGTTATGTTGAATTGAAAAGCTGCATTCCTCTTGAAAGTTAAAACCAAGTTAATACTATTGTTTTAACTCTTTCCTAGCAGTCAATAGGCATTCGGTTTAAATATGCATGTAATGTTGTTACAAAGAATTTGATCCTTGTTACTTAGCTAGCCTAAAATATGTTTTGTTTTGTTACTTAAGTTCACAACTATAACAGGTTTTGGGATCACGTTTCTGTGTCTGAAATGGGAAAATCCTTGGTTTTTCAGTTGCTGCCTCTGCATTTTTTTATTTTTTAACATATCCTTTTGCTTTCTTTTTCTCTAATGTATGTGTTTTTTGAAGCCTCACAAACTTTAATTTCAAGTTTCAAGCTTTTTTTCCTTTAGGGAGAGGAGAGAGAGGAGAGGAGAGGAGAGGTTGTTTAGACTAGAATTGAATACCCCTTCTTATTTCTTTCTTTTTCATTTAAAAAAAATGTTTTTGAAGTAGTTGGTATTAAATATGATGCCTTTTAAATTAGTTTCTTTTTAGCTTCTTTTATAAAGTAAGGATTTCTGGGACTTCTGATAAACCCATATTTTATGATATATTTTGTGCTTAGTTTGAGTGATTTATTCAATCCTTCACCCACTTATTCATATTAATTGCATGGTTTTACTTTCCCTTCCTTATTATGTGATGTATGTGAAAAACATGTTTTCTATGCTTTAAAATTAATTATTTTAATTACCTTTATTTCCATTAGATGCCGTGATTAGTGTGTTGAGTAGTTTCAGATCTTCTAAGGCAGGAATGACTTAAAGAATGAAAAAGGAAACATACAAAGATGGCAGGAAAGCACAAAACGGAGTTTCTAAAGAAACTGGCATCCACGCGATCGCATGGGCGACGCGGACGCATGCCAAGCGCGAATCAACAGTGACGCGGCCGCATGACTGACGCGACCGCGCGCCCTAAGCAAAACACATATGACGCGGCCGCATGACTGACGCGACCGCGTGACAAGAAAAGCTCCGAATGACGCGACCGCGTGACCCACGCGGACGCGTGATAGAGGCCACGCACCAGAAATTGTAGAAAACGCTTCCAGCGATTTCTGAAGCCCTTTTTGGCCCAAATCCAAGTCCAGAAGGCATAGACCAGAGGTTATAAAGTGTGGAAATGCATCCATTCAGAGGGAGCTCGCCAATTTAGTTGCTTTCCATGATTTAGGTTAGTCTTGAGAGAGGCTCTCCCCTCTCTCTCTTAGGATTTAGGACTTCTCTTAGTTTTAGGAGTAACTCTCAATCCCAGGTTCTTTATTTTTATTTATTTTTCCAATTTAGCTTATGCACTCTTCCATGTTACATATAATTTTCTTAATTAACGTTATTTGAGGTATTCCAGTTTATGATTGCTTTCTTTAATTCATGTTATTGTTGCTTTATATCTGAAGGCATTTTTATTCCAGCAAATTTACTTTTTCCCCTTTTGGTTTTGGTTAAGAAATCAGTAACTCAGGACTTATCTTATCTCAACATAATTGATAACTGTTATCTTTGCTAATTGAATTGAACTTCAAAAATCCCAACCTTTTCTTAGGAAATAAATAGGATTCGAAGATCAAGCTAATTAGTCCCTTGACTTTCCTTTGCTTTAGTAAAGGTTAACTAAGTGGAATTAAGATTCGACTTTCATTGTTATTGATAAGGATAACTAAGTCTGGACTTCCAATTTCTCATACCTTGTCCAAAAGTTTGCTTTACAGTATTTATTTATTTTTAATTGCCATTTAAATTATTTGTCATATTTGTTCCTCACTCTTGAAATCCCAAATCTACAATCTCCATAACCAATAATAAGAACATACTTCCCTGCAGTTCCTTGAGAAGACGACCCGAGGTTTGAATACTTCGGTTAACAATTTATTTAGGGTTTGTTACTTGTGACAACCAAAACGTTTGTACGAAGGGATTTCTGTCGGTTTAGAGACTATATCTACAACGTGACTGTTTTTATGAAATTCTTTACTGGCAAAAATCTCTAACGTCAAAATGGCGCCGTTGCCGGGGAACTGCTAACGTGTGCCTTATTATTGGTTTTTGTAAATATTTTTCTTTTACTTGTTTATTTATTTCTGTTTTTCCTTTTTAATTTTACTTGCTACTATGAACTCTCACCCTTCTCACTTTGAGTTTGGTTCTAACTTTGTTGAAGAAAATAGAAGTTACAGCAGGAATATGTATCAAGGTCAGACCAATCAAGGATGGATGGAGCCAAGAGGATCTAATAAACCCTTTAGGCAACAACACCCTCCAAGATATCATGGACAACGACCATTCTACAATGCATACCCAGCTGATAGATATGGTGGACGACCTTGCAACTACCAACAAGCCCCACCCCGTGCCTATAGACCATCCTCTCAACATAACCTCGAACCACCACACTCACAAGCTTCTCTTCACCATTCGCCACCACATGATCCCTATTTACCCCAGTTCCAATCCAATCACTCCCAAGAACCACCACTTCCCTATGTGTCATGTCCAAATCCATCACCCCGAGAATCAGAGGTTCGCCTCAAGGAATCAGTAAACAAACTTCAAACAACCATTCGACAACTGGAGCAAGCAGTAATTCAATTAGCTTCTAGACGTTCGAATATTCAGGGACCAACCACAGCCCCGTGTGGACAATCTAACAAAGAGCGTAGCATGAAGAAAATACTAGAAACTCCAATGGACAAGACAGAGAATGAATTCGTACTAGAACAGGTGGAAGAAGCTGTCAGTATGCAAGAAGAAGAGTTGGTTGAAGATCTAGTAGACGCTGAACCTCCATGGGAATTCAGAGCTGAGGAGAACTCCGTCAAGGACATTACAATTGATGCTAAGGGGGACAGTACACAATCCCCAAGGTAGGTCTTTTATGAAGAACTAGACGGAATAACCCAGGACACAAATTCCCTTGATGATGATAGTCACAAGTCAAGTTCGCTTAGTGATGAACTTGCATCCGCAAGTGAATTCTCTGAGATCGAAGAATCTTCCCCAAATAAATACGAAGATGATGCAGAGGTAGATTTCTCTCAACCTCCAATCTATGACTCGAGTGATGAGGAAGACACAGAAGACTTTGACCAGGACACAGATACATTTGAAGAACCTTGCAAAGAAGTGGAGGAATTCACAGAAGAGCACAAGGGAGTAGAACTTACAGAACCACCGGAAACACCTTCCCCAAGGCCATTACCACCCAATACAAGCTTCAAGTGGGTACAATCCTTAACTTTTAACTTTACTTTTTCACTTGAATACGGTTTGCTTGAAACAGATGGCCAGCTTAGAGCTCTCTGCAGCTTTAAGAGTAAGAGGGAAATGGCTCGTGCTCAGAGCTGGTGCACAAGGTTCAATAAGGTTCCACGCTTCAACTCGAAGTGCTCGGATTGGTATCAATTTCAATTGAATGGATCTCGGAAAATTTTTGGTCACTAGGGTGAGAATCTACTTTCTAAACCGCCCGGATGAAAAAATATAGATCAAGACGGAGGCGGATTTAACAGCAAAGTTTGGGATCCTGGAATCTATTCCGACATTCGTCATTTCGGGAGCCTAAAAATTTGTTTGAAGCTGCTCAGGAGCTTTACCTGCCTAGTTTGGGACCCCGGAGGCTATTGGCATTCCAAGCATTGGTGGAGATTTTTGGATGAATTTAAACATAAGCCACCATAACAGGAAGCTCTTCCAATGTCCAACTTAAGGACTTTAACTAAAAGTGCTAGGTGGGAGACAACCCACCATGGTATGATCGTTCATTTTTCAATTTTTATTTCGTTTTGCTTGTTTTCAAGTTTTATTTTATTTTATAATATTGAACCTGGAACTTTGCATCGCATTCATATTAATCATTGCATTTTGCATATTGCATAAAAAAAAGGGGTGCGCGACGCGACTGCATCACTCATGCGATCGCGTCATATTGCGAAAAACACTACCCACGCGACCGCGGCATCCATGCGGCCGCGTGACCTGGAGATCGGCGTAAACATCCAAACGCCCAGAAAGTTGGGCTGGAATTGTGCGGCCATTATGCGTTTTGCACAAAATGCCCACGCGATCACATGCCCCATGCGACTGCGTCACTTGCGCACAACCAATCCCACGCGACCGCGTGAGCGACGCGATCGCGTCGCATCGATTGCACAACGCTCCAAAAGGAGACAGAGAGTTGCACGGAAACGACGCTGGATTTGTGCGTTTCGCACAAATTCCAGCGACGCGATCGCATGTCCCGGGCGATCGCGTCATTCAATCTTTTTTTGCCCTCCATGCGATCGTATCACCCATGCGATCGCGTCACCCCCCATTTCGCTCCAGCCACGCGACCGCGTGCCCCACGCGGCCGCGTGGATTCAAATTTATAACCTCCAACCACGCGAACCCTATCAGTCGCGCCCCCCCTGAAACCTTCTCCTCCCTCTCTCCCCCTCCAATCCAACCACCACCCTCCAGCCACCATCACCGCCACCCCCAGACGCCGCCAACCTCCCAGACGCCGCCGCCACCGACCCCCCTTCCTCCTCCCCCTTCTTTCTTCTTCCTTCTCTTTCTTCCCCCCCTCTCCACCACTGCCCACCTCGCAACCACCCACTGCCGCCGCCCATCCCAGCTGCGCCACCCCCAGCCGCCACACACACACCTACCCCTTCCCTTCCCCTCTTACCCCCTACCCCATTAGCCAACCCTTCTCTCCCCCTGCCCCGAACAGCCATGCCACCACCGCCAGCCACTGCACCAGATGCCGTCACCACCACCCCCAGCCCCCTTTCTGCCCACTCTCCTTATTCGGCCTACCAGGTTCCGACGAACGCCACCCTTCTATCCTTAGTCGTTATTTCATTATTTTCTGTTTATGTTCATGTCTAGGCTAGTTAGATATGCATGTTGTAGTGGATTTTAGGTTGTTAGGTAGCCTCGGATGTGGTTAGTGGATTTAGGCCTGTTTGCTTGCACTGTTCATGTTTCTGTTTTATCCAATTTGCAATTCTGCTGTTGCTGTGATGTTTGTAATGTTCATATGCTGTGATTTCTTGTTTTATGCTGCTCTTTACACTGAATTTGCATGTTTATATTCCTTATATGTAATTGCAAGCTTTAATCTTAATTCATATGAACTATTCGATTGCTGTTTTTTTTCCGGGACAATCCAATTTTAGCTGGAATGCTGCCCAAATTTCTGTAAAATGTTTTCATTCATGTTTTGGTTTTGGCATTTTGAATTATGATTTCCTCTGCTTTACCCAAACCCATTCATGAATGCCAGGCATGCATTCTTATTCTCTTTGATTTCCTGGTTTATATATTGCATTTTTTATGTTTGATTCCAATTTTTGCTTTCTCTATATCTATTTGAATCAGCATCAATCTGTTTTCCTTGTTTGGTTATGAGTTACTTATAGTCCCTACCTGTGAATCCTTGTTACTTGGAATATTTTCATTATGCCACTTACTTTAACCCACTTTTCACTAACCCCCTAATTTTAACTTTCTAAACACTTTTTCAGTTCTAACCAAACTAACCTTTTAAAAATCTTTTTTCTGGTTTTTCACTTTCTTTTAACCCTCTAACCATGGCATAATGATAATTTTTCTATTTGACCTGCCTTCTATTACATTTTGGATTGTGAATTTTTTCTTTCAAACTTTTAACTCCTATACAATCCTTGATGCACATTTCCTTAACTCATTTACCTCATTCTAATTCTCCTTTGCCACTTTGTGTTTCTTTTGACTATTTGCCTATTTGTTTTCCTATTTTTTTATATATATCCTGGTTCTCTGTTTTTCAGGATGTCAGATACCCATAGAAAGGGAAAAGGAAAGGCTGCCACTAGCAAACGTAAAAGAGGAGAATCATCTATGTCTATCATAGATCTCATGCATGATGCCTCCTGGTGGGAGAAATATTTCACCCCGCAGGAGAAGGCCGACCAGCTGCTCCCTGCTAATGACCCAGTAAAGTTTGCAAACCGATACTGTGAGCTGAAGTATCCGGTATTTGCAAACTCCAGGAACCTATACCTAGAAAGGACCTTGAAGATCCCAGAAGAACTCCAGCAATACACCTCTGACCAGATCAAACAAAGAGGCTGGTTCTTCCTGGAGAGACCCCTGACTGAGGTCAATGCATCTTGGGTTAGAGAATTCTACTAGAATTACTTCAAGACCTCCCTAGATGCAGTGAACCTCAGAGGAAAGCAGATTCTGGTTACTGAAGAGGCAATAGAAGAGGTTCTGAAGCTTCTGCCTAAATCTGATCAGCCAGATGGTTATTAGAAAGCTGAGGAAGACATAAGTTTTCTAAAGTTTGATTGGGATGCAGTCAAGGAGAGGATTGCCCTTAACCCGACAGTTCCTTGGATTATGGGTGATGAGCGGATAATTTATACGCTTTTTGGCATTGTTTTTAGTATGTTTTTAGTAGGATCTAGTTACTTTTAGGGATGTTTTCATTAGTTTTTATGTTAAATTCACATTTCTGGACTTTACTATGAGTTTGTGTGTTTTTCTGTGATTTCAGGTATTTTCTGGCTGAAATTGAGGGACTTGAGCAAAAATCAGATTTAGAGATTGAAAAAGGACTGCTGATGTTGTTGGATTCTGACCTCCCTGTACTCAAAGTGGATTTTCTGGAGCTACAGAACTCGAAATGGCGCGTTTCCAATTGCGTTGGAAAGTAGACATCCAGGGCTTTCCAGCAATATATAATAGTCCATACTTTGGCTAAGAATAGATGACGTAAACTGGCATTCAACGCCAGCCTTCTGCCCAAATCTGGCATCCAGCGCCAGAAAAGGATCCAAAACCAGAGTTGAACGCCCAAACTGGCACAGAAACTGGCGTTCAACTCCACAAATGGCCTCTGCACATGCAACACTCAGGCTCAGCCCAAGCACACACCAAGTGGGCCCCGGAAGTGGATTTATGCATAAATTACTTACTCATGTAAACCCTAGTAGCTAGTTTATTATAAATAGGACCTTTTACAATTGTATTAGGCATCTTTTGATCATCTTAGGATCTTAGGATCATCTTTGAACGCATTGTTCTTAGATCAAGGGGGCTGGCCATCTCGGCCATGCCTGGACCTTCACTTATGTATTTTCAACGGTAGAGTTTCTGCACTCCATAGATTAAGGTGTGGAGCTCTGCTGTTCCTCAAAGATTAATGCAAAGTACTTCTGTCTTCTATTCAATTCTTCTTATTTCTCTTCTAAGATATCCATTCGCTCCCAAGAACATGATGAAGGTGATGATTATGTGTGACGTTCATCATCCTTCTCCCTTATGAACGCGTGCCTGACAAACACTTCTGTTCTACATGAATTAAGCTAGAATGAGTATCTCTTAGATCTTCTAACCAGAATCTTCGTGGTGTAAGCTAGAATGATGGCGGCATTCAAGAGAATCCGGAAGGTCTAAACCTTGTCTGTGGTATTCCGAGTAGGATTCAATGATTGAATGACTGTGACGAGCTCCTAACTCGCGAGTGCAGGGCATTAGTGACAGACGCAAAAGGATAGTAAATCCTATTCCAGCATGATCGAGAACCGACAGATGAATAGCCGTGCCGTGACAGGGTGCGTGAGCAGATTATTCACTGAGAGGATAAGATGAAGCCATTGGCAAGGGTGATGCCTCCAGACGATTAGCCGTGCCGTGACAGGGCATTGGATCATTTTCCCGAGAGATGACCGAAAGTAGCCATTGACAGTGGTGATGTATCACATAAAGCCAGCCATGGAAAGGAGTAAGACTGATTGGATGAAGATAGCAGGAAAGCAGAGGTTCAGAGGAATGAAAAGCATCTCCATTCTCTTATCTGAAATTCTCACCAATGAATTACATAAGTATCTCTATCCCTATTCTATTATTAAATTTCGAAAACTCCATTATCACTTTATATCTGCCTGACTGAGATTTACAAGGTGACCATAGCTTGCTTCATACCAACAATCTCCGTGGGATTCGACCCTTACTCACGTAAGGTATTACTTGGACGACCCAGTGCACTTGCTGGTTAGTTGTATCGAAGTTGTGACAATTATGAATTAAGATTAGAGCACCAAGCTTTGGAGCCATTACTAGGATTTGTTCGAGCCTGGAGATCACAATTTCGTGCACCAAGTTTTTGGCGCCGTTGCCGGGGATTGTTTGAGTTTGGACAACTGACGGTTCATCTTGTTGCTCAGATTAGGTAATTTTCTTTTCGTTTTGTTTTCAAAAAAAAAAAAAATCTTTCAAAAATATTTTCAAAAATCTCTCATCTGTTTTCGAAAAAAAAAATGTTTTCAAAAATTTATTCAAAATTTTTAAGAATGAATTCTAGTGTTTCATGAAGCATGAGAAGCCTGGCTGGCTGTAAAGCCATGTCTAAATTCTTTTGGACTGAGGCTTGCAATTTGTTATCAAAGAGCAATATACTCTCGTGTTAAAGACTAAAGCTTGGCTGGCCATTGGCCATGTCTAGTGTTTTGGACTGGAGCTTTCATTGAAAGCTTGGCTGGCTAGTGAGCCATGTCTAATTCCTGGACTGAAGCTTTAGACTAACATGGCAAGATTCCTGGAATTCATATTAAAAATTTTGGAATCCTTATTTTTTTCTTTTTCATACTATTTTCGAAAAAAATCCAAAAAAAAAATTAGAAAATCATAAAAATCAAAAATAATTTTCTGTTTCTTGTTTGAGTCTTGAGTCATATCATAAGTTTGGTGTCACTTGCATATGCATCTTGCATTGTTCGAAAATATCATGCATTCATAGTGTTCTTCATGATCTTCAAGTTGTTCTTGGTAAGTCTTCTTGTTTGATCTTGATGATTTTTTGTTTTGTGTCTTTTCCTGTTTATCATATGCATTCTTGAATTCTTGATGCGTAAGCGTTAAAGAATTCTAAGTTTGGTGTCTTGCATGTTTTCTTTGCATTAAAAATTTTTCAAAATTGTGTCTTGATGTTCATCATGACATTCATAGTGTTCTTGGTGTTCATCTTGACATTCATAGCATTCTTGCATGCATTCATTATTTTGATCTAAAAATTTCATGCATTGCATATTTTTCATGTTTTTCATAAAAATTTCAAAAATAAAAAAAAATATCTTTCCCTTTTTCTCTCATCAAATTCGAAAATTTGAGTTGACTTTTTCAAAAATTTTTAAAATCAAGTTGTTTCTTAAAAGTCAAATCAAATTTTCAATTTGAAAATCTTATCTTTTTCAAAATCTTTTTCAAAAATCAAATCTTTTTCAAAATTCTTAGTTATTTTCGAAAATTCCAAAAATATTTTTCAAAAATATTTTTCTTATTTTTCCATCAAATTTTCGAAAATAACATAGTCAATTAATGTTTTGATGCAAAAATTTAAAGTTTGTTACTTGCTTGTTAAGAAAGATTCAAACTTTAAGTTCTAGAATCATATCTTGTGATTTCTTATGAATCAAGTCATTAATTGTGATTTTAAAAATCAAATCTTTTTCAAAACTAATTTCAATCATATCTTTTCAAAAATATCTTCTTATCTTATCTTTTTCAAAAATATCTTTTCAAAATATCTTTTCTAACTTCCTAACTTCTTATCTTTTCAAAAATTTGTTTCAACTAACTAACTAACTTTTTGTTTGTTTCTTAACTTTTTCAAAACCACCTAACTAACTCTTTCTCTCTCATTTTTCGAAAATATCTTCCCCCTTTTTCAAAATTTCTTTTTAATTTATTAATTATTTTAATTTTTAAAACTTAATTTTCGAAAATTACTAACAATTTTTCAAAAACCATTTTCAAAAAATCACTAACCCCTTTTCAAAAATAATTTTCGAAAATTCCCTCCTTCTCTCTCATCCTATTCTATTTATTCATTCATTAACTAACATCTCTTCCTCACATCATCACCAAATTCGAACCCCCTCTTCTATCTGTGTTCGAATTTCTCCCCCTTTTCTTCTACTCACAAAGGGATCCCTATACTGTGGTATAAAGGATCTCTATTATTATTATTATCATTTTTCTGTCCATTCTTCCTTGTATTATGAGCAGGAGCAAGGATAAGAACATTCTTGTGGAAGCAGATCCAGAACCTGAAAGGACTCTGAAGAGAAAATTAAAGAGAAGCTAAAATACAACAATCCAGAGATAACCTTTCAGAAATTTTCGAACAGGCAGAGGAGATGGCAGCCGAAAATAATAACAATGTAAGGAAGATGCTTGGTGACTTTACTGCACCTAATTCCAATTTACATGGAAGAAGCATCTCCATTCCTGCCATTGGAGCAAACAACTTTGAGCTGAAACCTCAATTAGTTTCTCTAATGCAGCAGAACTGCAAGTTTCATGGACTTCCATCTGAAGATCCTTTTCAGTTTTTAACTGAATTCTTGCAGATATGTGATACTGTTAAGACTAATGGAATAGATCCTGAAGTCTACAGGCTCATGCTTTTCCCTTTTGCTGTAAGAGACAGAGCTAGATTATGGTTGGATTCTCAACCCAAAGACAGCCTGAACTCTTGGGATAAGCTGGTCACGGCTTTCTTAGCCAAGTACTTTCCTCCTCAAAAGCTGAGCAAGCTTAGAGCTGATGTTCAAACCTTCAGACAGAAAGAAGGTGAATCTCTCTATGAAGATTGGGAAAGATACAAACAGTTGACCAAAAAGTGTCCTTCTGACATGCTTTCAGAATGGACCATCCTGGATATATTCTATGATGGTCTGTCTGAGTTATCTAAGATGTCATTGGATACTTCTGCAGGTGGATCCATTCACCTAAAGAAAACGCCTGCAGAAGCTCAAGAACTCATTGACATGGTTGCTAATAACCAGTTCATGTACACTTCTGAAAGGAATCCTGTGAGCAATGGGACGCCTGTGAAGAAGGGAGTTCTTGAGGTTGATACTCTGAATGCCATATTGGCTCAGAATAAAATATTGACACAGCAAGTCAATATGATCTCTCAGAGTCTGCATGGAATGCAAGCTGCATCCAACAGTACTCAAGAGGCTTCTTCTGAAGAAGAAGCTTATGATCCTGAGAACCCTGCAATAGCAGAGGTAAATTACTTAGGTGAACCTTATGGAAACACCTATAACTCAACATGGAGAAATCATCCAAATTTCTCATGGAAGGATCAAAAGCCTCAACAAGGCTTTAATAATGGTGGAAGAAACAGGTTTAGCAATAGCAAGCCTTTTCCATCATCCACTCAGCAACAGACAGAGAACTCTGAACAAAATGCTTCTAATTTAGCAAATCTAGTCTCTGATCTATCTAAGGCCACTGTAAGTTTCATGAATGAAACAAGGTCTTCCATTAGAAATCTGGAAGCACAAGTGGGCCAGCTGAGTAAAAGGATCACTGATATCCCTCCTAGTACTCTCCCAAGCAATACAGAAGAGAACCCAAAAGGAGAGTGCAAGGCCATTGACATAAGCGCCATGGCCGAACCTCTGAGGAGAGGAGAGGACGTGAATCCCAAGGAGGAGGACCTCCTGGGACGTCCAGTGATCAATAAGGAGCTTCCCTCTGAGGAACCAAAGGACTCTGATGCTCATCTAGAGACCATAGAGATTCCATTGAACCTCTTTATGCCCTTCATGAGCTCTGATGAGTATTCCTCTTCTGAAGAGAATGAGGATGTCACTGAAGAGCAAACTGCCAAGTTTCTTGGTGCAATCATGAAGCTGAATGCCAAATTGTTTGGCATTGATGCTTGGGAAGTTGAACCTCCCTTGTTCATCAATGAACTAAGTGATCTGGATCAACTGACATTGCCTCAGAAGAGACAGGATCCTGGAAAGTTCATAATACCCTGTACCATAGGCACCATGATCTTTAAGGCTCTGTGTGACCTTGGTTCAGGAATAAACCTCATGCCCCTCTCTGTAATAGAGAAACTGGGAATCTATGGGGTGCAAGCTGCTAAAATCTCACTAGAGATGGCAGACAGCTCAAGAAGACAGGCTTATGGACAAGTAGAGGACGTGTTAGTAAAGGTTGAGGGCCTTTACATCCCTGCTGATTTCATAGTCCTGGATACTGGAAAGGAAGAGGATGAATCCATCATCCTAGGAAGACCTTTCCTGGCCACAGCAAGAGCTGTGATTGATGTTGACAGAGGTGAAATAGTCCTTCAATGGAATGAGAATTCCCTTGTATTCAAAACTCAAGGATCTCCCTCTGCAACCATGGAGAGGAAGCTTGAAAAGCTTCTCTCAAAGCAGAGTCAACCAGAGCCCCCACAGTCAAACTCTAAGTTTGGTGTTGGAAGGCCACAACCAAACTCTAAGTTTGGTGTTGAACTCCCATATCCAAACTCTAAGTTTGGTGTTGGAGAATCTCAACAAAGCTCTGCACATCTGTGAGGCTCCATGAGAGCCCACTGTCAAGCTATTGACATTAAAGAAGCGCTTGTTGGGAGGCAACCCAATGTTTATCTAATTCTTATTTTTATTTTTTCTTAGGTTCATGATCATGTGGAGTCACAAAATAAATATAAAAATTGAAAACGGAATCAAAAACAGCAGAAGAAAAATCACACCCTGGAGGAGCATCTGTCTGGCGTTCAAACGCCAGAACAGAGCATAGTTCTGGCGCTGAATGCCCAGAATGGGAGCATCCTGGCGCTGAACGCCCAGAACAAGCATGGTTCTGGCGTTCAACGCCAGAAATGGCAGCAAATGGGCGTTGAACGCCCAAAATGGGCACCAACCTGGCGCTGAACGCCCAGAGTTGTGTGCAAGGGCATTTTGCATGCCTAAATTGGTGCAGGGATGTAAATGCCTTGACACCTCAAGATCTGTGGACCTCACAGAATCACCTCAGGATCTGTGGACCCCACAGGATCCCCACCTACCTCCACTCACTCTCTTCTCTCTTCTCAATCATCCTCTATTCCCAATAAACACTCTTCCCTATTAACTCTTTACCACTCACATCCAAACACCCACTTTCCTTCAAAATTCAACATCTCTTTCCCACCCAATCCCACCCATATGGCCGAATACACATCGCCCTCCATCTCCTCCATATCTTCTTCTTATTCTTCTATTCTTTCTTCTTTTGCTCGAGGGCGAGCAACATTCTAAGTTTGGTGTGGTAAAAAGCATAGCTTTTTTTGTTTTTTCCATAACCATTGATGGCACCTAAGGCCAGAGAAACCTCTAGAAAGAGGAAAGGGAAGACAAAAGCTTCCATCAAGGGTCTATAGCTCAGTGGTAGAACATTTGACTGCAAATCAAGAGATCCCTGAGATACCTCAGGGGATACATTTTCTTCCACACAATTATTGGAAGCAACTAAGGGTGGAACATCAAGAGCACTCCATCATCCTTCATGAAATCAGAGAAGATCTAAAAGCAATGAAGGAGGAGCAGCCAAGGCAAGGAAGAGACATAGAAGAGCTCAAGGACATCACTAAGGTGGACTCATTCCTTGTTCTTACTTTTTCTGTTTTTCGTCTTCTGTATTATGTGCTTATCTATGTTTGTTTCTTCATTACATGATCATTAGTAGTAGTAACTTTGTCTTAAAGATATGAATGTCCTATGAATCCATCACCTCTCTTAAATGAAAAATGTTTTAATTCAAAAGAACAAGAAGTACATGAGTTTCGAATTTATCCTTGAACTTAGCTTAATTATATTGATGTGGTGACAATGCTTCTTGTTTTCTGAATGTATGCTTGAACAGTGCATATGTCTTTTGAAGTTGTTGTTTAAGAATGTTAAATATGTTGGCTCTTGAAAGAATGATGACTAGGAGACATGTTATTTGATAATCTGAAAAATCATAAAAACGATTCTTGAAGCAAGAAAAAGCAGCAAAGAACAAAGCTTGCAGAAAAAAAAAGGGGGCGAAAAAAAAATAGAAAAAAAAAAAGAAAGACAAAGAAAAAGCAAGCAGAAAAAGCCAATAACCCTTAAAACCAAAAGGCAAGGGCAAATAAAAAGGATCCCAAGGCATTGAGCATCAGTGGATAGGAGGGCCTAAAGGAATAAAATCCTGGTCTAAGCGGCTAAACCAAGCTGTCCCTAACCATGTGCTTGTGGCGTATAGGTGTCAAGTGAAAACTTGAGACTGAGCGGTTAAAGTCAAGGTCCAAAGCAAAAACAAAGAGTGTGCTTAAGAACCCTGGACACCTCTAATTGGGGACTCTAGCAAAGCTGAGTCACAATCTGAAAAGGTTCACCCAATTATGTGTCTGTGGCATTTATGTATCCGGTGGTAATACTGGAAAACAAAGTGCTTAGGGCCACGGCCAAGACTCATAAAAAAAGCTGTGTTCAAGAATCATCATACTAAACTAGGAGAGTCAATAACACTATTCGAAATCTGAAGTTCCTATAGATGCCAATCATTCTGAACCTCAATGGATAAAGCGAGATGCCGAAACTATTCAAGAGGCAAAAAGCTATAAGTCCCGCTCATATGATTACAGCTATGTTTCATTGATAGTTTGGAATTTATAGTATATTCTCTTCTTTTTATCCTATTTGATTTTCAGTTGCTTGGGGACAAGCAACAATTTAAGTTTGGTGTTGTGATGAGCGGATAATTTATACGCTTTTTGGCATTGTTTTTAGTATGTTTTTAGTAGGATCTAGTTACTTTTAGGGATGTTTTCATTAGTTTTTATGTTAAATTCACATTTCTGGACTTTACTATGAGTTTGTGTGTTTTTCTGTGATTTCAGGTATTTTCTGGCTGAAATTGAGGGACTTGAGCAAAAATCAGATTCAGAGGTTGAAAAAGGACTGCTGATGCTGTTGGATTCTGACCTCCCTGTACTCAAAGTGGATTTTCTGGAGCTACAGAACTCGAAATGGCGCGTTTCCAATTGCGTTGGAAAGTAGACATCCAGGGCTTTCCAGAAATATATAATAGTCCATACTTTGGCTAAGAATAGACGACGTAAACTGGCGTTCAACGCCAGCCTTCTGCCCAAATCTGGCATCCAGCGCCAGAAAAGGATCCAAAACCAGAGTTGAACGCCCAAACTGGCACAGAAACTGGCGTTCAACTCCACAAATGGCCTCTGCACATGCAACACTCAGGCTCAGCCCAAGCACACACCAAGTGGGCCCTGGAAGTGGATTTATGCATAAATTACTTACGCATGTAAACCCTAGTAGCTAGTTTATTATAAATAGGACCTTTTACTATTGTATTAGGCATCTTTTGATCATCTTAGGATCTTAGGATCATCTTTGAACGCATTGTTCTTAGATCAAGGGGGCTGGCCATCTCGGCCATGCCTGGACCTTCACTTATGTATTTTCAACGGTAGAGTTTCTGCACTCCATAGATTAAGGTGTGGAGCTTTGCTGTTGCTCAAAGATTAATGCAAAGTACTTCTGTCTTCTATTCAATTCTTCTTATTTCTCTTCTAAGATATCCATTCGCTCCCAAGAACATGATGAAGGTGATGATTATGTGTGACGTTCATCATCCTTCTCCCTTATGAACGCGTGCCTGACAAACACTTCTGTTCTACATGAATTAAGCTAGAATGAGTATCTCTTAGATCTTCTAACAAGAATCTTCGTGGTGTAAGCTAGAATGATGGCGGCATTCAAGAGAATCCGGAAGGTCTAAACCTTGTCTGTGGTATTCCGAGTAGGATTCAATGATTGAATGACTGTGACGAGCTCCTAACTCGCGAGTGCAGGGCGTTAGTGACAGACGCAAAAGGATAGTAAATCCTATTCCAGCATGATCGAGAACCGACAGATGAATAGCCGTGCCATGACAGGGTGCGTGAGCAGATTATTCACTGAGAGGATAAGATGAAGCCATTGGCAAGGGTGATGCCTCCAGACGATTAGCCGTGCCGTGACAGGGCATTGGATCATTTTCCCGAGAGATGACCGAAAGTAGCCATTGACAGTGGTGATGTATCACGTAAAGCCAGCCATGGAAAGGAGTAAGACTGATTGGTTGAAGATAGCAGGAAAGCAGAGGTTCAGAGGAACGAAAAGCATCTCCATTCTCTTATCTGAAATTCTCACCAATGAATTACATAAGTATCTCTATCCCTATTCTATTATTAAATTTCGAAAACTCCATTATCACTTTATATCTGCCTGACTGAGATTTACAAGGTGACCATAGCTTGCTTCATACCAACAATCTCCGTGGGATTCGACCCTTACTCACGTAAGGTATTACTTGGACGACCCAGTGCACTTGCTGGTTAGTTGTATCGAAGTTGTGACAATTATGAATTAAGATTAGAGCACCAAGCTTTGGAGCCATTACTAGGATTTGTTCGAGCCTGGAGATCACAATTTCGTGCACCAATGGGTCAGAACACCACCATGCCCAAGGGAATCAAGCGAGCATACTTGAATGATGAGGCTCGGCTATGGCATCAGATACTTAGCAACTTCATTATGCCGAGTACTCACGAGACCGATATACCTGCCGCTATGATCACCCTCCCATGGTGTGTGATGGAGGGTAAGGATCTGTACCTGCCACGCTTTATCCGGTTCTACATGGCCAGGGTCCACGTCCGAGGCACTCTTCCCTTTCCATACTTGATCACACAGCTAGGCCGTCGAGCTGACGTGCCTTGGGAGGATGCTAATGAGAGGCCACCTGTTGCAGAATGCAAGAAGATTATCCCGCACAGCAGGAACTTTCTCGCCTTGGGCTACAGACCTCCTGTCCTCACTGCTCCTGGTGACACTGCCATACCATCTGCCGGCCCCTCTTCCTCTACAGCTACACCTTCCACCACCACTGCACCTCCACCTGCCCCAGAACCCATCTATCATCTAGTGCACTGCCTGTTTCGACGGCTTGACCAGATGGAGCGTCGCAACAAGCGACGCTATGAGCACCTGAAGCTGATGATACAATCTGGCGACATCTCCTCCGAGCCCGACACACCATCCGAGGCATCTGAGGAGGAGGCGGATGCGCCCGAGGCAGAGACCTACCCACAGCAGGAGGCAGAGCAGGCAGGCACCCAGCAGGCAGCACACCATCAAGAGGCTCCACCCCAGATTCAGGCTGTAGATCCTGAGATCCCTCTTCAGTCAGCACCCCCTCCACAGCAGTCAGACCCTCAGATCACCACCACAGAGACCCCAGCTACCCACCCTTCCAGTGATGACACTCCTTCACACCCTGCTTGAGTGAGCATCAGGGACGATGCTACATTTTAAGTGTGGGGAGGTCGCCATCTCTGGCGTATTATTTTGGTGAACCACTACAGACTCTTTTTCTTTTTTTTTTTGGATATTTTTCTGTATTTTTCTCCTTATTTTTATTTTTATTTTCTGAGTACTTATACATTGCTACTTTCATGTATTTTTACTCTATTTCTACATTTTGCATTTTTAGTTCATATTTTAACCACTTAGTTTAGTTGCAATTCTAACTTATTAGTTATAGAAATTGTAGATTGATTAGTATAGTTTACCCTTTTTAGCATAAGATAACTCAGAATAGATTGAAAAGAAAAAGGAAGTAAACTAAAGGCCTTAACAGAATCAAAACAACCCACACCTTGTATATATAGCATTACATGTTAGTTAACAACACTTCATCAAGGAGAAACACTAGAACTTTAAAGCCATTCAATATAAGTTTTACATTGAGAATAATGAGAATTTTTAACTAAACCTGCATGACATACATAAGTAATAAATGATTTTTGAGCTAGAGAACACATAGCCTGTGAGTTTTGAGCTTAATTGTATGGTTACATTCAAACCATAATTTTTATTCCTGTGTGTTCCGCCCCTCTCTTATATTCTGGTGTTCTTTACTTTGTTTTAATCTATATGTCCGATTATAGAATGTAGATACATACTAGGAGAGTGATTGAGGCCATTATTTGATTTTAGCTCACTTATCCCAAAATAGCCTATCTTTTACATCACCCTTGTTAGCCCCCTTGAGTCTTTAAATCCCCTTTTATTCTATTAGCCACATTACTAGCCTTAAGTAGAAAAACAAAATAAATCCCAAGTTGAATCCTTGGTTAGCTTAAGATAGAAAATTATGTATAGTTTAAATGTGGGAAAACCTATTGGGAACATGGATGATAAAAACAAAAGGTAGAAAAGTTGAAAAGAATAAAATAACTCAAATAAAAAGTTTTGGGAAGCATGCTCATGTAAAATTAATTATAATTGAATTACCATGTGCATTAAAAAAAAAGTGTTATGAATAAAGGGGACACAAAAAGAATTCCCCAATTATGAAATAAAGCAATGCACATGGGATAAAAAAAATAAATATTGAGATATGAGCATGTAACATCAAAAGTGAGAAAATATGGAAAATAGGTAAAGAAGCTTTGATTTAGAAAGTATGTATGTCAGGTGAGATCTTAGTCTAATTAAGGATTCACTTATTAGCTCACTTAGCCTTATACATATACCCTTACCTTTACCTTGGCCCCATTAGAACCTTACTTAAGACCTCATGATTTTTGGTATGCCTATATTTTATAATTGTTGATTGGTTAGATGAAGAACAAATTTATAGAAAGAAAGAATAAAAAGAAGAATAGAGTGATTAACCCAATAAACACTGAGTGATTAGAGAGTAAACACAAAATCCAGTGAGGGTTCAATAGCTCATTAACATTTATCTCTGTTTAAATTGTTAATTGTCTTGCAAGTTTTTAAAATGTTTCTCTCTCCCATCTCAATTGTAAAGGCATTTCATCACTATCTAAGGTTTGGCTATATATATACATGACTCATTGAGAATGTGAATTAATTTAACTACATGCAAGCTTTATATTCAAGTAAATAAAAATTAGAATTGCATGATGCATCATTCATCTAGGTAGTTGCATTTAGATTAGATTGCATTGCATGACATTCCACCACTTTAACCTTACTTTTTACTTTGGATTTAGCATGAGGACATGCTATTGTTTAAGTGTGGGGAGGTTGATAAACCCATATTTTATGATATATTTTGTGCTTAGTTTGAGTGATTTATTCAATCCTTCACCCACTTATTCATATTAATTGCATGGTTTTACTTTCCCTTCCTTATTATGTGATGTATGTGAAAAACATGTTTCCTATGCTTTAAAATTAATTATTTTAATTACCTTTATTTCCATTCGATGCCGTGATTAGTGTGTTGAGTAGTTTCAGATCTTCTAAGGCAGGAATGACTTAAAGAATGAAAAAGGAAACATACAAAAATGGAAGGAAAGCACAAAACAGAGTTTCTAAAGAAACTGGCATCCACGCGATCGCATGGGCGACGCGGACGCATGCCAAGCGCGAATCAACAGTGATGCGGCCGCATGACTGACGCGACCGCGCGCCCTAAGCAAAACATATATGATGCGGCCGTATGACTGACGCGACCACGTGAGAAGAAAAGCTCCGAATGACGCGACCGCGTGACCCATGCGGACGCGTGACAGAGGCCACGCACCAAAAATTGCAGAAAATGCTTCTAGCGATTTCTGAAGCCCTTTTTGGCCCAAATCCAAGTCCAGAAGGCATAGACCAGAGGTTATAAAGTGTGGGAATGCATCCATTCAGAGGGAGCTCGCCAATTTAGTTGCTTTCCATGATTTAGATTAGTCTTGACAGAGGCTCTCCCCTTTCTCTCTTAGGATTTAGGACTTCTCTTAGTTTTAGGAGTAACTCTCAATCCCAGGTTCTTTATTTTTATTTATTTTCCCAATTTAGCTTATGCACTCTTCCATGTTACATATAATTTTCTTAATTAATGTTATTTGAGGTATTCCAGTTTATGATTGCTTTCTTTAATTTATGTTATTGTTGCTTTATATCTAAAGGCATTTTTATTCCAGCAAATTTACTTTTTCCCCTTTTGATTTTTGTTAAGAAATCAGTAACTCAGGAGTTGTCTTATCTCAACATAATTGATAACTGTTATCTTTGCTAATTGAATTGAACTTCAAAAATCCCAACATTTTCTTAGGAAATAAATAGGATTCGAAGATCAAGCTAATTAGTCCCTTGACTTTCCTTTGCTTTAGTAAATGTTAACTAAGTGGAATTAAGATTCGACTTTCATTGTTATTGATAAGGATAACTAAGTCTGGACTTCCAATTTCTCATACCTTGCCCAAAAGTTTGCTTTACAGTATTTATTTATTTTTAATTGCCATTTAAATTATTTGTCATATTTGTTCCTCACTGTTGAAACCCCAAATCTACAATCTCCATAACCAATAATAAGAACATACTTCCCTGCAGTTCCTTGAGAAGACGACCCGAGGTTTGAATACTTCGGTTAACAATTTATTTAGGGGTTTGTTACTTGTGACAACCAAAACGTTTGTACGAAGGGATTTCTGTCGGTTTAGAGACTATATCTACAACGCGACTGTTTTTATGAAATTCTTTACTGGCAAAAATCTCTAACGTCAACTTCTTAGTTCTACAGTTTTTAAAAAAGCTCACTGCTTTAAACTTACTAAGTTATCTTATAAATGAAGTGAGTGCATTTACTGAGTTATCTTACAACTTCTTATATTAAATAAATTGAGTTAATTCTGGTCTGTTTCTAAGTATTTTAGTTCTTGATTTTAGTTTTGATTTTTAATTTGTTCTTGATTCTTGGTTGGCATATGTTCTGCAGTTCTCTAGTATTCTCTTGGTTGCTATTCTTGATTCTTAATTTTTGTTATGATTTTTTAATACTTCTATTTTTCCCTGTTCTGTACTTGAGTTGATTCTGTTCTTCATTTTTGGTTCTTGATATTTCACTGCATCTATTTTTCATTGCTCGATTCTGTTCTTGATTTTTGTTCTTGTATTTTGTCTGCATCTATTTTCACTGCTAGTTTTTGTTCTGTTCTTGATTCTTAATCTTTGTTGATTTTGAATTTGTTCTCTAACTTTTGTGGTTGCAGTTTTTTAATTATTTGATTTTAATTTGTTGTTTGGTGTTCTCTAACTTTCTTATGGTTTCTTATTTTCATTGGCATTGTTTACTCAGAATTAACTGTCAAAAGTTTCAACTTTGTTTTGATGCTTGTACGTGTGCATATGTGTTTAATAATGTTACTTGCATTTCTTTAAGCTTGTTGATCTTATGTAGAAGTCTTATAGGAATCACAGTACAACATTTGTTACTTTAAAATTCTCGATGTGACACTCTTCTACCTAATGGGATGGTGTGTTTGTTTTTGCTCAGTGACTATGATGCTATTAATGATCTTCAAAACACTTTTTCTTGAATCTGTTTGAGTTTTCTGTTTACTGCCTGTTGAACCTAGTACTTGCCAACTTATATTCAAGAGCGTTTTTTATCTTTTTTGTTATATCAATAGTTTGGAGTACCTGCTCGTGTTGGTTTGGTTACTCCAATTGATGTTGTTGTTCCTCCAGGCAACACAGGGCTTGACCCCTCACAGACCTCGTTCTTCCAGGTATGCAATCTCGTTCTTGTTGATCTCATTTATTCTTCTTGCTGATTTTGGTGATTGTGTCAGTCTTCACAATTTAGGTTCTGAATATTCCAACCAAGATCAATAAGGGTACTGTTGAAATTATCACCCCTGTGGAACTTATTAAGAAGGGTGACAAGGTCGGTTCTTTTAAAGCTGCACTACTTTCCAAGCTTGGCATCAAGCCCTTTTCATATGGTCTTATTGTCCTGTCTATGACAATGGTTCAGTATTTAGCCTTGAGGTTCTTGATCTCACTGACGACGACCTTGTTGAGGAGTTCGCCGTTGGAGTCTCAATGGTGACCGCACTCTCATTGGCCATTTCATACCCCACCCTTGCAGCTGCCCTACATATGTTCATCAACGCCTACAAGAATGTTTTATATGTTGCCATTGAGACAGGTTACTCTTTCCCAGAGGTTGACAAGGTTAAGGAGTATTTGAAGGTATTGTCTCTTAAATTTGGATTATGTACACTAAAATACTACTGGGATTTTCTTCTATTTTTGTTATGATTCGTGTGGTTGTGGTTGTCATTTTCATGTTGTTCCTTACCTATTATTCGCAGTTAGATAACAAAAAGCTTGAAGCTTTGAAAAAGAGCAAGGATCGTAACGCTGTAACGCAGGTTAGCAGTGTTTATATAGGAAACGACAATCATCAAAGCCTTTAATTATCATTTGTTCTATTATGATTGTATATTTGTATTTACTCTGTGGATTGTGTTTGGGATTCTGTACAAAAGCACATTTGATTATAAATCCTTACCAGCATTTGTAGGTATTGAAGCTATTAGAATATGTGCATCTTTTGTAGTCCCCTTCAGCACTTTGAGATAAATGCTCTGCTTTGATTATTTTGTTTTTTGTTTTTTATCTTTTTTTGGACCTTTTTCTGCTGCATTAAGCTCTAAATTTAGACAATAACTTAGAGGGATATTGCTTCTTTATTTTATTTTGTTTTCAGTATCTCAGGTGTGTGTTAATTCACCAAAGTTTGTAACTTTCTTTGTGATTCTCTGAGCTATTATGTTTTCTGAGCGGCATTTTCTGCTGTTTGCTTTAATTTTGGAACTGGGGTTTGTCAATTATTCCATGACACTGAGTTGAAGTAATTAACTGGCCCTTTAAATTATTGTTATTATTATTTTGAAAGAAAATATTCTCTGTTTTTTGGGTGAGCTTGATTTATGTTGTTTGTGGTGTTTGGCTTGGATTTTTGCTTGGTGTTTAAGGTTTTATAATAGGTTGGTGTGTGAGTGGACATGTTGCAGTTCATCCTGGTCTTTTATCTTTGAGTGGATTTTTGCTTGAATTTTTGTCATTTGTTGTTGGATAATTTTAAGGCTGGGACTATGTCCTATAATTTTATCGTGATTCTCCATAGAGCTTTGATTTCTTGTATGAATAGAATATATAATGAAAATTTTAAAATTATGTCAGGGAAAGCTTATGTCAATTTGATGTTATAAGGAATTTTGTCTAGTCATGTTTCATTCAAAAGCAAGCTTATTCTAATAAAAACTGACAAGTTTGGGCTTTGATCTCTCTCTCTCTCTCTCTGTGTGTGTGTGTGTGTGTGTGTGTGTGTGTGTAGCTGTATCAACCTCTATTGGCACGCTTTAAAAGCGTAGCCATAATGTACAGTAGCATCAATAGCCACGCTTTAAAAGCGTAGCTGTATCTCACGCTATTGGCACGCTTTAAAAGCGTAGCCATATCTTGCTATTAGCATGCTTTAAAAGCGTAGCCATATCTGACACATGTAGCTATGCTTTTAAAGTGTGGCGATCTTTAAAAGCGTGGCAAAAAAAGCGTGGCGATAGATCACCAAAAGCATGGCGATAGAGCAACCGGCACCCTTGCAGATGTGACCCTTTCAAAAGCGTGCCGGTAGCTCAAAAAGCGTGGCGAAAAGCTATCGCTATGCCTTTTTGGACTTTTTGCCATGCTTTAAAAGCATAGCAAAAAGCTTGTTTTCTTGTAGTGTTAGATTTTAGTAGGTGATAGTACCTGGTCGGACGTTTTTATTCCATGATGTAGTCCGTTGAGTCTGGTTATAACTTATAACATATGATGCCGAGTTGTAATGTATAATGCCGAGTTATGATGCATAATGCCGAGTTATTGCTTCGGATTTGTAACATCCATATCATAGCCCCCAAACTTGGCTTGGAAATGCATTTTAGTGAAGCAGGTTGAGCTTTTGATGAGTCATAAATCAGCCATTGAGTTAGCCTTGGAGCCCCCAGTTCAAAATGCTTTATTAAACATTATGTAATTGGTATGAGTAGGAGAGAGAAGAAGTTTAAATGGCCATTTAATGAACGTGCGTGTTCCCAATGCACGTCATTCCCTTCGATGTAACTGATGGGATGGTTTAGTGGAATTCAAAGTAGTTTTTGTAGTGTTAATTAAAAACTTTTGGAATCCAAAAATGTTGTGTTGATTGCACAAAGTTTTCTTTGTTATCAGAGACATTTTAAGGAATCATGAGTAAAAGAGGTACATTGCATTTTTTCTCTAGTATCTGTAATTTCTGTTCTCTTTCTTCTTCGTTTGGGTCTTTCTAATGGGTTTTGAAAAAGAGAAAAAAGAGAGAGTTGAGTGGTCATATGGCTAGGTAAATGATGACATTAGGAAGCGTTCCTCACTGTTCTTAGATCAGGAAGCTGTGAAGGAGATACATAGAAGTAAGATTGTGAGGGTCGGGTCTGGCCTCCGATTGGAGCTGCTTCCGTGTGTTCCTAGTGACTGTGTGTTTCATACGGGAGAAGGATTTGAGTCTTTTTATATGTATAGTTGTGTGTTAGAGGAGTTGAGGGTGAAGCTTCCCTTCACTGATTTTGAATGTCAGGTGCAGAGGCAATTGAACTGTGCACCTTCCCAACTCCACCCGAATGGGTGGGCGTTTCTTCGTAGTTTTGAGATTCTGATGAAGTTTTTGGAAGAGACCCCTTCTGTGGAGTTGTTCTTTTCCTTATTCCAGGCCAAAGGTGTCTGGAAGGGGATTGGGTGAACTTGAATAGTTCGCCAGGGTTTGCTATTTTAAATTGTTATAAGTCGTCGTTTAAAGACTTCAAGGAGATGTATGTGAAAGTTTCTAATGCTGAAGTTGATTTTTCTTTTTATGTGGACGAGCATTTGGGGGAAAAATTTCTCCTTTGGTGGTTTTTGGAGCCTCATAATATTCTCGGGCCAGAAACCATTAGTGCAAGAGATGAATGAATTATAGAGTACTTAGTTGAAGTTGTTGATCGAAAGGAGTTTATTTCAGTTTTTTATTTACTTCAATGGGAAGAAAATAGGCAGGCCATTATAGAATATTTACTTCAGTTTTTTGAAGTGTTGAGGTTATTTCTTTCGAACTTATATTTTGCTAACTTGGTGTTTTTGTTTCAGGGGAAAAGTATCCTGGGGTATCCGCTGCCACTCTGAGAGCTCAGGTGAAAAGCAAGAATCTCGAAAAGGAGTGATCAATGTCAAAAGCTGAAAGAGATGCTGGTGCTGGCGAGGTTAACCAGCCTAAGCCAAGAAGAAAAAAGGTCAACTTGAAAAAGAGGAAGACTGATGTGGTGGATTTATCGGATGGTTCTGAGGAAGAGAGGGAGGAGATTCAGATTGAGGAAATTCGAAGTTTTTTCCAGAACCAAAAGAAATTGCATGACGTTGTCGATCAAAGTGACGGCTCGTCTTTATGGTGTAAGGATTTTCCTTTTATGGTCGTGGCCGACGAAGTTTGCCAATCGTCGGCGGATGTATCTTTGGCGAACGAGGTTGCGGATGTCGCCATTGATCAATATATGCAGGTATTTGTTTAACTGTGGTTTGGGTTTTAAGTTTTTTTTTATGGTTGTCTATTTGGTTGTGCCAGGTACTTGGTTTACGGCTGGTGAGCTTAGGGCGAAGCCAAATCACAAACTTGCCGAGCAAAAGGAAGACCCTAAATTGAAGGAGGAGCTGGCTTTAAAGAATGCCAGGGTAACCGAGTTGGAAACCAAATTGTCTGAGACTGAGAAGGAGTTGAAGCTGATGAAAGATAATTATGCTAAGGAGGTAGAGGATCTCAAGAAAAAGGAAGCCGACCTTTCTAGCATGAGTGCTCAGATGATTGAGGTGATGGAGAAATTGAAAGAGATGGAGAAAAGCAAGGAGGCAGAGATTCTCGATTCCTTTGTTGAAGGTTTTGAACGAGCCTCGTTATAAGCAAAGTTTTTGGCTCCTGAATTCGACTTTTCTCAGATGGATCCAGGGAAGATAATACAAGATGGAGCTATGGTGGAGGATGATGGCGCAGCTGAAGAAGAGGATGAGAATGTTGAGTAGTTTGAGTTTTGGACCTTTTCTTGAACTTGGCTTTTTGTTTGTTTAGAAGTTGGTTTATGATGAGCGAATAATTTATACGCTTTTTGGCATTGTTTTTAGTATGTTTTTAGTAGGATCTATTACTTTTAGAGATGTTTTCATTAGTTTTTATGTTAAATTCACATTTCTGGACTTTACTATGAGTTTGTGTGTTTTTCTGTGATTTCAGGTAATTTCTGGCTGAAATTGAGGGACTTGAGCAAAAATCAGATTCAGAGGTTGAAGAAGGACTGCTGATGCTGTTGGATTCTGACCTCCCTGCACTCAAAGTGGATTTTCTGAAGCTACAGAACTCGAAATGGCGCGCTTCCAATTGCGTTGGAAAGTAGACATCCAGGGCTTTCCAGCAATGTATAATATTTTATACTTTGCTCAATTTTCGACGACGCAAACTGGCGTTCAACGCCAGTTCTCTGTCCAATTCTGGCGTCCAGCGCCAGAAACAAGTTGCAAAGTGGAGTTCAACGCCCAAACTGGCACCAAAACTGGCGTTCAACTCCAGGAATGACCTCTACACATGTAACACTCAAGCTCAGCCCAAGCACACACCAAGTGGGCCCCGGAAGTGGATTTATGCATCAATTACTTACTTCTGTAAACCCTAGTGACTAGTTTATTATAAATAGAACTTTTTATCATTGTATTCGTAGTCTTGGTTACTCCAGTTCCCCTCTGGGGCCGAGACCAATGAACTCCATTATCACTTATGTATTTTCAACGGTAAAGTTTCTACACTCCATAGATTAAGGTGTGGAGCTCTGCTGTTCCTCAAAGATTAATGCAAAGTACTACTGTTTTCTATTCAATTCATCTTATTTCGCTTCCAAGATATTCATTCGCACTTCAATCTGAATGTGATGAACGTGACAATCATCATCATTCCCTATGAACGCGTGCCTGACAACCACTTCCGTCCTACATTAGATTGAATGAGTATCTCTTAGATCTCTTAATCGGAATCTTCGTGGTGTAAGCTAGAATGATGGCGGCATTCAAGAGAATCCAAAAGGTCTAAACCTTGTCTGTGGTATTCTGAGTAGGATTCAATGATTGAATGACTGTGACGAGCTTCAATCTTGCGATTGCCGGGCGTAGTGACAGACGCAAAAGGATAGTAAATCCTATTCCAGCATGATCGAGAACCGACAGATGAATAGCCGTGCCGTGACAGGGTGCGTTGACCATTTTCACTGAGAGGATAGGATGAAACCATTGACAAGGGTGATGCCTCCAGACGATTAGCCGTGCCGTGACAGGGCATTTGGATCATTTTCCCGAGAGAAGACCGAAAGTAGCCATTGACAGTGGTGATGTATCACATAAAGCCAGCCATGGAAAGGAGTAAGACTGATTGGATGAAGATAGCAGGAAAGCAGAGGTTCAGAGGAACGAAAGCATCTCTATCCGCTTATCTGAAATTCTCACCAATGAATTACATAAGTATTTCTATCCCTATTTTATTAATTTCGAAAACTCCATTACTATTTTATATCCGCCTGACTGAGATTTACAAGGTGACCATAGCTTGCTTCATACCAACAATCTCCGTGGGATTCGACCCTTACTCACGTAAGGTATTACTTGGACGACCCAGTGCACTTGCTGGTTAGGTGTGCGAAGTTATGAACCATGGTATTGGCATCATGTTTTTGGCGCCATTACCAGGGAAAGAAGAGCGATGAATTTTACATAATTAAAGTGTAATCACAATTTCTGCGCACCAAGTTTTTGGCGCCGTTGCCGGGGATTGTTCGAGTTTGGACAACTGACGGTTCATCTTATTGCTCAGATTAGGTAATTTTCTTTTTGTTTTCTTTTCAAAAATTTTTTCAAAAATATTTCAAAATTTTCTCACCTGTTTTCGAAAAAAAAAATATTTATTCAAAATTTTTAAAGAATGAATTCTAGTGTTTCATGAAGCATGTGAAGCCTGGCTGGCTGTAAAGCCATGTCTAAATTCATTTGGACTGAGGCTTGCAATTTGTTATCAAGAGCAAGCTAGTTGTTGCTAATCTACCTGCTGCTGTTCCTGATTTACATGCTGAAGCTTGGCTGGCCATTGGCCATGTCTAGTGTTTTGGACCGGAGCTTTCATTGAAAGCTTGGCCGGCTAGTGAGCCATGTCTAATTCATGGACTGAAGCTTTAGACTAAGATTGCAAGATTCCTGGAATTCATATTAAAAATTTTGGAATCCTTATTTTTATTTTTCACAAAAACTTTCGAAAAAAAAAACAAAAAAAAAATTTTAGAAAATCATAAAAATCAAAAATATTTTTCTGTTTCTTGTTTGAGTCTTGAGTCATGTTATAAGTTTGGTGTCAATTGCATGTGCATCTTGCATTTTTCGAAAATTCATGCATTCATAGTGTTCTTCATGATCTTCAAGTTGTTCTTGGTAAGTCTTCTTGTTTGATCTTTGCATTTGCATGTTTTGTGTCTTTTCTTGTTTTTCGTATGCATTCTTGACTTCTTAGTGCCTAAGCATTAAAGAATTCTAAGTTTGGTGTCTTGCATGTTTTCTTTGCATTAAAAATTTTTCAAAATCATGTTCTTGGTGTTCATCTTGACATTCATAGCATTCTTGCATGCATTCATTGTTTTGATCTAAAAATTTCATGCATTGCATCATTTTACTTGTTTTTCTCTCTCATTATTAAAAATTTAAAAATCAAAAAAATATCTTTCCCTTTTTCTCTCTTAAAATTTCGAAAATTAGATTTGACTTTTTCAAAAATTTTTAAAAATCTAGTTGTTTTTATGAGTCAAATCAAATTTTCAATTTAAAAATCTCATCTTTTTCAAAATCTTTTTCAAAAATCAAATCTTTTTCAAATTTCTTAGTTATTTTCGAAAATTCCAAAAATATTTTTCAAAAATCTTTTTCTTATTTTTATATCAAATTTTTGAAAATAACATAATCAATTAATGTTTTGATTCAAAAATTTCAAGTTTGTTACTTACTTATTAAGAAAGATTCAAACTTTAAGTTCTAGAATCATATCTTGTGATTTCTTGTGAATCAAGTCATTAATTTAGATTTTAAAAATCAAATCTTTTTCAAAAACTAATTTCAATCATATCTTTTCAAAAAAATATCTTCTTATCTTATCTTTTTCAAAAATTTGATTTCAAAATATCTTTCCTAACTTCCTATCTTCTTATCTTTTCAAAATTGATTTTCAAAATTTGTTTCAACTAACTAACTAACTTTTTGTTTGTTTCTTATCTTTTTTAAAACCACCTAACTAACTCTCTCTCTCTCTAATTTTCGAAAATATCTCCCCCCTTTTTCAAAAATTTCTTTTTAATTAACTAATAATTTTTTTTATTTGAATTTTCGAAAAACTACTAACCTTTTTCAAAACTATTTTCGAAAATCACTAACTCTTTTTCAAAAATTATTTTCGAAAATCCTTCTCCCTCATCTCCTTCTATTTATTTATTCATCTACTAACATCTCTTCCTCACATCACCAAAAATCCGAACCCTCTCTCTCTCTGAGTTCAGATTTTCTTCTTCTTTTCTTCTACAAACAATAAGGAACCTCTTTACTGTGACATAGAGGATTCCTCTTCTTTTCTTTTTCTCTTCTCTTTCTTATGAGCAGGAACAGAGAAAAAGGCATTCTTGTTGAAACTGATCCAGAACCTGAAAGGACTCTGAAGAGGAAACTAAGGGAAGCCAAATTACAACAATCCAGAGACAACTTGATTGAAAATTTCGAACAAGTAAAGGAGATGGCAGCCGAACCCAACAACAATGCAAGGAGAATGCTTGGTGACTTTACTGCACCAAATTCCAATTTACATGGAAGAAGCATCTCCATTCCTGCCATTGGAGCAAACAACTTTGAGCTGAAACCTCAATTAGTTTCTCTGATGCAGCAGAACTGCAAGTTTCATGGACTTCCATCTGAAGATCCTTTTCAGTTCTTAACTGAATTCTTGCAGATATGTGATACTGTTAAGACTAATGGAGTAGATCCTGAAGTCTATAGGCTCATGCTTTTCCCTTTTGCTGTAAGAGACAGAGCTAGAATATGGTTGGACTCTCAACCTAGAGATAGCTTGAACTCTTGGGATAAGCTGGTCACGGCTTTCTTAGCCAAGTTCTTTCCCCCTCAAAAGCTGAGCAAGCTTAGAGTGGATGTTCAAACCTTCAAACAAAAAGATGGTGAATCCCTCTATGAAGCTTGGGAAAGATACAAACAGCTGACCAAAAAGTGTCCTTCTGACATGCTTTCAGAGTGGACCATCCTGGATATATTCTATAATGGTTTATCTGAGTTATCAAAGATGTCATTGGATACTTCTGCAGGTGGATCCATTCACCTAAAGAAAACGCCTGCAGAAGCTCAAGAACTCATTGACATGGTTGCTAACAACCAGTTCATGTACACTTCTGAGAGGAACCCTATGAGTAATGGGACGCCTATGAAGAAGGGAGTTCTTGAAGTTGATACTCTGAATGCCATATTGGCTCAGAACAAAATATTGACTCAGCAAGTCAATATGATTTCTCAGAGTCTGAATGGAATGCAAGCTGCATCCAACAGTACTCAAGAGGCTTCGTATGCAGAAGAAGCTTATGATCCTGAGAACCCTGCAATAGCAGAGGTGAATTACTTAGGTGAACCTTATGGAAACACCTATAACTCATCATGGAGAAATCATCCAAATTTCTCATGGAAGGATCAAAAGCCTCAACAAGGCTTTAATAATGGTGGAAGAAATAGGTTTAGCAATAGCAAGCCTTTTCCATCATCCACTCAGCAACAGACAGAGAACTCTGAACAAAATACTTTTAATTTAGCAAACTTAGTCTCTGATCTATCCAAGGCCACTACAAGTTTCATGAATGAAACAAGGTCTTCCATTAGAAATTTGGAAGCACAAGTGGGCCAGCTGAGTAAAAGGATCACTGAAATCCCTCCTAGTACTCTCCCAAGCAATACAGAAGAGAATCCAAAAGGAGAGTGCAAGGCCATTGACATAAGCACCATGGCCGAACCTGTAAAGGAAGGAGAGGACGTGAATCCCAAGGAGGAAGACCTCCTGGGACGTCCAGTGATCAATAAGGAGCTTCCCTCTGAGGAACCAAAGGACTCTGAGGCTCATCTAGAGACCATAGAGATTCCATTGAACCTCCTTATGGCATTCATGAGCTCTGATGAGTATTCCTCTTATGAAGAGAATGAGGATGTTATTGAAGAGCAAACTGCCAAATTTCTTGGTGCAATCATGAAGCTGAATGCCAAATTATTTGGTATTGATACTTGGGAAGATGAACCTCCTTTGTTCACCAATGAACTAAGTGATCTGGATCAACTGACATTGCCTCAAAAGAGACAGGATCCTGGAAAGTTCATAATACCTTGTACCATAGGCACCATGATCTTTAAGGCTCTGTGTGACCTTGGTTCAGGGATAAACCTCATGCCCCTCTCTGTAATAGAGAAACTGGGAATCTATGGGGTACAAGCTGCTAAAATCTCATTAGAGATGGCAGATAACTCAAGAAAACAGGCTTATGGACAAGTAGAGGACGTGTTAGTAAAGGTTGAAGGCCTTTACATCCCTGCTGATTTCATAGTCCTGGATACTGGAAAGGAAGAGGATAAATCCATCATCCTAGAAAGACCTTTCCTGGCCACAGCAAGAGCTGTGATTGATGTGGATAGAGGAGAATTGATCCTTCAATTAAATAAGGACAACCTTGTGTTTACAACTCAAGGATCTCTCTCTGCATCCATGGAGAGGAAGCAGAAAAAGCTTCTCTCAAAGCAGAGTCAACCAAAGCCCCCACAGTCAAACTCTAAGTTTGGTGTTGGGAGGCCACAACCAAACTCTAAGTTTGGTGTTGAACTCCCATATCCAAACTCTAAGTTTGGTGTTGGAGAGTCTCAACAATGCTCTGAACATCTGTGAGGCTCCATGAGAGCCCACTGTCAAGCTATTGACATTAAAGAAGCGCTTGTTGGGAGGCAACCCAATTTTTATCTAACAATATTTTTCTTAGTTATATGTCTTTATAGGTTCATGATCATGTGGAGTCACAAAATAAATAGAAAAATTAAAAACAGAATCAAAAACAGCAGAAGAAAAATCACACCCTGGAGGAAGCATCTGCCTGGCATTCAACGCCAGAACAGAGCATGGTTCTGGTGCTGAACGCCCAGAACAAGCATGGTTCTGGCGTTCAACGCCAGAAATGGCAGTAAATGGGCGTTGAACGCCCAAAATGGGCACCAACCTGGCGCTGAACGCCCAGAGTTGCGTGCAAGGGCATTTTGCATGCCTAATTTGGTGCAAGGGTGTAAACCCTTGAACACCTCAGGATCTGTGGACCCCACAGGATCATCTCAGGATCTGTGGACCCCACAGAATCATCTCAGGATCTGTGGACCCCACAGGATTATCTCAAGATCTGTGGACCCCACAGGATCCCCACCTACCTCCACTCACTCTCTTCTCTCTTCTCAATCATCCTCTATTCCCAATAAACACTCTTCCCTATTAACCCTTTACCACTCACATCCATACACCCACTTACCTTCAAAATTCAACATCTCTTTCCCACCCAATCCCACCCATATGGCCGAATACACACCTCCCTCCATCTCCTCCATATCTTCTTCTTCTTCTTCTATTCCTTCTTCTTTTGCTCGAGGGCGAGCAACATTCTAAGTTTGGTGTGGTAAAAGCATAGCTTTTTTGTTTTTTCCATAACCATTGATGGCACCTAAGGCCAGAGAAACCTCTAGAAAGAGGAAAGGGAAGATAAAAGCTTCCACCTCCGAGTCATGGGAGATGGAAAGATTCATTTCAAGGGTCTATAGCTCAGTGGTAGAACATGTGGCTGCAAATCAAGAGATCCCTGAGATACCTCAGGGGATGCACTTCCCTCCACATAAATATTAGGAGCAAATCAACACCTCCCTAGGAGAATTGAGTTCCAATATGGGACAACTAAGGGTGGAACATCAAGAGGACTCCATCATCCTTTATGAAATAAGAGAAGATCAAAAAGCAATGAGGGAGGAGCAACAAAGACAAGGAAGAGACATAGAAGAGCTCAAGGACTTCATTGGTTCCTCAAGAAGGAAACGCCACCATCACTAAGGTGGATTCATTCCTTGCTCTTACTTTCTCTGTTTTTCGTTTTCTATGTTAAGTGCTTATCCATGTTTGTGTCTTCATTACATGATCATTAGTAGTTAGTAACTATGTCTTAAAGTTATGAATGTCCTATGAATCCATCACCTCTCTTAAATGAAAAATGTTTTAATTCAAAAGAGCAAGAAGTACACGAGTTTCGAATTTATCCTTGAGCTTAGTTTAATTATATTGATGTGGTGACAATGCTTCTTGTTTTCTGAATGTATGCTTGAACAGTGCATATGTCTTTTGAAGTTGTTGTTTAAGAATGTTAAATATGTTGGCTCTTGAAAGAATGATGACTAGGAGACATGTTATTTGATAATCTGAAAAATCATAAAAATGATTCTTAAAGCAAGAAAAAGCAGCAAAGAACAAAGCTTGCAGAAAAAAAAAAGAAAAAAAAAAACTGGGCGAAAAAAAAATAGAAAGAAAAAGAAAAAGCAAGCAGAAAAAGCCAAAGCTCTTAAAACCAAGAGGCAAGAGCAAAAAGCCAATAACCCTTAAAACCAAAAGGCAAGGGCAAATAAAAAGGATCCCATGGCTTTGAGCATCAGTGGATAGGAGGGCCTAAAGGAATAAAATCCTGGTCTAAGCGGCTAAACCAAGCTGTCCCTAACCATGTGCTTGTGGCGTGTAGGTGTCTAGTGAAAACTTGAGACTGAGCGGTTAAAGTCAAGGTCCAAAGCAAAAAAAAAGAGTGTGCTTAAGAACCCTGGACACCTCTAATTGTGAACTTTAGCAAAGCTGAGTCACAATCTGAAAAGGTTCACCCAATTATGTGTCTGTGGCATTTATGTATCCGGTGGTAATACTGGAAAACAAAGTGCTTAGGGCCACGGCCAAGACTCATAAAGAAGCTGTGTTCAAGAATCATCATACTGAACTAGGAGAGTCAATAACACTATCTGAACTCTGAGTTCCTATAGATGCCAATCATTCTGAACCTCCATGGATAAAGTGAGATGCCAAAACTATTCAAGAGGCAAAAAGCTATAAGTCCCGCTCATATGATTGAAGCTATGTTTCATTGATAGTTTGGAATTTATAGTATATTCTCTTCTTTTCATCCTATTTTATTTTTAGTTGCTTGGGGACAAGCAACAATTTAAGTTTGGTGTTGTGATGAGCGGATAATTTATACGCTTTTTGGCATTGTTTTTAGTATGTTTTTAGTAGGATCTAGTTACTTTTAGGGATATTTTCATTAGTTTTTATGTTAAATTCACATTTCTAGACTTTACTATGAGTTTGTGTGTTTTTCTGTGATTTCAGGTAATTTCTGGCTGAAATTGAGGGACTTGAGCAAAAATCAGATTCAGAGGTTGAAGAAGGACTGCTGATGCTGTTGGATTCTGACCTCCCTGCACTCAAAGTGGATTTTCTGAAGCTACAGAACTCGAAATAGCGCGCTTCCAATTGCGTTGGAAAGTAGACATCCAGGGCTTTCCAGCAATGTTAATAGTCCATACTTTGCCCAATTTTAGATGATGCAAACTGGCGTTCAACGCCAGTTCTCTGCCCAATTCTGGCGTCCAGCGCCAGAAACAAGTTGCAAAGTGGAGTTCAACGCCCAAACTGGCACCAAAACTGGCGTTCAACTCCAGGAATGACCTCTACACGTGTAATACTCAAGCTCAGCCCAAGCACACACCAAGTGGGCCCCGAAAGTGGATTTATGCATCAATTACTTACTTCTGTAAACCCTAGTGACTAGTTTATTATAAATAGAACTTTTTATCATTGTATTCGTAGTCTTGGTTACTCCGGTTCCCCTCCGGGGCCGAGACCAATGAACTCCATTATCACTTATGTATTTTCAATGGTAAAGTTTCTACACTCCATAGATTAAGGTGTGGAGCTCTGCTGTTCCTCAAAGATTAATGCAAAGTACTACTGTTTTCTATTCAATTCATCTTATTTCGCTTCCAAGATATTCATTCGCACTTCAATCTGAATGTGATGAACGCGACAATCATCATCATTCCCTATGAACGTGTGCCTGACAACCACTTCCGTCCTACATTAGATTGAATGAGTATCTCTTAGATCTCTTAATCGGAATCTTCGTGGTGTAAGCTAGAATGATGGCGGCATTCAAGAGAATCCGGAAGGTCTAAACCTTGTCTGTGGTATTCCGAGTAGGATTCAATGATTGAATGACTGTGACGAGCTTCAAAATCGCGATTGTTGGGCGTAGTGACAGACGCAAAAGGATAGTAAATCCTATTCCAGCATGATCGAGAACCGACAGATGAATAGCCGTGCCGTGACAGGGTGCGTTGACCATTTTCACTGAGAGGATAGGATGAAACCATTGACAAGGGTGATGCCTCCAGACGATTAGCCATGCCGTGACAGGGTATTTGGATCATTTTCCCGAGAGAAGACCGAAAGTAGCCATTGACAGTGGTGATGTATCACATAAAGCCAGCCATGGAAAGGAGTAAGACTGATTGGATGAAGATAGCAGGAAAGCAGAGTTTCAGAGGAACGAAAGCATCTCTATCCGCTTATCTGAAATTCTCACCAATGAATTACATAAGTATTTCTATCCCTATTTTATTAATTTCGAAAACTCCATTACTATTTTATATCCGCCTGGCTGAGATTTACAAGGTGACCATAGCTTGCTTCATACCAACAATCTCCGTGGGATTCGACCTTTACTCACGTAAGGTATTACTTGGACGACCCAGTGCACTTGTTGGTTAGTTGTGCGAAGTTGTGAACCATGGTATTGGCATCATGTTTTTGGCGCCATTACCAGGGAAAGAAAGAGCGATGAATTTTACATAATTAAAGTGTAATCACAATTTCTGCGCACCAGTTTACTCTTTATTGAGTGATGAACGGATATTTTATACGCTTTTTGGCATCATTTTCACATAGTTTTCATTATGTTTTGTTTAAGTTTTATTAAGTTTTCATAGGTTTTAGTGCAAAATTCACATTTTTGGATTCTACTTTGAGTTTGTGTATTTTGTGGTGATTTCAGGTATTTTCTAGCTAAAATTGTGGAGCTTGAGCAAAAGTCTAATTCAGATGCTGTCAGGATCTGACCTCCGTGCACTCGAAGGAGCTTTTCTAGAGATTTAGAAATTCAAATGGCGCGCTCTCAACGGCTATGGAAATATAACATCCAGGTCTTTCCAGAAATATTTCATAGTCCATACTTTGCTTTGGAAATAAAGGCCCAAAACTGGCGTTCAACGCCAGCCACCAGTCCTATTCTTGGAGTCCAGCACCCACAGAGGAGCAACTAGCGTCCAACGCCCAAAAGGGAGCCCAGGGGTGGCGTTCAACACCCCTAAGGGACCCTAGCATGTGGAGACACCCTTAGCTCATCCCAAACTCTAACCAAGTGGGCCCCAGAAGTAGTTTTTTACACTACAAGTCTAGTTTCTCTTATTTCTGTAATTCTTAGTTAGCATATTAGTATATATAGGAGAAGATCACTTATGTTTAGGATCTTCTACCTCATCTTTGCCCATTCAAACCTTTCATTATTATTTTCTATACAGTGTGAGTCACTATGGGTGCGTGAGGTCTCTGTGGCGCTAAGGCTAGAGTCAGAGAAGTAGCACTTTCTAATCCGAAAGATCTGCCTTGTCTGTGGCACCTTGAGTAGAATCGTGAAGGGGAGTAGATTGCTTAGACCTTCACCTTATGCTACAGTGAGAAACCTAGAGGTGGCTTGATGAGAGGACATGAGTCATCTCAACGTGGTGGATTGCTGTAGTAGAGGAGGTTAACTTGATGAGAGGACATGAGTTAATCACTTACGGCTACCGTTGAAGGAATCAGAAGGTTATTGAAGAAGACAGTAAGAGAAGTTAATCTGGAAAAACAAAGCATCTCCGAATCCTCAACAGTTCTATCACCATTGAATTCTCATCTATCTAGTAACGATCTATTTATCTGTTTTATATGTTTATCGTGACAAACTATATTTTCTATCCGCCTAACTAAGATCTGCAAGGTGTCCACTGCTTGCTCAAACCTACAATCTCCGTGGGATCGACACTCACTCACCTGAGGTATTACTTGGATGACCCGGTATACTTGCCGGTCTATCTGTGCGAATTCTGTGGAGCCAGTTTCATATACCAAGTTTTTGGCACCATTGCCGGGGATGGTTTGGATTTGACAAACAATCGGATTATATGATGCACCACTATTTTGTGGTATATTTTGTACTTAATTGAGTGGATTCTACCCACTAAACTCACACTTATTCATATAATTCGCATGTTTTACATTTTCCTTCATGATTCTGTGATAGGAGTGAAAACATGCTTCTTTGGCCTTAAATTACTAACTTTAATCCTCTCTTATTACCATTCGATGTCTTGATATGTGTGTTAAGTGTTTTCAGGCTTTATAGGGCAGGAATGGCTTAGAGGATGGAAAGGAAGCTTGCAAAAATTGAAGGAACACAAGAAATAAAGGAGACAACCAGCGAGGATCGATGCGTGCACGTAGCTGACGCGTACGCGTGACTAGCGCAGAAGACAAGCGACGCGTACACCTGACCAGGATTTTTGTCAATCGACGAGTACGTGTGATTGACGCGTACGCGTGACATGCGCTACCTGTAGAAATCACAGAAAATGCTGGGGGCGATTTTGGGCTGAGTCTGAACCCAGTTTTTGGCCTAGAAATGCAGACTAAAGCTAGGGAACAAGCAGAGACTCAACACACAACTCATACAACATTCATTCACGTAGTTTTAGGTTTTAGATGTAGTTTTCTAGAGAGAGAGGCTCTCTCCTCTCTCTAGGTTTTAGGATTTCTCTTAGTTTTAGGTTTATTTCTTCTCAAGTCCAGGTTCAATGTTCCTTTAATTTAATTTCTCTTCTACTTTTATTTATTCTAGCATTCTAGTTTATTTATTTTCCCAATTTGGTTTATGAACTCTATGTTAGATTTGATTTCTTTATTTAATGCAATTTGAGGTATTTCATATTTATGATTTTAATTTAGCTTTTTACATTCTTAGCTTTGGTTGAGTATTGGAGACGCTTGAGTTATCAAACTCCTTTGTTGATTGATAATTGGAAGTTGCTGGTTGATTTGGATCCATCTAAAGCTAGTCTTTCCTTAGGAGTTGACTAGGACTTGAGGAATCAAATTGATTAGTCCACTTGACTTTTCTTTATTTAGTAAGGGTAACTAAGTGGGAGCAATGAACAATTCTCATCACAATTGATAAGGATAACTAGGATAGGATGTCCAGTTCTCATACCTTGCCAAGAGTTTTTCTAATTATTAATTTACTTTCTTGCAATTTATTTTTCTTGTTCCTTATTCAAAAACCCCAAAAAGATAACCTTCCATAACCAATAATAAATATACCTCCCTGTAATTCCTTGAGAGAAGACCCGAGGTTTAAATACTTCGGTTATTATTTTTATTAGGTTTGCTTTAGTGACAAACAAATTTTTGTACGAAAGGATTCTTTGCTGGTTTAGAAACCATACTTACAACATGATTACTTTTGTGAAATTATTTACTAGCAAAAATCCATTCGTCAAAATGGTGCCGTTACCGGGGAATTGCAAACGTGTGCTGATGAGCGGATAATTTATACGCTTTTTGGCATTGTTTTTAGTATGTTTTTAGTATATTTTAGTTAGTTTTTATTATATTTTTATTAGTTTTTAAATAAAAATTATATTTCTGGACTTTACTATGAGTTTGTGTGTTTTTCTGTGATTTTAGGTATTTTCTGGCTGAAATTGAGGGACCTGAGCAAAAATCTGATTCAGAAGCTGAAAAAGGACTGCAGATGCTGTTGGATTCTGACCTCCCTAAACTGGAAGTGGATTTTTGGAGCTACAGAAGCCCAATTAGCGCGCTCTCAATTGCGTTGAAAAATAGACATCCTGGGCTTTCCAGTAATATATAATAGTCCATACTTTGCCCGAGATTTGATGGCCCAAACCAGCATTCCAAGTCAGCATAAAATTTATGGCGTCAAAACGCTAGAACTGGCATAAAAGCTGGAGTTAAACGCCCAAACTGGCACAAAAGCTGGCGTTTAACTCCAGGAACAGCCTATGCACGTGAAAGCTTCTATGCTCAACCCAAGCACACACCAAGTGGGCCCAGAAGTGGATTTCTATATTATTTACTCATTTCTGTAAACCATAGGCTACTAGTTTTCTATAAATAGGACCTTTTGCTATTGTATTTTCATCTTGGAATCTTTCAATTCATCTTTTGATCATCTTTGAATCATGTTTTGATGATTGAACCCTCTTTGCGAGGCTGGCCATTCGGCCATGCCTATTCCTTTTGTTCTTATGTATTTTCAACGGTTGAGTTTCTACACACCATAGATTAAGGTGTGGAGCTCTGATGTTCCTCATGAATTAATGCAAAGTACTATTGTTTTTCTATTCAACTAAAGCCTATTTCTTCTCTAAGATATACACTCGTTCTTCAACCCGACGAATGTGATGATCCGTGACACTCATCATCATTCTCACCTATGAACGCGTGCCTGACAACCACTTCCGTTCTACTTGTAATAGCTTGAGTGCATATCTCTTAGCCTTCTGGTTCATGACGCATGGTTGCCTCGCCTGACAACCGAGCCTTCCATTCCATGAGATCAGAGTCTTCGTGGTATAGGCTAGAATCAATTGGCAGCATTCCTGAGATCCGAAAAGTCTAAACCTTGTCTGTGGTATTCCAAGTAGGATCTGGGAAGGGATGACTGTGACGAGCTTCAAACTCGCGAGTGTTGGGCGTAGTGACAGACGTAAAAGGATCAATGGATCCTATTCCAACATGATCGAGAACCAACAGCTGATTAGCCATGCGGTGACAGCGCATTTGGACCATTTTCACTGAGAGGACGGGAGGTAGCCATTGACAACGGTGAAACCCAACATAAGCTTGCCATGGAAAGGAGTATGAATGATTGGAAGAAGGCAATAGGAAAATAGAGGTTCAGAAGGAATAAAGCATCTTCATACGCTTATCTGAAATTCTCACCAATGAATTACATAAGTATCTCTATCTTTATTTTATATTTTATTAATCTTTTAATTATCAATTCTCCATAACCATTTGAATCTGCCTGACTGAGATTTACAAGATGACCATAGCTTGCTTCAAGCCGACAGTCTCCGTGGGATCGACCCTTACTCACGTAAGGTTTATTACTTGGACGACCTAGTGCACTTGCTGGTTAGTTGTGCGGAGTTGTGACAAAGAGTTGAGATTATAATTGTGCGTACCAAGTTGTTGGCACCATTGATGATCAAAATTTTGTGCACCAAGTTTTTGGCGCCGTTGCCGGGGATTGTTCGAGTTTGGACAACTGACTGTTCATCTTGTTGCTCAGATTAGGTAATTTAATTTTATGTTAAAGCTTTTTACTTTTTATTTTTCGAAAAATTTCAAAAAAATATGTATTTCTATTTTGTTCTTCAGAGTTTTTAAGAATGAATTCTAGAGTTTTATGATGATTTATTGAAGTCTGGCTGGCTGTGAAGCCATGTCTAATCTTTTGGACCGAGGTTTCAACTTATCATCACAAGGGCTTGTTGATTTCTATCAATCTTACTATTGAACGTAATGATTTGCTAAAGCTTGGCTGGCCATTGGCCATGTCTAGTGTTATGGACTGAAGCTTTCACTGAAAGCTTGGCTGGCTAGTAAGCCATGTCTAATTCATGGACCGGAGTTTTAGACTAACATTGCATGATTCCTGAAATTCTTATTAAAAATTTTGAATCTCTTTATTTTCTTTTCCATATAATTTTTGAAAAATCACAAAATTTTTTTTATAAAATCTTAAAATAAAAAATATTTTATGTTTCTTGTTTGAGTCTAGTGTCTAATTTTAAGTTTGGTGTCAATTGCATTCTTCTAATTTTCGAAAATTACATGCATTATGTTCTTCATTAATCTTCAAGATGTTCTTGATGATTTCCTTGCTCTGATCTTTAAATTCTCTTGTTTTGTGTGTTTAGTTGTTTCTCATATGCATTCTCAATCTGTTGGTATTTCTAATATGAAAATTTCTAAGTTTGGTGTCTTGCATGCTTTGTTTATTTGATCTTAGTTTTTCATGATTCGTTTCATTTTGTTGTTTCTCATCATTAAAAAAAAACTCAAAAAAAAAATTTTCAAAATTATGTCTTCTCAAGTCAATAATACAGAGAATTGAAGATTCAGAACATGCAGCAGAAGAATTACACAGAAAAAAATAGGCGTTCAAAACGCCCAGTGAAGAAGGAAAACTAGTGTTTAAACGCCAACCAGGTACGTTGGGCGTTAAACGCCCAAAAAGGTAGTATTTTGGGCGTTAAACGCCAGAATGGATACCATTCTGGGCGTTTAACGCCAGGATGGCACAAGAGGTAAGATTTTGTTTTTAATTCAAATCTTTTTCAAATTTTCATAATTTTTCAAAATCAAATCTTTTTCAAATCACATCTTTTCAATCATATCTTTCCAAAATCAATTTCTTTCCATTTTCTATTTTTTTTACTATTTTCGAAAATCCTTGCTACAATTAATGATTTAATTCAAAATTTTCAAATTGTTACTTGCCTATTAAGAAAGGATCAAATTTTAAATTCTAGAATCATATCTTTTAATTTCTTGTTAGTCAAGTAATCAACTTTAATTTTAAAACTTTCTTTTTTAGTTTGATTCTCAATCATATCTTCTCAATCACATCTTTTTCAAAATAATTTTCAAACATATCTTTTTTAATTTCTAAATTCAAAAATCTTTTTCAAAATCAATTAACTATTACCTCAATTTCAATTTTCGAAAATCATCAACCAATTTTTCAAAATTTCTTTTAATTATTTCAAAATCTTTTTAATTGTTTTCGAAAATTCTTCCCCTCTTCTCACATCCTTCTATTTAAGGACTAACAATCCTCCACTATCAGCAATTCAGACTCTCTCTTGATAAGTTCGAATTCTCTCCTCTCTACCTCCTTCTATTCATCTTTTCCTCTGACACCTCAAGGAATCTCTATACTGTGACATAGAGGATTCCATACTTTCTTGTTCTCTTCTCTTTCATATGAGCAGGAGTAAGGACAAAGACATTCTTGTTGAGGCTGATCCTGAACCTGAAAGGACCTTGAAGAGAAAGCTAAGAGAAGCTAAAGTACAACTCTCTGTAGAGGACTTAACAGAGCTTTTCAAACAAGAAGAAGCCATGGCAGCCGAAAATAACAACAATGCCAACAATGCAAGGAAGGTGCTTGGTAACTTTACTGCACCTACTCCCGACTTCTATGGGAGAAGCATCTCTATCCCTGCCATTGGAGCAAACAACTTTGAGCTTAAGCCTCAATTAGTTTCTCTAATGCAACAGAATTGCAAGTTTCATGGACTTTCATTGGAAGATCCTCATCAGTTCTTAGCTAAATTCTTGCAAATCTGTGACACTGTCAAGACCAATGGGGTTAATCCTGAGGTCTATAGACTTATGCTTTTTCCTTTTGCTGTAAGAGACAGGGCTAGGACATGGTTAGACTCACAACCTAAGGAATGCCTGAACTCTTGGGAAAAGCTAGTCAATGCCTTCTTGGCAAAGTTCTTTCCACCTCAAAAATTGAGTAAACTTAGAGTGGAAGTCAAAACCTTCAGACAGAAGGAAGGTGAATCACTCTATAAATCTTGGGAAAGATACAAGCAATTGATCAGAAGGTGTCCTTCTGACATGCTTTCAGAGTGGAGCATCATAGGTATCTTCTATGATGGTCTGTCTGAACTGTCCAAGATGTCATTGGACAACTCTGCTGGAGGATCTCTTCATCTGAAGAAGACGCCTGCAGAAGCTCAGGAACTCATTGAAATGGTTGCAAATAACCAATTCATGTACACTTCTGAAAGGAATCCTGTGAATAATGGGATGAATCAGAAGAAATGAGTTCTTGAGATTGACACTCTGAATGCCATATTGGCTCAAAACAAAATATTGACTCAGCAAGTCAATATGATTTCTTAAAGTCTGTCTGGAATGCAAGCAACAACAGGCAGTACCAAAGAAGCTTCATCTGAAGAAGAAGCTTATGATCCTGAGAATCCGGCAATGGAAGAGGTAAATTACATGGGAGAACCCTATGGAAACACTTATAATCCTTCATGGAGAAATCATCCAAATCTCTCATGGAAGGACCAACAGAGGCCCCAACAAGGCTTCAACAACAGTAATGGTGGAAGAAATAGGTTTAGAAATAGCAAGCCTTTTCCATCATCTTCTCAGCAACAGACAGAGAATTCTAAGCAGAGCCAATCTGACTTGGCAACCATAGTCTCTGATCTAATTAAAACCACTCAAAATTTCATGACTGAAATAAGATTCTCCATTAGAAATTTGGAGGCACAGGTGGGTCAGCTGAGTAAGAAAGTTACTGAACTCCCTCCTAGTACTCTCCCAAGCAATACAGAAGAGAATCCAAAAAGAGAGTGCAAGGCCATCAATATTACCCACACGGCCGAACTTGGAGAGGAGGAAGAGGCAGTGATTTCCACTGAGGAAGACCTCAATGGACGTCCACTGGCCTCCAAGGAGTTCCCTAATGAGGAACCATGGGAATCTAAGGCTCACACTGAGACCATAAAGATTCCATTGAATTTTCTTCTGCCATTCATGAGCTCTGATGAGTATTCTTCCTCTGAAGAGGATGAAGATGTTACTGAAGAGCAAGTTGCTAAGTACCTTGGAGCAATCATGAAGCTAAATGCCAAGTTATTTGGTAATGAGACTTGGGAGGATGAACCTTCCTTGCTTACCAAAGAGCTGGATGACTTGGCTAGGCAGATATTACCTCAGAATAGACAGGATCCTGGAAAGTTCTCAATACCTTGTACCATAGGCACCATGACCTTTGAGAAGGCTCTGTGTGACCTAGGGTCAAGCATAACCCTCATGCCTCTCTCTGTAATGGAGAAGCTAGGGATCCTTGAGGTACAAGCTGTAAGAATCTCACTAGAGATGGCAGACAATTCAAGGAAACAGGCTTATGGACTTGTAGAGAATGTTTTGGTAAGGGTTGAAGGCCACTACATCCCTGCTGATTTCATAATCCTAGACACTGGAAAGTGTATGGATGAATCCATCATCCTTGGCAGACCCTTCCTAGCCACAGCAAAAGCTGTGATTGATGTCGACAGAGGAGAATTGGTCCTTCAAGTGAATGAGGACTCCCTTGTGTTTAAAGCTCAAGGATCTCCCTCTGTAACAATGGAGAGGAAGCATGAAAAGCTTCTTTCAGTGCAGAGTCAAATAGAGCCCCCACATTCAAACTCTAAGTTTGGTGTTGGGAGGCCATCATCATGCTCTGAGTATCTGTGAGGCTCCATGAGAGCCCACTGTCAAGCTATTGACATTAAAGAAGCATTTGTTGGGAGGTAACCCAATTTAATCATATATATTTATTTTCCATTGTTATTTTATGTTTTCTGTAGGATGATAATCATGTGAAGTCACAAAAATAACTGAAAAAGCAAAAACAGAATAAAAAACAGTATTAAAAACAGCACACGCTGGAGGAGAAGCTTACTGGCGTTTAAACGCTAGTAAGGGTAGCAGAATGGGCGTTAAACACCCAGTCTGGCACCATTCTGGGCGTTTAACGCCAGAAAGGGGGCACAGAGCTGGTGTTTAATGCCAGAAATGGGCACAGAGCTGGCGTTAAATGCCAGAAAGGGGAGAAAAGCTGGCGTTAAACGCCAGAAATGGGCAGCAACCTGGCGTTTAACGCCAGGATTGGCAATCAAGGGGGCGTTTACACACCACATGGTGCAGGGATGAGAAATCCTTGACACCTCAGGATCTGTAGACACCACAGGATCCCCACCTACTTCATCTATCTCTCTCTTCTTCACACCACTCCATAACAACCTTCCCCAAATATCCTCCACCAATCACCTCAATACCTCTTCCCCAAATACCTCTCACCTATCAAATCTTACCCTCTTCTCCATAATCTCTTCACCAATCCACATCCATCCATCATAAAACCCCACCTACCTCACCATTCAAATTCAAACCACTTTCCCTCCCAAACCCACCCATACATGGCCGAACTCTACCCCTCTCTCCACTCCTATATAAACCCATCTTTACTCCTTCATTTTCACACATCATACACACTACTTTTCCCCCTTGACCGAACCACAAAATCCCCTCCATCTCCTCCATTTTCTTCTTCTACTCTTTTCTTTCTTCTTTTGCTCGAGGGCGAGCAAACCTTCTAAGTTTGGTGTGGTAAAAGCATTGCTTTTTGTTTTTCCATAACCATTTATGGCACCAAAGGCCGGAGAAACCTCTAGAAAGAGAAAAGGGAAGACAAAAGCTTCCACCTCCGAGTCATGGAAGATGGAGAGATTCATCTCAAGGGTACATCAAGACCACTTCTATGAAGTTGTGGCCAAGAAAAAGGTGATCCCCGAGGTCCCTTTCAAGCTCAAAAAGGGTGAATATCCAGAGATCCGACATGAGATTCGAAGAAGAGGTTGGGAAATTCTCACCAACCCCATTCAACAAGTCAGGATCTTAATGGTTCAAGAGTTCTATGCCAATGCATGGATCACCAAGAATCATGATCAAAGTGTGAACCCGGACCCTAAGAATTGGCTTACAATGGTTGGGAGAAATGCTTAGATTTCAGTCAGAAAAATGTAAGGTTGGCATTCAACTTGCCCATGATGCAAGGAGATGCACATCCCTACACTAGAAGGGTCAACTTTGATCAAATGTTGGACCAAGTCCTCATAAACATTTGTGAAGAGGGCGCTCAATGGAAGAGAGATTCAAGAGGGAAGCCGATTCAACTAAGAAGGCATGACCTCAAGCCTGTTGCTAGGGGATGGTTGGAGTTTATCCAACGCTCAATCATTCCCACTAGCAACCGGTCTGAAGTTACTATAGACCAGGCCATCATGATCCATAGCATCATGATTAGAGAGGAAGTAGAAGTTCATGAGGTTATATCCCTAGAACTCTACAAGGTGGCGGACAAGTCTTCTACTTTGGCAAGGTTAGCCTTCCCTCATCTCATTTGTCACCTCTGCAATTCAGCTGAAATTGACATAGAGGAAGACATCCTCATTGATGAGGACAAGCCCATCACTAAGAAAAGGATAGAGCAAACAAGAGATCCCACTCATGGGCAAGAGCATGAGGAAATTCCTCATCATAAAATCCTTGAGATGCCTCAAGGGATGCACTTTCCTCCACAAAATTATTGGGAGCAAATTAACACCTCCCTAGAAGAATTTAGTTCCAATATGGGACAACTAAGGGTGGAGCACCAAGAGCATTCTATCCTCCTCCATGAAATTAGAGAAGACCAAAGAGTCATGAGGGAGGAGCAACAAAGGCAAGGAAGAGACATTGAGGAGCTCAAGCACTCCATAAGATCTTCAAGAGGAAGAACAAGCCACCATCACTAAGGTGGACCCGTTCTTTAATTACCTTGTTCTTTATTTTTCTGTTTTTCGAAAATTATGCTTTAGGTTTATCTATGTTTGTGTCTTTATTACATAATCATTAGTGTCTTAGTGTCTATGTCTTAAAGTTATGAATGTCCTATGAATCCATCACCTTTCTTAAAAGAAAAATGTTTTAATCACAAAAGAACAAGAAGTACATGATTTCGAATTTATCCTTGAAACTAGTTTAATTATTTTGATGTGGTGACAATACTTTTTGTTTTATGAATGAATGCTTGAATAGTGCATATTTTTTGAATTTTTTGTTTATGAATGTTAAAATTATTGGCTCTTGAAAGAATGATGAAAAAGGAGAAATGTTATTGATAATCTGAAAAATCATAAAAATGATTCTTGAAACAAGAAAAAGCAGTGAAAAGCTTGCGAAAAAAAAAAGAAGAGAAAAAAAATTGGCGAAAAAAAGAAAAAAGAAAGAAAAAGAAAAAGCAAGCAGAAAAAGCCAATAGCCCTTTAAACCAAAAGGCAAGGGTAAAATAAAAAGGATCCAAGGCTTTGAGCATCAGTGGATAGGAGGGCCTACAGGAATAAAATCCTGGCCTAAGCGGCTAAACCAAGCTGTCCCTAACCATGTGCTTGTGGCGTGAAGGTGTCAAGTGAAAAGCTTGAGACTGAGCGGTTAAAGTCGTGGTCCAAAGCAAAAAAAGAGTGTGCTTAAGAGCTCTGGACACCTCTAATTGGGGACTCTAGCAAAGCTGAGTCACAATCTGAAAAGGTTCACCCAGTTATGTGTCTGTGGCATTTATGTATCCGGTGGTAATACTGGAAAACAAAATGCTTAGGGTCACGACCAAGACTCATAAAGTAACTGTGTTCAAGAATCAACATACTGAACAAGGAGAGTCAATAACACTATCTGAATTCTGAGTTCCTATAGATGCCAATCATTCTGAACTTCAAAGGATGAAGTGAGATGCCAAAACTGTTCAGAGGCAAAAAGCTACTAGTCCCGCTCATCTAATTTGGAGCTAAGTTTCATTGATATTTTGGAATTTATAGTATATTCTCTTCTTTTTATCCTATTTTATTTTCAATTGCTTGGGGACAAGCAACAATTTAAGTTTGGTGTTGTAATGAGCGGATAATTTATACGCTTTTTGGCATTGTTTTTAGTATGTTTTTAGTATATTTCAGTTAGTTTTTATTATATTTTTATTAGTTTTTAAATAAAAATTACATTTCTGGACTTTACTATTAATTTGTGTGTTTTTCTGTGATTTCAGGTATTTTCTGGCTGAAATTGAGGGACTTGAGCAAAAATCTGATTCAGAGGCTGAAAAAAGACTGCAGATGCTGTTGGATTCTGACCTCCCTGCACTCGAAGTAGATTTTCTGGAGCTACAAAAAGCCAATTGGCGCGATCTCAATTGCGTTGAAAAGTAGACATCCTAGGCTTTCCAGAAATATATAATAGTTCATACTTTCCTCGAGATTTGATGGCCCAAACCGGCGTTCCAAGTCAGCATAAAATTTCTAGCGTCAAAACGCCAGAACTGGCATAAAAGCTGGAGTTAAACGCCCAAACTGGCACAAAAGCTGGCGTTTAACTCTAGGAACAGCCTATGCACGTGAAAGCTTCTATGCTCAGCCCAAGCACACACCAAGTGGGTCCGGAAGTGGATTTCTGCACCATTTACTCATTTCTGTAAACCCTAGGCTACTAGTTTTCTATAAATAGGACCTTTTGCTATTGTATTTTCATCTTGGAATCTTTCAATTCATCTTTTGATCATCTTTGAAGCATGTTTTGATAATTGAACCCTCTTTAGGAAGTTGGCCATTCGGCCATGCCTAGACCTTTTGTTCTTATGTATTTTCAACAGTGGAGTTTCTACATACCATAGATTAAGGTGTGAAGCTCTGCTATTCCTCATGAATTAATGCAAAGTACTATTGTTTTTCTATTCAACTCAAGCCTATTTCTTCTTTAAGATATACACTCGTTCTTCAACCTGACGAATGTGATGATCCGTGACACTCATCATCATTCTCACCTATGAACACGTGCCTGACAACCACATCCGTTCTACTTGCAATAGCTTGAGTGCGTATCTCTTAGCCTTCTGGTTCATGACGCATGGTTGCCTCGCCTGACAACCGAGCCTTCCATTCCATGAGATCAGAGTCTTCGTGGTATAGGCTAGAATCAATTGGCAGCATTCCTGAGATCCGAAAAGTCTAAACCTTGTCTGTGGTATTCCGAGTAGGATCTGGGAAAGGATGACTATGACGAGCTTCAAACTCACGAGTGTTGGGCGTAGTGACAGATGCAAAAGGATCAATGGATCATATTCCAACATGATCGAGAACCAACAGCTGATTAGTCATGCGGTGACAGCGCATTTGGACCATTTTCACTGAGAAGACGGGAGGTAGCCATTGACAACGGTGAAACCCAACATAAGCTTGCCATGGAAAGGAGTATGAATGATTGGAAGAAGGCAATAGGAAAACAGAGGTTCGAAAGAACAAAGCATCTTCATACGCTTATCTGAAATTCTCACCAATGAATTACATAAGTATCTCTGTCTTTATTTTATATTTTATTCATCTTTTAATTATCAATTCTCCATTACCATTTGAATGTGCCTGACTGAGATTTACAAGATGACCATAGCTTGCTTCAAGCTGACAGTCTCCGTGGGATCGACCCTTACTCATGTAAGGTTTATTACTTGGACGACCCAGTGCACTTGCTGGTTAGTTGTGCGGAGTTGTGACAAAGAGTTTATATTACAATTGTGCGTACCAAGTTGTTGGCGCCATTGATGATCACAATTTCGTGCACCATGTGCCTTATTATTGGTTATTGTGAATATTGTGAATAATTTTGCTTTTTCGTTTCTTTGTTAGTGATTCTAGTTTTAGAAGTTTGTTTTCATTAATTTTTATTAGTTTTTATTTCTCTTACTACTATGAATTCTCACCTCTTTCGCTATGAGTTTGGTTTCAATCATGTTGCAGGGAATGGACGCTATAATGAGAATATGCATCAAGGTCGGAATAATCAAAGATGGGAGGAGCCACGAGGATTTGATCAACCCTTTTGGTAACAACCTCCTCCAAGGTGCCATGGGCAACGACAATTCTATGATGCATCTCAAGACAATAGTTATGGTGGACCTTTTCGTAACAACAAACCTCCACCAAATTACTATGGTCAAGAGCCATTCCAGGGTGCGTACCAAGATGATGGATATGGTGGACCCCCTTGTTACCAACAAGCCCCACCATATGCCTATGAAGCCCCCGTCAACATAACTTTAAACCACCATACTCACAAGCCACCTACAACCATTCACCTCCTTATGACCCTAACCCTTATCCACCCAACCAATCACCATATGAGCCTGATGAACCATACTTAGAACCACCCCCATTCCAACACAATTACTCCCAAGAACCACCACCTCAATATACAACATCTCCTTATCCTTATCAAGAAGAACCACCTTCCTATCATGAACCATTCTTCCCATGCGATGAATCCTTCCAACCACCCCAATCTCCAATGAATGAAACCCTTGGTGTACTTCTTCAGGGGTAAGAAAGGATGACTAAGAAGGTACTAGAACTCACGGCTTCCTTGACCGAGGTAGTAAATCGATTAGCCTCCCAACGGTGGGACACTCAAGGAACTCCCATAGCTACATGTGGAGAATCTAATGAAGAGTGTAGCATGAAGGAGACACTAGAAACTCCAGTGGACGATAAGGAACGTGACTTTGTATTGGAACAAGTGGAGGAAGCCGTAATAGTTGAAGAGGAAGAAGTGGTTGAAGACTTGAGAGTTGCGGAACCTCCATGGAAAAGTCCAGTCATAAAGCCTCCTTCCAAGGTTTTGATGTTGATATTGAAGAGGGTGTACAACCTCCGAGGCATATCATGGTTGAAGACTTTACAGAGGTTGATCAAGAGATGGAGATTAAAAAAGAAGAAGCACAACCTCCCATGTCCTTGGTAAGTAATGAAGAAGAGATTGAAATTGAAGAAGCTTGCAAAGAGGTGGAAGTTGTCAAGGAAGAGTTCAAGGGAATGGAGTTGGAAATCACCTTGCCAAAGTTGTTGGAGACCTCTCCCCCAAAGCCATCACCATCCATTCTTTCATTCAAGTGAATAAATCTTTCATCTCTAAGCTTAATTAGCCCACTTGAATATGCTTTGCTTGAGACGGATGGGCAACTTAGAGCTCTTTGTGGCTATAAGAGTAAGAGGGAGATGGTTAGCGGTAAGAGTTGTCATGCAAGGTTTAATACGGTTGCACACTCAAAGTTGAAGTGCAAGGATTGGTTTAGAGCTCGATTGAATGGGTTTGGGAGGCTGTTTGGATGTCTCAGTGAGAATTCCAATTGCTCATCACCTAAGTGGAAAAATGATGATCAACGCAAAGACGGATGTAAAAGCAAGGTTTGGGACCCCGGAATTCATTCTAACAATCAACACTCCCAGAGCCATGTCACTTGCTTTAACTTGCTCGAAGACTTTATGTGCCTAGTTTAGGACCCCTGAGGCTATTGGAATTGCAAACATTGGTGGAGATTTCTGGATGAGTTCAAGCACAAGCCACCATGACAAGGAGCTCACCAAATATCCAACTTAAGGACTTTAACTAAAAGTGCTAGGTAAGAGACAACCCACCGTGGTATGATCTTTCATTTTTATTCTTAGTTTTATCCTATTTTATTTTTATTAGTGTTCATTCACAATTTCTGCATATTCATCTGCATGCTGCATTTTGCATTATGCATTAAAAAAAAGGGGGCAATCCACGCGTGCGCGTAGGCCACTCGTGGGCGTTGATTCCACATTTTGCTATCCCATCAACCGAACAGAAAGTTATGATGGAATCGCGTGGCTGGTGTGCTCTGCGCACAATTTGAGCCACGCGTAGACGCGTGCGCGTCAATTGCAACTTAGGAAAACCACGCGTACGCGTCAAGCACGCGCACGCGTGGATATGGCAATCGGCGTAAATAGCGTACTGAACAGAGAGTTGTGATGGCCTGGCGCTGGAACTGTGCTAGAGGCACAAAATCATTCCACGCGTACGCGTCCCTGACGCGTGCGCATCATTTCGCTTTCAGACCACCCACGCGTACGCGTGGGCGACGCTTACGCGTCGAATGGCCAACTCAGTTTTCACACGTACGCGTGATGCACGCATACGCGTCGCGCCCTGTTTTTTAAATTCTTACTTCTTTCTTCTCTCTTTTCTCTTTCTTTCTTCCTCCTTTCTTACTTTCTTCTTCTTCATCTCTTTAACTTCTCATCCTTATTCACTTTCATTCTATTTTACTTAATTTATTTGCATACTTTCATTCATTGCATTTTAATTTTGTGCATATTTTTATTTCTTTTTCTAAGTTTATTATTTTTCCATTGGTGTTACATGTTCTTATTCAACTGTTGCATCTTTTCTTGCATTATCCTGGTACTTCATGACTTGTTCTGTTCCGATTGGGTAATACTATTTAAGTCAATGCTAATCTTTTATGATAGTTGTACTCTTTTTGCATTGAAATGAATTTAATTGATATGCCATTTGTTTCTACTGTTTTCTCCCTTGCATGTTGTAGCTACCATGTAATTGAGACCCTCATTATTTGGCATTAACCCACTCATACTTTATTTGTTTTCTTATCTTTATTTCTGGGTTACTTTTCTTCTTTTTCCTCTTCTTTCAGGATGGCCACCGAAGAAGGGAAAGGGAAAACTTCTCAATGGGGCGACAGACAAGTCTATCTGCACAATCTATGGAGAAAAGCATCAGTTGGAGCAACCCGTCCACTTGCACATCTTAGCATGCACCGAGGACGATGCAATCTTTAAGTGTAGGGAGGTCGATACCGACTTCCGTGGGTTAGTTATTTCCTATTTTAACACCAATATTTTATTTTCTTTGTTAGTTCATTGTTGCATTTGCATGTTTGATTCCATGTTTGTCAGATTTTGTGCATATTTTACCACTACTTAGTTAGAGTAATAAATTTCTTTTCAAAACTCTATTTTATAGCATTTCACTAATTTAAATTGAAAATTTGTGTTAACCATAATATTTTATTCTTGTGTGTTCTCTCCTCTATGATTGTAATCTATATTTTGTTCCATTCTATATGTCCATTGTTTAGTATATTTACATGCTTGCATATGATTGAGGCCATCGTTTGTTATTAGCTCACTTATCCCAAATAGCCTACCCTTTCAATCACCTTTGTTAGCCACCTTGAGCCTTTTAATCCCCATTTGTTCTATATTTTACCACATCACTAGCCTTAAGCAAAAAAATAATTAATTATCCCAATTGAATCTTTGGTTAGCTTAAGATAGAGATTGTGTATCAATTAAGTGTGGAGAACTGTGGGAACTCGGGTTGATAAAAGTGTGCTGTGTTTTATTGACAAAAGTATTGGAAATTTGGGTGCATACTCATGTGAGACCAGAAAAATTAAAAACTCATGTGCATTGATATGTTATGCTTACTTTTATATATATATAGAAAAGTTGAAAAAAAAAATAAAAAAATTCAAATAAATAAATAAATCAATAAATAAGGGGACAAAACTATCCCAATGCTAAGTTTAATAAAAGATCAATGCATATGTGATAAAATTAAAGAAATATTTGGTACATGAGTATGTGATGCAAAAGTGGAAATTATGGGTAGCTAGGCATGATTTTAGAGTTACATAGAGTGTGTGTGTGTTAGATAGGAACTTAGGTTAGTCAAAGATTCATATTTTAGCTCACTTGGCCATACATATATCCTCACCCTTACCTTGGCCCCATTACAACCTTGAAAAGACCTCATGATGTTTGCATTGGTATACTAAATTTTTGTTGATTGGTTAGATGAAGAAAAAAGTTTAGAAAGCATGACTAGAGAAGAGTAGAGTGATTAACCCTAGACACTTGAGAGATTAGAGTGCATATACACTACCAGTGAGGGTTCAATGCTTGATTCTATGTTCCCTACTTTCATGAGCTATCTTCTTACAAGTCTACTTGTCTTTTATTGTATGATTTAAATTAGTATAATCTGATTTATTTTTGTCTTGAAGAGCTTATTTATTTTTGACCAAGTAGACAAAATCATCTTAGTATATAGTTGCATTCATAGGTTGCATCTCATGAGTCTTACTTCCCCCCATTCATTCTTTAGATCTCCTTGAACTTAGCATGAGGACATGCTAATGTTTACGTGTGGGGAGATTTGATGCACCACTATTTCGTGGTATATTTTGTACTAAACTGAGTGGATTATATCCACTAAACTCACACTTATTCATATAATTTGCATGTTTTATATTTTCCTTCATGTTTCTGTGATATGAGCGAAAACATGCTTCTTTGGCCTTAAATTACTAATTTTAATCCTTTCTTAGTACCATTCAATGCCTTGATATATGTGTTAAGTGTTTTCAGGCTTTATAGGGCAGAAATGGCTTAGAGAATGGAAAGGAAGCTTGCAAAAATAGAAGGAACACAAGAAATAAAGGAGACAACCAGCGAGGATCGACGCGTGCGCGTACCTGACGCGTACGCGCGAATTGGAGTTTTCACGATGACGTGTGCGCGTACCTGACGCGTATGCGTGACTAGCGCAGAAGACAAGCAACACGTACACATGACTGACGCGTACGCGTGACATGCGCTACCTGCAAAAATTGCAGAAAACACTGGGGGCGATTTTGGGCTGAGTTTGGACCCAGTTTTTGGCCCAGAAACGCATACTAAAGCCAGGAAACAAGCAGAGACTCAACACACAACTCATACAATATTCATTCACGTAATTTTAGGTTTTAGATGTAGTTTTCTAGAGAGAGGCTCTCTCCTCTCTCTAGATTTTAGGATTTCTCTTAGTTTTAGGTTTATTTCTTCTCAAGTCTAGGTTCAATGTTCCTTTAATTTAGTTTCTCTTCTACTTTTATTTATTCTAGCATTCTAGTTTATTTATTTTCCCAATTTGGTTTATGAACTCTATGTTAGATTTGATTTCTTTATTTAATACAATTTGAGGTATTTCATATTTATGATTTTAATTTAGCTTTTTACATTCTTAGCTTTGGTTGAGTAATTAGAGACGCTTGCGTTATCAAATTCCTTTGTTGATTGATAATTGGAAATTGCTGGTTGATTTGAATCCCTCTAAAGCTAGTCTTTCCTTAGGAGTTGACTAGGACTTGAGGAATCAAATTGATTAGTCCACTTGACTTTCCTTTATTTAGTAAGGGTTAACTAAGTGGGAGCAATGAACAATTCTCATACCTTGCCAAGAGTTTTTCTAATTATTAATTTACTTTCTTACAATTTATTTTTCTTGTTCTTTATTCAAAAACCCCAAAAAGATAACCTTCCATAACCAATAATAAATACACCTCCCTGCAATCCTTGAGAGACAACTCGAGGTTTAAATACTTCGGTTATTATTTTTATTGGGTTTGCTTTAGTGACAAACAAGTTTTTGTATGAAAGGATTCTTTGTTGGTTTAGAAACTATACTTACAACGTGATTACTTTTGTGAAATTCTTTACTAGCAAAAATCCGTTCGTCAATTATATTGTTGCTTAGATTAGGTATTATTTATGATTTATTTGCTCTTTTGTTTGTGTCTTTTGTTTTTTGTTAAAAAGAATTTCAAAAGCTTTTCTGTTTTTGGCTATGTTTTTTCTTTTGATTTTCTTACTTTGAGTCTTACCTATTTCTTATTTTTTTTTTTAAAAATTTTCAAAATCTTTTTTTTTCTTTAGTAATCTTTGTCTTTTGTTTGAGTCTTGTGTCAGTTTTTAAGTTTGCTGTCCCTTCTGTTTTATCTTTTTCTTTAAATTTTTGAAGGTGTTATTTTTTTCCCTTCTTTATATTCGAATTGTTCTTAGTGAATTTTCTTGGTTGATTTTAAAAATTTTGAGTTTGGTGCCTTTTAGTTTTTTTCCTCTAGTTTTCGAAAATTAGTGTCATTAGATCTTAAAATTTTTAAGTTTGGTATATCTTTGTGTTCTTCTTTTCTTAAATTTTCGAAAAGTATTTTTGAGTGTTCTTTATTGTGTTCAAATTGTTCTTGGTATTTTTCTTGGTTTGATCTTAAAAATTTTAAGTTTGGTGTCTTTTAGTGTTTTTCTTTGTCAAAATGTCGAAAATTGTGTTTTTAATTTCAAAAAATTTTAAGTTTGGTGTCTTTTATTGTTTGTCTTTTTTAATTTTTCAAATTTCAAAAATTCAAAATTCAAATTTTAACTTTCTTGTTATCTTTTCAAATCTTTATCTTATCTTTTTCTTTAAATTCAAAATTTTCTCTTATCTTATTTTAAATTCTAATCTTAAAATTCAAATTTCAAAATTTCAAAATTCAAGTTTTCAAAATTCAAATTTCAAATCTTATATCTTTGTGTTCTTCTTTTCTTAAATTTTCGAAAAGTATTTTTGAGTGTTCTTTATTGTGTTCAAATTGTTCTTGGTATTTTTCTTGGTTTGATCTTAAAAATTTTAAGTTTGGTGTCTTTTAGTGTTTTTCTTTGTCAAAATGTCGAAAATTGTGTTTTTAATTTCAAAAAATTTTAAGTTTGGTGTCTTTTATTGTTTGTCTTTTTTAATTTTTCAAATTTCAAAAATTCAAAATTCAAATTTTAACTTTCTTGTTATCTTTTCAAATCTTTATCTTATCTTTTTCTTTAAATTCAAAATTTTCTCTTATCTTATTTTAAATTCTAATCTTAAAATTCAAATTTCAAAATTTCAAAATTCAAGTTTTCAAAATTCAAATTTCAAATCTTATATCTTTGTGTTCTTCTTTTCTTAAATTTTCGAAAAGTATTTTTGAGTGTTCTTTATTGTGTTCAAATTGTTCTTGGTATTTTTCTTGGTTTGATCTTAAAAATTTTAAGTTTGGTGTCTTTTAGTGTTTTTCTTTGTCAAAATGTCGAAAATTGTGTTTTTAATTTCAAAAAATTTTAAGTTTGGTGTCTTTTATTGTTTGTCTTTTTTAATTTTTCAAATTTCAAAAATTCAAAATTCAAATTTAACTTTCTTGTTATCTTTTCAAATCTTTATCTTATCTTTTTCTTTAAATTCAAAATTTTCTCTTATCTTATTTTAAATTCTAATCTTAAAATTCAAATTTCAAAATTTCAAAATTCAAGTTTTCAAAATTCAAATTTCAAATCTTATCTTTTCAAATCTTTGTCATATCTTTTTTAAAATCTTTTTCAAAATCTTTTTCAAAATATTTAAATTTTAAATCTTATCTTATTTTAAATTCAAATTTTAAAATTCAAATTTTCAAATATTTATCTTATCTTGAATCAATTTCAAATTTCAAAATCAAATCTTTTTCAAAAATTCAAAATCAAACATTTTCAAAATCAAATCTTTTTCAAAATCTTTTCAAATCTTATCTTATCTTGTTGACTTATTCTTTCAAATCTTAATCTTTCTTTGAATTTCTTTTTAAATTCAAATTTCAAAAATTTAATTTTCAAATTTCAATCTTTAGATTTTCAAAATCAAATCTTTTACTTTACTTTCAAATATTGTTGATTAGTTATTTACTTATCTTATCTTATTCTCTTTTCTACTCCTTTCTCTTTTCTCTTTTTCAAAACCTCCTAACTAATTCCTCTCTCTTCTTTTTTGAATATTCTTACCTCTTTTCCTCTCTCTTCTATTTTCAAAAATCATCTATTTCTTTCTTCTTTTCAAAATTAACAATTAAATAAAATAAAAACAAAAAAAATAATTTCCTTTTCTTTTTAATTTCAAAAATTCAAATTTCATCTCTCTCCTTCTACTTCCATTCTTCTTGTCTTCTCAACACATCTTAATGGAAGTGCTCTATACTCTGATATAAAGACACACACCTTCCCTCTTGTTTCTTGATTGAGTGTACAGGAACCGAAAGAGTTCACCATGAACCCGAATGGGGATGAACAGTTCAAAAGAACTTTGGAGTCTTATACAGCCTCCACTCTTGACTTCTATGGAAGTAGCATTAGCATACCTCCTATTGGAGTAGCTAACTTTAAGCTCAACCCACAGTTAATCATTCTAGTGCAGCAAAACTGCTAGTTTCATGGACTTCACAAGAAGAGCCCATGGAATTCCTTGCAGAATTCTTGCAATTAGCTGACACAATACACACTAAGGGAGTAAACCAGGATGTCTACAGACTGATGCTTTTTCCCTTTGCTATTAAAGACCAGGCAAAGAGGTGGTTAGACAACAAACCCAAGTCTAGCTTGAAAACATGGAATCAGCTTATAAACAAGTTTTTGAATTAATACTTTCCTCCAAGGAAGCTGACCTAGTTGAGACTGAACATCTATGGCTTCAGACAAGAAGTTAATGAATCCCTTTATGATGCTTGGGGAAAGTACAGGATGATGCTACGAAAATGCCCTACTGAAATATTTTCAGAATGGGTAAAGTTAGACATCTTCTATTACGGACTCACAGATATGGCTAAGATATTCTTAGACCATTCTGCTGGTGGTTCAATCCACATGTGAAAGACAATTGAGGAAGCTCACGAGCTCATTGAGACAGTTGATGCCAGGGCATTCTGGCCAGTTTCACTGACCTTTTTCTTTACTGTTTTAGGGTAGTTTCATGCATTTTCTTAGTAAATAAGCAAGTTTTGGGTAGAAATACACTTACATCTTGATTCAAGCAAACATTGTGAACTTTACATGATTTCATGAGAATTATGCATGAATTGAATGACAAATTGGATAATGCATGATCTCATGACTTGGAATAGAGCTTTGATGCACTTTATTTGCTTGATTTCAGGACAAAGGAAGCAAGGAAGAGCCACGTTAGTAGCCACGTTAGTCTAATTAACATGACCACTAACGTGGAATGGGCATAAGCTTGTAGCGTTAATGAGAAAAGTGATCGCCAATAACGCCTTCGAAGCCATCATAACCCACGTTAGTTGCCACGTGGCAACTAATGTGGAAAGAAAAGAGGAGCTCCAACGTTAGTGGTAAAAGTGAACACCACTAATGTTCTAAAAGGCCATACATAAGCCATGTTAAGAGCCACGTTAATCTAATTAACGTGAACTCTAACGTGGAGATTAGAGGAGATCGCCAACGTTAGTGACACTCACCTTTGTCACTAACGTTGAAACAGGCCAAGATTGCCCATGTTAGTGGTCACATTAAGACCACTAACGTGAAGGGTAACATGGAGCAAGGAGTGATAGACCAACGTTAGTGACACTCACCTTTGTCACTAACGTTGGAGATGGAAATTACCACCACGTTAGTGGCCACGTTAATCTAATTAACGTAAACTCTAACGTGGGAAGGAGGGGCGTTTGGAGCGTTAGTGACAAAGGTAAGTGTCACTAACGCTCTCGAAGCTTAGGCATGCCCACGTTAAGGGTCACGTTAGTTATACTAACGTGAACTCTAATGTGGGGAAAAGAGCCAATAAGCAACGTTATTGGAAAAGGTGAATGCCAATAACGTTTGTGAAGGACCAAGAGGCAACGTTAGTGGTCACGTTAGTGCCACTAACGTTGAAGTTAACGTGGATCATTTTTGGCTTGGAACGTTAGTGAAAAAGGTGATCGTCACTAACGTTCTCGAACCCACATTTTCACTTAACGTTAACACCACTAACATCCTAACTAACGTCCATGCCTAACTCACACTTTTTCTGCAAGCAAAGCTGAGCCCACTGAAGACTATAACTGCTTCAACTCAAGATCAAAGGCCCATATCTAAGACTTGAAGAGCCAACTAGAAGATCAGAAGAGTAGTATATATAGAAGTAGTTTTGAACTAGTAGGGAGCTTTTTGGCATTTTGGAGAACTACACTCTGTATATTTTACTTTCTCTGTAATCTCTAGTTTAATTTGACAATGCATTCTTCTTTATCTTCTTCCATTTCCAGAGCTATGAACAACTAAACCCCTTTTCATTGGGTTAGGGAGCTCTGTTGTAATTTGATGGATCAATAATAGCTTTCATTATTCTTCTTCTTTCTTTTCTCTTGATTTTACTAGAAAGCTTTCAATCTTCATCCAATTGGGTAGTTGTCTTGGAAAAGAAGCTATTCATACTTGGATCTCTTCAGAACCTTGGAAGAGGAATGAAGAGATCATGCTAGAAATGCTTTCTCATGTTGGACCAAATTGGGGTTTGGATGGATATAGTGACATATAATCCTACCAACACTTTGATTTGGGAATACATGTGGTATAATCAGTGACCATACTTCATCTCTTCTCATGAGCAATTAGACCAAGGAATTGGCTATTGATCAAGATTTAAGAGATTGAATTACCAAGGAATTGAAATTCAATCACTTAAGATTGCCAAGGAGATCAATGAATGCATTGATTGAGGAAGAGATGAGAATGAACTTGATCCAGAGAATACAATATCTCCTGAGCCCAATGAATCCCCCATTTCTGATCTTACCCATTCTCTTTATTTTCTGCCATCTACTTTTATGCTCATCCTCCCAATTTCCCATTTAAGATTCTGCAATTTACTTTCCGCCATTTATATTCTGCTCTTTATTTCCAGCATTTACATTTTCTGTTATTTACTTTCTTGCCATTTAACTTTCTGCCATTACTCAACTTAATTTCTGCTTAGCTCAACTAGAACATTCTTCTAATTAAAGTTGCTTGACCAATCAATCCCTATGGGATTCGACCTCACTCTATTGTGAGTTTTTACTTGACGACAATTCGGTATACTTGCCGAGCAAAATTTGTTGAGAGACAAGTTTTCGTGCATCAACAGTTGCTAGTAATCAGCATCTGTACTCATCTGGTGAGATTTCAATGAAAGGAGAGGTCAAGACAGTGACCACTGAATCTAACTCTTCGAAAAGAATGAGTCTTTAACTCAGCAGCTACACTCCCTTGCACAACAAATGTTGAAATTGCAAGAGATGTTGCAAGAAGCCCGAGCCTCTAACAAGAATATAGAGGCACAGTTGAGTCAAGCTAGACAACACTTGTTTGAACAGATAAGAGAAGAGTGTCTGGCCCTCATTAGTACCAAGGACGCTGAGCCTAAGATGGTACACACTGTTGAGGAACTACATGAAGAAGAGGCTCAAGAAAAAGCTGGAAGCACATTATTGCACGCCCCTCTTCTGGGAAGAAAGCCTGAAGTACCACACCCTCAAAAGACCCAAAAGGAGACCAAGGACGAGCACTGCTCACAATCCTTAGAAGACTCTAAAAAGATGCAAATCAATATTCCTTTTGCTGAGGTTTTAGAGCAAGGGTCTCTCTCTACTGGAAGAAACCTTTCTGATGTTGAGAGAGGCGAATTGGTGCTGAGATTATAGAAGGATTACATGATTATCAAAGTCCTGAAACCTCCACTACCCCTGACAAAGGAGATACTTTCATGCAGAGTACAATATTGAAACCTCCTCCCTTGGTGAAAACTCATACAGTTTTCCCAGACATCAAACTTAAGTTTGGTGTTGGGCAGTCATCACCCACCAAGGAGAAAGGTCTCAAGAGGAAGATGCATAGGGAATGGAGAAACAATACAACTCCTACCCTAACAAGTAAGGAGAATCAAACTCATCACACTAAAAGAAAGCTTGTTAGGAGGAATTCAAATCGGAGGGCACTAATCTCCTCCTCTTCTCCCATGGAGTCATTTATGTTAACCAATTGGAAGAAGAGGAAGAAAGTCAGCGATCGAGTGTCAAGTTAATGACCTTAAAGAAGCGCTTGTTGAGAGGCAACCCAACTATGAGTAGAGTATTTCTGTTCTTATTTCTTTTGTTTATTTTCATTTGAGTTTATTTTAGTTTAATTTTAGATTTTTCCCTTACTTTTTAATGTTTGTGATCATGTGTAGTAGTTAGAATAGAAACAGAAACAGTCAGAGTTGAAAACAAAACACCCTGGAGCAGAGACCTTGCTGGCGTTGAATGCAAGACAAGGGGGCCAAAGTGGGCATTCAACGCCCATGAGGAGTCGCAAAGCTGGCATTGAATGCCAGCCAGGGGGCAGTGATGTGAAGATTTATACCGGTTCGAAATTTACCAAAATAACTTCGTTGTGAGTATAGCCCAAACCGACAATCGATCCTCAAATCAAAGTTTAATTTGTTTGTCACAAGTGCAAACCAATAATAATAACCGAGCATTAGATCTCGGGTCGTCTCTCAAAGGAATTACAGTGAGATGTGTACATTATTGGTTATGGTATCTAAGAGAGTTTGCAAATAAGGGGACAAGAAAATAAACCAAGCAATTAAAGATAACAACTACTAAAAAGAGGCATTCATAGCAAGGATTGAGAATCTAGGCTTTCTATCCTAGTCACTAATCATATTACAATAATTATCAAGAACTAATCTTATTTAGTCATCTCCAACATAAGAAAAAGGTACAATGTTATCTTCACTTGAGAGAAAATCAAATAAGACTAGTTAATCTCAATCCAAAAGTCCTAATTAACTCACTAATTGAATTAGCAAGAGATTAGAGTCAATGAAAACAATATTAACTAACAACTCTAGATCACCAACATAAGTTAAGTATTAATGACTTAAGATTGCCTAATTTCTCTTTCCAAATCAAGAATGCTAAAAAAGCTACTCTAGCATCCAACCAAACATTTTATCAAACACTTGGAATGCATAAAAGGAAAGCATCATAAATTGTAAGAAATAATAAAATCTACTACTACCCAATGTAAGAAATTAACAATAACAACTCAATCAAGCAACAATAAACAAAAAAACATCAAATTGTATCAAATGAAATTGAAATTAACAAGTGGGTTCATGAACTAAAAATGACATAAATGAGAAATTAACAAAAGAAACTAAGAGAACAAAGATGAGAAAATAAGAAATTGCAAGGAAAACTAAATGAAAACAAGAAATTAAACCTAGATCTAAGATGAATTAACCTAATTCTACCCTAATTCTAGAGAGAAGAAGAAGCTTCTCTCTCTAGAAACTACCTACTGCATCACCCTAGCTAATCTAATTGCTCCCCCAAAAAGTAGAGGTATGAGAGACCCTTGAAGATGAAGGAGTAGTTGAAGAACTAGGGGAAATTGAAGAAAGTTGTCAAGAGGTGGAAGTTATCAAAGAGGAGTTAGATTTTGTACTAGAGCAAGTGGAGAAAGCCAAAATTATTGAAAAAGATGACGTGGTTGAAGATTTAGGAGATGCGGAACCTCAATGAGAACCTCAAGTCATAGAGCCTCCTTTCAAAAAGTTTGAATTTGATGTTGAGGAGGGTGTACAACCTTCAAGGCATGTCATGGTTGAAGACTTGGAGGAGATTGATCATGAGATGTATTCAATAATTGATGAGTTTTTATCAACAATTGAATCCTCCCCATTGGACTTAAAAGAAGAGGTCAATGTTGCAGAAGCATGTCAAGAGGTGGAGATCATCAAAGAGGAGCCCAAGAGATTGAAGCATACATTGGCAAAGCTGCCACTGGAGATACCTCCCCCCAAGCCATTACCATCCAACACAACATTCAAGTGGATAAAGTTCTTATCCTTAAACTCTACCTTCCAACTTGAATATGGTCTGCTTGAAACGGATTGACAACTTAGAGCTATCTGCGGTTTTAAGAGTAAAAGGGAGAGAAGCAATAAACATAAAATACCTCAAATTGCATTAAATAGAAAATTGAATCTAACATGAAGAGTTCATAAATTAAATTGAAAAAATAAATAAACCAACAAGAGAAATAGATAAACTAAAGTGGTAGAACTAATAAAAGTAGAAGAAAACTAAATTAAAGTAAAATTATGTCCGTATTACATGCATGAAAAAAAAATACTCATGCATCATAGAAAAAACTCTCCATCGTTACAAGTTACGTAGCCAAATTTTTAAAAAATAAATTAAAATAATTCATTATAGAGGTCCATCTTAATTATTATTTATTTGTCTATTACTAATCTATTCTAATTATCTATTCTAATTATCCAAAAATACAGACAGAATATTCCCAGCCTAGCAAAAAACATTATAACAAACTTTGAAAATACTATTTTATAAATTCCAAACCAAATCTCAAGAACTGAGAGCCTTTCATGGCACCACATAATTTTCCTAGTTTCATTAATTTCATCTGGCTCCCAATTTTGGCCTTATCTAAAGAACTATGATCTCTCTTTCAGTAGCAAATAGCTGCAGTCAGTCTTACAAAATAAAGGCTCCCAAAAAACGCTCTAACATTCATTAATCATATTGTTCATCTATTCTGCAGCACCATATATGCTTCCCCTCCCACTTAGTTGACACTTCTATACACATCCACAAACCACAATCAACTTCTCAGTAAAGAAAACTAGGTAAATTTTTTGCACATAGCCACATACACCTTATACATCTATTTATCTTTATTATTACAAGTAGTGATAGCACCTAATGAGCAGTTTCTACCTAGCATCCATTTACAAATAATGGCAGTGGTATTCCAAACTCAGTAGTAAGTAAAAATTAGTGAAGAAAATGGATTGAACTACATTTTGAATCCATAACGTTCACCATTTTGCCGATTTGCACTTGGCAGATATTGCACTCCCTTGGAAGTAAGGCTTGAAGGTTCTCATAACTTCTTCATAGGTTGGTCTCTTGTAGTCTACTGCCTGTTAATCATTTAGCAGAAAAATTAGATCCTTGGAGAGAGAGATAATAAATTCGCACTATTTTATTTTATTTTATTTCGAAAAAGAAGAAACTAGCCTCCTCGACCACTTCTTCAGGGCTTGCCCATTTCCACTCTGCAAATTCCGGGTCTGCTTCCCCGGTAGCTAAGTTGACTTCAATGTCATCATCTCTTAGTTGCATGAGAAACCTATCAAATGTTCATTTAAAGGTTAGAAGAAGCATAATTTTGGTGTGCTTTCTCAAAAGTAATAAGCATCAATGAGAAAAGACCCATGCTAATTAGTTTGAAATTGAACTCACAAAATGAATAATGAAGAAAAATGCATTATAGCAAATAGAAGTTATGTCCATATTTATACTACCAAGGCTTCTCATAAGTGAACAAAACTAGCAACAATAACAAACCTCTTTCTTTAATAGGTTAGTCTAAAGCATAATTTGACAAATTGATTACCATGGGTAACCTTATCTGTCTATTGTGTATTACAATGTCTTCCCTAGATAGATACCAAATCGGTAATACTAGAGAGACAATAATTCAAAGTTAACTTAGTTAACTTAACATTCATAATTTCACACCTGTAATATATATAATTACATCTAATATTACTCATTTATTTCAGCTATAACTAATAACTACAAAATAAAGTACTTTTGAACTGATTTAGGCTGATTTCTATTGTCTCCGAAACACTTTTTATACCAAATTACCAAACTTGAATGCATCAAAGTAGCAAATAGAAATGTATTTTATATACACAAATAAACAAACTTCAATAAGTAGATAGAAACGCACCAACACACAAGTACGCACCATTTTTGTGCCTGTCCATGCCATTCACCACCCCAGAGACGGTTGACTTTAGTCTTCACAGGAGGAGGGAAATCATAAGTCAACCATTTCGGAACCTGAAAATGTAAAGCGCAAGCTCAGTCTAATGTATGAAAAGATTAACATCCACTCATCTCTCAGATATGATCAAGAGTTCTGAAATAATGTATCTACAAAGATGTAAAATCCTTCTGTTAAATATGATTAACATTGCCCCCGTTTCTTACTTCTCTGAACTTGGTTTCTTTTATGCAAAATGATAAAATTGTTCATAATTTACATACATCTGAATCTTGTAACGTATCAGTATATCACTCTTTTGTGATGTTCTGCACAAACCTCAGCAATTATCTCAGCAGAGGCTATTCCAGTTTCTTCTCGAAGCTCCCTAATGGCAGCCAATTTGGGCTCTTCACCGTCTTCAATTCCCCCCTGATATTTAAGATCCCAAAGAGACGAGCAATCGATTTAGCTGAAACTTTTAATACTATACTAGCCCTAGGAAATAACTATAATATAACAGGCAACAAAATTAATAATCCATTTTTCTGTAATGACTTGGAACAATGCACAATGAGTAATATAACAGGCATGAAAATTAATTTAGCTTTTGCATTCTGAACAAGCCTTTTACTGTTGATGTATCTCTAACTTCAAAGTAGGTATCTCGCAGGAAAGACAAAATAAAAAATAAATAAATAAATAATTCTAACACTCAATCAATGAACATAACAAATGGATCCCTTCCATATAATTCCTTGATCTAAATTTTTGGCTTTATTCTTTGTAAATAATTCAAACTTATGCTAAGAAAAGGAGGAAAATGGCAAAACAATTGAGCATGTAAAGTGAACTTGTGAATTCACCTGAGGCATTTGCCATGCTCCTGGAACATTCAATCTTGAAGCTACGAATATCTGATTGAAAATAAAGGGGGATAATTGTTAGTCATATTGCTCACACAGAGAAAAATATGATTATACTTTAGAACAATACTTTTTCTCCGATTCAAAAACCTGAACACTGAAAATTGTAGAACATACTCATAAAATTTCTAAATTATACACACAAATTCAAACTAAAAATCATAGCATATGATCTGAAATCTAAGCTATCAGACGGTTATTCTGCAACATTTTGGTTAAGCTCAAATAACCTTAGATAAATACCACATGTCACAATCACCAAAAATCTGAACGAATTGCAAAACAGAACAGAGATCTCAGTATAGTTCATTAAATTATTGCATTTTTTCCCTCCTCCTTTTGAATCAGTGGTCCAAAATACAATCAATTATGACAAAGTAGCAAGGGAGTGAATTAAATTAAAATAAAATGTTAGCCAACTTTTCCATATCTAAACGACAAATATGCTGCACGCCTAAGAAAATTAAAAAATTCCCGCTTGTGTTGCATATTTATTTATGTCTGCGAATATATCTAAGTTTCGGATTTGAGACAGTATTGATATATAAGAATGCTTTACGAGTGAGCCATAATACACAAAATAGCATCAGAATTTTCCTTATAAGAAAAAAAATTACAACAAGTGAACATCCAATAAACTAAAAATAAGAAGAAAAAAATTCCAGCTGAATATAAGACTTAAAATCCAGAATATCTAAAACACCAAAATAAAAAATCAAATACTAAAAATAAGGTAGGGAAATAAGAAAACAATGCATTTATCATGAATTGAAAAAAAAAAAAGAAGTGAAGTGGGAGATGGCAGATGAGGACCTGATTATGGGAGTTGATGAGACAGACTCCAACGTTGGGACGATAACCTTATGGAAGATCCTCCATTATTGGATATGCGAGATGAAGGTGGTGAGGTTGATGGATTCGGATGATAATAACACACTGTAAAGAGAGAGAGAGAGAGAGAGAGAGAGAGAGAGAGAGAGAGAGAGAGAGAGATATGAATATGATAATGAGTTGTTGTTGGATGTGTCAGAATATGAGTTCCCGAATCCAAAAGGCACAGGAAAGAGAGAAAGAGAGAAAGAGCAAGTGGTATGTGTGTGTGTTTTTGAGTGGGAAGCGCTGACTCTTGAGGACAGAATTTGTGGAGTTGAGTTTTTATTTTTTAATTTTTTTTTATTTGCGATTCTTATCCTGCCCACTCCGCCTCCCCCACTTCTGACTTCACAGATTTACACAATTTTTAGAGTCAAATTAGGAAAAAAAATCGTGTGTTAACTTTTAACTCATAAAATACTAAAGTATTAAGAGTTTAGTTTTAAAAAAGTTATTATAGTTTTCTAATAAGTCGAATTTGGATAAACAACTTAATTAAATTACTTCTGAAGAAATAACTTAAACAATAAATGCTTATATTAAAAGTAACTTATAAATAAGTTATTTTGTGTTTGATTTTTTAGTTCTAAAAGTACTTATTTTAAAAGAAAAATGATAAAAAAATTTTATTATGAGAAAAGTTATTTTTTTTAACTTTTTCTTAAGCACCAAAATAGTTTTTTAGAAAGTTATAATTTTACTTTGAAAATTGTACCAGACCTAATACTATACCTTTTCATAAGTTAAAAGTTAAAAAAAGTAACTTATGAACCTATCCAAACGGCCCTTAATGTATAGATAAGTTCATTCATGTTTATCAAAAAGATAAGTTCATTCATAAAAAAAATATTTATTATTAACAAAACTATGAAAGAATGAAAAAAAAAATAATTATTATATATAATAGTATCAACGGAAGGAATTAAGTAATATTTACTTCATTATCATTATTATACTTGCGCCGCCATATATATATGTATGTATATACAGGAATGAGAGGCGAGAGAGAAGAGTAACCGAGAGAGAGGAGCGAGAGAACGTAAACCCCATTAAACTTCCGGTTTTGATTTCTTACAATCCGTAACTCCAATAAAAAATCTAATCCAGTAAAAGTATTCGTATCCTCCTCCTCTACACGTTGGCACAACTTTTGATCGGTGAAAGTTGAAGGTGACGTAACTCTTCTATCCCTTGGGTTTGACCAACGGGAGTTTTAGGAGGCACAGACGATTTTGAACGTTACCAACTTGTTTCCCCAACTCAAATAATATTTAATAAATATAAGCCTGTTCGTTGTTAACACCTCGCGAGTTTCGAGTAATTTTTTTTTAAAAAAAAACAATAGTAGTTTAGAGTTGCATACATATAGTATAACAACGAAACATGAGTACACACATTCAAGGAATAGTAGAAGGCAATACATAGAATATCACACCATAATATACATCATAATACAGAAGCAGATCAGTTATACCAGTAAGGAATTATAACACAGCATCCTTCAGTTAGTGACTCATATAATATATACACATATATACATAAGACGTCCTGGGGCCTGGCCTATCCAAAAACTCCTAAGCTGGCACCCAGGCTAGTCTAACCCTATGACATGCCTATTCCCTCTGAGCATGCTAGTACAAGTGAGGGATACACTACACTCTAAGGTACCGTGGTTAGAGTGGACGCCTCAAAGGTCTCCTTGTCTCTGATACGAAAGCCCCTCACAAAGAACCATTGGGCAGGTGATGATGCCTTCTCACTAGTGCCCCATCTGGATCATTGCTGCCATAAGAGATATCCTCGATCTCAGGGTCACGTACTATATAATTACGTACACAAGGTGCCACACAAAGGATATAATACTCGCAGCTGCGCACTGGGTCGTCGTGGATGTACGGATGATTAATCTCGTAGGGCAGGACTCTCGTGTCCATCTGAAGAGGTGTAAGGGGTAAATACTGGGGAGTTCTTAGTAAGGTCAGGGTTTTTAGTTAGGTCCATTTATAATGTCCATTTGCAAGTTTCTAAATCCTTTGAAATTTGATGGTTTAACAATCAAATATTCAAAACCTTTTAAAAGAAATCAGTTAATTAACCAGGAATCCAAACTCCTTTTCCAGATATAAGAATCTTAAAAGTTTCCTAATGGTATGAATGACCAACTTGTCCCAAGCATAGGTTCAGTTAAGTCTATGCTGTAAGAGTTTGATTTTTCATACTTAACTAGACTATAAACATAAAAGAAGTTACCTACGCCGTATAAATGATCATCATGTTCCAAGCATAGGTTCATTAAGTCTATGCTGAACCAGTCTGATACTTTATACAGAACTAAACCTCAAACAAACCAGCCACGGCCTTAGGCCCAAACAACTCAATCAACATCCAATCACCACAATCCAAATAATCAGTTACAAACACAAGTAATGAGGTTCAAACACAATCAAGAGCAGTTACGTCAAGTATAGCAATTAGCAATTAGCAATTAAAACAGAATTATTCACATAGACAAACCAAGTACAATATGCACAAACAAGTATGATGCATGTCTGGTCCTACTGCAGGTAATGAGCTCATTTGTCGGTTTCGACTCGCACCCGACGTAATCCAACCCTCCAAGTCAGATAAGGCTTTCCCAGAACTTAATCCCAGATTAAGTACCGCATACCCTCTACCAAGTACTCTCGACTTGCAGGGCTGGTATTTGCTCAAATCTCAATATACCACAGGTATGCGAGTCAGGCCTCTACCAAGCATTCAGCTTGCAGGGCTGGTATTCTCTTTACCGTAGCCTGTCTGGGAAGCAATAGCACAATACGGGTGTCCCCGCACAATATTCACAAGCATCGCCCGAAGGCTCATATTTCACATATAGCCATACTTTTAATCACTTAGCAATCATCTTCATCATCTTTTCACAATCATAAATCAAGCATCACAACATCACAGTGAGCTCATTTCACAACTCTCTGCTTACTCTGTAAGGTCAATCACTCCTTTTCTTTCCAACATGTATGAAAGTTTCTAAATCCTTTTTCATTACCATACATACCTCAATACTTTCTCTTGAACTTTTTCTTAGGTGTTTAATAAAGAGAATTAAAGAATTTTGGACTCAAAACTGCCTTCCTCAGGCTTTTAGGAAAAACTGTCTTTTTATCAATATTTTATTATTATTAATAAAATAATATTAACAATAAAATAATATTTTAATATCTTAATATTAAAATAATAATATTTTATTCAAGTTTTAAAAATTGCATTTTGATCCCTGAACTTTTTGAAAATTGTATTTTAACTCCCTTAACTTTTAATATTTACACTTTAGCCCCTTAACTTCTTATTAATTAATTTTCAACCCCAAACTTTTTAATAATTACATTTTGACCCCAAAATCATCAAAATAAACTTTTTCACATCCTTCCAAAAATCAAAAACATTTTTTTCCAAAAGTTCATCAGATTTCCACTTGATTTTTAGCTAGTTTTTCAATTTTTTCGGTAATCGATTTTTACTTGATTTTTACCAAACCAAAGAGCAGCGTTTCAGCCATCAAATACACATCAAATAAGCATCAAATATCATGAATTTCATGGCTGGAAAGCCACGTTTTCCAGCAGCAACAATAGAAACTTCAAAACCATCATAAACTTGATTTTCAAGCATTAAACAACAAGATTTCATGATCAAACCACCACACAAACACTCAAAATCAAGCCTCAAGCAACAAGATCTGATTTAACACTTTAAGAACACAACCAATCATTGATTAATTTACCAAACCTTATCTCCTTTGCTGCTGCCAAAAGTTGAGCCAAAAATAAGCTTCCAAAATCACTTTTACGCCTATTTTAACATCAAAAATAACTTTAAAACCATATGAACCGTGAAGGCTGAAGCTTCATGATGGTGAAAAGAAGGTTTTCCTCACATCAAGACAGCTAGAAATCACGTTTTCTTAGAGCCTATGGTGATTGAATAAGAGATCCTAAGAGAAAACATGGAGAAAACATCATCAGCTTGAGTTCCCACCATGGATGAAACTTCAAGGAGGAGGAGCAGCCATCATACCTTGATTTACTCCATAAAAATTGATATAGAAATGAAGAAGAGGAAGAGGTGATCATTTTGGTCGGATTAGATTTTTGATAGGGGTTTTAGTTTGAGAAAGAACGGAGAAAGAAGCTTGAAGCTTTCATGGAACTTCTATCATTTTCCTTTCATGAAAATTTCGAATTTTGGCTTACCTTGGAAGAAAAGATGATGGTAATGATGAGTCTTGGGACCCATGGGGTTTAGGATAAGCATTATTCTAAAGTTTGGTGTAAAAATATCTCAAGAAAGGATAATTACTAAAGCTAGATGTATTAGAATACAAGCGTTTCTTACTTTTCCCTTAAGAAACTTTTTCTTGGAGAGCAAGAAAGGAAACATGTTGTGGCTAACTTTGGGAGAGCCACGTGTCACAGGGTGCTGACTCATCAGAGTTTAATAATAAAATATCAATTTGAAGATAATTACTAAAACTAGATACATCAGATTACACTACTAAAGGATAAGCATGAGCGTTAATAGTATAAATAATACTAGTAACATGATAATCATGAGAATAAAAGATATACGATGAAGCATTAGCATTGCTAAGTTCATCTAAGAATGCCGGTATTATCCATTACCGGTAGATTTCTAGCTCAGTTATTATATTACTAAACATAGATCAACAATAACCACATTAGAGAAAATAATAATATAATATTCCAAATAAAATAATAATATATGAATATTATATTAATATAATTTTTCTCTCGAAATTCGAGACCGGCTCGTCACATAGAGACTAACCATGGAAATCAGAATTTTGAAATTCGGACCCGAAGTGGTTCAAAAACGTAACTTTTCGCGACGTGCCTGCTTAGATTAGGAAAGGTGTCTGGTGCAGTCAAGCTGCTGACTCAGTAGCTTGATGACATAGCACCTGTGCAGTGGAGGTGCTTATATGCACTAAAATTCCTAAAAATCCCATAAAAATTCCGTTTGATCCCGAAAAAACGTCGTTTCTTCAAGGCTAAAGGCTAGGCCGTTACATTCTACCCTCCTAAAAGAAAATTTTGTCCTCAAAATTTCAATTACCTCTAAAAAGAAACGGATAGTCTTTGCTCATCTTGTCTTTTAGTTCCCATATGTACTCTTCAATACTAGTTTGTTCCCACACCACCTTAACCAATGGTACTGTTTTCCCTTTCAACTATTTGTCACTTCGTTCCACAATCCTGGCTGGTAAAGTTTGATATGTTAAGTCGGCTCGTAGCTGAGCTGTCTTTGGTTGTAAAATGTGGCTTTTGTAGGGATTATATTTCTTGAGTTGTGTAATAGGAAAAACATCGTGAAGGTTTGACAAATAAGAAAGGAGGGCTATTTAGCTATTTGGTATCAAAGCGGTCCTTCTTGTTAGAGCCTGGGGAATGGACTGAATCATGCTTTATCGCATGCTCTGTTGTGTGTCTCATGCTTATAGGATATCCATGTGATATGTGTTGCATGATTGTCTTTGTGCCTTCATTCTGAGAGTGTTCATGCCCAACTTGAGGTATTGAGACTGATCATCTTGGTATCGATTGTTTGGTGTGAACAAGATTAAGATGAGTTCACAGAGACGTAGCGCTCGGGGAGAGACTACCGCTAACATTCCGTACGAAACGATGATAACCTATTTGCTGCGATTCACGCTATGGCTGAGGCTGTGCGTGAAACGGCGACTGCTACTACTCGAGCAGTTAACCGTTTGGGAAAGCGTAATGGTGGTAATGGAGGAAGAATAAGATAGGATATGGGTAAGCAATCTCAGCTGGCACAGGTGCAACCGGTATGTAGGCAGTGTGGAAAGAGCAAGGAGCTAGGCCTTGTCAGTCTACAGGTATTATCTGTTTCTCTTGTGGTCAGCCTAGACCCATGGCAAGGGATTGTCCAAAGAAGCCAATACAAGGTGTAGATAGGCCGCGACAGCAAGGATGTGTGTTTGCTATGACTGCTGACGATGCTATGAAATCAGACTCCCTAATCCAAGGTCATTGTTGTGTCAAATCTCAACTCTTAACTGTACTGTATGACTCTGGTGTATCGCATTCTTCTATTTTCGTGGTTGTTGTGCATGAGTTGGGATTAGATTCTACTGTGTTAAATTATGATCTGATTGCTCATACACCTATATTTCAGAATGCCTCGACTAGACGAGTGTGTCAACAGGTACCTTTTGTTATTAAGGCTAGGACTTTCATACATGACCTGGTCGACTTGCCTTTATGTGGTATAGATATTATCTTAGGTCTAGATTGGTTGTTTAATCATCATGTTTTCCTTGATTGTTTTAAACGAAATGCTATATTCCCAACATTTGGCATGCATATTGAGTGAGTTGAGTCTTGTACCTTCTATTCAAATTTCCTAAGAGTTACCTTTAGTGGTAATGGGTTTGAGGGATATGTTCTATTATCTACTAGCTTAGAGAGTAGTAAACAAGACTTGGAAAAAAATTCGAGAGGTGAAGGAGTTTCCTGATGTTTTCTCGGATGACATAATTGAGTTTCCACACCAGGGAGAGAGAGTTTAGTGTTGACTTGGTGCCTGGAACTGGACCAATTTCTGTGGCACCGTATCAGATGTCGTGATTGGAACTAGCAGAGTTGAAAAATAAAAGAGAAAAGTTAGATGAGTTATTGAGAATGAATTTTATTCGTCTGAGTGTATTACCGTGGGAAGCTCATGTGTAACTAGTAAAGAAGAAAGATGGTGGGATGAGATTGTATGTAGATTATCAGCAACTAAATAAGATTACAATCAAGAATGAGTATTCACTACTAAGGATAGATGATTTAATGGACCAGCTGAGAGGTACGACAGTATTCTCTAAGATTGATTTGCGATCGGGTTTCCATCAAATTCGAGTAAAGGACTCGGATATAGCTAAGACTGCCTTTCGAACTAGATACTAAGGGCATGGAAACTGTATGTGAAACTATTAAAGTGTGAGTTTTGTTCGAAAAAAGTGGCATTCGTGGGACATGTGTTCACACAAGGTGGTATAACCGTAGATCCTTCAAAGATCGAGGCAGTGGTACAATGGAAATAACCCACGACAGTTACGGAGATTCATAGATTCTTGGGGATAGCAGGATATTATTTGTGGTTTATTGAAGGTTTTTCACAGATAGCTTTACCCTTGACTTACCTCACAAGGAAGGAAGTTCCCCTTGAATGGACAAAAGAGTGTGAAGAAAGTTTTGAAACTTTAAAGGAAAAGTTGACGACGGCATCAGTTTTGGTGTTACCAGACCCACAGGAACCTTTTGAGGTGTAGTATAATGATTCTTTTAAGAGATTTGGATGCGTATTGATATAGCATAGGAATATGGTGGCATATGCTTTGAGACAGCTGAGACCTCATGAAAAGAATTATTCGACATATAATCTAGAATTAGTGGCAGTGATTTTTGCACTCAAGATCTGGAGACACTATTTGCATGAAGCTCAATTGAAAGTTTTCTCCGATCATAAGAGTCTGAAGTATATCTTTGATCAGAAAGACCTTAATATGAGATAGAGGCGACGGATAAATTCTTGAAAGATTATGACTTTAAGTTAAGTTACCATCTTGGAAAGGTGAAAGTAGACACATATGATTTAAGTCGGAAGAATCTGGGCATATCCTGGATGATGATCAAGGAAGAAGAAATGATCTCGGCCTTTGAAAGTTTAAAACTAGGAAAAAGAGAGACAAAGCTGCATTTTAGTAAAACATATCACATACAGACTGATGAGTAGATAGAACGAATGATTCGTACTTTGGAAGATATGTTGATATCTTGGGTGAAAGATCAACAAGGTAACTGGAACAAGTATTTTCCATTGGTTGAGTTTTCTTGTTACAATAGTTATCAACAAAGTATCAAAATGGCACCGTATGAAACCCTCTACGGGAGAAAGTATCAGTCACTGTTATGCTAATATGACAAGGATGAAGGTAAGATTTTGGGGCCAGAATTAGTACAAGAGACTGCTGAATGGATTAAGCACATTCAAGAGAAGATTCAAACTGCTCAAAGTCGACAGAATAGCTATGCAGATATTAGGCATAGGCCCTTAGAGTTTAGTGATGGTGACCATATTTTCTTAAGAGTGTCACCTACGATTGGGATAGGTAGAGCTCTTAGAACTAAGAAATTGAGTCCACGATACTTAGGTACTTTTCAAGTTCTTAAAAGAGTCGATCCAGTAGCATACCAAATAGCCTTCCTTTCTTATTTGTCAAACCTTCACGATATTTTTCCTGTTACACAACTCAAGAAATATAATCCCTACAAAAGCCATATTTTACAACCAAAGATAGTACAGCTATGAGCCATCTTAACATATCAAACTTTACCAGCCAGGATTATGGAACGAAGTGACAAACAGCTGAAAGGGAAAACAATACCATTGGTTAAGGTGGTGTGGGAACAAACTAGTATTGAAGAGTACAAATGGGAACTAAAAGACAAGATGGGGAAAGACTATCCGTTTCTTTTTAGAGGAAATTGAAATTTTGAGGACAAAATTTTCTTTTAGGAGGGTAGAATGTAATGGCCTAGCCTTTAGCCTCAAAGAAACGACGTTTTTTCGGGATCAAACAGAATTTTTATGGGATTTTTAGGAATTTTAGTGCATATAAGCACCTCCACTGCATAGGTGCTATGTCATCAAGCTGCTGAGTCAGTAGCTTGACTGCACCAGACACCTCTCCTAATCTAAGCAGGCACGTCGCAAAAAGTTGCATTTTTGAACAACTTCGGGTCCGAATTTCAAAATTCTGATTTTCGTGGTTAGTCTCTATGTGACGAGCCGGTCTCGAATTTCGAGAGAAAAATTATATTAATATAGTATTCATATATTATTATTTTATTTGGAATATTATATTATTATTTTCTCTAATGTGGTTAATGTTGATCTATGTTTAGTAATATAATAACTGAGCTAGAAATCTACCGGTAATGGATAATACCGGCATTCTTAGATGAACTTAGCAATGCTAATGCTTCATCGTATATCTTTTATTCTCATGATTATCATGTTACTAGTATTATTTATACTATTAACGCTCATGCTTATCCTTTAGTAGTGTAATCTGATGTATCTAGTTTTAGTAATTATCTTCAAATTGATATTTTATTATTAAACTCTGATGAGTCAGCACCCTGTGACACGTGGCTCTCCCAGAGTTAGCCACCACATGTTTCCTTTCTTGCTCTCCAAGAAAAGGTTTCTTAAGGGAAAAGTAAGAAACGCTTGTATTCTAATACATCTAGCTTTAGTAATTATCCTTTCTTGAGATATTTTTACACCAAACTTTAGGATAATGCTTATCCTAACCCCATGGGTCCCAAGCCTCATCATTACCATCACCTTTTCTTCCAAGACAAGCCAAAAATTCGAAAATTCCATGCGAGAAACCAAGAGAACTTCCATGAAAGCTTCAAGCTTCTTTCTCCGTTCTTTCTCAAACTAAAACCCCTATCAAAAATCTAACCCGACAAAAATGATCACCTCTTCCTCCTCTTCATTTCTATATCAATTTTCATGGAGTAAATCAAGGCATGATGGCTGCTTCTCCTCCTTGAAGTTTTATCCATGGTGGAAACTCAAGCTGATGATGTTTTCTCCATGTTTTCTCTTAGGATCTCTTGTTCAATCACCACAGGCTCTAAGAAAACGTGATTTCTAGCTGCCTTGAGGTGAGGAAAACCTTCTTTTCATCATCATGAAGCTTCAGCCTTCATGGTTCATATGGTTCTAAAGTTGTTTTTGATGTTAAAATAGGCGTAAAAGTGCTTTTGGAAGCTTATTTTTGGCTCAACTTTTGGCAGCAGCAAAGGAGGTAAGGTTTGGTAAATTAATCAATGATTGGTTGTTTTCTTGAAGTGCTAAATCAGATCTTGTTGCTTGAGGCTTGATTTTGAGTGTTTGTATGATGGTTTGATCATGAGATCTTATTGTTTAATGCTTGAAAATCAAGTTTATGATGGTTTTGAAATTTTTGTTGTTGCTGCTGGAAAATGTGGCTTTCCAGCCATGAAAATCATGATATTTGATGCCTATTTGATGTGTATTTGATGGCTGAAACGCTGCTCTTTGGTTTGGTAAAAATCAGGTAAAAATCGGTTACCGAAAAGATTGAAAAACTAGCTGAAAATCAAGTGGAAATCTGATGAACTTTTGAAAAAAATGTTTTTGGTCTTTGAAGGACAAGAAAAACGTTGGTTTTGATGATTTTGGGGTCAAATTATAATTATTAAGAAGTTTGGGGTTAAAAGTTAATTAAAGAAAAGTTAAGGGGCCAAAGCGCAAATATTAAAAGTTAAGGGGTCAAAGTGCAATTTTCAAAAGTTTAGGGGTCAAAATGTAATTTTTGAAAGTTGAATAAAATATTATTATTTTAATATTAAAATATTGAAATATTATTTTATTGTTAATATTATTCTATTAATAATATTATTTTATTAATAATAATAAAATATTGATAAAAAGACAGTTTTTCCTAAAAGCCTCAGGAAGGCAGTTTTGAGTCCAGAATTCTTTAATTCTCTTTATTAAACACCTAAGGAAAATTTCAAGATAAAGTATTGAGGTATGTATGGTAATGAAAAAGAATTTACAAACTTTCATACATGTTGGAAAGAAAATGAGTTAAAAGCTATATAGTAGTTTGCTTGACCTTACAGAGTAAATAGAGAACTGTGAAATGAGATCACTGTGATGTTGTGATGCTTGAATTTAGATTGTGGAAAGATGATAAAGAATGATTGATGAGTGATGGAAAGAATGGTTATATGTGACTTATGAGCCTTCGGGCGATGCATGTGAATATTATGCGGGGACGCCCATATTGTGATGTTGCTTCCCAGACAGGCTGCGGTAGAGATGTACCAGCCCTGCAAGCTGAATGCTTGGTAGAGGCCTGACTTACATACCTACGGTATATTGAGATTTGAGCAAATACCAGCCCTGCAAGTCGAGAGTACTTGGTAGAGGGTATACGGTACTTAATATGGGATTAAGTTCTGGGAAGGCCTTATCTGACCTGGAGGGTCGGATTGTGTCGGGTGTGGGTCGAAACCGACAAATGAGCTCATTACCTGCAGTAGGACCAGACATGCATCATACTTGTTTGTGCATATTTTAATTGGTTTGCCTATGTGAAGAACTCTGTTTAATTGCTAACTGCTATACTTGACGTAACTGCTATTGATTGTGTTTGAACCTCATTACTTGTGTCTGTAACTGATTATTTGGATTGTGGTGATTGAATGTTGATTGAGTTGTTTGGGCCTGAGGCCGTGGCTGGTATGTTTGAGGTTTAGTTCTGTATAAAGTATCTGACTGGTTCAGCATAGACTTAATGAACCTATGCTTGGAACAAGATGATCATTTATACCGCGTAGGTAACTTCTTTTATGTTTATAGTCTAGTTAAGTATGAAAAATCAAACTCTTATAGCATAGACTTAACTGAACCTATGCTTGGGACAAGTTGGTCATTCATACCATTAGGAAACTTTTAAGATTCTTATATCTGGAAAAAAAGTTTGGATTTATGGTTAATTAACTTATTTCTTTTAAAAAGGTTTTGAATATTTGATTGTTAAACCATCGATTTTCAAGGGATTTAGAAACTTGCAAACGGATATTATAAATGGACTTAACTAAAAACCCCGACCTTACTAAGAACTCCCCAGTTCTTACCCCTTACACCTCTTTAGATGGACATGGGAGTCCTGCCCTACGAGATTAATCATCCGTACATCCACGACGACCCAGTGCGCAGCTACGAGTATTACATCCGTTATGCGACACCTTGTGTACGTAATTATATAGTACGTGATCCTGAGATCGAGGATATCTCTTCTGGCAGCAATGAGCCAGATGGGGGCACCAGCGAGAAGGCATCATCACCTGCCCAAAGGTTCTCCGTGAGGGGCTTTTGGATCAGAGACGAGGAGACCTTTGAGGTGTCCACTCTAACTCTGGTACCTTAGAGTATCTCCCTCACTTTTACTAGCATGCTCAGAGGGAAATAGGCATGTCATAGAGTTAGGCTAGCCTGGGTGCCAGCTTAGGGGCTTTTGGACAGGCCAGGCCCCGGGACGTCTTATGTATATATGTGTATATATTATATGAGTCACTAACTGAAGGATGCTGTGTTATAATTCCTTACTGGTATACCTGATCTGCTTCTGTATTATGATGTATATTATGGTGTGATATTCTATGTATTGCCTTCTACTATTCCTTGAATGTGTGTACTCATGTTTTGTTATTATACTATATGTATGCGACTCTAAACTACTATTGTTTTAAAAAAAATTACTCGAAACTCGTGAGGTGTTAACAACGAACTGGCTTATATTTATTAAATATTACTTAAGTTGAGGAAACAAGTTGGTAACGTTCAACTTTTAGTATGATCATGACATGCTGGAAGTTGGGCCGTTACAATTTGATATCAGAGCGGTCCTTCCTGTTAGAGCCTGGGGAATGGACTGGATCATGCTTCATTGCATGCTCTGTTGTGTGTCTCATGCTTATAGGATATCCATGTGATATGTGTTGCATGATTGTCTTTGTGCCTTCATTTTGAGAATGTTCACGCCCAACTTGAGGTGTTGAGACTGATCACCTTGGTATCGATTGTTTGGTGTGAACAAGATTAGGATGAGTTCACAGAGGTGTAGCGCTCAGGGAGAGACTACCACTAACATTCCGTACGAAACGATGATAAACCATATGAACCATATTATGCGGGGACGCCTGTATTGTGATGTTGCTTCCCAGACAAGCTGCGGTAGAGATGTACCAGCCCTGCAAGTCGAGAGTACTTGGTAGAGGGTATGCGGTACTTAATCTGGGATTAAGTTCTGGGAAGGCCTTATCTGACCTGGAGGGTCGGATTGCGTCAGGTGCGGGTCAAAACCGACAAATGAGCTCATTCCTGCAGTAGGACCAGACATGCATCATACTTGTTTTTGCATATTGTACTTGGTTTGCCTATGTGAATAATTCTGTTTTAATTTCTAATTACGAATTGCTATACTTGACGTAACTGTTCTTGTTTGTGTTTGAACCTCATTACTTGTGTTTGTAACTGATTATTTGGATTGTGGTGATTGGATGTTGATTGAGTTGTTTGGGCCTGAGGCCGTGGCTGCTATGTTTGAGGTTTAGTTCTGTATAAAGTATCTGACTGGTTCAGCATAGACTTAATGAACCTATGCTTGGAACAAGATGATCATTTATACTGCGTAGGTAACTTCTTTTATGTTTATAGTCTAGTTAAGTATGAAAAATCAAACTCTTACAGCATAGACTTAACTGAACCTATGCTTGGGACAAGTTGGTCATTCATACCATTAGGAAACTTTTAAGATTCTTATATCTGGAAAAGGAGTTTGGATTCCTGGTTAATTAACTGATTTCTTTTAAAAGGGTTTTGAATATTTGATTGTTAAACCTCGATGTTCAATGGGTTTAGAAACTTGCAAATGGACATTATAAATGGACCTAACTAAAAACCCCGACCTTACTAAGAACTCCCCAGTTCTTACCCCTTACACCTCTTCAGATGGACACGGGAGTCCTGCCCTACGAGATTAATCATCCGTACATCCATGACGATCCAGTGCGCAGCTGCGAGTATTACATCCGTTGTGTGTCACCTTGTGTACGTAATTATATAGTACGTGACCCTGAGATCGAGGATATCTCTTCTGGCAGCAATGATCTAGATGGAGCACCAGTGAGAAGGCATCATCACCTGCCCAATGGTTCTCTGTGAGGGGCTTTTGGATCAGAGACGAGGAGACCTTTGAGGCGTCCACTCTAACCATGGTACCTTAGAGTGTAGTGTATCCCTCACTTGTACTAGCATGCTCAGAGGGAATAGGCATGTCATAGAGTTAGACTAGCCTGGGTGCCAGCTTAGGGGCTTTTGGATAGGCCAGGCCCCGGGACGTCTCATGTATATATGTGTATATATTATATGAGTCACTAACTGAAGGATGTTGTGTTATAATTCCTTACTGGTAACGGCCTAGCCTTTAGCCTCAAAGAAACGACGTTTTTTCGGGATCAAACAGAATTTTTATGGAATTTTTAGGAATTTTAGTGCATATAAGCACCTCCACTACACAGGTGCTATGTCATCAAGCTGCTGAGTCAGCAGCTTGACTGCACCAGACACCTCTCCTAATCTAAGCAGGTACGTCGCGAAAAGTTGCGTTTTTGAACCACTTCAGGTCCGAATTTCAAAATTCTGATTTCCATGGTTAGTCTCTATATGACGAGCCGGTCTCGAATTTCGAGAGAAAAATTATATTAATATAATATTCATATATTATTATTTTATTTAGAATATTATTTTATTATTTTCTCTAATGTGGTTAATGTTGATCTATGTTTAGTAATATAATAACTGAGCTAGAAATCTACCGGTAATGGATAATACCGGCATTCTTAGATGAACTTAGCAATGTTAATGCTTCATCATATATCTTTTATTCTCATGATTATCATGTTACTAGTATCATTTATACTATTAACGCTCATGCTTATCCTTTAGTAGTGTAATCTGATGTATCTAGTTTTAGTAATTATCTTCAAAATAATATTTTATTATTAAACTCTGATGAGTCAGTACCCAGTGACACGTGGCTCTCCCAGAGTTAGCCACCACATGTTTCCTTTCTTGCTCTCCAAGAAAAGGTTTCTTAAGGGAAAAGTAAGAAACGCTTATATTCTAATACATCTAGCTTCAGTAATTATCCTTTCTTGAGATATTTTTACACCAAACTTTAGGATAATGCTTATCCTATCCCCATTTTCCCCCTTTTCTCTCTCTTCCCTCAACTACACTACCCTCTGTTGTTCCTAAACATAGATATCCACTCTTTTCTTTGATTTCCCCGGTATCAAATTTTAGACATTTAGTTAAAAGAAAATAACATTTTTTACTCAATCATATTTTCAAAATTAGTAGGTTTATTTAAGTATGATACTCCAATGAACTATAACTCAAATGGTATAATCTCTTCATACTTATTTAGAGGTTATAGGTTTGAATCTCCTTATTTTTTGTTTAAAAAAAATATTAAGTATGATACTTGTATCTTATTATTATTATTATCTCATTATTATTATTATTATTATTATTATTATTATTATTATTATTATTATTATTATTATTATTAAATACTTTCTACCACATAAATAATTTTTCAAAAACAAAATTATATAATTTTTATTAAATAAATATGTTAAATATTTTACAATATAATATAAATATAACAATTAAAATATTTTTATCTAGTACGATTTTTTTTCCAAAGATAGTAGGTTATATTTCATTAATTATTGAAAAATTAAATACAAAGATATCCAAAAGCAAGACAGCATAATAAAAAGTGGGGATTTTCCAAAACAACACACTGAAAGTATTCATCCAACGGTGCATGGTCAAAAAACGAAGAAAAATCTTAGAGAAGAAAGAATGATAAATCAAATTGAATGAAACTAAGAGTACTAAGAGTTTGCCTCATGGAGATGACGATCTAAACTGGGAGTTCTTTAGATTTCACAGAGCAACTTGACAGAGCTTGCTAGAATGGCAGACGGCATTAAAGTAGAACCTTCAAAAATTAACTGGTTGCGAGCTTTCCAGCAGTTCCAGTAAATGATGGCAAGAAATTGAGGATTACGGTCAGAATTCTTCAACGAGTTAAGCATCTCTGTTGATGCAGTCCACCATGTCCAAAAGTCGTTAAGACTCTGAGGGGGAAGACAGTCACGAAGATAACTTTGAGACCATACTTCTTTAATTCTAGAGCAATCGATCAAACAATGAGCGATTATTTCTGTTGCTTCATGACAGCAAGGACATATTGGCGATATAGATGGGATGCGGTGATGAATCTGAGCAAGCACCGGAAGTCGGCCATGGAGAGCTTTCCAGATAAATAGCTTAATTTTGTGAGGCAAGTTCAACTTCAATAGATCAATCCACGGCTTTTTCTGCTGCATATAATTAGGCAAAGCTCCAAAGGCAGATGGTAAAATAAATAGCTAATTATGTAACCTGAAGCTGTATCATATTGCTTGGCTTTGTTCAAATTTCATTGCAATTTGTCCCTACTCTATTGAATTTTAACTAACAAAATCTTGTCTGCAACATCTTGGGAAAATAATTCTTGAATGAGATTCTGATTCCAATTCTTATCTTTAGTAATTAGATCTTTAACTCTTGGAACTAACTCAAAAATAGCTTGTCTGTTTGGCATATCAGAAATCATTAAAGGATACGGAGGAGACAGTCAAGGATCCTCAAAGGTTCGGATATTCTCTCTAATACCCACAGCCTAGTTAAGACCTTTTTCAACAATCTTTCGGCCTTCTAGTATGCTCATCCATCCCCAAGAAGGTAAGACTCCAGTTTTTGCCGTTATAGCATTACCATTGCTAAAGTGTTTACCTCTTAGGATTTTGGATAATAGAGAAGTAGGTTGTGTTACGAGTCACCAAAACTATTTGCCTAAAAGTGCTAGATTTTGCATTCTAAGATCTTTAAATCCAAGGCCTCCTTCTCTTCGTGGGAGAGTCATAGTGTCCCAGCTAATCCAAGCCATCCGCCTTTCAGAACCTTTTTGTCCCCACCATAACTGAGAAAGTAGAAAGTGAATTTGTGAAATTAAACCATCAGGCAACTTGAAGCAAGATAATGTATAAATAGGAATAGCTTCTCCCACTGCCTTAAGCAATACCTGTCTACCACCTGACGATAGAAGATTGCGCTTCCACCATTCGATTATTTTCTGAACATTCTCTTTGATCATACTAAAAGAAGCATTTTTCGATTTAGAGACTGTAGAAGACAAACCAAGGTATATATCCTGAGTCTCAATATGATTAATATTCATAGAGTTAGACAGTAGTGTACGAGTAGTGGAGGGAGTGTTGTGGCTAAAGAATACAGCAGATTCATTAAGATTTACCCTTTGGCAACTGATGCTTTCATAAGAATTCAATAAATGCAGGATGTTTGAACATGCTTCAGGATTAGCCTTACAGAATAAGATGGAATCGTCAGCAAAGAGGAGGTGGTTGACCTTGGGACATCGCCTATGTATCTGAATACCCTGAATTAGTCTGTTTTGTTCTGCCTTGTGTAGCAAGAAGGAGAGACCTTCTGCACAGAAAAGAAAAAGATAGGGAGATAAAGGATCTCCTTTTCAAATACCTCTATTTGGTTTGAAGAAACCATAGGGTTGTCCTTCCACAATGACAGAATAAGAAACAGTTGTCACTAATTCTCGAATCCACATGATCTATCGGGAGTCAAAACCAAACTTCTCCAATATAAACCAAAGAAAGTGTCATTCCACCCTATCATATGCTTTACTCATATCTAATTTTAGTGCCATTTCATTTTCGAGTCCCCTTTTTTTGTTCTTCAAGTAATGCATATACTTATGAGCAATTAGGATATTATCAGAGATTAATCTGCCTTTAATAAAAGCACTCTGCGTAGGGGTAATTAGTCTATTCATCATACCTTGAAGTCTATGTACAAGTACTTTAGAGATAATATTGTAAAAGACTGAGGATAGGCTTATTGGTCTTACCTGAGTCATATCTTTAGCATCAGAAATCTTGGGAATAAGACAGATCTGAGTGTGGTTAAAACCCTTCAAAATTCTATCCCCTGAAAAGAAGCTCTTAACTGCTCGAAACACATCACCACTAAGTATGTTCCAGAAGCTTTGAAAAATTTTGCTCTAATACCATAATCTCCTGGAGCACTTTGAGGATGAATGCTAAATGTTGCACGTTTTACTTCTTCTATAGTCACTGGTCTTTGAAGCCTACGGTTCATGTGAGCTACAACCTTAGGTTCAAAAACCAGTAAACAGAGGTTCAGGGTTCTCATGACAAGTGGAGGAGAAGATGTCCTTGAAATAAGATTCAGCCACAGAAGCAATACCAGCATTTGAAGTAGCCACTTCACCATCACTGCCAGTTAGTTGCCAAATTTTATTCCTTCGGGTTCGATTTCTAAATTTCTGATGAAAGAAAGCTGTATTCCGATCATCGAATTTGAGCCATTTGACTCTAAACTTATCTTTCCAATAAGATTCCTCATTTTGCAATGCTTTTTCAAGTTTGTCCTCTATTTCTAAAATGATGTCGCCTCTATGAATTCATGCTAAATGAAGTTCCTCTAATTCAGACTGTAGCAAATCAATCTCCACCTTCGAATTAGATATGTGTCCTTGCTGCCATCTGATAATCTTATGCCGACAATGCTTTATTTTTTGAGCTAGGATATACATGACTGAACCATCAATCTGTTCGTGCCAAACCTCTCTAACAATCTGCCTTATTTCATCATTGGAACACTATCTTTCTTGAAATTTAAATCGCCGTTTAGATCTCTCAGTTCTTGGATTAGAGTCTAAGAGAAGAGCGGGGTGATCTGACCCTGATTCTGATAGTCTAAGAACCGATGCATTGGGATAGAGTTGCTGCCAATCAACTCCTACCAGGAATCGGTCCAGTCTTTCCTGTATCAACTCATCACCACTCCGCCTATTCGACCAAGTGAATGGTCTTCCAACCATACCAATATCAATCAGGGAATTATCATCAATAAAACTGTTAAAAGTTTTAATAGCAGAAGGAGATTTAACACCCCCACCTGCTTTCTCTAATTGATTAGAAATGGCATTAAAATCACCCATTAAAACAACCTTACCATCGAACTGTTGGGTGACTGAAGTTAATTCAGCAAACTAAGCCATTCTATGTTGATCATTTGAACTGAGATAAACACCTAGAACACCATAGGGATCATTAGAACCAGCTGTCAGAACTGATGCCGCAATAAAGAATCTACCATGCTGTAAAATCTGAATAGTAAAATCATCCCTCCATGCCATTGCCAAACCCCAGATAATCTATCCGGATCCACAATAAACCATTCCTTGAAACCACAAGATCTTAGTTTTCCTTCAACTTGTCGAGATTGATTTTCTGTTTCACAGATAAAACCAACCTCAGGGGAGTAGAAATTACAAATCCCTTTAAGATTGTGGATTGTCAGGGGTCTCCCCAAACCCCAACAATTCCATGAAAGCAGTTTCATAATTCTTTGGATACCACTTGAAGGCTGGCACCCTTCACCATCATAGCATCAGAGACAATATCATTAAGACAAATTTTCTTTAAAATATCTTTAGTAATGTTACCTTCACTCCTTCGTTTGAAACCTATCACAGACTTTTCTAGCAAGTTGTTTCAGGTTTGGCTTTTTGTTCTCCTTTCTAAGCTTGGACATGACATTGTTATTGTGTTGGACATTATTCATGGGATAAGATATCTCAAATAAAGCATTAGAAGAAGAATTAGTATCAGTAGTCGTACCAGTATTTTCTGATTCACCTTCATTTTCTGCTCTAGAACCCAAATTGGTAGGAATATTTTCATTATTCTCTTTTTTCTGATCATCTTGCAAACTCAATTTTGAAAAACTATCAAAAGGTCAAGCAGGTGGAGATTTTTTCTTCGGTTGAGCTGGAATAGAACCATCCCGAGGTTGATTAGGATTGAAGGAATCTCTCTTTTCAGTTAAACACCTACCGACTTGATCTGCCTTACGCCATTCACCAACTCTATCTTTCTTGATATTGTTTTAGGCAGAATTATCAATAAAAAATTGGCAGTTTTTAGATTCATGCCCCAATTTTGCACAATAAGTACAGAACACACCTATACGTTCATAGCGTACTCCAATTTCCAGCATTTTCTGATTAGGATTAAGCAATTTCAGTGTATCCCTCACTCTTTTATCACCGTTCATTTCCACTTTAGCCTTCACTATGTGTGTATCTTTGTCTCTAACTTCAAACAGAGCAACATCTTCAATTTGACCAAGTCTCCCACCCAATTTTTGGCAAACCTCAAGCGTTTTGTATTGTTCAGGCAATCCCTGAAATTGTGCCCATACAGGAAAAGAAGAGATGTGATTATCCTCCATGTTTAATAACTGCTTCTATCTACGAACGTGAAGAACAAAACTCTTGAATAACTAAGGCGAACTCCTATCAATTTGAGTCACATAAAAGTCATTCTAAAAAAAATTGAAACTGGTTCCTGAATTTTTCGACTATTCTGAATCCTTTCGGTTTATTCCATATTGTATAGAGAGCTCCTTCCATGGTATCTATGGAAAAGATCCGATTTGAGAAAATCCTTTCAGACAAGCTCCGTGTACAGACTTAAATTCCATCAAAAATATTTTCATAAGCTAAAATGATCAAATCATCATCTGATCACTATCAATTATATAGGAGTTTTGAGTCTCTGATTGATTGCTCATAGTGTAGAGAAAATTAGAATTAATATTTGATGATTCTGGAAAAAAATAAGATATGTGGAAGGAGTAAATTAAAAAACAGAATAAATTAAAAGAAAAATTTAACGTGGAAATAAATTGAAAAAGAAAACGAAAATTAGAAAACTAAATGAAGGTGAATTAGAAAAAGACAAAAAAAAAGTGTAACCATAAAAATGACCCAATAAAATTCTAGCAGAACGTGGACAATCCATAAACGAGGAATTAGTATGATAAAAATATTAATAATTAACAGATGAATCCATCCAATATAAAAAATATAATTGGACTATACATACACGTACACATACACATCTAGTACATAAAGCGGTGCCACTCAACTTGTAGGGCCCACAGGCAAAGGCGTTGACTTTCTGTGCCTTCGCCTCGCATTTATCATCATTCATCAATCAACCCACAATTTCAACCTCTTTTCCATTTTTAAAATTCTTTCTTTTGTGTGTTGCTGCATGAGAATGTGTTATATATTATTAAAATCGATTTTTTTTAATTAATGGTACAGTTGACGTTTGATGTTTCTAAAAGTATTTTTTATTTATTTTATTTAACTAATTTATTTATTTAATTATTTTAATTTAGATAAATATTAAATTATATAATATTTTATTTAATTATATTAATTATAATTAATCAATTATATTAATTATTTAATTTAATAAAAATAAATAAATTTATTTTATTTTAATTTACATTAATTATTTATCTTATATATTTTAATTAATAATTTTTAAAATACTATAATTAATTTTTTATTTTATTTAATTAAAATAAATATCAAATTATTTAATATTTTATTTGACCACATTAATTATAATTAATTAATTATATTAATTATTTAATTTGACTAGAATAAATAAATTAATTTAGTTTTAATTTGTATTATTGTTTTGTCTTATGTATTTTAATTAATGACTTTTAAAAGTTATAATTTTCATACGACATATTTATAAGATATTTTTTATTTATATAACTTATTTTATTGAATCAAACAATGATAATTAATTTATAAATTTAGTTAATAGATGTTTTTAGGACATATTATAATTTTATTATTACTGAAAAATTTTAAATATGTTCATTTAATAAATATAAAATAAATACACTAAAATTTTACATTTTCTATATTTTTAATAAATTTTTTTTAATTTATAAATTTAACATATGATATATAAATAAAACCCTTAATTTATTATATCAATACTTAATGTAATTCATTTAAATATATTTATTTAACTTATTTACACGGATGCATGTTTTATTTTTGGATTAATACAAAAGGGTAAAAAATTTAGTGACACCATTGAAGAAGGAAGCACATAAATCTCAATATTATATGTGAGGAGGTTGTTTGTCATTTTATTATTTTTTAATAATATCTCAAGACTAAAATATGTATAGAATAACTATTGGCATGACCTCCTAATAATATTTTATATTAATAAAGAATAATACCAAACATAAAGAATAAATTTTATTAATTATAATAATATAAATTTTAATTATTGATAATTTTAAATTGATTAAATTTTAACATTGTTATATATTATGTATAGAATTAACTATATATATATATATTAAATATAAAAGATAATAAAATCAAGCAATTGTGCTTATTTGATTTAAATAAAATTTTATAATTTTGTCACAAAATCTTAAAAAGACTATTTTTTTTATGTCTTTAATAATTGAAGTAGATATTTTTTTATTAGTTAAAAGAATAACTATAGAAGAACTAAACTTTGAAAAAAGGGGAGTTAAAATAAATAATCTCAATCATATTGGCCATTGTAACATACTTGAGAAGAAAAAAAAATGCATTTGATAAAAGTTATTACAATTATGTACATAGAAAAGAAATTTTGATTTTTTGTCGTGAGGTGTGACATAAAAGGTGGCATTGAATCTTTACTATATTAGAAGAATGGAGTATACTTAAGATTCAAAATACTACTAAATATAATTGAGGATTCTATATTTATGATCTAGTTCGATTACTATCAAAGAATGTTGTTAGTGAGAACCAAACTCAATTTAAAAAAAGACAACTCTTTAGTTAATAAGTACTCTTTAAAAAATATTTTATATATTTTTGTATATTATTTCGTGCATAACACGGATATATATACTAATAAACCAATAAAATACTACTATTTTTAGATAGATGCCAACAAAGTTTTAATCAATGGCATCTGTATTATAATAAAAATGTTTAATTATTCTATTGGTCTTTATAATTTTATCAAATTTTTAATTAGGTCTCTATGTTTTATTATTCAATTGGATCCTTATACTGCTTTTAATTTTGTAATTAGATCCTTCCAAATGTAAAGGATATTAAAGTTAACTAAATATTTTTTCGCAAATTGAAGGTATCCATAATTAAAAACATAATTAGATCGTTGATCATAAATTTTTTGAGAGAAATATACTGTTAGTTTTAATATTTTTGACATAAAAAGACCTAATTACAAAATTAAAAGTAGTATAAAGACCTAATTAAAAAAATATAAAGACTTAATTACAAATTTGACAAAACTATATATTGAGACCAATAGAGTAATTAAATCTAATAAAAATTTAGTTGTCCTAAAGCACATTTTAAATATATGATAATAAATTTGTTTAAAATTTTTAATGTATTTAAGGTATTAGAAATGTAAAAAAAATTCATTTTTAAATAATTTGAATAAAATATTTTTTATGTTGTTTTTAATTTATGTTTTCAGAATACAAGTTAGCAAAATTTTTAGGATAAATCACATAAACAAACTGAATGAGTTCTAAATTTACATAAATGTTCTAAATATAAAGAGATTACATGAATGTTTCAATTGTATATTTATATAAATTGAATTCAATTGATTCGAATTATTAAGTGTACTAATAAATAAAATTCATTAGAATAGATTTACTATGAAAAACTATTTTAGCGAAGACTATTTCACGTAAATCAAATCTATTTGGATTCAGTTACGTACAACGAAGCTAATAGCTTCGATTTAGTAGTAGCAACTTTCATAGAGGTAAATCGAAGCTATAAGAGTCAAACCATGCCCAAGGTAAATCAAATCTATTGGTTTCATTTAATAATTTTGATGCCCATGGTAAATCGCCGAAATCACTTCATTTGATTTGTAGTAAATTGATTTTAATAAAGACTTCGATTTACTAGTATACTTATTTATTCAAATAAATTTAATTCGATTTACAATGAAAAAGTGTAAATCGAATCAATTGAATTCGACTTATATAAATATGCAATTGAGATATCCATATAACTTCTTTGCATTTAGGATATTAATATAAATTTGAAACTCATTTAGTTTGTTTACGCTTTTTTTATCCAAATTTTTATAATAATAGGAGTTGATGATGATGATGATGATGATGATGATGATGATGATGATGATGATGATGATGATGATGATGATGATGATGATGATGATGATGATGATGATGATGATGATGATTATTATTATTACACCATAAGAAAGTTTTAAAATAGTGATCGATTTCAATGACCGAAAAAATTAGTTGCGAATAGCGACTGATTTAGCGACCGATAAGATTTCAAGGACTAGAAAAATATTGGTCGCTAAATCGATCGCTAAATTACAATCAGCGACCAATTTTAGTGACCAAAGAAATTGATCACTAATAGTGACCAATTTAGCGACCGATAAGATTTTAATACAAGTAACATAAAGTTGGTCGCTAAAATCGGTCGCTATTTTTTAACTTAGCGTCTAAATTAGCAACCGAAATGAGAAAGTAACACTTATGATTTGGTCACAAAATCGGTCGCTATTTTTTACTTTAGCAACCAATTTTGTAACTAATAGAAAAATAAGCTAAAAAAGATTGGTCGCTAATGGTGCGGATTTTAGAATATCCACAAACTAATTGGCAAATGCATCGGGTCGCACCAAGTAGTACCTCAGGTGAATGAAGGTCGATCCCACGAGGATTGATAGATTGAGAAACAATAGTCGAATGATTCCTTAGTCAGGCAAGCAGAAAGTGATTGTTTTGGGGTTCAAAAGCATTAAATAGCAACTCAGAGAATAGAAAACACAAACAGTGAGAAAGTGATATAAAAGATATGAAATAAGGTAGTTAAGATTTTGGAGATATTTACTTTTTCGGATTAAGTTTTCTTACCAACTATTTTAATCATGCAAGATTCATTTCACGGCAAACTATCAATGACTAAACCCTAATGTCTTAGTGATTTAGTCTCCTCTAACCTAGTTAACCGCCAATGTCTTGGTTACTTAATTTCGATTAGAGGGTGAGGTTCAATTCTAGTTTATGGCCACAAAAACCCTAATTACCCAAAACTAAGAGGATTATATGTCACGTATTCCAATTAGTTCAAGTAATTAGCAATTTAGGAGGAATTTGCTTTCAAGCTGTTGTTCAAGAGAGATAACTCTTTCAAGAATCACAAGAACACATATAGAATAAGGGCTATACTATCGTTATACCCAGATTCATAAGATGAAGAATGAAAGCAATCCTTGAAACTGAATCAATACATTAATTAAAATAGAAAAGCAACAGTCTTAATTCATAGAAATAAACAGAGCTCCTAACCTTAACCAAGAAGGTTTAGTGGCTCATGCTTTAGAGAGAAAATAAGGGTTCAGAAAATTGTGAAAGTGCGGAAGTGCGAAGATCCCCCAGAAGGGTGAATCTTTTTCCTTTTATATCTAACCTAATTTGATTTGAAACTAAAATAAAATAATAAATGCTAAAACTAAAAGATATTGTTTGTAAATAAAAATTACAAAAATAAAAGATAAGATAATAATTAAGAGATAAATCCACTAAAGATACTTCATTGACGAGGGATTTGGTTCGGATTGCTGGCGTTAAACGCCAAGCTGGCGTTTAGTGCCCTTGAAGCTAACGTAGCCAGCTTCCCAACGAATCCGAGTTGTTAGCGCTAAACGCTAGTTTGGCGTTTAGCACCCAAGGAGGATAGCTCTAAATCTTCTCCTTTTTGCACAAAACTTTGTCAAATTGCTCCGAATTTCACCTGAAATAAATAAAAATACTAAAACACTCAAAGCAGCATCTAAAGTGGATTTTAACACTAGAATATAATAAAAGTTAATAAATTCTAACTAAAACTGACTAGAAAACAAGGGAAAAATAGGGTACAGATGCTCACGCATCACAACACCAAACTTAAACAGTAGCTTGTCCTTAAGCAACTAAAAACACTATATGACTGAAAAAAGAAAATGCCTAGGACTTGAGTGTTCGTTTAAGCTCATGTCTAGTTACTGAGTGGGGCTAAAGACACTCTAGTTCTGAATAGATTTGGCATGTCATTATCCTTTGAAGCTCATAAATATTGATATCCTTCAGCACTAGAACTCGGATAATATTATGGATTCTCTTTCTTCTTGAAGCTCTAATTGATCCTTGAACACACCTTTTTCTTATCTTTTTTTTGGTGCTTTGCACCTTGAGCCTAAGTGTTTTGTCTCAGCTTAGCTTGACACAAGAACACAACAAGCACTTAATTGAGGAACTCCTCGATTTTTAATTTTTCTTTTAACTTTCTCTCGGTTAGTGGTGCTCAGAGCCTTTGGCATACTCCGTAATTGCATTTGATCACGACTCTTGGTGCTCTGCCTCAAGGGTTACTTAACACATTCACACCACAAGCATATGGTTAGGAAAAACCACTCTTTTGAGCTTTATATCAATTTTGACCCTCCTAACCATTGATGCTCAGAGCCTTGGACCTTACTTTTTATTTACTTTTTTCTTTTAGCTATTTGTTTTGCTTCAAGGATCAATGTTCAACTTTGGGAGAATCCATAATACTTCTCTAAGTTCTTGTACCTCAAGAACCAACACTCTTTACTTCAAAATCAAATATGCACTGTTCAGTTCATGCATTCAGAATCAGAGATAACACCACCACATCAACGTAATCAGAATAATCTCATAATATATAACTCAAGTCTCATGCATTTTACTACTTCTTTTATTTTTCTTTTGATTTTTCAAGCTCAATGAGCAATACATGAGACATCTTTCAAAATAAGCATAAAATATAAAAATAAATCACTAGACTAGAAAACAACAAAAGACTACGAATGATCATGCAAAGACTCAAACAGATAACATAAAACAAGATAAAATACTGAAAAAACAGAAAAGAAATAAAGCAAAAGGTAATGAAACTCAACCACCTCAGTCATGGTGGCTACTACTCCCTCTTGGGAACCCTCTCTGGCATTTCAGCTCATCTATGTCGCGCCTCTGCCTCAGCTGCTCTTCCTCTAGATGATGGAGGAAGGCTGAGTGGTCCTGGTGCTCAATCCTTAACTGATCTACAAAAGACGTCAACTGCCCAATGGATGTGGTCAAATGATCCCAGTAGTCATGGGAAGGGAACTAGAATCCCTGAGGCATCTCTGGAAGTTCTTACGGAGGAGGTAGAACTGGCTCCTGTGGTAGTAGTGCATGCCCAAGCTCCCTAGCATGCTCTATACCCCTCCTAGTGATTAATTTGTCAACCTCAATCGGGGTATCTCCATCAATACGAACTCCAACTGCCTCACAGAGGCGGAAGATAAGATGAGAGAAGGCTAATATAGCAGAGGAGGAGGCCTTCGCGGCTAAGCGATACAGCTCCTGAGGAATCACGCAATGAACCTCCACCTCATTGCCGAGCATGATGCAATGGATCATCACTGCTCAGTCCACTGTAAACTCGGACCGGTTGCTTGTGGGGATGATGGAGCGTTGAATAAACTCCAACCATCCTCTAGCAACCGGCTTTAGGTCATGCCTACCCAACTGGTATGGCAGACCTCTGGCATCCCTCCTCCACTGAGCTCCGGGGAGATATATGTTTATGAGGATCTAGTCGAGCCTCTAGTCAGTGATGACCCTCTGAGTGTAAGAATGAGGGTCCTCTCTGGATGATGGCAGCTACAGTGCTTTCCTCACACTCTTAGGACTGAACTCCATGATCGCCCCTCTAACTGTAGTGCGCCAGTTCTTCGGGAACGGGTTCACGCCTTGTGCATGCTTGAAAGTCACCCAAGCGTTAGCGTAGAACTCCCTAACCAAAAGTATACCCACTTTGGTCACAGGTTGGTCAGAACTTCCGAACTCTGTCTCAGAATCTACTCCCGGATTTTCGGGTATTTGATGAGTGCATATTGTATACGCTTTTTGGCGTCATTTTCATATAGTTTTTATTATGTTTTGTTTAAGTTTTATTATATTTTCACAGGTTTTAGTGCAAAATTCATATGTTTGGATTCTACTTTTATTTGTTGTGTTTTATGACGATTTCAGGTATTTTCTGGCTGAAATTAAGGAGTTTTGGCAAAGTCTGATTTAGAGACAGAGAAAAGACTGCAGATGCTGTCAAATTCTGACCTTCATACACTCGAAGGATCATTTTTGGAGATACAGAAGTCTAAATGGCACGCTCTCAACGACTATGAAAAACTAATATCTAGGGCTTTCCAAAAATATATAATAGTCCATACTTTGCTTTGGAAATGAAGGCCTAAAATTGGCGTTCAACGCCCAAAAGGGAGCAGCTGGCATCCAACGACCATTCAGGAGTCCAAAGCTGGCGTTGGATGCCCAAAAGGGAGCATCAACTTGTGGCTTCACTCAAGCTCAGTCCAAACTCTCCCCAAGTGGGCCCGGAAAGTGGATTTTCACACTACAAGACTAGTTTATCTTATTTTTGTAATTCTTAGTTATCAGATTAGTATATATAAGAGGAGATCATCCTTGTTTAGGATCCTCTTCCCCCACTTTTACATTCGAACATTACCTTTTGTAAGTTATGAGTCACTACCTCCTAGGTTAAAGTTAGGAGCTCTGCTGATTCTTATGGATTAATAATATCACTATTCTATTTCAATCTATGCTTGATTCCATTTTAAGATGTATCTTTGTTCTTTATCCTAATGAATTGGGAGTGTAACTTGACCATCATCCCTATTCACATGGATTCTTGTGAGTCCTTAACGGGATAGTACTGAACCACAAGTTTGATTATACATCTCTTAGACGACTAATCCACGACTTCGTTGGGGACTTCTCGAGACATCAGTTCAGCCGAGGTACGGGGCGATTAAGGCCTTTGCGGTATAGGCTAGAACCAAGATGCAACATTCTCTGATTCGGAAGATTCAACCTTGTATGTGGCGAGTAGGATCACCAAGGGAATAAACTGCTAGAGCTTCACCCACAGTTTAGATTGGATGACTGCTGACCCAGCGTTTGATCTGAAGCAGAGGAGATTAATGACCACTGACTCGGCATTAATCATACAGCCTTCCATGGAATGAATCAATCAGAAGTTGGAGTAGATGGTGAGAAAGGTTGATCCAGAAGGAAGAAGCATCTCCGAAGCCTCAACTATTCTATCATCACTGATTTCACACTTATTCAGTAATGTTTTATTTATTTAATCTATTTTATGCATTTTTCGTGACATCTATCTTCTTTTCTAATCACCTGAATAAGATCTGCAAGATAGCCATTGCTTGTTCAAACCAACAATCTCCGTGGGATCGACCCTCACTCACCTGAGGTACTACTTGGACGACCCGGTGCACTTACCGGTCTATCTGTGCGAATATTGCGGAGTCAATTTCATGCACCAAGTTTTTGGCGTCGTTGCCGGGGATTGTTTGAGTTTGACAAACTACCAGATTATCTTGTTGCTTAGATTATGTACTTTTTACTATTTTGTTTTGTGTTTTTTGTTTTCTTTTAAAAAAATTTTTCAAAACCTTTTCTTTTCTTTATTAATCTTTGTCTTTTGTGTGAGTCTTTTGTTCTTGTTCTTATTACAAGTTCGAACTTTCCTATTTTTTCCAAAAATTTTCAAAAATTATGTCTTTTGTTTGAGTCTAGTGTCAGTTCGTAAGTTTGGTGTCATTTGCGTGTTCTTTATTTTCTTTAAATTTTCGAATTGTTCTTGAGTGTTCTTGTTGGTATTCAAGTTGTCCTTGTTTCTTTTGTTATTTTGATCTTAAAATTTTTAAGTTTGGTGTCTTTTGGTGTTTTACTTTTTAATTGTTCGAAAAATTAGTAACCTTTGATCTAAAAATTTTAAGTTTGGTGTCTTTTAGTTGTTTTTCTCTTTCTTCATTAATTCAAAAAAATAAAAAATATTTCTATTATCTTTACTCAAATTTTTGAAAATCTTGTGTAATTTTCTTATCTTGATTTAAAAATTTTTAAGTTTGGTGTTTTCTTGTTAGTAAAGTTTAAATTTTGAATTTCAAATCTTATCTTTCATATCTTTTGCAAATTTTTATCTTATCTTTTTATCTTTCTCTAAATTTCAAAAATCTTATCTTATCTTATTTCAAATTCAAATTTTAAAAACTCAATTTCAAATTTCAAAATTAAATATTTTTCAAAAATCAAATTTCAAAACTTTTTAAATCTTACTATCTTTTCAAATCTTTTTCAAATCTTCACCATATCTTATCTTTTCAACTTATCTTATCTTATTTCAATTTCAAAATTTTTAAAATCAAATCTTTTTCAAATCTTCTATCTTATCTTATTTTCAAATCTTTCTTAATTAGTTACTTGTTTTCTCTTTCCTCTTTTTCTAAGCTTCCTAACTAATTCCCCTCTCTTCGATTTTCGAAAACTTCTTACCTCTTTCTTTCTCTTCTTTTTCGAAAATCACTTATTTAATTTTTTAAATCTTTTTAATCAATTATTTATCTTAGTTTTTAATTTTCTTCTTTTTTTCGAATTTAATTAATAAATAAAAATAAAAATAAAAATATTTTAATTTCCCTTTTTACTTCTTAATATCCAATTTCTCCTACCTTTCTTCACCATAAACTCAAATGGGAATGAATAGTTTAGAAGAACTTTAGGGTCCTATATGGCACCCATTCCTGTACTCGGCTGATGAGACTTCTATAAAAGGAGAGGTTAAGGCAATATCTACTGAGTCTAACCCTCCAGAACAAAATGGCCCATTGACTCAGCTGCTACACGCCCTTGCACAACAGTTGCTGGAATTGCAAGAGGCTTTGTGAGAAACTCAGACTTCCAACAGGAATATGGAAGCACAGTTGAGTCAAACCAGGCAGCAATTATCTAAACAGATAAAAGAAGAATGTCAGGCTATTCAACTGAGGAGTGGGAAAACATTAAACACCCAACCTCAGTACAAAAAGAAACCAGGAGAGGAGCAGCTGATAGAAGGTAACCAAATTGCAGCCCAAGACACCTTTGAGGGCATTGAACACCCAGGGAGGAATGTCATTAGCGTTCAATGCCAAGACAGGGGCAGCACTCTTGGCATTGGACGCCCAAGAGGGGACAATATTTCCGGCGTTGAACGCCAGGGAGGGGGCAGCAACCCTGGCGTTAAATGCCCAAAAGAGAATAGTGTTCCTGGTGTTAAACGCCAGGAAGGGGGTAACAAGGGTGTTGAACGCCCAAACAGGGATGATCAGATACATACAAGTGCTGATAAAACCCCTCCTAAGCAGGCCAATAAACCCCCTTCTAATTCTGTAGGCATTCAACCTACATTAACTAAAGTTGATGAATACAGGGCCAAGATGCCATATCTTCAGAAACTCCATCAAGTGGAAAAGGATAAACAATTTATCCGCTTTGCGGATTATCTCAAGACACTTGAGATCAAGATACCTTTTGCAGAGTCTCTTGAGCAGATACCTTCTTATACCAAGTTCATGAAAGACATCTTAAGTCATAAGAAGGATTGGAGAGAGGCAGAAACAGTCCTCCTCACTGAAGAATGCAATGCAGTAATCCAATAAAGTTTACCAGAGAAACTCAAAGACCCTGGGAGCTTTATGATACCCTGCACCCTAGGAGATGCCTGCACAAAGACAGTCCTATGTGATCTTGGAGCAAGTATTAACTTAATACATGCATCATTAATAAAAAGACTCTGTTTAACTCACGAAGTTAAACCAACCCACATATGTTTTCAACTTGTTGATGGTTCTGTTAAACTTCCATCAGGAGTGATTGAGGACATGATTGTTAGGGTTGGACCTTTTGCTTTCCCCACAGATTTTGTGGTACTATAAATGGACGAGCACAAGAGTGCAACCCTCATTCTAGATCCTTCCTAGTCACAGGACGGACCCTCATTGACGTTCAGAAAGGGGAAGTAACCTTGAGAGTCAATGAGGATGAGTTTGTGATAAATGCTGTTAAAGCCAAGCAGCATCCAGACACTCCAGAGGAATGCATGAGTATTGATATCATTGATTTCCTGATGGAAGAAGTGAATATGGCTGAGAGATTCGAAGAAGAGTTGAACGACATCTTTTATGATGCTCAGCCTAATTTAGAGGAACCAGAGGAAATAAAGGAGCCTTTGAAAACTCCCAAGGAAGAGGATAAGCCTCTTAGACTCGAGCTCAAGCCATTACCATCATCCTTGAATTATTCATTTCTAGGAGATGGAGATACTTATCCTGTGATTATAAGCTCTGCCTTAGAACCACAGGAAGAAAAAGCACTAATCCAAGTGCTAAAGACACACAAGATAACTCTTGAGTGGACAATAAGTGACCTTAAGGGCATTAGCCCAACCCAATTCATGCATAAAATCCTACTAGAAGATGATGCCAAACCAGTGGTACAACCACAAAGGCGAATAAATCCAGCCATGAAGGAAGTGGTGCAGAAGGAAGTCACAAAATTATGGGAGGCTGGGATTATTTATCCCATTTCTAACAGCCCCTGGGTGAGCCTTGTCCAAGTTATTTCCAAAAAAGGAGGCATAACAGTGGTTCATAATGAAAAGAATGAACTGATTCCCACAAGGACAGTTACAGAGTGGCGTATGTGCATTGACCACAGGAGCCTCAATAATGCCACCAGAAATGATCATTTTCCTTTGCCATTTATAGACCAAATGCTGGAGAGACTGGCAGGTCATGCATTCTACTACTTTTTGGATGGCTATTTAGGTTATAATCAAATTGCAGTAGATCCTCAAGACCAAGAAAAGACAGCATTTACATGCCCATATGGTGTGTTTGCTTATAGGCGGATGCCATTTGGCCTGTGCAATGCACTTGCCACCTTTCAAATGTGTATGCTCTCCATCTTCTTTGATATGGTGGAGAAATTCCTTGAAGTGTTCATGGATGACTTCTCCATCTTTGGAGACTCATTTAACTCCTGCCTTGGCCATCTGGCCCTAGTTCTCAAATGGTGCCAAGAGACAAACTTGGTTTTAAACTGGAAAAAATGCAACTTCATGGTGACTGAATGGATTGTTATTGGGCATTAGATTTCGAACAAGGGAATAGAAGTGGATCAAGCTAAGGTGGAGGTGATTGAGCGATTACCACCACCAACTAATGTTAAGGCTATCAGAAGTTTTCTGGGCCATGTAGGATTCTACAAGAGGTTTATAAAAGATTTTTCCAAAATTACAAAACCCTTATGCAACTTATTAGCTACTGACACTCCGTTTGTCTTTAACTAAGAGTGCCTGCATGCCTTTGAAACTCTGAAGGCTAAGTTTATCACTGCATCGGTCATTTCTGCTCCCAACTGGGACCTACCATTTGAAATGATGTGTGATGCCAGTGACCATGCCATTAGCGCAGTTCTGTGGCAGAGACATGACAAGCTTCTGCATGTCATTTATTACGCCAGTCATGTCCTAAATGAGGCACAAAAGAACTACACTACAACAAAGAAGGAATTACTTGCAGTGGTTTATGCCATTGACAAGTTCAAATCCTATTTAATAGGATCCATGGTCATTATCTACACTGACGATGCTGCTCTCAAATATCTACTCACCAAGCAGGATTCTAATCCCAGGCTGATAAGATGGGTACTACTCTTGCAAGAGTTTGATATAGAAATCAGACAAAAAATGGTCAGAAAACCAAGTGGCAGACCACTTGTCTTGGATTGAACCAGTAGAAAGGACATCTCCTCCCTCTACTGAGGTGTCTGATACCTTCTTGGATGAGCAACTCTTTGCCATCCGGACGATACCTTGGTTTGCAAATATTGCAAATTACAAGGCTATAAGATTCATCTCCAAGGAATACAATAGGTAGCAAGCCCGAAAACTCATTCATGATGCGTGATACTACTTGTGGGATGAACAATATCTCTTTAAGAGATGCTCGGATGGGATAATCCGCCACTATGTGTCTGAAGAAGAGGCACATAAAATCCTATGGCACTGCCATAGCTCCGATTATGGAGGACACTTTGGAGGAGAGCGAACAGCCACTAAAGTCCTCCAAAGTGGTTTCTACTGGCCCACAATCTTTAAGGATTCCTGAGAGTTTGTCCGTTATTGTGACAATTGCCAAAGGACTGGCAATCTCCCTTATGGTCACGACATGCCTCAACAAGGAATCCTAGAGATTGAGCTGTTTGATGTATGGGGTATAGACTTCATGGGTCCTTTCCCACCTTCATACTCAAACACCTATATCCTCGTGGCAGTGGATTATGTGTCTAAATGGGTTGAAGTTATCGCGAATCACCCACGAATGACACTAGAGTAGTGATGAAGTTCCTCCAGAAGAATATTTTCAGTAGGTTTGGTGTCCCTCGGAAACTGATCAGTGATAGAGGAACTCATTTCTGCAACAAGCAGCTGGACTCTGTGCTGAACTGATATGGAGTTTGCCACAAAGTGGCCACCCCATATCATCTATATACAAATGGGCAAGCTAAAGTCTCAAATAGAGAACTAAAGAGAATCCTGGAAAGAACGGTGAATACCTCTAGAAAGGATTGGGCAAGAAAGCTTGATGATGCTCTCTGAGCATACAGAACAGCTTTCAAGACACCTATAGGAATGTCACCATATCAGTTAGTGTATGGGAAGGTGTGCCACCTGCCAGTGGATTTGGAACACAAGGCTTACTAGGCAATCAAACTCCTAAACCTTGATGCAAAAGCAGCAGGAGAGAAACGGTTGCTGCAGCTAAATGAGTTGGATGAATTTCGACTTGCTGTATTTGAAAATGCAAAGATTTATAAAGAAAGGGCCAAGAAGTGGCACGACAGAAAGAAAAAGCTCAATTCACGTTGGACAGGACCTTTCCTGATCACTAATGTATCACCTTATGGTCATATAGAACTCCAGAGTAATTACTCTGATAAAAGATTTACTGTTAATGGCCAAAGAGTGAAACATTACTTGGGTGGTGAAGTTGAGCAAGAGAAATCCATCCTGTTGCTAACATGAGCGCAGTAAAGTCTAGCTAGACGACAGTAAAGAAGCGCTTGTTGGGAGGCAACCCAACCATAATTAAAGTTATATCTGTTTTCATTAAGTTTATTTCAATTATATCAGTTTGATTTTCATATTTGTTTCTTTAGGTTTGTGATCATGTGCAGTAGTTAAAACAGTAGCAAAGACAATCAGAGCTAAAAACAAAACACCTTAGGGAAAGCCCCTTGCTAGCGTTGAACGCCAGACAAGAGGGAAGGAGGGTCATTGAACGCCCTCAAGAAGTAGTAAGACTGGCGTTGAATGCCAGCCAGGAAATACTGGTTGGGCGTCCAACGCCCTCAAAGTGCAGCAAACCTGACGTTGAATGCCAGCCAGAGAGCACTAGCTGGGCGTTCAACGCCCTGAAGGGGAAAGCAAGGCTAGCGTTGAACACCAGCCAGGAGGCACTGTTTGGGCGTTCAACGCCCAGAAGGAGCACACAGTTGGCGTTGAACGCCGAAATAGGGGCATTTTGGGCATTTCAACGCCCTACAAGGGTTGGGGAAGTTTTTAACTTTTTCAAAACATATCTTTTTTAAATCTTATCTTTTTAATCATATCTTCTAAACAAGATTCTTTCAACCATCATATTTTAATTTCAAATTCCTTTCAAATTTAAAATCTTTCTTAATTCTTTTCTCAAATCTTTTTCAAAATTTCGTATCTTTTGCAATTCTTTTTCAAATCTTTTATTAAAACTTTAAAATCTTTTTCATACCTTCTATCTTATATTTTTATCTTTTTTTATATCTTTTGATGATTAAACAAATTTTAAAACTTATCTTTTTTCTATCTTTTATCAAAGTGTGAATCATATCTTCTTTATCTTTTATCTAATTAATTTCGAAAAAAACCACCCTCCCATCCCTATCTATAACATTCGCCCCACACACTCCCTCATCCACATTCCATTCGAATTTTTCTCCCCCTCTTTGTCTTCTTTCTATTCTTTTGCTCAAGGACGAGCAAACCTTTTAAGTTTGGTGTGGAAAGAGCCTTGCCTTCTCACTCCATTCGAATTCCATGGCTCCAAAAAGTGGAAAATCCACTTCAAGAAGCAAGAAAGAAGACAACCAAATAGTTACTTTCAAACCTTTCAGATTTTATACCAAGTAGCATGAAGAACATTATTACAAAATAATGTGCAAGAGGACAGTGTTCCCAAAAGCCAAATTCGAATTAAAAGAAGATGAGTACCCGGAGATCCAAGAGCAGATTTAAAAAAGGGGCTGGGAAGCCCTAGCCGTCCCTGAGACCAATGTTAGATCAACAATGATCCATGAATTCTATGCGAATCTGTGTATGAAAAATAAGCAAAAGAAAGATGGACAAGGGTTCCATACTTTTCGCACCATGGTCAGGGGTAAGACTCTCTATTTTCATCTTGACAAGGTGAGAGAGATCTTTAAATTACCTCCACAAAGGGATGACCCAGAATCCTTTAATAGGAGGGTGGTAGCTAATCCCAAGTTGGATCAGATTCTATAACACATATGTCTACCTGGAACTCAATGGATTAATCACACAAAAGGTAAACCAAACCAACTGAGAAGATTGGGTCTCAAACCAGTTGCTAGGGGTTGGCTGAATTTCATTGGGCGTTCCATACTCCTGACTAGCAACCACTCTGAAGTCACCATCAGAAGGGCTGTGATGATTCACTATATCATGATGGGGAATGAGGTGGAAGTCCACCAATTAATCCCCTTTGAGCTATACAAGGTTACAAACAGGATGTCAATTCAAGCCAAGTTGGCCTATCCAAACTTTATCTTTTGCTTGTGCAAGGAGGCTGGAGTCCTGATTAACAGAGACTTATTTATCCCAGCAAAAAGCCCAATCACCAAACAAGTAATGGAAAGCGCTAGACTACCAGATGACCAACCCAAAATGAAGAAGCCTGATCCTTTTCAAACACAAGAGATCCCTTCAATTGAATATTGGACCCAGTTGGAAGCATCTGTTGCACAATTGCAAACTACCTTGGATCAATTAAGAGAGGAGCCTAACGCCAACCATGACTAAGGTGGTTGAGTTCCACCTCCCTATTTCTGTGCCTATTCTAATTACTATTTCTTATGTTTAGATTTACATGATCACTAGTAGCATTTAAGTTTTATTTAAGTTTTTGTCTTTTAATTTAAGAATTGCATGAGCATTATTAGGATTTAAGTTTCTATTTTCTTTTTTCCAATAAGATTTAAAATATCCCTCTTATCATCTCATTGAACTTGAATAAAATTTGATTTTTTAGAAGTAGTAAATATACTTGAATTTTGAGTTATATAATAAGAATAGTACAATTATGTTGATGTGGTAGCATTGATTTTACTTTCTAAATTCATGAATGAACAGTGCATATTTGATGTTGGAGTTAAGAATGTTGGCTCTTGAAAGAATGATGAAAAAAGAGAAGTATTATTGGTAATTTAAAAAATCCAAAAATTGATCCTTGAAGCAAGAAAAAGTAGCAAAAAAAAAATAAAACAAAAAAAATATATGTATATGAAAAAAAAACAAGAAGCAAGCAGAAAAAGAAAAAGCCAATAGCTTTTTAAACCAAAGTGGCAAGAGCAAAAAGCCAATAGCTCTTTAAACTAAAAGGCAAGAGCAAAGGATCCAAGGCTTTGAGCATCAATGATTAAGAGGGCCTAAAAGAGACAAAATCTTAGCCTAAACAATTCAAATGAGATGCTTCCCTAACTATATGCTTGTGGTGTGAAAGTGTCAAGTGAAAAGCTTGAGACTGAGCAGTTAAAGTCGTGATCCAAAGCAAAGAGTGTGCTTAAGAACTCTGGACACCACTGTCTGGGGATTCTAGCAAAGCTGAATCACAATCCTAAGGGGTTCACCCAGTCGAGTGTTTGTGGCGTTTATGTATCCAGTGGTAATATGGGAAAACAAAGCGCTTAGGGTCACGGCAAGACTCAAAAGAAGCTGTGTTCAAGAATAAAAAGAACTAAACTAGGAGAATCAATAGTATCATCTGGATTCTAAGTTCCTAAAGATGCCAATTATTCTGAGCTCCAAAGGAAAGTGAGATGCCAAAACTATTCAGAAGTGAATAGCTACAAGTCCCGCTCATCAAATTAAAACTAAGCTTCATTAAAAACTCTGAGATTTATTGTATCATTCTCTTCTTTTTAATCTTATTTTATTTTTGGTTGCTTGGAGACAAGCAACAGTTTAAGTTTGGTGTTCTGATGAGCGGATATTTTATACGCTTTTTGGTATCATTTTCATATAGTTTTTATTGATGCGCGAAAAATTTTTTTCACGTATAACCGGCAAGTATACCGGGTCGTATCAAGTAATAAAAACTCACATGAGTGAGGTCGATCCCACAGGGATTGAAGGATTGAGCAATTTTAGTTTAGTGGTTGATTTAGTCAAGCGAATCAAGTTTGGTTGAGTGATTTGTGCTTTGCAGAAGTCTAAATTGCTTGAAATGTAAAGGGAGAGGGGTAGAGTGCAGTAAATTAAAGAGCAGGGAAGTAAATGTGCTGAATCTTAAAGAACAAGTAAATTAAATTGTAGAAACTTAGATTGCAAGAAATGTAAATGACTGAATCTTAAAGTGCAAGAAATGTAAATTGCTTGAATGATAAAAGGGAATTAGGAAGTGGGATTGCAGAAATTAAACAAGCAGAAGTAAATTGCAACAAAACAGAAGAGTAAAAGATGAATTAAAACAAAGTAGATCTAGACAGCAAAGTAGAATTGCTTGAGAAATTAAAACAGAAAGTGGTGCTTAATTTGCAGCAAAGTAAAAAGAAGTTGAAGATCTCAGGAGTGGAAGAGACTAGATAACAAGTCTAGATCTCAAATCCTTCCTTGATCCAACAAGAACAATTGCAAAGGAAATAAGGAAAAGCAAATTGCGGACAGAGTAGAGGAAGAAGAAGATGCAGTGAAGTAAACAGAAATGAAATTCAATTATGCAGAAAAGTAAACAAGAGATCTCAAGGTGAGATTGAAACAGAAGTTCTTCAATTCTCCACCCAAGATCCAAAGCAATGAAATTAAAGAGTGCTCAAGCAAGAACAAGGAAGAAGAGAGATCAATTCTCCTTCCCAATTCTTTGAAAATAAAAGTTCAAAGTTAAAATGTAAGTAAAAAGGAAAAATTCCAAATGAAGTCTAGAGGTTCTAAGGTAAAGGAAAAAAGGTCCTAATTACATCAAACTAACTCCTATTTATACACTTTCTATTCTTGGATATTGGAATTTGGATGGGCTTTTGATTTGGTGAAGGAATGAAGTAAGTTGGAATTTTAAATTTCAATTTCAGCCCAAATGCATCTCCCAGGGGAATGCTCAGCTCACAAAGTGAGCTGAGCTTTGTGCCTTGCATAGCGTGTCTTGTTGGTTGGGAAGCATCAGGGGAGAGCTCAGCTCACTTTGTGAGCTGAGCACTAGTGTCTTGGTGCCAATTTTGTGCGCGCCTTGTGCTCCCAGGACCGTGTCAAATGTTGCGCTTCATGCACCAAGGGCCTTGTCAATTTTGTGCGTGCCTCACTCCCTGGCCGTGTCAAGATGTGCCCCCATGCATCAAGGAGTAGCGCTCAGTGAGCTGAGCTTTGGTGCATCCAAGGAAAGGTCCTTGGTTCGAAACTTGGAGGAAGCATGCGTTGGAGCTTTTCCTTGGTTTTCTTGTGATGCCTTGCTTCCTTTCTTCCTCATGGTGGTGAGTTCGAACCTTGAGGAGTGCATTTGGCCATTTTTTGCTTATTTTCCTTTGTGAGTAGCGCCTCCCCCATCCCCCTTGGTCATGAGTTCAAGTCTTGGAGCATGCATTTGCAAAACATTTTCCTTGAATTTTTCCTCTAGCGCTCTCGATAGTGCTCACTTTGTGAGCTGAGCTTGGTTCCTCATTTCCTTATTTCTTGGCCTTGTGTTGTGCTCAGCTCACAAAGTGAGCTGAGTTTTGTGCCTTGGTCTCCTGGGAGTGAGTGTAGTGCTCACTTAGTGAGCTTTGGAGAGAGCTTCATGGTTTGTTGCACTACACTTCCTCCTTTCTTGGCCACACTTTCTATTCCTTGAACCACGCTTCTTAGGCCACGCTTTTCTTCTTTTCTTCTTTTCTTCACCTACAATTAATCAAAACAACCAATCAAAGTATCACCAAATTCACAAGGTTTATAAATCATTAAAAATCAATTAAATTTAGCTTAAACCTCATGATTTAGCATCAATTTTATGGTGGTTGTTTGATTCAAAGAAGTCATGCATTGTCATTCCAAATTACTTACTTAGGATGCAAGAAAGTGCATAAAACCAAATGAAAAATAAAGAAAAAGGCTAGTAAAACTAGGCTAAGATGACTTGTCATCACAACACCAAACTTAAAACTTGCTTGTCCCCAAGCAATCATAAAACATAAGAGAAGATAGAACGAAATAGATAAGTATATATGTTCTTATTAGGCAGATAGTTGAACTTGGTCTATGGGGCTTTATGCAGATCAAAAGTAGCTCATTTATTACTTGCTGTCAAAACAAACAATGTTCCTTTAAAGGTTCACTAAGGTTGCTGCTATGAATCCTCACTTTTTGCTCATTTCCCTTGTCAGCTTTTCTTCTTTCTTTTGCATTACAGAACTTATTTCTTATTGAAGGCTTGGTGTCAAATGTTGCAGTGGCTTTTGGCCTTATTTTACTCAAAATTTCTTCACCACAGACACATGGCTCACTTTGTTCTTCCTAGGATCATTGATGCCCAGCATCTCTTTGGATCACTAACTGTTTTGTAGCTAGGTTGCTCTTTATTGTGGACTTTCAGTTGGCAATCCCAAATCAGTTGATCTAAGTTGCCAAGTTTCAAAATACTCCTTAGAACTTACTTGTCCAAGCATATCCTAGTACACAAACACCACAGGCATATGTCCTAGGGTCCAAGCTATTGGTGTCTAGCCTTATTGTTTTTCTCTTAGCCAACTTTTGGCTTCTTTTTTTTTTCTTTCTCTTTTCTTTGTTTTGATTTATTTTCAAGGGACTTTCAATAATTGAGAGATCACAGCAGCAGACTAGCTTAGGCTTTAAGTAACAAGTCATTTTGCAGCATTTATTCTATGAGCTAACAAGTCATTCAAACACACACCACCACTAACTTTCATTCTAACTTCTGTGACATTGAACAATTACTTTTCTAAATCAAACATCTTTCTTTTATTCAAACAGCAAGGGGGAACAAAACAAAGTTTTCAAGGCAGTAAGTGACAACAATTATTATGCAAATGACTTTTTTAAGCAAAAAGGAATGCATGCTACACAAAGAACAATTGGAGGTATATCATGTTTCAGATATACATCTTCCTTATTTACTTAGAAATTATGAAAGAACTTTACCACCTTCTAGTTGTCTTATTCTTGGTTATTGCTGGATTCTCCCCTCTTCTTCTTTCTCGTCCAGAGCTTGGTATAGTCCTGAATTTCTTCACTCGGACACCTTCTGTCCCAGACAGGATCTATGAGGCTTGAAAGCCCCACTGCCTCCAATCTTTGATACATCCTATCCGTATAATGCTGGGTTCTTGCCTTCTGTTGGTCTCTTAAGTCTTGGCACTGCTCAAATGGTTTGATTCGTGAATTTAGTCATGGCATACAGCGGGTCAAATACTCCAATTTTGCTTATGTATCTTCATAATGCTCTATTCGCTGCACTTGTCTAGTTTCTCCAATGGTATGATGAACATTCTTCCACTGGTACAAGTTGTGAGTATATTCCCCATATTTGGCCTGGCTCAGATACAATTTATCAATTGATTCTCGGAGTTCTGTCGATTGTTCCTTTTGTCCTTCAAGAATCTTTGCTTGAAATTCTTGTTGTTGGTCCATCGATTGTTGATGCCAGCTTTCTAATCTTACCTCCATTCTGTGCTGCCAAGCTTCATTTTGCTCCTTGTCTTTCAAGTATTGCTCCCGGTGCTCTAGATATTACTCTTGGTACCTTGAATATTGCTCTTGTGCTATCACATTTTGCTGTGATATTTCCTCAAGAACTCTTTGTAGTTGACTCATGTCTATGGTACCATGAGCTTGTTCTCCTCCCTCCTCTGCTCTTCTTCTTCTTTGGGGCCCTTCTTCTTGATCATCATCCTCAGCAGTTCCCTCCATGGTTTTCTTTGTTATTCCTGCTCCTCTTCTTACTTTCTCTGTGTCCTCATCCTCAAAGATCACCCCAGCTCTTGTACACAACCTTAAGATTGTGCTCGGATGGCCAAGCCTAGTGGATTTGTTTGTGCTCTCAGCTATCTCTTGAATACTCTCGGCTATGAGTTGTGCAAGGTTGATTTCTCCTCCGTGTAAGATACAGTATAACAAGAGTGCTCGCCTGATTGTGACAGCTGAGGTGTTCCCAGTAGGGAGTATGGATCTCCTTACTATTTCATACCACCCCTTGGCTTCAGGAATGAGATTTATTCTTTTCAATCGGCTTGGGACTCCTTGTGAATCCCTTTCCCAATCTGTACCTTCCAAGCATATACCCTGGAGAATTTCATCAGGATCGTTTTTGTCTTGCAATCTGGCCTCATAGCTGGGCTCTTCATAAGTTATGGTTCTCAGCTTCAAAGCTCTTGTGATAGATGCCGGACTGAAATCCACTTCAGTTCCTCTAACATAGCTTTTGTAAGAGGGGCTTTCTTCACTTTCCTTCACAGCATTTGCATAGAACTCCCTGATCATGAGTGCACTAATTTTGGGGATGGGATCACATAGAAGATCCCACCTCCTTTCCCTATTGATTTATTTCATGATGGGGTATTCTTCTTCTCTTAGCGCAAAGTACCTTTCATGGATGATGTGTTTCTTTTTCATGAACCTATGATATTTCCCTTCATGAAATTGAGATCTAAATCTCTTAGTATCATAGGCAGGGGGTTCGGTCACCATTGGTTCCTTGCCTGGCCTTCTCCTTGAGCTTGATGAAGTCATGAGTGCAATCAAGGAGGTAAAACAAGGGTGGCTTTGAGGTACGGTTTTGTGGTGTTAAGAGGGTGAGAGAGGAAACGTTGTTGTTATGAGAGAGGTGGTGTATATGTATAGAATTGCAAAAGGTGGAGGCAGAGATTTGTGTCTGTAAGGAAAGCTTGTAGGGACTTGTGATGCAAGAGATGTCTCAACTCTTTTATAGGCAAGGAAACAAAAGAGTTGGCCGAAGACCACACTTGGGGAATGATTCGGTCATAGATTGTGAAGGGTGGAGATTGCGTTGAACCACCTAGTGACTTTGTGAGATGAACGGCTTGCATGTTCTCTTGAGGGTTGACAAGGATCCTCCTTCCATTGGTTGCATGGAGTCCGTTCCTCAAGGTGCCTAGCATGCAGATTTTTGCTTTCCAAAGTTGGCACACCTCCCTAGGCACATGTGACCCTTCTCTTGACTTGTCATAACCGTCCCCTTGCCTTGTCTTTGCTTCAGCCTTCTTTTTTTCTAATTAAACAAGAAAGTTATGCTTTAGTCTGCAATTGTAGCACGATGGTGAAAGGAGTGATTGCATTATATATATATATATATATATATATATATATATATATATATATATATTTTTTTTTTTTTATTATTATTATTATTATTAATATTATTATTTTTTTTTATTATGAAAGATCAATTGTGTTCTTTACTCAGTGAACCAAGATTTGGTGAACACCAAACTTGTCTCTTGCTGAGAGATTAATGTTGAAAACAAGCATTTGTCACAATTGATACTTTCATCATAACTTCTAATCCATAAGTTCCTAAAATAGAATAATGCATGATTCATATCTGCATGATTTTGATTGTCTCTTCTCTTTTCTAAACAAAAATTGATCTTTCTTCTAATTGATACATATGCAGACACCAAACTTAATGTTTGGTCATACACTTCATTGAAGTGACTAAGTATATGATCTAAAAGTGTTTGAAAAGTTAGTTTCTGTGTGCTGTTAAGCACACCAAACTTAGAGGTCTGGCATATGTTTCAAAACAATGTATGCATTTGTCAAGTATATTCGAAACCATGCTAAGGTGATCAAAATTTATTGAATTTAAAAGCAGGCAGAAATATTAAATCATGGGTTGCCTCCCATGAAGCGCTCTTTTATTGTCATTAGCTTGACATTGAACCCCCTCTTTTTTGGTGGTTGATGACTGTGATGCCTCAGCTTGTCCCCTCTGACTGTGAGCTTCTTCTTTGTCCCTTGGTGCTCAATTTCCACATGTTCAAGAGAGAGTACTTGGTTAACAGTGTAGTGATCTTCAGTTCCCAGCTGCTGATATATTAGTTGCACCTTGTCACCTTTGGAGAATCCTTCAGTTGGGATTTTTTTATTCTTCCACCCCTTTTTGGTCTTGCTTTTATTCTTCTTCCCTCTTTGTGTTGATCCCTTCTGCTTGCAAGTGGGTTTCATTTTGTGATTCTCCTTCTCAATGACCAACACATCAATGCTTTCTTGCATTTCTTCATTGTTCTGTACAAGTTCTTTTTCTTCTTGCCACACTGCATTGTCTACTTCTCGCTTTGGAAGGTGGCTGCTGATCATTTTGTCAATTCCTGCTTTCCTCTGCAGTTCTTCCTTGGTTGTTTCCATGTCATCTTCTTTTTCATTGATGAACTTTATTGCTTGGAAGACACTCAGGGTGACACTTTCATCATGTAGTCTGAGTGTTAACTCTCCTTTCTCTATGTCTATGATGGCCCTAGCAGTGGCCAAGAATGGCCTTCCCAGTATAATGGAGTCACCATCATCCTCATCCGAATCCAAGATCACAAAGTAAGCAGGGAAAATAAATTTGTCTACTTTGACTAGAAGATTCTCAACTACACCCCTTGGGCATACTACTGATTTATCCACCAATTCTAAAGACATCTGTACTGGTTTCACTTCTTTTATGTGCAGCTTTTTCACTAGAGAGGAAGGCATCAGATTGATACTGGCCCCCAAGTCACACAGTGCCTTATTGATGGTCATACTACCAATGGCACAAGATAGAAAGAAACTCCCAGAATCTTCAAGTTTAGGGGGAAGTCCTTTCTGGATCAATGCTCTACATTCTTCAGTGAGCATGATAGTCTCCTTTTCTTGCCAACTTCTCTTCTTGTTGATTAGCTCCTTCATGAACTTGGCATATAGGGGCATTTTCTCCAGTGCCTCAGCTAAGGGAATATTTATCTCCAACTTCTTGAAAGTCTCAAGGAACTTATGAAAATGTTGATCCTTTGCTTCCTTGTTGAATCTCTGGGGATATGGTAGTGGAGGTACCAAGTTCTTCTCTGCTTGCTACTTTTGTTCCTTGGTTGGCTCTTCAATTACTTCCTTCCCCTTTCTTGGAATTTTTGATTGTTCCTCCTTTTCTTGAGTTTGCTTTGAAGTTTGCTTGCTTGCCATTGCATCATCACCATCGGCTTCCTCTGCGTGTGTTGGCTTTTCCCCCTCTATTGGCCTTTTGCTGTTCTCCATTTGCTTCCTTGTAGTGTCATTGTTACTCATCAATGTTCTCCCACTTCTTAACTATATTGCCTTGCATTCTTCTTTAGGATTTGGAATTGTGTCACTTGGCAGGAAACTTGATGGTCTCTCAACAGAAATCTGCTTGGAGATTTGCCCAATCTGCCTCTCTAGGTTCTTCATGGAAGCTTCATGGTTCTTGGTTGTCATTTCTTGGTGTTTCCATATTTTGTCTATCAAGGTTTCCAAGTTAGTGATTCTTTGAGAGTCATGTGGAATTGGCTGGTTATGGGGTGTTGAGGGTTGATGGTAAGTGTTTTGGTTTGTGGGTTGGTTATTGGATGGATAATGGTTGGAGTTGGGGTGGTTGTTTTGGGGTTTTCTGTAGGGGTTTTGGGTGGTTTGCTGCTGGTTGTTGTTTTGGTTGTTTCTTGAAGTGTTTTTTGATTTGAATTTCTTTGCCAAGGTTGTTGGTTTTGGTTATGGTTATCTCCCCACCTCAGGTTTGGATGGTTCTTCCATGAAGGGTTGTAAGTATCACCATAGACTTCATTTGACCCAGAATTTTGGTTGTGCATGTACTGGACTTGCTCCTGCTGTTGCTCCTCTTGAGTTTCTTCATTTGTTCCCCATGTGGTTGATGGTTGATTGGTGCTTACTGCTGCAACTTGGAGGCTATCAATCCTCTTGGCCATTTGCTCAAATTGTTGTTGAATCTGCTGCTGCATCAATTTGTTTTGAGCTAGGATTGAGTCCACTCCTTCCAACTCCATCACTCCCTTCCTCTGTGATGGTTGGCGTTGCCTTTGGTGAGCGAAAAAATACTGGTTGTTAGCTACCATGTCAATGAGATTTTGAGCTTCTTCTGCAGTTTTTATGAGTTGCAAAGAGCCTCCAGCTGAATGATCCAAGGCCTCTTGAGATTTCAATGTCAAGCCTTCATAGAAATTCTGCAATCTATCCCACTCATTGAACATTCCAGGGGGACACTTCCTGATCAGAGCCTTGTACCTTTCCCATGCCTCATATAATGGTTCAACCTCCATTTGGGTGAATGTTTGTACTTCAGTCTTCAATCTGATAACCCTTTGAGGTGGGTAAAATTTTGCAAGGAATTTGCTCACTAGATCATCCCAATTGTCAATGCTGTCTCTTGGGAAAGATTCCAACCATTGGGTGGCTTTGTCTCTGAGAGAAAATGGAAATAGCAGTAGCTTGTAGCTGTCAGGATGCACTCCATTAGTTTTGACAGTGTCACAAATTCTCAAGAAAGTGGACAAGTGTTGATTTGGATCTTCAAGTGGTCCTCCTCCATAAGAACAATTGTTTTGAACCAATGTGATGAGTTGTGGCTTTAGTTCAAAGTTATTTGCATTAACATTTGGGGTAAGAATGCTACTCCCACAATGTCTAGGATTTGCAAATGTGTAGGAAGCTAAAACTCTTCTCTGTGGTGGATTGTTGTTGTTGTTAGCTACTCCTCCTTGTGAATTAGTTGGAATTGTTGAGTGTTCTTTCATATCTTGGAACTCTTCTTCTTCCGAATCCTCTTCTCCAATAATGTTTTTCCCTCTTTCGGCTCTTCTTAATCTCCTGAGGGTTCTTTCGTCTTGTTCACAAAAGGTTGGTATAGCTCTCATTGTCCCTGACATGCAAACAAGACATAGAAATTAAACAAAACCAGAAAGACAGTAACACTTCAATCCATGATGAAATTGTAGTTAGCTTAAGCAAAAATTCAAACAGTTAGTGGGTTAATCAAAAGTTAAAGAACAGAAAATAAAAATGCTAGATCTAGATCTCCACTTCACTTAATCATTGTCAATCTAATCAATCCTCGGCAACGGCGCCAAAAACTTGATGCGCGAAAAATTTCTTTCACGTATAACCGGCAAGTATACCGGGTCGTATCAAGTAATAAAAACTCACATGAGTGAGGTCAATCCCACAGGGATTGAAGGATTGAGCAATTTTAGTTTAGTGGTTGATTTAGTCAAGCGAATCAAGTTTGGTTGAGTGATTTGTGCTTTGCAGAAGTCTGAATTGCTTGAAATATAAAGGGAGAGGGGTAGAGTGTAGTAAATTAAAGAGCAGGGAAGTAAATGTGCTAAATCTTAAAGAACAAGTAAATTAAATTGTAGAAATTTAGATTGCAAAAAATGTAAATGACTGAATCTTAAAGTGCAAGAAATATAAATTGCTTGAATGATAAAAAGGGAATTAGGAAGTGGGATTGCAGAAATTAAACAAGCAGAAGTAAATTGCAACAAAACAGAAGAGTAAAAGATGAATTAAAACAAAGTAGATCTAGACAGCAAAGTAGAATTGCTTGAGAAATTAAAACAGAAAGCGGTGCTTAATTTCCAGAAAAGTAAAAAAAAAGTTGAAGATCTCAGGAGTGGAAGAGACTAGATAACAAGTCTAGATCTCAAATCCTTCCTTGATCCAACAAGAACAATTGCAAAGGAAATAAGGAAAAGTAAATTGCAGACAGAGTAGAGGAAGAAGAAGATGCAGTGAAGTAAACAGAAATGAAATTCAATTATGCAGAAAAGTAAACAAGAGATCTCAAGGTGAGATTGAAACAGAAGTTCTTCAATTCTCCACCCAAGATCCAAAGCAATGAAATTAAAGAGTGCTCAAGCAAGAACAAGGAAGAAGAGAGATCAATTCTCCTTCCCAATTCTTTGAAAATAAAAGTTCAAAGTTAAAATGTAAGTAAAAAGGAAAAATTCCAAATGAAGTCTAGAGGTTCTAAGGTAAAGGAAAAAAGGTCCTAATTACATCAAACTAACTCCTATTTATACACTTTCTATTCTTGGATATTGGAATTTGGATGGGCTTTTGATTTGGTGAAAGAATGAAGTAAGTTGGAATTTTAAATTTCAATTTCAGCCCAAATGCATCTCCCAGGGGAATGCTCAGCTCACAAAGTGAGCTGAGCTTTGTGCCTTGCATAGCGTGTCTTGTTGGTTGGAAAGCATCAGGGGAGAGCTCAGCTCACTTTGTGAGCTGAGCACTAGTGTCTTGGTGCCAATTTTGTGCGCGCCTTGTGCTCCCAGGACCGTGTCAAATGTTGCGCTTCATGCACCAAGGGCCTTGTCAATTTTGTGCGTGCCTCACTCCCTGGCCGTGTCAAGATGTGCCCCCATGCATCAAGGAGTAGCGCTCAGTGAGCTGAGCTTTGGTGCATCCAAGGAAAGGTCCTTGGTTCGAAACTTGGAGGAAGCATGCGTTGGAGCTTTTCCTTGGTTTTCTTGTGATGCCTTGCTTCCTTTCTTCCTCATGGTGGTGAGTTCGAACCTTGAGGAGTGCATTTGGCCATTTTTTGCTTATTTTCCTTTGTGAGTAGCGCCTCCCCCATCCCCCTTGGTCATGAGTTCAAGTCTTGGAGCATGCATTTGCAAAACATTTTCCTTGAATTTTTCCTCTAGCGCTCTCGATAGTGCTCACTTTGTGAGCTGAGCTTGGTTCCTCATTTCCTTATTTCTTGGCCTTGTGTTGTGCTCAGCTCACAAAGTGAGCTGAGCTTTGTGCTTTGGTCTCCTGGGAGTGAGTGTAGCGCTCACTTAGTGAGCTTTGGAGAGAGCTTCATGGTTTATTGCACTACACTTCCTCCTTTCTTGGCCACACTTTCTATTCCTTGAACCACGCTTCTTAGGCCACGTTTTTCTTCTTTTCTTCTTTTCTTCACCTACAATTAATCAAAACAACCAATCAAAGTATCACCAAATTCACAAGGTTTATAAATCATTAAAAATCAATTAAATTTAGCTTAAACCTCATGATTTAGCATCAATTTCATGGTGGTTGTTTGATTCAAAGAAGTCATGCATTTTCATTCCAAATTACTTACTTAGGATGCAAGAAAGTGCATAAAATCAAATGAAAAATAAAGAAAAAGGCTAGTAAAACTAGGCTAAGATGACTTGTCATCATTTATTATGTTCTATTTAAGTTTTATTATATTTTCATAGGGTGTAGTGAAAAATTCATATTTTTGGATTCTACCACTACAACATTTTAGGCCTATGGCCACGGTTTTTTTGGTCACGGTAAAAAACCGTGACAAAAAAAAGCTATGGTAATGGTTTTTAAAAAAAGGGTGACCATAGAGTACCTATGGTCACGGTTTTTAAAAAAAGGGTGGCCTAAATGGGTCTATGGTCACAGTTTTTGGGGGTGGCCAAAAAGGGTCTATGATCACGATTTTTCAAAAAAGGGTGACTAAAGGGGTCTATGGTCACGGTTTTCGGGGATGACCTAAATATGTCTATGGTCACGGTTTTAGAGGGTGACCTAAAAGGGTCTATGGTCACAGTTTTGGGGGTGGCCTAAAGGGGTCTATTGTCACGGTTTTTAGGGGTGACCAAAAAAGGTCTATGGTCACGGTTTTTCAAAAAAGGGTGACCTAAAAGAGTCTATGGTCACGGTTTTCAAGGGTGACCTAAACATGTCTATGGCCACGGTTTTGGAGGGTGACTTAAAAGGGTATATGTTCACGGTTTTGGGGGGTGACCTAAAGGTATCTATTGTCACGGTTTTGGGGGTGGCCTAAAAAGGACTATGGTCACGGTTTTTCGAAATGGTGGCCTAAAAGGGTCTATGGTCATGGTTTTTCGAAAGGGTGACTTAAAAGGGTCTATAGCCACGGTTTTGGGAGTGACCTAAAAAGGTCTATGGTCACAGTTTTGAAGGGTGACCCAAAAGGGTCTATGGTCATGATTTTACGAAAGGGTGACCTAAAAGGATCTAAAAGGGTGACCTTGGTTCTAACCCTAATCCTAAGCCTAATTACCATACAAGAATATTTTTGTAACAAAATTAAGTTTTGATAGTTTGAATTTAAATTAATTAAAATTTAAAAATTTTAATAATTGAAAAATAATTCGAATTTTATATAATTTAATTTAAATATTAAAATTTTAAATTTAATTTTATAAATAAAAAAATTAAATAAAATACTTTTAATTTTAAATTAAAATATTATTTAAAACTTAAAACTAATTAATAAATTGATAAATAAATATTATATTTTTAAAATAATTTAAATAAATTATGATTGATTTTTAATTACTATTCTACTTTTTAATTTTATTTAAATTCTTATACAATCCTAATCCAAAATCTCATTGTAATTTTCAAACCCTAACCCTAATTTTATTTAAATTACACTACTCTAATTAACCTAAAAATTCCCAAATTAAAACCCCCACCTAAACCTAGCCCCCTCCCCAAATACAACCAATAGCAGCAGATAGCAGAAAGCAAGGGGAGAAGGGAGATAGCTCGGGAACGAAGAAGAGGAGACCGCGCCGCGTCCTGCTGCTTCGCCACCGCCGCATGTAACACCCCAATTACCCTAAGCCTTACCTCTAGTCGTAAGGCAAAGGTTAATCAGAGGTTACGACAATCCTAAGGCTTATACATTTTTATATATAGAAGAAAATAATATAATCCAGAAAAAGAGTTGCTAGCAGTGGTTTATGCCATTGACAAGTTTAGATCCTATTTAGTAGGATCAAAAGTGATTGTGTACACTGACCATGCTGCTCTTAAATATTTACTCACAAAGCAGGATTCAAAACCCAGGCTCATAAGATGGGTGTTGCTTCTGCAAGAGTTTGATATAGAAATAAGAGACAGAAAAGGGACAGAAAACCAGGTAGCTGATCACCTGTCCCGGATAGAACCAGTAGCTGGGGCATCCCTCCCTTCTACTGAGATCTCTGAGACCTTTCCAGATGAGCAACTCTTTTCCATTCAGGAAACACCATGGTTTGCAGACATTGCAAATTATAAAGCTGTGAGGTTCATACCCCAGGAGTACAGCAGGGTGCAAAAGAAAAAACTGATGCAAAGTACTACTTGTGGGATGAACCATATCTCTTTAAGAGATGTGCAGACGGAATGATCCACAGATGCGTCCCTAGAGAGGAGGCACAGAAGATCCTGTGGCATTGCCATGGATCACAGTATGGAGGACACTTCGGAAGTGAGCGCACAGCCACTAAAGTCCTCCAATGTGGCTTCTACTGGCCTACTCTCTATAGAGATGCCCAAGAGTTTGTGCGTAACTAACAGTTGCCAAAGAGCTGGCAACTTACCTCATGGTTATGCCATGCCTCAACAAGGGATCTTAGAGATTGAGTTGTTTGATGTATAGGGTATTGACTTCATGGGTCATTTCCCACCATCATACTCAAACACTTACATTCTGGTGGCAGTAGACTACGTATCTAAATGGGTGGAGGCAATTGCCACACCCACTAATGATACCAAGACTGTGCTGAAGTTCCTCCAGAAACATATTTTCAGCAGATTTGGTGTTTCCAGAGTACTAATCAGTGATGGGAGCACCCATTTCTGCAATAAACAGCTTTACTCTGCCATGGTCCGATATGGAATTAGCCACAAAGTAGCAACTCCGTATCATCCACAGACAAATGGGCAGGCTGAAGTCTCTAATAGAAAGCTAAAAAGAATCCTGGAACAGACTGTAATTGCCCGTAGAAAGGATTGGGCAAAGAGCTTGGATGATGCTCTGTGGGCATACAGAATAGCATTCAAGACTCCTATAGGAACCTCTCCATACCAGCTTGTGTATGGCAAGGCCTATCATCTGCCCGTGGAACTGGAACATAAAGCCTACTGGACAACCAGATTCCTAAACCTGGATGCTAAGTTAGCTGGTGAGAAAAGATTGCTCCAGCTAAATGAGTTAGAGGAGTTCAGACTCAATGCTTTTGAAAATGCAAAAATTTATAAGGAAAAAGCAAAAAAGTGGCATGACAAGAAATTGTCATCCAAAGTTTTTGAGCCAGGACAAAAAGTTCTGTTGTTCAACTCTAGGCTTAGATTATTCCCCGGGAAATTAAAATTCCAGTGGAGGAGACCATATGTGATTACAGGAGTGTCACCATATGGATATGTTGAGCTTCAAGATATTGATTCTGACAAAAAGTTCATCGTTAATGGACAAAGAATCAAACATTATCTTGAAAGCAACTTTGAGCAAGAATGCTCAAAACTGAGGCTTGAATGAAGCTCAGTAAAGGTCCAGCTAAAGCCAATAAAGAAGCACTTGCTGGGAGGCAACCCAGCCATTAGCAGGTTATTTGTTTTAAATAATACTTGCAGAAATTTGATATACACTTTCTTCAAAGGTTAATCATCAAAATTGAAGGAATTCACAGCGTTACAGAAGGATTCAGTGCAAAAAGCAGAGAAAAAGAGCTTGTGGACAAGAAAACGCCAGTAAAGGGCATTTTGGGCGTTAAACGCCAGAATGGGTACCATTCTGGGCGTTTAACGCCAGTAAAGGTACCATTTTGGGCGTTAAATGCCAAAATTGGTACCATTCTAGGCGTTTAACGCCTGAATTGCAGCATCCTGGGTGTTCAGCAAAACGCCCAGTGATAAAGGGGTTTCTGGCGTTTAACGCCAGCCAGGGTACCTGGCTGGGCGTTAAACGCCCATGATGGCCAACAATTGGGCGTTAAACGCCTGAATGGATACCATTCTGGGCGTTTAACGCCAGAAAGGCAAGGGGAGGAGATTTTGTTTCCAAATTCAAATTTTTTTCAAATTTTCATGTTTTAACTCATAATTTTCTGCATAAACATGTTTCAAACTTTCATTATTCACCCTCGATTTTCCAAAAATTTAACAATTCTCTAAATCTCTTTTTCAATTTTCTTTCAAATCCTTCCCAAATCTTCTTCAAAAACTCAAGTATCTTTTCAATTTCTTTTCAAATCTTTTCAAACCCATCATATCATCTCTTATTTCTTAGATGCAAAACCAAATTATCAGATTTAACCTCTTTATATCTTTTTCAATTGAAAATCTCATCTTTTTCATATCATGATTTTATTTTCTTCCATCAATCATATCTCTATGGCATATCTCTTTCAAAATTTTTGAAATCCCTCCCCTCCTCTTATAAATACACATTCGGCCATTGGTATGTGAAATTGTTACTCAGGTTGTGAATTGTTGTTCAAAATTGATTCCCTGGCAATGGCACCAAAAACGGATGCACTGAACCATGGTCTAAACATATCTTCACAACTTCGCATAACTGACCAGCAAGTGCACTGGGTCGTCCAAGTAATACCTTACGTGAGTAAGGGTCGAATCCCACAGAGATTGTTGGTATGAAGCAAGCTATGGTCACCTTGTAAATCTCAGTCAGGCGGATATACAATAGTTATGTAGTTTTCGAAATGTAGTAATAAAAGAAGGATAGAAATACTTATGTAGATCATTGGTGAGAATTTCAGATAAGCGTGTAGAGATGCTTTCGTTCTTCTGAATCTCTGCATTCCTGCTGTCTTCATCCAATCAGTCTTACTCCTTTCCATGGCTGGCTTTATGCAAGGGCATCACCGTTGTCAGTGGCTACATCCCCTCCTGTTGTGAAGATGGTCCAAGATGCCCTGTCACGGTACGACTAATCATCTGAGGTTCCCGATCATGCTGGAATAGGATTCACCCTCCTTTTGCGTCTGTCGCTACGCCCAGCACTCGCGAGTTTGAAGCTCGTCACAGTCATTCAATCATTGAATCCTACTCGAAATACCACAGACAAGGTTTAGACTTTCCGGATTCTCTTGAATGCCGCCATCATTCTAGCTTACACCACGAAGATTCCGATTAAGAGATCTAAGAGATACTCATTCAATCTAATGTAGAACGGAAGTGGTTGTCAGGCACACGTTCATAGGGAATGATGATGATTGTCACGTTCATCACATTCAGGTTGAAGTGCGAATGAATATCTTAGAAGCGGAATAAGTTGAGTTGAATAGAAAAACAGTAGTACTTTGCATTAATCTTTGAGGAACAGCAGAGCTCTACACCTTAATCTATGGAGTGTAGAAACTCTACCATTAAAAATACATAAGTGAAAGGTTTAGGCATGGCCGATAGGCCAGCCCCTCTAATCTAAGAACCAGGCGTCCAAAGATGTCTAATACAATAGTAAAAGGTCCTATTTATAGTAAACTAGCTACTAGGGTTTACAGAAGTAAGTAATTGATGCATAAATCCACTTCCGGGGCCCACTTGGTGTGTACTTGGGCTGAACTTGAGTGTTGCACATGTAGAGGTCCTTCTTGGAGTTGAACGCCAGCTTTTGTGCCAGTTTGGGCGTTGAACTCCACTTTGCAGCTTGTTTCTGGCGCCGGGCGCCAGAATTGGGCAGAGAGCTGTCGTTGAACGCCAGTTTGCGTCATCTAAACTTGAGCAAAGTATGGACTATTATATATTTCTGGAAATCCCTGGATGTCTACTTTCCAATGCAATTGGAAGCGCGCCATTTTGAGTTCTGTAGCTCCAGAAAATCAATTTTGAGTGCAGGGAGGTCAGAATCCAACAGCATCAGCAGTCCTTCTTCAACCTCTGAATCTGATTTTTGCTCAAGTCCCTCAATTTCAGCCAGAAAATACCTGAAATTATAGAAAAACACACAAACTCATAGTAAAGTCCAAAAATGTAAATTTAACCTAAAAACTAATGAAAACATCCCTAAAAGTAACTAGATTCTACTAAAAACATACTAAAAACAATGCCAAAAAGCATATAAATTATCCGTTCATCACAACACCAAACTTAAATTGTTGCTTGTCCCCAAGCAACTGAAAATCAAATAGGATAAAAAAAAGAGAATATACTATAAATTCCAAACTATCAATAAAAAATAGCTCCAATCAGATGAGCAAGACTTGTAGCTTTTTGCCTCTTGAATAGTTTTGGCATCTCACTTTATCCATTGAGGTTCAGAATGATTGGCATCTATAGGAACTCAGAGTTCAGATAGTGTTATTGATTCTCCTAATTCAGTATGATGATTCTTGAACACAGCTATTTTATGAGTCTTGGCCGTGGCCCTAAGCACTTTGTTTTCCAGTATTACCACCGGATACATAAATGCCACAGACACATAATTGGGTGAACCTTTTCAGATTGTGACTCAGCTTTGCTAAAGTCCCCAATTAGAGGTGTCCAGGGTTCTTAAGCACACTCTTTTTTTTTTTTTGCTTTGGACCTTGACTTTAACCGCTCAGTCTCAAGTTTTCACTTGACACCTTCACGCCACAAGCACATGGTTAGGGACAGCTTGATTTAGCCGCTTAGGCCAGGATTTTATTCCTTTAGGCCCTCCTATCCACTGATGCTCAAAGCCTTGGGATCCTTTTTAATTGCCCTTGCCTTTTGGTTTTAAGGGTTATTGGCTTTTTGCTCTTGCCTCTTGGTTTTAAGAGCTTTTGGCTTTTTCTGCTTGCTTTTTCTTTTTCTTTCTATTATTTTTTTTCGCCTATTTTTTTTCTACAAGCTTTGTTCTTTGCTGCTTTTTCTTGCTTCAAGAATCATTTTTATGATTTTTCAGATTATCAAATAACATGTCTCCTAGTCATCATTCTTTCAAGAGCCAACATATTTAACATTCTTAAACAACAACTTCAAAAGACATATGCACTGTTCAAGCATTCATTCAGAAAATAAGAAGCATTGTCACCACATCAATATAATTAAGCTAAGTTCAAGGATAAATTCAAAACTCATGTACTTCTTGTTCTTTTGAATTAAAACATTTTTCATTTAAGAGAGGTGATGGATTCATAGGACATTCATAACTTTAAGACATAGTTACTAACTACTAATGATCATGTAATGAAGACACAAACATAGATAAGCACATAACATAGAAAATGAAAAACAGAAGAAATAAAAACAAGGAATGAATCCACCTTAGTTATGGTGGCGTTTCCTTCTTGAGGAACCAATTATGTCCTTAAGCTCTTCTATGTCTCTTCCTTGTCTTTGTTGCTCCTCCCTCATTGCTTTTTGATCTTCTCTAATTTCATGAAGGATGATGGAGTGCTCTTGATGTTCCACCCTTAATTGTCCCATGTTGGAACTTAATTCTCCTAGGGAGGTGTTGATTTGCTCCCAATAGTTTTGTGGAGGAAAATGCATTTGAGGCATCTCCGGGATCTCATGGTGATGAGCTTCATATGCCTCTTGAGCTCTATGAATGGGCTCTCTTGCTTGCTCCATCTTTTTCTTAGTGATGGGCTTGTGAGATGAATCTTTCCATCTCTCATGGCTCAGAGGTGGAAGCAATTGTCTTCCCTTTCCTCTTTCTTGAGGTTTCTCTGGCCTTGGGTGTCATCAATGGTAATGGAAAAACAAAAAGCTTATGCTTTTACCACACCAAACTTAGAATATTGCTCGCCCTCGAGCAAGAAAAGAAAGAATTAGATGAAGAAGAAGAAGAAAATATGGAGAAGAGGGGGGAGGTGTGTTTCGGCCAAGAAGGGAAAGAGAGTGTTGTGTTGTGTGAAAATGAAGAAGAATGGAAGGCTTTATATAGGGAAGGGAGGGGGGTTAAGGTTCGGCCATATGGGTGGGTGTGGGTGGGAAATTGATTTTGAATTTTGAAGGTAGGTGGAGTTTATTGGGTAGGTTTATGGGGAAGAGTGGGTGGATGTGAGTGGTGAAGGGTTAATAGGGAAGAGGGATGGAGGTGATAGGTGAAGGGTTTTGGGGAAGAGTGTTTATTGGGAATAGAGGGTGATTGAGAAGAGAGAAGAGAGTGAGTGGAGGTAGGTGGGGATCCTGTGGGGTCCACAGATCCTGAGATGATCCTGTGGGATCCACAGATCCTGAGATGATCCTGTGGGGTCCACAGATCCTGAGGTGTTCAAGGATTTACAACCTTGCACCAAATTAGGCATGTAAAATGCCTTTGCACACAACTCTGGGCGTTCAGCGCCAGGTTGGTGCCCATTTTGGGCGTTCAACGCCCATTTGTTGCCCATTTCTGGCGTTGAACGCCAGAACCATGCTTGTTCTGGGCGTTCAGCGCCAGCTCTTCTCCAGGGTGCAATTCTGGCATTCAGCGCCCAGATGCTGCCCATTTTGGGCGTTCAGCGCCCAGATACTGCCCATTTTGGGCGTTCAGCGCCAGAACCATGCTCTGTTCTGGCGTTGAATGCCAGACAGGTGCTTCCTCCAGGGTGTGATTTTTCTTCCGCTGTTTTTGATTCTGTTTCTAAATTTTTCGTTTATTTTGTGACTCCACATGATCATGAACCTAAGAAAACATGAAAAACAAAAATAAAATTAGATAAATAAACATTGGGTTGCCTCCCAACAAGCGCTTCTTTAATGTCAATAGCTTGATAGTGGGCTCTCATGGAGCCTCACAGATGTACAGAGCTTTGTTGAGACCTCCCAACACCAAACTTAGAGTTTGGATATGGGGGTTTGACACCAAACTTAGAGTTTGGTTGTGGCCTCCCAACACCAAACTTAGAGTTTGACTGTGGGGGCTCTGGTTGACTCTGCAATGAGAGAAGCTTACTGTGCTTCCTCTCCATGGGTACAGAGAGAGATCCTTGAGTTTTAAACACAAGGTTGTCCTCATTTAATTGAAGGATCAATTCTCCTCTGTCCACATCAATCACAGCTCTTGCTGTGGCTAGGAAGGGTCTTCCAAGGATGATGAATTCATCCTCATCCTTCCCAGTATCTAGGACTATGAAATCAGCAGGGATGTAAAGGCCTTCAACCTTTACTAACACGTCCTCTACTTGTCCATAAGCCTGTTTTCTTGAATTGTCTGCCATCTCTAATGAGATTTTAGCAGCTTGCACCCCATAGATTCCCAATTTCTCTATTACAAAGAGGGGCATGAGGTTTATCCCTGACCCAAGGTCACACAGAGCTTTTTCAAAGATCATGGTGCCTATGGTACAAGGTATTATGAACTTTCCAGGATCCTGTTTCTTCTGAGGCAATGTCAGTTCGTCCAGATCACTCAGTTCATTGGTGAACAGGGGAGGTTCATCTTCCCAAGTCTCAATACCAAATGATTTGGCATTCAGCTTCATGATTGCACCAAGAAACTTGGCAGCTTGCTCTTCAGTAACATCCTCATTCTCTTCAGAAGAGGAATACTCATCAGAGCTCATGAATGGCATAAGGAGGTTTAATGGAATCTCTATGGTATCTAGATGAGTCTCAGATTCCTTTGGTTCCTCAAAGGGAAGCTCCTTATTGATCACTGGACATCCCAGGAGGTCTTCCTCACTGGGATTCACGTCCTCAACCTCCCTTACAGGTTCGGCCATGGTGGTTATGTCAATGGCCTTGCACTCTCCTTTTAAATTTTCTTCTGTATTGCTTGGGAGAGTACTAGGAGGGATTTCAGTGATCCTTTTACTCAGCTGGCCCACTTGTGCTTCCAAATTTCTAATGGAGGATCTTGTTTCATTCATGAAACTCACAGTGACCTTAGATAGATCAGAGACTAAATTTGCTAAGCTAGATGGATTCTGCTCAGAATTCTCTGTCTGTTGCTGAGTGGATGATGGAAAAGGTTTACTATTGTTAAACCTATTTCTTCCACCATTATTAAAGCCTTGTTGAGGCTTTTGTTGATCCTTCCATGAGAAATTTGGATGATTTCTCCATGATGGATTATATGTGTTTCCAAAAGGTTCACCCATATAATTTACCTCCGCTATTACAGGGTTTTCAGGATTATAAGCTTCTTCTTCAGAAGATGCCTCTTGAGTATTGTTGGATGCAACTTGCATTCCATTCAGACTCTGAGAAATCATATTGACTTGCTGAGTCAATATTTTATTCTGAGTCAATATGGCATTCAGAGTATCAATTTCAAGAACTCCCTTCTTCATAGGCGTCCCATTACTCACAGGATTCCTCTCAGAAGTGTACATAAACTGGTTATTAGCAACCATGTCAATGAGTTCTTGAGCTTCTGCTGGCATTTTCTTTAGGTGAATGGATCCACCTGCAGAAGTGTCCAATGACATCTTTGATAGCTCAGATAAACCATCATAGAATATATCCAGGATGGTCCATTCTGAAAGCATGTCAGAAGGACACTTTTTGGTCAGCTGTTTGTATCTTTCCCAAGCTTCATAGAGGGATTCACCATCTTTTTTTTTGAAGGTTTGAACATCCACTCTAAGCTTGCTCAGCTTTTGAGGAGGAAAGAACTTGGCTAAGAAAGCCGTGACCAACTTATCCCAAGAGTTCAAGCTATCCTTAGGTTGAGAGTCCAACCATATTCTAGCTCTGTCTCTTACAGCAAAGGGGAAAAGCATGAGCCTGTAGACTTCAGGATTTACTCCATTAGTTTTAACAGTATCACATATCTGCAAGAATTCAGTTAAGAACTGAAAAGGATCTTCAGATGGAAGTCCATGAAACTTGCAGTTCTGCTGCATCAGAGAAACTAATTGAGGTTTCAGCTCAAAGTTGTTTGCTCCAATGGCAGGAATGGAGATGCTTCTTCCATGTAAATTGGAATTTGGTGCAGTAAAGTCACCAAGCATTCTCCTTGCATTATTATTATTTTCGGCTGCCATCTCCTCTTCCTGTTCAAAAATTTCTGAAAGGTTATCTCTAGATTGTTGTAATTTAGCTTCTCTTAGTTTCCTCTTCAGAGTCCTTTCAGGTTCTGGATCTGCTTCAACAAGAATATTCTTGTCCTTGCTCCTGCTCATATGACAAAGAAGAGGGCACAGAAAAAAATAATAATAATAGGGATCCTTTATACCACAGTATAGAGGTCCTTGTGTGAGTAGAAGAAAAGAAGAAGAAAATCTGAACTCAGAGAGAGAGAGAGGGAGTTTGGATTTTTGGTGAGTGATGTGAGGAAGAGATGTTAGTAGATGAATAAATAATTAGAAGGAGATGAGGGAGAAGGATTTTCGAAAATTATTTTTTGAAAAAGAGTTAGTGATTTTCGAAAATAGTTTTTGAAAAAGGTTAGTAGCTTTCGAGAATTAAAATAAAAAATTAAAATAATTAGTTAATTAAAAAGAAATTTTGAAAAAGGGGGAAGATATTTTCGAAAATTAGAGAGAGAGAGAGAGAGAGTTAGTTAGGTGGTTTTGAAAAAGATAAGAAACAAACAAAAAGTTAGTTAGTTAGTTGAAACAAATTTGAAAATCAATTTTGAAAAGGTAAGAAGATAGGAAGTTAGAAAAGATATTTTGAAATCAAATTTTTGAAAAAGATAAGATAAGAAGATATTTTTGAAAAGATATGATTGAAATTAGTTTTGAAAAAGATTTGATTTTTTTTAAATCATAATTAATGACTTGATTCACAAGAAATCACAAGATATGATTCTAGAGCTTAAAGTTTGAATCTTTCTTAACAAGCAAGTAACAAACTTGAAATTTTTGAATCAAAACATTAATTGATGATGTTATTTTCGAAAATATGATGTAAAATTAAGAAAAAGATTTTTGAAATTTTTGAAAATAACTAAAAAAAATTGAAAAAAAAGATTTGATTTTTGAAAAAGATTTTGAAAAAAAAAGATAAGATTTTTTTTAAATTGAAAATTTGATTTGACTCATAAAAACAACTAGATTTTAAAATTTTTTGAAAAAGTCAAATCTAATTTTCGAAATTTTAAGAGAGAAAAAGGGAAAGATATTTTTTTGATTTTTGAATTTTTATGATGAGAGAGAAAAACAAGAAAAATGATGGAATACATGAAAGTTATGGATCAAAACAATGAATGCATGCAAGAATGCTATGAATGTCAAGATGAACACCAAGAACACTATGAAGATCATGATGAACATCAAGAACACATTTTTGAAAAATTTTTAATGCAAAGAAAACATGCAAGACACCAAACTTAGAATTCTTTAATGCTTAGACATAAAGAATTCTGGAGTGCATATGAAAAATAAGAAAAGACACAAAACATGCAAATGAAAAGATCAAACAAGAAGACTTACCAAGAACAACTTGAAGATCATGAAGAACACTATGAATGCATGAAAATTTTCGAAAAATGCAGGATGAGTATGCAATTGACACCAAACTTATAACATGACTCAAGACTCAAACAAGAAACACAAAAACTATTTTTGATTTTTATGATTTTCTAATTTTTTTTGTATTTTTTCGAAAATTATTTGAAAAAGAAAAAATAAGGATTCCAAAATTTTTAATATGAATTCCAGGAATCTTCAATTCTTAGTCTAAAGCTCCAATCTGAGGGTTAGGCATGGCTTAACAGCTAGCCAAGCTCTAGCATGTAAATTACATCCATTGAGGTGATTAGTTGAAGACCAATCCCAAAGAAATTTGGGTATGACTTTACAGCCATATAGGATTCAACATGTTTCATGAAACACTAGAATTCGTTCTTAAAAATTCTGAAGAAAAAATATATTTTTGAAAACATTTTTTTTTTAAATTTTTTTTTCGAAAACAAAGGAGAAATTTTTGAAAGATTTTTGAAAAATTTTTGAAAATAAAAAGAAAATTACCTAATCTGAGCAACAAGATGAACCGTCAGTTGTCCAAACTCGAACAATCCCCGGCAACGGCGCGAAAAACTTGGTATGCGAAATTGTTACTTAGGTTGTAAATTGTTGTTCGAAATTGATTCCCTGGAAATGGCACCAAAAACGGATGCACAGAACCATGGTCTAAACATATCTTCACAACTTCGCATAACTGACCAGCAAGTGCACTGGGTCGTCCAAGTAATACCTTACGTGAGTAAGGGTCGAATCCCACGGAGATTGTTGGTATGAAGCAAGCTATGATCACCTTGTAAATCTCAGTCAGGCGGATATACAATAGTTATGTAGTTTTCGAAATGTAGTAATAAAAGAAGGATATAAATACTTATGTAGATCATTGGTGAGAATTTCAGATAAGCGTGTAGAGATGCTTTCGTTCCTCTGAATCTCTGCTTTCCTGCTGTCTTCATCCAATCAGTCTTACTCCTTTCTATGGAGTGTAGAAACTCTACCGTTAAAAATACATAAGTGAAAGGTTTAGGCATGGCCGATAGGCCAGCCCCTCTGATCTAAGAACCAGGCGTCCAAAGATGTCTAATACAATAGTAAAAGGTCCTATTTATAATAAACTAGCTACTAGGGTTTACAGAAGTAAGTAATTGATGCATAAATCCACTTCCGGGGCCCACTTGGTATGTACTTGGGCTGAGCTTGAGTGTTTCACGTGTAGAGGTTGTTCTTGGAGTTGAACGCCAGCTTTTGTGCCAGTTTGGGCGTTGAACTCCACTTTGCAGCTTGTTTCTGGCGCTGGGCGCCAGAATTGGGCAGAGAGCTGGCGTTGAACGCCAGTTTGCGTCATCTAAACTTGGGCAAAGTATGGACTATTATATATTTCTGGAAAGCCCTAGATGTCTACTTTCCAATGCAATTGGAATCGCGCCATTTTGAGTTCTGTAGCTCCAGAAAATCCATTTTGAGTGCAGGGAGGTCAGAATCCAACAGCATCAGCAGTCCTTCTTCAACCTCTGAATCTGATTTTTGCTCAAGTCCCTCAATTTCAGCCAGAAAATACTTGAAATTATAGAAAAATACACAAACTCATAGTAAAGTCCAGAAATGTAAATTTAACATAAAAACTAATGAAAACATCCCTAAAAGTAACTAGATTCTACTAAAAACATACTAAAAACAATGCCAAAAAGCGTATAAATTATCCGCTCATCAGCCATCCCCTCCTCTCCACCATTCGAATTTGCCTCTTCTCATCTCTCTCCCCTTTCCTTTCTTTTGCTTGAGGGCAAGCAAACCTCTAAGTTTGATGTGTTTTTCCGTGATCACTGAGCTAATACTCATCAAGATCATGACACCTAAGGGAAAGCAAACTAAATCAAGAGGCAAGAAAGAGAATACTCCAAAGAGCCTTTGGAATCAAGAGAGGTTCCTAACCAAAGAACATGCAGACCATTACCATAAAATAATGAGTCTGAGGTCAGTGATCCCGGAAGTTAAATTCAATCTGAAAGAAGATGAATATCCGGAGATCTAAGAGCAAATCCGAAACAGAGGATGGGAAATTCTAGCTAATCCTGAAACAAAGGTTGGAAGAAACATGGTTCAGGAATTCTACTCAAATCTGTGGCTAACAAATAAGCAGAGAATAACTGGAACCGCCTTTCATACCTACCGAACCATGGTGAGAGGGAGGCTTATTTACTTCCATCTGGACAAAATAAGAGAGGTCTTCAAATTGCCTCAACTACAAGATGATCCAGAATCCTTTAATAGGAGAATGGTGAGAGTAGATAATGGGTTGGATCAAGTTCTAGAGGACATATGCCTCCCTGGAACTAAGTGGATAACCAATTCAAAAGGTGTCCCAAACCAACTCAAGAGGGGAGATCTCAAACCAGTTGCAAGAGGCTGGTTGGACTTCATTGGGCATTCTATATTGCCCACTAGCAACCACTCTGAGGTCACTTTCAAAAGAGCAGTGATGATTCATTGTATTATGCTTGAAAAAGAAGTGGAGATTCATCATCTGATTTCTTTTGAGATTTACACAATTGCAAACAAGAACTCCACTGAAGCCAAACTGGCCTACCCAAGCTTAATTTCTCTGCTATGTAGAGATGCTGGGGTGAGGATGGGAGTAGATGAATTCATTCCAATTGAACACCCAATCACCAAGAAGTCAATGGAAGGACAAGTGCAAGACAACTCCATAAAAAGGAGGGCGCAGGAGTTCCTCCCAGAAATTTCTGAAATTGACTACTGGACCCGCCTAGAAGCATCTGTTACCAAGCTACAAGAAGCTATGGAACAACTTAAGGAAGAACAGCAAAATTAAAACTGCATGCTCTGCAAACTACTAAAGGAACAGGAGAAGCAGGGGCGTGAGCTACAGGAGCTGAAGCGCCAGAAGCTCTCCCTTGAAGGACCAAGCACCTCACAGATTGAGGGAGCATCCACTTCTCAAAATCAAGGTTGTTGAGTCCTAACTCTGTGATAACCTTTATTATTAAGAGTCTATTTTAAGAGTCATTTATTTTTCTGTTTTTTTTTTTACTTTTCTGCCTTCTATTATTATTAGTTTGCTCTTATATTTATTTTTGAGTCTTATTGTCATTCCATGATTAATAAAATTTAAAGTTTATGTCTTAAAGCTATGAATGTCCTATGAATCCATCACCTTCTTAAATAAAAAGTGTTTTTAATTGAAAAAGAAAAAGAAGTACATGAATTTCAAATTTTAAAATAGTTTAATTATTTTGATGTGGTGGCAATACTCTTGTTTTCTGAATGAATGCTTGAACAATGCATATATTTGAATTTGTTGTTTATGAATGTTAAAATTGTTGGCTCTTGAAAGAATGATGGAAAAGGAGAAGTATTATTGATAATCTAAAAAAATCAAAAAAATTGATTCTTAAAGCAAGAAAAAGCAGTGAATAGAAAAAAAAAAGAAGAGAGGATGATATGCGAAAAAAAAAGAAAAAAAAAGAAGAAAAAGAAAGAAAAAGCAAGCAGAAGACGCCAATAGCCCTTTAAACCAAAAGGCAAGGGTAATAAAAAGGATCCAAGGCTTTGAGCATCAGTGGATGGGAGGGCCCTCAGGAATAAAATCCTGGCCTAAGCGGCTAAACCAAGCTGTCCCTAACCATGTGCTTGTGGCATGAAGGTGTCAAGTGAAAACTTGAGACTGAGCGGTTAAAGTCGTGGTCCAAATTAAAAAAGAGTGTGCTTAAGAGCTCTGGACACCTCTAATTGGGGACTCTAGCAAAGTTGAGTCACAATCTAAAAAGGTTCACCCAGTTATGTGTCTGTGGCATTTATGTATCCGGTGGTAATACTGGAAAACAAAATGCTTTGGGTCACGACCAAGACTCATAAAGTAGCTGTGTTCAAGAATCAACACACTTAACTAGGAAAATCAATAACACTATCTGAATTCTGAGTTCCTATAGATGCCAATCATTCTGAACTTCAAAGGAAAATGTGAGATGCCACAACTGTTCAGAAGCAAAAAGCTAATAGCCCCGCTTATCTAATTAAGACTGATCTTCATAGATGTTTTTGGAATTTATTGTATTTTCTTTTCTTTTTATCCTATTTGATTTTCAGTTGCTTGGGGACAAGCAACAATTTAAGTTTGGTATTGTGATGAGCGGATAATTTATACGCTTTTTGGCATTATTTTTAGTATGTTTTCAATAGATTTTAGTTAGTTTTTATTATATTTTTATTAGTTTTTATTTAAAATTCACTTTTATGGAATTTACTATGAGTTTGTGTGTTTTTCTGTGATTTCATGTATTTTCTGGCTGAAATTGAGGGACCTGAGCAAAAATCTGATTCAGAGGCTAAAAAAGGACTGCAGATGCTGCTGGATTTTGACATCCCTGCACTCGAAGTGGATTTTCCGGAGCTACAGAAGCCCAATTGGTGCGCTCTCAATTGCGTTGGAAAGTAGACATCCTGGGCTTTCCAGCAATATATAATAGTCTATACTTTACCCAAGATTTGATGGCCCAAATAGGCGTTCCAAGTCAGCTTAAGAATTTTGGCGTTTAACGCCAGAACTGGCATAAAAGCTGGAGTTAAACGCCCAAACTGGCACAAAAACTAGCGTTTAACTCCAAGAAAAGTCTCTACACATGAAAGCTTCAATGCTCAGCCCAATCACACACCAAGTGGGCCCCAGAAGTGGATTTTTTACACTAAACACCCTAGCTTACTCATTTTCTGTAACCCTAGGTCACTAGTTTACTATAAAAACTACTTTTAGTAATTCATCTTGGACCTCATGAAATTCTACACGTTTCATATTGTATCTTCTACGGCATGAGTCTCTAAACCCCATTGTTGGGGGTGAGGAGCTCTGCTGTTCTGTATGAATTAATGCAATTATTACCGTTTTCCATTCTATCACGCTTGCTTCTATTCTAAGATATTCATTCGCACTTCAACCTGATGAATGTGATGATCCGTGACACTTATCATCATTCTCACCTATGAACGAGTGCCTGACAACCACCTCCATTCTATCTTAGATTGAATGAATATCTCTTAGCCTCATGATTCAGATCAGAGTCTTCGTGGTATAAGCTAGAATTATTGGCGGCCATTCCTGAGATCCAGAACGTTTAAACCTTGTATGTGGTATTCTGAGTAGGATCTGGGAAGGGATAACTGTGACGAGCTTCAAACTCGTGAGTGTTGGGCGTAGTGACAGACGCAAAAGGATCAATGCATCCTATTCCGACATGATCGAGAACCGACAGATGATTAGCCGTGCGGTGACAGCGCATTTGGAACATTTTCACTGAGAGGACGGGAAGTAGCCATTGACAATGGTGATGCCCAACATAAAGCTTGCCATGGAAGGAGCCTTGCGTGCATGAAGAAGAAGACAGTAGGAAAGCAGAGATTCAGAAGACAAAGCATCTCCAAAACCTCAACCTGTTCTTCATTACTGCTTAACAAGTATTTATTTCATGTTCTTTTACTTTTTACAATTAAATCTGAGAATTATTGATATCCTGACTAAGAGTTACAAGATAACCATAGCTTGCTTCAAGCCGACAATCTCCGTGGGATCGACCCTTACTCACGTAAGGTATTACTTGGACGACCCAGTGCACTTGCTGGTTAGTTGTGCGGAATTGCAAAAAGGTGATTGTGATTTCGTGCACCAACCACTAAATGTAACACCCCAATTACCCTAAGCCTTACCTCTAGCGGTAAGGCAAAGGTTAATCAGAGGTTACGACAATCCTGAGGCTTATACATATTTATATATAGAAGGAAATAATATAATCTAGAAGCCTGATGAAGGAGTAAGCTCAAAATAGAATTTCAGAAGCGCGCAACGTTCACACGAAGCTAACGTACAAGATACAGGATATAGATGCAAAAGAATGAAATATATATAGATATGATAGTATAATAATCATAGGAGACTAGTCGCGACTTGCGGAGTTTAAGCCGACTAGTATATATACAGACATACAGAGTTTGGAGTTAAAAATAGCTTATACAACTACTCTCTCAAATAAGCCTCTAAGGCCATAAAGGTAAATATACAAAGATGTGAGAGCAACTAAAACAAGGAAAAACATAAATAAACCAAGGAGGAACCATACTCTGCTCTGTCACCATATGCGTAATCTCACCGAAGTAGATTACGACCTGCATCTGAAAAATAACAACAAAGTATGGAATGAGAACCGGAGGTTCTCAGTATGGTAACAGTGCCCAATGATGTAAGATGTAAGGCTTCGGGATGCCACATGCAATCCTAGAACTTCATATCACATACAGATATTCAAGCTTAGAACAAAACAAATAAATATATATATAACGAACTTAAACCATAAACCGGGTTATCTAAACTTAGGGGAAATTCTAACTAAAATTAATCACACCGCTGTATCCCACAATCCTCGCCAACCTAACCTCCGTGTGATCCCATCGCCACTGCCTACCTAACCTCCTCAACACCAGACAATCACAATTAATACAAACAAGTAAAACACAATAATATTCATATACAACAAGTAGTTCAAGAAGCAGATAGGCATGTTATTCAATTAGGAAAACTCAAGTAAACAAAGCAATCAAGCATATAGAAGATGCACATGATGAATGTTTGCCTTATTGGCTGTGATATCACATGTCGGTTAATGCCAAACACGACAGAAAATCTGGTCGACAACTCCCGGATTAGTCTCTCTATTGCGCATAAAGAGGAAAATTTCGAGGGAGAGTGCCCTACCACCTTTCTCTGGTTGCGAAAAGTATGATTGAGAAGCCTAACTTCACTCTCACATCCGAACGTAGGTGGGATTCTGCCACAACCCCTACGACGGATAATAATGCATATTATAATTACATATTCAATCTCAGAGGCCACTCCTCGTAACATACTTCCACTCATACTCATTCCATCAACTTAGCCATTCACCATTTTCACTACTCTTCCTTCTCTCTCAACCAAACTCAACATTAATACATCAGAAACCTAAGCCTCCGTTCTCTAACTTTTCAATATAATCATCAACTAAAACCCTTAGCCTATTTCCTTTATTCCCATACTCAAATATAAGCCCAAAAGCCTTAAAATGGTGTTATAGAAGCTTACGACCTTGTTGGGAAGGTGAAGTAGTTGAAAACAAAGTTTAAAATTATGAAACAGGGTGTGTGCATCCACACAGAGGTGTGCGTGAGCACGCCCAGGCAAATTTTGAAAGTGTGCATACGTATAGGGGTGTGCGTACGCACAGGTACTAAAATATACAAGCCTGTTCACTCGCACAAGCTGTGCAAGTGCCCCCAACAGACGAACCTTCACGACTTGTGCGTGCGCACAGGGCTGTGCGTCCGCACAGGTCATAAATCTTCATTGATGTGCGCGCGCACAACCTATGCTAGCGCTGCCACCAGAGCCCTTTCCCTTGCCTGTGCGTACGCATAGGTCTGTGCGTCCGCACAGAATAACATTTTTGCAGGGTTGTGCGTGCGCACAAGGCTGTGCGTGCGCACATATCAGAAATCTTGAAATTCTGTAACTTTGCAGAATTTTAGATTTTCAATACCAACTTTGAATGACCATAACTTCCTCTACAAAATTTCAAATTTCACAAACTTTATATCGATTTAAAGGATTTTCAAAGATCTTTAATTCTAGACAAATTTCATCAGTTTTTAAAAATCGAAGCAAAAGTTATGATCAGACAAAGTTCACCAAAAATCCATTTTTACCAAAGGCCTAAAAACTCAATTTTTTTCCAAAACTCACAATTCAAAACCAAACCAACCACAACCCAAACATTACCAAAACAACATAAAAGCCCATACCCTTCCTTTTCCAACTCAACCATCCATAATCCCGATTACACTACTCAATACTATCAAATTCTTTAATTATCAACATCCAACATCATCATAAATAATCTTTAACCAACAAACAAACATCAACAACCACTTCAAACCCTCACCACTTAATCTCAACATTATCAATCATATCCACATTCATATTACCACACTCAACCTACGCACTCTCCAACATCAGCCAATATCAAAATATATAATTAACACCAACAACATCAATATTCATCATCAATTATCAACATACATCCTGACACATCAAATCATCAATATCCTTTATTCCAAACCACTACAACATTTTACATTAACTCATTACCTTAAATTCTCATAATCTTAAATATTAACCAATATAATCAATCACCATCAATACTCATCAATACCAACAATCTCCAACAATCATCATCAACCACACTAATCCAACACAACCAATAATTACATTAATTCACATATAATTATTCATCCACCAACAATATTCAATCCTATTTTAGGGTCAACTAGCCTAAGTGTCCAGAAATATTACATATTACATAAAGAAAACCGAAACCATACCTTGGCCGATTCTCAAAACGTTCCAAACATCAAAACGAAACCACCAAACTTGATCCAAAGCCTCAACCAACTCCAACAAACACCAAAGCTCAAACTAACAACACATATATCACCAAAATCAAAACCTAATATACATAAAACAACTAAACACAAGGGTTTAGAGAAACCTTACCTTAACCAACGAGATTAAGGGTAAAATCCAATATTTACCCGCTACTAGAGATCACCTAAACAACCAAAACCACAAAATCTACTCATAAACTATACATGAAAACGTGCAGAATCTAGGGCTGGAAACTGGGATGTGAAGAGAGAGATCTTACCAGATTTATTTAGATAGAAAGGTAGAGCTCGACGAGATCTTCATGTGGCCGCAAACAGCTCGTCAATCGGAGCTCTGGATCAAAAGTTATGGCTTCCGGAAGGTGGAGGTGAATAGTAGCACCACCCCTTTCTCCTCTCTTCTCTAAATCCGCGGCCCTCTCTCTCTTAGGCTGCGTTTGGTTGATGTCTTGAAATAATAAAGACATAGACACAAATACACATGAGAACATAGACATAAAAGACACTCAATTTTTCATCTTGTTTGGTAACTTAGACACAACAGAATATACAACTCAAAATTTTACTAAAATGTCAATTTTATCCCCATCATTCTTCTCTATCACTATTTTTGTCCAATCCCTTCTTTTAGAGTTATCATCAACATCAATACTACTATAATCTTTAACCAAATACAAAAGTAACAATATGCCAATCTAAATTAAATTTAATAAAATCAACAAAAATTTTAATTTGTTGCATATTTGGAAAATAAAATACACAGATAATTTTTTTTAATAAAGGGATAATAGAAGAGGAAAAAATCAGAGACGTTCTTTCTGAAAAGGATGAACGATGTTGGTAGAGAGAGGATATGGAGGGAAGCACCGTCGAAACTTGAAGCCGCCGGCGAATCTGGATGACGATGGATCTGGACTCCCGTAGCCCGAACCCTTCGAGAGAGAAAGAGGGGCAGAAGCAGCGGTTCTTGATGGAGGAGCATTGGCAATCGACGGCAAAAAAAAAAAATGAACGCAGAACATTCATCTACATAATAAAATTAATTGCAAAACCAGAACATTCATCTACATAATCCCATAACAAAACAAGATTAACAATATATATTCTGAAAAAATTTAAAAATAAAAATAAAGAAGCACAAGAATAAATCTGTGTTCAAATATTATTATCTAAAAAAAGAAAAAACCTTTGAGGTAAAGTTGAAATAGATAGAACAATGGGCACCTGTAGCACCCACATTGACGGCGAGTCCAAAACGGTGAGGGAGGGGCAATGTAGTGAGACCCCTGACAAGGAGGGAAATAGGCACGGTGAGATGCAGAAGCGCAGAGGCAAGAGGCAGAAGAGAAACAACACAATGGTGAGAGGAGAGGTTGAGTCGGCAGAGTTCCAAGTGAGGGATGTAGCTAGCAATGGCGGCAAGGAGATTGAGGAAGGCCAGAGGCGAGACAGTGGTCTGACTTCTAAGAAAGAGAAGAAGAAGAAAAAAAAAGAAGAAGAAAGAAAGAAAGAAGGAAGAAGATCTAGAAAGAAGAAGAAGGGGGTTGAAGCATTGACGGAGGAGAAGAGAAGGGCCAAATGGTTTGGATAAATCTGGAATTTTTAAAAAATACTAAGGATAAATTTGTCCAAAATTTTAGTTTAATTTGTGTCTCAGGATGAAAATTCGTGTCTCATGATTTGAGAGAGACACAAAATAAACGTATTTTATGTACTCTTGTGTGTAACCGTGTCTCTCTCTTTTTTGTGTCTCACAAAACAAACAATACACATGTACTCCCGTGTCCATGTCTTTGATGGACAGGAACACTAAACAAACACTACCTTAGGGCTGAAAAATGAGCTTAAAGCTAATTTAATGAGCTTATATATGTTAGACATTGGGCCCGATTTGGGCCCAGTCTAACCCGTTAGCGTTTTTGATCCGTTTGGCCCACTTTGGGCTAAAACCTTTAAAATTAGTGTCCAGTTTTTGATTCTAAAATTATTTTTGTCCTTTCAAAATAACAAATCAATTTTCTAAATATTATTTCCCAAAATACACGGTACTGGATAGCCTAGAGGCGGTACTGCCGGCTTAAGCGCCAGTACGCATTTTTTACAAAAACTTTTCGAAAGAAATACATTTTCCAACTCAGAAAAATTCACTGAAATCAAATTTTAAATTTTTATTTTCAAATTAAAGCTTCTAAATTTTGAATCTATTTCAGGCACTAAAATTATTTTATTAAAACAGTTTTACGTGAAAACACGGGTTCTTACACCGCATCCTGCTGCCGCTGCCATCCTTGTCGCATGTGAGAGAGTCATTGAGCTCACGGGTGAAAGACGCACGTGAGAGAGGGAGGAGCCGTGCTGCTGCCGCCATCCATCCCGCCTCGCAATTGTTGCCCTTATCGTCGCCGCCTCAAGCTCGTCGCCATCGCAAGCTCATCGCCGTCACAACTCGTCGTCCTTTGTCGCGCTCTATCACCGTCGCAAGCTCATCTTCCTGCTTCGGCCATCAACGCCTCCTTTTTCGTGAGTTGATGTAATATCCCAAGTTTTTGGATAATTAAATTTATTATATATGTTGAAATTAAAGTTCTGGTGATAGAAAAATAAAGAAAAGCTATATCATTTAATTTGAATAATTAATATTTTGAGAATAAACAATATTTTATAAATTATGATTAATATATTCATTTTATAATTTAAATTAGTAATAATTAATTCAACTTAGCAATATGTTGATAAATAATATTCTTAAATATTTTTGATAGAATATATTTGATTTTAAAATTACTCTACCCTCTAATTTTATCAAAATATCTATTCATATCTATCTTTATTCCTTTATAAAATCCCTATTTTTAACCTTAATTCCCAAATTAAATCAGAAACCCTAATTCCCAAATTGAAGAACCCTAATCCTAATCCCTCCTCACCACACTCAGCCGCATACCCTTTCGCTTTAATCCCTTTCAAACGTAACACAGCAGCAGAGAAGGAGAGCTGTGATCGAAAGAGAGGAAGAGCCACGCTGCCGCCGCTGTCCAGCCGCCTCGCCACCACCGTCGCACCGCCACCGCACCATCGTCTCTCCCAGCTTGCCGCCATCCTCCACGTCGTTGCCACTACTGTTCGCAAAGAGGAGAGAGAGAGAGACGTTGAGACAGAGCAGCGTCGAGAGGGAGAGGATCCGCCATCATCATCGATTTGTGCTTGCTAGAGGAAGCCGCTGCCGCCGATGAGTTGTCGCCGCTATGACACGTCCGAGAGGTGAGGAGTCGTGCGTTGAAAACCGTCGCATCCTGCCGCCAAGGGTTCCGTCGCAGCCAACCCGTCGCAGTTGGTGTCACTGCCGTCCTTGTTGGATTCCACCGTGGAGAAGAGAATGACACGAGGGAGGGAGGGAGATAGAGCCGTGCGAGCCAGAGGAGGCACTGTCCTCACTGTTGCTTCCACGGCCACTAGTGAGTCGTGCACCGCCATCAGAGTCGAAGATAGCATCGGCCTTCTTGTTCTGGTTCCGATTCCTCGATTTATACAATTGTAACACTCATTCTTGTTCTGCTTCAAACTTGTTCCTTTGCCATGTTCTTATTCTAATCCTAGTCACATTCTTATTTTAGTTCTGCCAATTTGCTTCAAAATTGCTATTGTAACTCGTATTGGTTTTGGGACTGTTGTGGCTGCTGCTGGTTTTGTTCGAGGCTACTGCTGCTGTGAGAAAGGAAAAAGGAATTTGTCACAGTTAACGAATTCTTTGAGTCCTGATTATTTGAGGTAGGGGATTTATTTTAAAATTAACTGTTTTAATTTATGAATGCCAATGAAGTTTAGTGAGTAATTGCAAATAATTTATAAATGTCTTGTTTGGTTAATTAATGAAAATTGATGAAATTGAGATTGTTGGTGATTGTGAATATGGTTGAATGTGATGAAATTGTGATGAGATTTATTTGTAGTTGTGTTTGAGGATGATGATTTCTGCTGGTTATGTGATTTGATGATGATGAGGGTATGCTTGAAATGCTGTTGGAAGTTGATGAACTATTATGAATATGTATGTGTAATTTTGTGAATTATTGATTCCAAATTCTTGGAACTATACTACTAATTCTAATAATCGTGTTTAATGAAATGGAAGTTGGAATTGTGATATTGGAAGAGTTCTAGGCGTAGATACAAAATTGGGAGTGTAAGGTTGCTTAATTGTCATTAAATTGAAATATGATAAGTTAATTATTGAAGTTGATATGGTTGCCTATTCCCTTTGTGAGTTTGGAGGTGGTGAGAGTGAGAGAAGGAAACTTCAAGCCTATAGAGAAAGCGATTTTCCTCTTCTTGTTGAGCGCTTGAAGAATTCAACAAAGTATGATTGTTTCTGCAATATGCTTTTCAAAAAATTATTTTGATACATGCCCTTGTATTGTGATATACATATATACTACTGATTGATGTTGTAGCCCTATATCTCCAATGGTTTTGAGGAAAATGGGAAGATGTCCATTGACACCAGAAGAAGCAGCACTTGTGCTAGCAGGCCTTGGTTGGTTCTAGTATTTATGGAGTAGATTCAAAAATGAATCCCTTCACCAGGCTCTATCCCAATGTTATTACAAAGGAAGATTTCCTTGCTTGGTTGCTCCCAATGAACTTGAACCTTTTAAGAATTTTTCTTCTCAGGTAATAAATTTTCATGTTAATAATTTTCAAATTCAATTGAAGCATGATTACTAATACTTAACAATGTAGGTTTGATGTTAATGCAGCTTGCTGCTTTGGACTTTATTGCATGTGCAACTGCTAATGTATTTTCCATGACAGACTCTGGTAGCTAACTCTCAGCAATGGTGTCTGGATTCAGAAGCTACTATAGTGGCAATCATGCTCCCACTTTGAGGCCTAACAAGAAGAGGCTGACAGCAATCTTGTGGCAGAATGGTACCATAGGATGAAATAGTTTTAAAGAAAGAGTAAAGAAGATGATCCAGGAAGGTCAGAAAGTTACAATGAGGAAGTTTGGTAAAAGCATTTACAGACAGCCAAGGTCTCCCGAGTGCATGTGTAGATAACCTTAACACTATCAATCAACACACTCACGCACCCATTGTATAATATTAGACTAAGACCAGCCCAATGCACATGGAGCTGAATTACTTATACTATATAGTATTATAGATCTAAAAATTTTATTACTTATAACTTAATTTATGTATAATTTTATTGATTTTGTTGATATGTTAGTTGGTTACTTTGATCACAACTTATCTTAATTATTGATTATCATTTTTTATTTTTAGATTTATTTTGTGGTTATCATCATTTTGGGATGTGATTATGCTTTAAAAAATAAAATTAAATCTCATAAAACAAAATAGGCTATGGTCACAGTAAAAACCGTGACCATAGATAAGGCTATGGTCACGATTTTAAAGTGGGGTGACCATAGATAAGCTATGATCATGGTGAAAAATCGTGACCATAGATAAGGCCATGGTCACAGCTTTAAGGAGGGGTGACCATAGAGGCTATGGTCACGGTGAAAACCGTGACCATAGATAGGGCTATGGTCACGGTTTTAAGGTGGGGTGACCATAAAAGCTATAGTCACGGTGAAAATGGTGACCATAGATAGGGCTATGGTCACGGTTTTAAGGAGGGATGACCATAGAGGCTAACCGTGACCACAGATAAGGCTATGGTCACGGTTTTTATGCGTGACCATAGATTAACCTATGGTCACGGTGAAAAAACGTGGCCTAAAGTGTCAGAATTTGAAAATTGAAACCATGACCATAGAAACCGTGACCATAGATAAAAAAACCGTAACCATAAACCTATGGCCAAGAAGAGAGAAGAGGCCATGGCAAAAAACCGTGACCATAGGTCCAAAACCGTGACCATAAATCTATGGTCACCCTTTTTGCTAGCTATACCGTGACCATAGGTGATACACCCCAATTTTGTGGTTTATATTGTGTAGAATTTGGGAGATTTTGTCAATATTTTCCACACTTATTCACAGAAATTGCATGGTTTTGTGTTCTCTTCCTAATATTGTTTCATGATGGAAAACATGCTTCTTTTACTTTAAAATTGCCATATTTTTATCGTCTTTTATCACCATTCGATGCCGTGATATGTTTGTTGAGTGATTTCAGAGTTTGTAGGGCGAGAATGGCCTAGAAAAGAGGAAGGAAGCATGCACAAGTGGAAGGAACATGAAGACTTGGGCTTTGAGAAAATCAGCTGGGATGCGCATTCGCACCTCACGCACACGCGTGGGTGCAGAAAGCTAGGTATGGCGTGCGAAGAGTGGCGCATCCGCGTGGATTGGCGAAATCCCCATCGACGCGCCCGCGTGCATGACACACACGCGTGGATCGCAAAATTCAGGCGACGTGCACGCGTACATGACACGTATGCGTGACGAACTGCACGTGACCTCATGAAAGAAATTGTGCCTGGCGATTTTTGAGGCTCAGCAGGCACAAATTCAGGCTGATTCTGCATGGAAAAGACCCAGGAACTCAAGGGGGAAAGGGTGGATCATCTATTACACACATGGACACAATTTTTGCTAGTTTTCTTTGGTTCTTGTTCTTCTAGAGAGAGAAACTACTATTCCTCTCTAGATCTAGTTTGATTTGATCATCCCTTGTTGAATTCTGAATTGGATCTTGTTGATTTCTAGTTTTGATTACTTAATTTGAATTCTCTAGTATAATTTTGTTTAGATCTTATGTTAGATTGTTGTTCTCTTGTTATTTCCCATTTTCTATTCATCTTATGAACTTTGTGGATCTTGAATTTCTAATGATACATTGATGTTCTCCATGATTAATAGTGTTGTTTGAGTAGTTCTCCTTTGAAAATTGTTAGTGGGTGCTTTTAATTTCCAATTTATTAGCAATTTGAATATGTCTTTTATTAATGCATACCATGTGTTTGATGAAATGTTTCCCTTGATTATGGAGTAGTTTTCTTGACTCTTGGCCTAGGCTAAGGGAATTGGGTAAACTTGAGTCATTGGGTCTAATTGATTTGGTGATTTGAGAACCCTTAGTGGTCAAGTTGATACCCATTGACACTAATCCACTACTAAGTCAATTGGTAGTTGGATTGGGACTTATGAGTTGAGATTGATCAAGCCACTTGACGTACCTCAAGCTTAGGAGTAAACATTATGTACTTAAAGCTCTTGGAGGTAGACTTAGTGAGTTTGGTTCCTCATAATTGTCAAGATATCGTTATTAGACAAGGATGGTGACCCCAATTCCTATGCCTAGCCAAGAGTTCCCTTTATTAATCACATTTGAAAACCAAAAATTCCAATTGCATTGACTTTAGTTATAGTTACTTGTTTAATTCTAGAGTAGAATTACATTGGATGTTATCTAGTTAAATTGAAATTGCTCATACCTTGTTTTAGTTGTTTGATTTAGTTTCTTGCACTTTAAAGATTTCTTGCTTATCAAGCTTAGTAGTTTAAATTCTTGATCATGACTCCTAACCCCGGAATTCTAACCAATGTTGATGCACATGTTTGCCCATTCCTTGTGAGAAGATCCGAGGTTTGAATACTTCGGTTTACTTTTATTGGGGTTGAATTATGTGACAACTAATCCTTTAAAATTTGATGGAGAATTATTAGTTAGTTTGGAACTATGCTTACAACGAAGTTCTATTTTTATTAAGAGAAATTCTAGACCGACGATAGTTCACCTATCAAATTTTTGGCGCCGTTACCGGGGAGTGGTTGCAACGTATGCCTTGACATTGGTTATGTGAATATGTAAATAGTGTAGATAGTTTACTTGCTTTCAATACATAGTTGTAGTTTAGATTTCTTTTATACATGTGCTATGACTTCTATGTTTGATGACTCGGTCTCAACCGAACTCTAGCTTAGCAGAGCTTGACCTTGAGATTGAAAGAACTTTGTTGCACACTCGGCAAGCTAGACAGCGGTTAAACTATACGGCTAGTACTTCGGCCTCCCTTGAGGAGCATACCGAATCACTAGACGGAACCGAGAGTGACTTGGAGTCCGCTACTTCCTATTCTTCTGTTGGCACCACTAATACATCTTTGCATCCCATAGGTGAACCATACATGGCAGAGCCATGCCGAATCACCTTGCATGAACAAGGGGCTCCGAACATCATACTTCAACCTTTGCAAGCAAGGTATCCCAATCTTGATCCAAACTTTGAGTTAAAGAATAGCTTGATAAATCTACTCCCCAAGTATCATGGGCTTTCGGGTCAAGACCCCATCCGACATCTAAGGGATTTTCAAGTTGCTTGTTCTACAGCTCGAAGGCATGGAGCCTATGAGGTGGCTATTATGGTTTTTGCTTTCCCCTTCTCTCTTGAGGGGCAAGAAAAAATATGGTTTTATTCGCAACCGGATGAGATTGTGACCAATTGGGATTTCTTGAGAAGAGAGTTTCTAGACAAGTTCTTGTCGTCGGAGAAGACTAACTACATCCGAAAGGAAATCTCGGGTATAATGCAAAAGGACCAAGAGAGTTTGTATGAGTATTGGACTAGGTTCAAGAGGCTATTGGAATCTTGTCCGCACCATAGATTGGACACTCACTTGCTTATTAGTTACTTCACCGGAGGTCTTTGTGCAGAAGATAGAAGATTGCTCACCGCCTCTAGCGGTGGTTTCCTTTCCAAAAAAAAAAAAACGGTGGGAGAAGCTTGGAGCTTGATAAATGATGTTGCCGAGGCTACACAAGACGTAAGGGTGAGAAGCAATCCCCTCAAGGGTGTGGTAGAAGCACCACCCTCCGAAACAAGCCTAACCAAGGTGCTTGGGGATATGACTACTATCCTTACGGAGATGCACAAAGAACAAAAGGCATTCTATTCCATCTAAGCCATCCAAGCCCCACCCCAAGTTGCTCAATTTGAAGGTCCTCCTAGAATTTGTGGTTTGTGTTCTAACACCACTTATTACACCGATCAATGCCACCAAATTCAAGAGGAGTATGCCCTTGCCGTAGCCAATGTGAATTATAACAACCGTCCATCCTACTCCCCCTCAAGGACGAAACAACTACTCTCATGGCAATAATCACAATCAAGAGTGGAGGGATAATGCACAAGGGAGCAATCAAAATCAAAGATGAAACAATTCTTCTTCTCACTACAACAACAACCACCAATCTTCATCCCAATACCACCATAACAACAATAACCATCAAGCCAACCAAAATTACCACAACCAAGCTTCCCATCAAAACCAAAACAACTACACCAAGTACCAAGTACCACATCAAAGACAACAATCCAACCAACCCTCCTCCTCTTCCACCAACCAAGTTGATGAGCTTAGAGCTACTACGAAAAAACCAGGATGAGAACAACAAGGCTCAATTTAATGCCATGAATGCCTAATTGGCCAATCTTACTGATATTATTTCAAAGTTGGCATTGTCCTCCTCCAACAACAATGCCAACCAAACCTCAAGCTCTTCAAACCTTCCATCCCAACCCCTTCCAAACCCAAAGGGCGGCCTCAATGCCATTACTCTATGGTCGGGAAGTACATTAGAGGAGATACCTCCTAGGGTCATAGAAGTCATTCATGAGAAAGAAGTGGTTGTTGAAGTTCCACATGAAGAAGAGGAGGTAGACACAAGGCATGAGAAAGAAGAAGTGAGCCTCAAGGAACCCAAGAGGAAGGCGATAGTGGACGAATCCATTCCTATCCCATTCCCCTCCATGGTAAAGAAGGCCAAGAAGACTCCGGATTTTGATTTTAACATGCTTCATGTATTCAAGAAGGTTGAGGTAACCATCCCACTTCTTGATGCAATTCAACAAATTCCGAAGTATGCAAAATTTTTAAAGGACTTGTGCACACACAAGGATAGGATAGGTGAGTTGGAGACATTATCATTGGGTAATTCCATTTCCTCATTAATGAAGCCTATTCCGAAAAAGTGTGGTGACCCTAGACCGTGTTTGGTGTATTATTGCATTGGTGGAGTCGCTTTTCATGACTGTATGTGTGATCTAGGGGCTTGCGTGAGTATCATGCCACTTTCTATCTTTGCGCGATTGAATTTAGCTCCATTAAAGAGGTCGGCGGCCAAATTTGCCTTAGCCGACAAGAGAGTGATTACTGATAAACCACTATTTTATGGTTTATCTTGTGTTTAATTGAGTGGTTTCACCAAGTCTTTACCCACTTATTCATATGATTTGCATGATTTTACAACTCCATCCTAGTTTTGTTCTATGGTTGAAAACTTGCTTCCTAGAGATCTTTAATTTGTGTATTTTAATTCTTCTTTCTACCATTCGATGTCGTGATCCGTGTGTTAAGTGTTTCAGGCTTCATAGGGCAGGAATGACTTAGAGAATGGAGAGGAAGCTTGCAAAAATGGAAGGAACACAAGAAACTAAGGAGATAACTAGCGACCATCGACGCGCACGTATGGCTCACCCGAGCGTGTAGCTTGGAGAAATTTGCAGCGACGCGTGCGCGTGCTTGACGCGTACGCATGGATTGGAGTTCTGCAAGACGACGCGTGCGCGTGACTGACTGATGAGCGGATAATTTATACGCTTTTTGGCATTATTTTTAGGTAGTTTTTAGTATGTTTTAGTTACTTTTTATTATATTTTTATTAGTTTTTAAATAAAAATCACATTTCTGGAATCTACTATGAGTTTTTGTGTTTTTCTGTGATTTCAGGTATTTTCTGGCTGAAATTGAGGGACCTGAGCAAAAATCTGATTCAGAGGCTGAAAAAGGACTGCAGATGCTGATGGATTCTGACCTCCCTGCACTCGAAGTGGATTTTCTAGAGTTATAGAAGCCCAATTGGCGCGCTCTCATTTGCGTTGTAAAGTAGACATCCTGGGCTTTCCAGCAATATATAATAGTCCATACTTTGCCCGAGTTTTGATAACGCAAACTGGCGTTTAAATGCCAACTTTCTACCCTATTCTGGCGTTAAACGCCAGAACTGGCATAAAAGCTGGAGTTAAACGCCTAAACTGGCACCGAAGCTGGTGTTTAACTCCAAGAAAAGTCTCTACATGTGAAAGCTTCAATGCTCAGCCCAAGCACATACCAAGTGGGCCTGGAAGTGGATTTCTGCATTATTTACTTATTTCTGTAAACCCTAGGTTACTAGTTTTCTATAAATAGGACCTTTTACTATTGTATTTTCATCTTGGTTATTCTGGTTCCCCCTCTGGGGCCGAAGCCAATGAACACCATTATCACTTATGTATTTTCAATGGTGGAGTTTCTACACCCCATAGATTAAGGTGTGGAGCTCTACTGTTCCTCATGAATTAATGCAAAGTACTATTGTTTTTCTATTCAATTCAAGCTTATTCTTGTTCTAAGATATTCATTCGCACACAAGAACATGATGAATGTGATGATTATGTGACACTCATCACCATTCTCACTTATGAACGCGTGCCTGACAACCACTTCCGTTCTACTTGAAAACGAGCTTGGATGCATATTTCTTAGCCTCCTGGTTCACGATCAGAGTCTTTGTGGTATAGGCTAGAATTATTGGCGGCCATTCCTGAGATCCGGAAAGTCTAAACCTTGTCTGTGGTATTCTGAGTAGGATCTAGGATGGGATGACTGTGACAAGCTTCAAACTCGCGAGTGTTGGGCGTAGTGACAGACGCAAAAGGATCAATGGATCCTATTCCAACATGAGTGAGAACCGACAGATGATTAGCCATGCGGTAACAGCGCATTTGGACCATTTTCACTGAGAGGACGGACGGTAGCCATTGACAACGGTGATCCCCAAGATACAGCTTGCCATGGAAAGGAGTATGAATGATTGGATGAACACAATAGGAAAGCAGAGGTTCAGAAGGAACAAAGCACCTTCATACGCTTATTTGAAATCCCACCAATGAATTACATAAGTATTTCTATCTTATTTTCTGTTTTAATTATATTTTAATTATTAAAATCCCATAACCATTTGAATCCACCTGACTGAGATTTACAAGGATGACTATAGCTTGCTTCAAGCCGACAATCTCCGTGGGATCGACCCTTACTCACGTAAGGTATTACTTGGACGACCCAGTGCACTTGCTGGTCAGCTGCACGGAGTTGTGTGAAAAGTGTGCGATCACGATTTTGTGTACCAAGTTTTTGGCGCCGTTGTCGGGGATTGTTTGAGTTTGGACAACTGACGGTTCATCTTGTTGCTCAGATTTGGTAATTTTATTTTAATTTTAAGCTTTTTGTTTTTATTCTTTTTATTTTCAAAAAAAAATATTTTTATTTTGTTCTTCAAACTTTTTAAGAATGAATTCTAGAGTTTCATGATGATCTGTTGAAGTCTGGCTGGCTGTGAAGCCATGTCTAATCTTTTGGACCGAGGTTTCAACTTATCATCACAAGAGCTTGTTGATTTCTATCAATCTTGCTGTTGAATGTAATGATCTGCTAAAGCTTGGCTAGCCATTGGCCATGTCTAGTATTTTGGACCGAAGCTTTCACTGAAAGCTTGGCTGGCTAGTAAGCCATGTCTAATTCCTGGATCGGAGTTTTAGACTAACATTACATGATTCTTGGAATTCTCATTAAGAATTTTGAATTCCTTATTCTCTTTTTCCAAATAATTTTTGAAAAAAAAATACAAAATTTTTTTAACAAAATCATAAAATCAAAAATATTTTTGTGTTTCCTGTTTGAGTCTAGTGTCAAATCTTAAGTTTGGTGTCAATTGCATGTCTTTATTCTTCTTGCATTTTTCGAAAGTATGTTCTTGTGTTCTTCATTGATCTTCAAGTTGTTCTTGATGATTTTCTTTGTTCTGATCTTTAAATTCTCCTGTTTGTGTCTTTTGTTGTTTTTCACATGCATTTTCAAATTGTTATTGTCCCTAGTATACAAACTTCTAAGTTTGGTGTCTTGCATGCATTATTTGTTTTGATCTTGATTTTCCATGTTTAGTTTCATTCTGTTGTTCTTCTTTCTCATCATTAAAAATTCAATTTTTTTTCAAAATTATGTTTTTTCAAGTCAATAATACAGAGAATTGAAGATTCAAAACATACAGTAGAGAAATTACAGAGAAAAAGCTGGGCGTTCAAAACGCCCAGTGAAGAAGGAAAACTGGCGTTTAAACGCTAGCCAGGTACATTAAACGCCCAAAAGGGTAGCATTTTGGGCGTTAAATGCCAGAATGGATACCATTCTGGGCGTTTAACGCTAGGACAACACAAAGGAGGCAAGTTAGTTTTTAATTCAAATCTTTTTCGAATCACATCTTTTTCCAATCAAATCTTTTTCAAATTTTTTTTATTATTTTCGAAAATTTTAAAATTTGATTTTCAAAATCTTTTTCTTATTTTTATTTCATAATTTTCAAAATTAATGCTAATATTTAATGTGATTGATTCAAAATTCTCAAGTTGTTACTTGCCTATTAAGAAAGGTTCAATTTTTAAATTTTGAAACCATATCTTTTAGTTTCTTGTTAGTCAAGTAATCAACTTTAATTTTCAAAATCAAATTTTTTTATTTCCGTTTTTAAAACTTTTTCAAAATAAATTTCAATCATATCTTTTTTAAAATCTTTTCTAACTTCTTATCTTTTCAAAATTGATTTTCAAATCTTTTCAAATTAACTACTTGACTTTCTGTTTGATTTTAAAAGTTTTCAATCTTATCTTTTTCAAAACCACCTAACCACTTTTCTCTCTATAATTTTTGAATTCTAACTACATTTCAAAATAAAAACAAAAATATTTTCCTGTTATTTTAATTTAATTTCGAATTCTTCCCCCCGCCTCACCTTATTTTATTTAAGGACTAACACTCCTCCACAATTAGCAATTCGGACTCTCTCTCCTTCTTCATAAGTTCGAATTCTCCTCTCTACCTCATCTTTCTATTCTTCTTTTTCTCTGACACCTCAAGGAATCTCTATACTGTGACATAGAGGATTCCATAATTTCTTGTTCTCTTCTCTTTCATATGAGCAGGAATAAGGACAAAGGCATTCTTGTTGAAGCTGATCCTGAACCTGAAAGGACCTTGAAGAGGAAGCTAAGAGCAGCTAAAGCACAAAACTCTGAAGAGGACCTGACAGAAATTTTCGAAAAGGAAGCAGACAAAACAAACATGGTCGAACCCAACAACAATGGTGGAAATGCAAGGAAGATGCTTGGTGACTTTATTGCACCTTCTTCTGACTTCTGTGGAAGGAGCATCTCAATTCCTGCAATTGGAGCAAACAACTTTGAGCTTAAGCCTCAATTAGTTTCTCTAATGTAGCAGAATTGCAAGTATCATGGACTTCCATTGGAAGATCCTCATCAGTTCTTAGCTAAGTTCTTGCAAATCTGTGACACTGTTAAGACCCATAGGGTTGACCCTGAGGTCTACAGACTTATGCTCTTCCCTTTTGCTGTAAGAGACAGAGCTAGGACATAGTTGGACTTACAACCTAAAGAAAGCCTGAACTCTTGGGAAAAGCTGGTCAATGCCTTCTTGGCAAAGTTCTTTCCACCTCAAAAATTGAGTAAGCTTAGAGTGGAAGTCCAGACCTTCAGACAGAAGGAAGGCGAATCCCTCTATGAAGCTTGGAAAAGATACAAGCAGTTGATTAGAAGGTGTCCTTCTGGCATGCTTTCAGAATGAAGCATCATATGCATATTCTATGATGGTCTATCTGAACTGTCCAAGATGTCATTAGACAACTCTGTTGGTGGATCTCTTCATCTAAAGAAGATGCCTGAAGAAGCCCAGGAACTCATTGAAATGGTTGCAAATAACCAGTTCATGTACACTTCTGAAAGGAATCCTGTGAATAATGGGACAACTCAGAAGAAAGGAGTTCTTGAGATTGACACTCTGAAAGCCATATTGGCTCAGAATAAAATATTGACTCAGCAAGTCAATATGATTTCTCAGAGTCTGTCTGGAATGCAAGCAGCAACAGGCAGTACTAAAGAAGCATCTTCTGAAGAAGAAGCTTATGATCTTGAGAACCCTGCAATGGAAGAGGTGAATTACATGGGAGAACCCTATGAAAACACCTATAATCCTTCTTGAAGAAATCATCCAAATCTCTCATGGAAGAACCAATAGAAGCCTCAACAAGGCTTTAACAACAATAATGGTGGCAGAAATCGGTTTAGCAATAGCAAACCTTTTCCATCATCTTCTCAGCAACAAACAGAGAACTCTGAGCAGAGTCGTTCTGACTTAGCAAACATAGTCTCTGATCTATCTAAGGCCACTCTCTGTTTCATGAATGAAACAAGGTCCTCCATTAGAAATTTGGAGGCACAAGTGGGTCAGTTGAGTAAGAAAGTTACTGAACTCCCTCCTAGTGCGCTCCCAAGCAATACAGAAGAGAATCCCAAGAGAGAGTGCAAGGCCATAAACACGTCCCACATAGCCGAATGCATAGAGGAGGAAAAGGCAGTGATTTCCACTGAGGAAGACCTCAATGGACGTCCACTGGCCTCCAAGGAGTTCCCTAATGAGGAACCAAAGGAATCTGAGGCTCATACAAAGACCATAGAGATTCCATTAAACTTCCTTCTGCCATTCATGAGCTTTGATGAATATTCTTCTTCTGAAGAGAATGAAGACATTGCTGAAGAGCAAGTTGCTAAGTACCTTGGAGCAATCATGAAGCTAAATGCCAAGTTATTTGGTAATGAGACTTAGGAGGATGAACCTCCATTGCTCATCAATGAACTGAATGATCCGGTTCAACTGAAATTACCTCAGAAGAAATAGGATCCTGGAAAGTTCTCAATACCTTGTACCATAGGCACCATGACCTTTGAAAAGGCTTTGTGTGACCTAGGGTTAAGTATAAACCTCATGCCCTTCTCTGTAATAGAGAAACTAGGGATCCTTGAGGTGCAAGTTGTACTCACTAGAGATGGCAGACAATTCAAGGAAACAGGCTTATGCACTTGTAGAGGATGTCTTGGTGAAGGTTGAAGGCCAGTACATCCCTGCTGATTTCATAATCTTGGAAACTGGGAAGAATATGGATGAATCCATCATCCTTGGCAGACCCTTCCTAGCCACAACAAAAGCTGTGATTGATGTTGACAGAGGAGAGCTGGTCATTCAAGTGAATGAGGCTTGCCTTGTGTTTAAGGCTCAAGGATCTCCTTATGAACACATGGAGAAGAAGCATGACAAGCTTCTCTCAATACAGAGTCAAATAAAGCCCCCACATTCAAACTCTAAGTTTAGTGTTGGGAGGCCATCATCATGCTCTGAGTATCTGTGAGGCTCCATGAGAGCCCACTGTCAAAAGGAAGAACTAGCTGCCATTGGAAGAACTAGCCGCCATCACTAAGGTGGACCCATTCTTTAATCTCCTTGCTCTTATTTTTCTGTTTTTCGAAAATTATGCTTTATATTCTATCTATATTTGTGTCTTTATTACATGATCATTAGTGTCTTAGTGTCTATGCCTTAAAGTTATGAATGTCCTATGAATCCATCACCTTTCTTAAATGAAAAATGTTTTTAATTGCAAAAGAACAAGAAGTACATGAATTTCAAATTTTAAAATAGTCTAATTATTTTGATGTGGTGGAAATACTTTTTATTTTCTGAATGAATGCTTGAACAGTGCATATTTTTGAATTTGTTGTTTATGAATGTTAAAATTATTGGCTCTTGAAAGAATGATGAAAAAGGAGAAATATTATTTGATAATCTGAAAAATTATATAATTGATTTTTGAAGCAAGAAAAAGCAGTGAATACAAAGCTTGCAGAAAAAAAATAAAATATGCGAAAAAATGACGAAAAAGAAAAAAAAAAGAGAAGAAAAAGAAAAAGCCAATATCCCTTTAAACCAAAAAGCAAGGGTAAAATAAAGATGATCCAAGGTTTTGAGCATCAGTAGATAGGAGGGCCCACAGGAATAAAATCCTGGCCTAAGCGGCTAAACCAAGCTGTCCCTAACCATGTGCTTGTGGCATGAAGGTGTCAAGTGAAAAGCTTGAGACTGAGCGGTTAAAGTCGTGGTCCAAAGCAAAAGAGTGTGCTTAAGAGCTCTGGACACCTCTAATTGGGGACTCTAGCAAAGCTGAGTCACAATCTGAAAAGGTTCACCCAATTATGTGTTTGTGGCATTTATGTATCCGGTGGTAATACTGGAAAATAAAATGCTTAGGGTCACGGCCAAGACTCATAAAGTAGCTGTGTTCAAGAATCAACATACTGAAATAGGAGAATCAATAACACTATCTGAATTCTGAGTTCCTATAGATGCCAATCATTCTGAACTTCAAAGGATAAAGTGAGATGCCAAAACTGTTCAGAAGCAAAAAGTTACTAGCCCCGCTCATCTAATTAAGACTGATCTTCATAGATGTTTTCGGAATTTATTGTATATTCTCTTCTTTTTATCCTATTTTGTCTTTAGTTGCTTGGGGACAAGCAACAATTTAAGTTTTGTATTGTGATGAGCGGATAATTTATACGCTTTTTGGCATTGTTTTTAGGTAGTTTTTAGTATGTTTTAGTTACTTTTTATTATATTTTTATTAGTTTTTAAATAAAAATCACATTTCTGAACTCTACTATGAGTTTGTGTGTTTTTTTGTGATTTTAGGTATTTTCTGGCTGAAATTGAGGGACCTAAGCAAAAATCTGATTCAGAGGTTGAAAAAGGACTGTAGATGCTGATGGATTCTGACCTCCCTGCACTCGAAGTGGATTTGTTGAAGCTACAGAAGCCCAATTGGCACGCTCTCAATTGCATTGGAAAGTAGACATTCTGGGCTTTCCAGAAATATATAATAGTGCATACTTTGCCCGAGTTTTTATAACGCAAACTGGCGTTTAAATGCCAACTTTCTACCCTATTTTGGCGTTAAACGCCAGAACTGGCATAAAAGCTGGAGTTAAACATCCAAACTGGCACCAAAGCTGGCTTTTAACTCTACGAAAAGCCTCTACATGTGAAAGCTTCAATGCTCAGCCCAAGAACACACCAAGTGGGCCCAGAAGTGGATTTCTACATCATTTACTTATTTCTGTAAACCCTAGGTTACTAGTTTTCTATAAATAGGACCTTTTACTATTGTATTTTCATCTTGGTTATTCTGGTTCCCCCTCTGGGGCCGAAGCTAATGAACACCATTATCACTTATGTATTTTCAACGGTGGAGTTTCTACACCCCATAGATTAAGGTGTGGAGCTCTGCTGTTCCTCATGAATTAATGCAAAGTACTATTGTTTTTCTATTCAATTCAAGCTAATTCTTGTTCTAAGATATTCATTCGCACACAAGAACATGATGAATGTGATGATTATGTGACACTCATCACCATTCTCACTTATGAACGCGTGCCTAACAACCACTTCCGTTCTACTTGAAAAAACAAGTTTGAATGCATATCTCTTAGCCTCCTGGTTCACGATCAGAGTCTTTGTGGTATAGGCTAGAATTATTGGTGGCCATTCCTGAGATCCGGAAAGTCTAAACCTTGTCTGTGGTATTCCGAGTAGGATCTGGGATGGGATGACTGTGACGAGCTTCAAACTCGCGAGTGTTGGGCGTAGTGACAGCCGCAAAAGGATCAATGGATCCTATTCCAACATGAGTGAGAACTGACAGATGATTAGCCATACGGTGACAGCGCATTTGGACCATTTTCACTGAGAGGACGGACGGTAGCCATTGACAACGGTGATCCCCTAACATACAGCTTGCCATGGAAAGGAGTATGAATGATTGGATGAAGGCAATAGGAAAGCAGAGGTTCAGAAGGAACAAAGCACCTTCATACGCTTCTATGAAATCCCACCAATGAATTACATAAGTATTTCTATCTTATTTTCTATTTTAATTATATTTTAATTATCAAGATCCCATAACCATTTGAATCCGCCTGACTGAGATTTACAAGGATGACTATAGCTTGCTTCAAGCTGACAATCTTCGTGGGATCGACCCTTACTCATGTAAGGTATTACTTAGACGACCTAGTGCACTTGCTGGTCAACTGCATGGAGTTGTGTGAAAAGTGTGCGATCACGATTTCGTGTACCACTAACGCGTAGGCGTGACAAGAAAATTCGCCAAATGACGCGCACGCATATGCGTGACTGATGCGTACGCGTGACATGCGCAATCTGCAGAAATAACAGAAAATGCTAGGGGCAATTTCGGGCCGAGTTTTGACCCAGTTTTCGGCCCAGAAACACAAACTAGAGCCAAGAAACTTGCAGAGACTCAACACACATTCACACATTTTCATTAGCATAGTTTTAGGTTTTTAGATCTGAATCTAGAGAGAATTTACTCTTCCTCTAGGTTTTCTTTTACATTCATAGTTTCATAGTTTGTTGCTTTTGCTTTGGATATTGAAGAGTCATCACCTCCGTTGAAGATACTATTTTATCCTTGTTTTCTTACTCTTTTATTTATTCCATATTCTTAATTCTTGTTTAAAGTGGTAATTGGATTATTTTGGATTTATTAATGCAAAGGATTTCTTTTATTTTTAATTAATTCTCAATCCCTATTTTATTTAATTTATCATGTCTTCTTCTTATATTTTTATGAGCGTTATATTCATGTCAATGGAGTAGATTTCTTACTTGACATAGGGTTGATTAAGAGGAGACACTTGAGTTGGAATGCTCAAGTGATTAGTTAAATTGGAAATTGTTTGCTAATTCTGTATTTACTAACGCTAGACCTTCTGATAAACCCCATTTGTAGGGTTTATCTTGTGTTAAATTTAGAGGGTTTTATCATCTTTTTCCACATTTATCCAATGAAATAGCATGGTTTTTGTTATTCTCCTTTAATTGTGCTTGAGAGTGAAAACATGCTTTTAGGACTTATAATAGCTAAATTTAATTCACTTTGATTCCATTAGATACCTTGATATGTTTGTTAAGTGATTTCAGATTTAGGAGGCAAAGACTGGATCAAGGGAATGAAGGAAAAGCATGTAAAAATGGAGAACTCATGAAGAAATGAAGGAATCACAAAAGCTGTCAAGCCGACCTCTTCGCACTTAATCGACCATAACTTGAGCTACAAAGGTCCAAATGATGCGGTTCTAGTTGCGTTGGAAAGCTAACATCCGGGGCTTCGAAATGATATAAGATTTTCCATAGTTGCACCGTGCATAGAGGTGCGCATGCGCATGGTACACGTACGCACCGATTTGCACGTGATTCATTAAATGCAAATTCATGGCCAGCGATTTTTGGTGCATTTTGGGGCCCAATCTAACTCATTTCTGATGCTATTTGACCCAAGGATTAAAGAGGGATGAGACATCTAGTCATTAGTTTAGTTTTATTTTAGTTTTATCATGCTTTAGTTACTTTCTAGAGAGAGAGGCTATCTCTTCTCTCTAGAATTAGGAGTAGGTTAGATCTAGATTAGGAATTCTTAGATCTAGGTTAATTTCATGCTTTGATTTACTTTTCCTTTTGTAATTCTTATTCTTTTACATCTCTTCTCTCCAGTTTAGCATTTAATTCTTGTAAGTCTCTACTTTTATGTTGATGCACTTTTGTTCTTCCATTTTCCTTTAATGCAATTTATGATTCATGTTCCTTTGTTGTTGAATTGTTTTGTTGTTGTTTAATTCCTTGCAATTGAGTAGTGTAGATTTACTTTCCTTGCAATTTTACTATGCTTTTCTTTTGTGCCTTCCAAGTGTTTGATGAAATTCTTGGTTGGATTTTAGAGTAGAATTTTATGTTCTTGGCTTGGGAAGGTAACTTAGGAACTCTTGAGTTACTAATGTCCAAGTGATTGACGATTGGGAGCCATTAGCGCTAGATCTCACTAATTGATTTGGTGGAGAACTAGGACTTATGGACTTGGATTGATATAGCTCACTTGACTTTCCTCTACTATTAGTTAGGGGATGACTTAGTGGGATTGATCCTTGCCAATTCTCATGTTGTGGTTAGTGATTAGGATAGAGATCCTTGACCACCAACCTTTGCCAAGACCTTTTTAGTTATTAGTTTATTTTCATTGCCATTTACATTTCATGTCTCTTATCCCAAAAACCCCAAAACATACCTCATAACCAATAACAAGACACTTTATTGCAATTCCTAGGGAGAACGACCCGAGGTTTAAATACTTCGGTTTATAGATTTTAGGTGTTTGTAGTTGTGACAAACAAATTTTTGTATGAAAGGATTATTTGTTGGTTTAGAAACTATATTGCAACGAGACTTCATTTGTGAATTCTAAACCGTCAAAAGTCCAATCATCAAAATGGCGCCGTTGTCGGGGAATTGCAATGGTGTTGTGTTATTGGTTATTGTATATATGTGAATAGTGTGAATATGTTTGCTTTTGTTAGCTCTTGCTAGTTTTAGGATTTGGTTTTCTTTGTTTTTTATTTGATTTTATTTTCCTTTTTCTCTTGTTATCATGAATTCTCACTTTGGCTATGAGTTTGGTTCTAATTATGTTGTAGGAAATGAGAGCTTCAATGAGGAGTTGTATCAAGGATGGGATAACCAAAGGTGGGAGGAGCCATATGCATATGATCAATCTTCATGGCAACAACCTCCACCAATGTACTATGAAGAAGAGCCATTATATGATGCATACCAATCCAATGGCTATGGTGAATCTCCTTGTGACTTTCAAGAACCACCACCATATGCCTATGAGTCATATCCTCAACATGAACCTCAACCACACTCACAAGCCTCTTTTCACCAAACACCTCCATATGACCTTGATCCATATCCACCATACCAACCACCTTTTGAACCATATGAGCCATACATGAAACCACCATTCCAAGATAACTACTCCCAAGAACCACCTCAATACACACCACCATACCCTTACCAAGAAGAACCACCTTCCTATTATGAACCCTTTCTCCAAGACAATGAACCCTCTTATCCACTCCAATCCCCAATGGATGAAATCCTTGGCCTTATACTTCAAGGGCAAAGAGAAATACAAAAGGAGACACTAGAAGTTGTGGCTACCTTGACCAAGGTAGTAAGCATTTTAGCTTCCTATTGCTTGAGCACTCAAAGCATTTCCATGGTCACATGTGAAGAATCAATTGAAGAGCAAAGCATGAAGGAGAGATTGGAAACTCTGGTGGAGAAGGAGGAAGGCCACTTTGTGTTAGAACAATTGGAGGAGCCTATGATCATTGAAGAAGAGGAAGAAGTGGTTGAAGACTTAGGAGATGCAGAACCTCCTTGGGAACCTAGAATTGAATGTAACCTCTCCAAGAAGATTGAATTTGATGTTGAGGAGGAAAGTGCACAACCTCCAAAACAATTTTTGAATGAGGACTTGGAAGGAATGAAGCAAAAATTAAGTTCCCTTGGTGATGACGATCATGCATCTAATCTTCTTGGTGGTGAATCCTTTGAGTTTGAAGAACCTTCTCCCAATGAGATAGGAAGCAACGTGGAGGTAGATCTCTCTCAACCTCCCATTTATGATTTGGAAGCTTCTTTGAGAATTATAAGGACATGCCACCCGGATGGACTAATAATGATCAACTTCAAGACGGGTGTAAAAATAAAGTATGGGATCCCGGATCGCACAAAGAAAATCAAATTTGGGAGCTCATGGTTTGTGAGGAAATCCATCAAGGCTTGAATATATTAAATTTGAAGAATGGAGCTTATTGGAGATTCAAGCATTGGTGGATGTTCAAGGATAGCTTCAAACACAAGCCACCTTGAGAGGAGCTTCCCATAAGTCCAACTTAAGGACAATAAACAAAAGTTCTAGGTGGGAGACACCCTACCATGGTAAAATCTTTTCATTTTTCTCATTTGTAAATATTGGTAGCATAAGGTTTGATTTCATGTTTTGTTTAGTTTGTTGAGTATATTTGGTAGTATAATATGTTAAATAAGGTTTTAGGGTGTTTTGGTAGCTGTTTGGAGGTTTAGAAGGCTTGGTTTGGTGCAAGAACTTGGAAAAATTTTGAAAAACAGAGCACCAACCCGCGCGTGCGTGCAACTGACGCGTACGCGCGCCTCAAGCATTTTCGACCATCCACGCGGATGCGCAACGTACGCGTACGCGTAGATGCAAAAATTCCACCCCCAACTTGCGCGCACGCGCACCTGGCGCGTACGCGTCCTTGATGCTAAATGCGCAATGCACGCATACGCACGCTGTACGCGCGCGCACCGATAGCGCCACCTGCCCTCCTGGTACATGCCCTAGAGAGTTGGGCCAATCTTGGGCTGACACTATGCCTAGCGCCTAACCCAACCCACGCGTACGCGCACCTGGGCGTACGCGTCCCTCTACCAAACTGCACATCGGCGCGTAAGCGTGCATGACGCATCCGCGCCGGTAAAAAAAAGAGAGTTTTTTTTCTTATCTTTCATTTTCTTTTGTTCTATTCTTTGCATTTTTATTTTGTTTTTATAGCTTGTGTTTACTTTATTTTTTTTCCAAGTTTCTTATTTTAATAATGATGTTGAATTTTTATACAAAATTGTTGAGAATTTCTTGTATTGTTTTGGTGCTTCGTGACTTGTTGCATTAATTGTAATATTTGTCCTACACACAAGATTAGCACTTTAGTCCTTCCTAATTCATCATCATTTGTTTTTGTGCTTCATCATCAATGAGTTAGAATAGGCCCAACTGCTCTCATGTTTACCACTAATCTTGTTTGTGTCAATTCTTATTTGAACTTGATGCTCAATATGCTCTTTATGCTTTGACTTTACTCTTTCATCAAGTATTATTGATATGCCATTACCTCATATTGCTCTCTCATCTACATGTTGTAGCTACCATGTAGTAGAGAATCATACTCTTACTTGGCATTAACCCCCGCCTATGTTCTACTTGTTTTGATATCTTTGTTGTAGGCCTAATTGTCGTTCTTCTTTCCTCCCCTTTTAGGTTGGCCACCAAGAAGGGAGAAATGAATAACTTTAAATGGGGAAACAAACAAGTCATCCGCACAACCCTTTGAAGAAGCTCATCAATTGTAGCAACCCATCCACATTGCTCTTCTTTGCTGCACCGATGACGGTGCAATCTTCAAGTGTGGGGAGGTCGTCCGACCGATCTCCATGGGTAACAATGTCCTTTTCAACACCAATTTTTTTTTTATTTTCTTTGTTAGATAGTCATTGTATTGCATATTAGGTTGCATGCTAGTTAGAATTTGTACATATTTTTACCACTTCTTTCTTACTAGGACTACTTGGTTAGGGTGATGATTTCTTTTCCAAGAAAATTGTCTTAGGGTATCCTACCAATTTGAAAAATTTTTGTTGAACTTTCCTGAAAGAATTTATTTTGGAACATAGTTTTTGAGCTAAGAACACAAGCTTGTGAGATTTGAGCCTAATGGTGTGGTTACATCTTATAACCACTTATTTTCCTTTCTTGTGTGCATCATTCTCTTCCTATGATTGTGATCTTTGATTTATTTAATTCTATATGTCCATTATTCCTTGTATTCATGCATTTATATGATTGAGGCCATCGTTTCATTTAGCTCACTTACCCAAATAGCCTTACCTTTTATCTTCCATTGTTAGCCAATTTGAGCCTACGATTGACCCACTTGTTCTTGATTTAGCACATTACAAGCCTTAAAGTGGAAAATAATTAATATCCTTATTTGGATCTTTGATTAGCTTAGGCTAGAGTGTGTGTATCATTCAAGTGTGGGAGTCTTGGGACATTGGGGGAATAAAATGGTAGTTTTGTATTTTTATTGAAATTATTGGGAATTGGATACATGCTCATGTATTGATAAAATATATAGACCTTATGCATTGATGTTCTTGTATATAGTTTGAAAGAAAGAAAAAAAATTGAGAAAAACAAAAGAAAAAGAAAAAGAAACAAAAAAAGAAGAGCATGGAAAAGAAAAGAAAAGAAAAAAATATAGAAAAAGAAAGAAACAAAGAAAAAAAAAAGAAATAAAAAGGGGACAAAATGCCCCAAAGCAAAGCTCAATAAGGGTCAATGCATAAGTGTTGTGAAATGAAAAGAAAATATATGAGTATGTGAAAAAGTGAGAAAAATGGGTAGTTAGGTTAGCTTTGAAATTGTATAGGATGTCATAGGTTAGGTGGGAAGTTTAAGCTTATCAAAGATTCAAATTTCAAGCTCACTTGACCAAATATGCATCCTTACCTTGACCCTAGCCCTATTACAACCTAAAGAAAAGACCTCGTGATACTTGTATGCATGCATGAAATATATGTTGATTGTTAGAAGAAAAACAAATCTTAGAAAGCATGATTAGGGGAGAATTGAGAGAATCGACCCCATACACTTAAGTGACTAGAGTGCAAACACTTCTGGTGAGGGTTCGATGCTCAATTCCATGATTCTCGGCTTTCATGAGCGTTCTTCTTGCAAGTCTACTTGAACTTCATTTTCATACTTGAATTGGTATGATTCATGAATCGTTATATGATCTTGGCCCTACTTGTGCATGTATGTCTTGGAGATTGATTTATTTTTAACCAAGTAGGTAGAATTATTTTGCATTTAGTTACATTCATATAGATAGATGCATATAGTTTAGGTTGCATTTAGATTAGTTCACATTGAATAAATGTTGATACCCTTTGCTTTCTCTTGGTTTAAGCATGAGGTCATGCTTGGTTTAAGTGTGGGGAGGTTGATAAATCCCATTTGTAGGGTTTATCTTGTGTTGAATTTAGAGGGTTTTATCATCTTTTTCCACATTTATCCAATGAAATAGCATATTTTTTGTATTCTCCTTTAATTGTGCTTGAGAGTGAAAACATGCTTTTAGGACTTAAAATAGCTAAATTTAATTCACTTTGATTCCATTAGATGCTTTGATATGTTTGTTAAGTGATTTCAGATTTAGGAGGCAAAGACCGGATCAAGGGAATGAAGGAAAAGCATGTAAAAATGGAGAATTCATGAAGAAATGAAGGAATCGCAAATGCTGTGAAGCCGACCTCTTCGCACTTAATCGACCATAACTTGAGCTACGGAGGTCCAAATGATGCGGTTCCAGTTGCATTGGAAAGCTAACATCTGGGGCTTCGAAATGATATAATATTTGTCATAGTTGCTAATGCCAGGGCATTTTGGCCAGTTTCACTGACCTTTTCTTTATGGTTTTAAGGTAATTCCATGCATTTTCTTAGGAAATAAGCAAGTTTTGGGTAAATAATCACTTACATCTTGATTCAAGCAAACATTGTGAATTTTACATGATTTTATAAGAATTATGCATGAATTACAGGACAAATTGAATGATGCATGTCTCATAACTTGGATTAGAGCTTTGATGTACTTTATTGCTTGATTTTAGGACAAAGGAAGCAAGGAAGAACCACGTTAGTAGCCACGTTAGTCTAGCTAACGTGACCACTAACGTGGAATGAAGCCTAGCTTGCAACGTTAATGAGAAAAGTGATTGCCAATAACACCTTCGTAAGCCATCATAGCCCACGTTAGTTGCCACGTTAACTATGTTAACGTGGAAGATAACGTGGAAGAGAAGTAGAACTCCAACGTTAGTGGTAAAAGTAAGTGCCATTAACGTTCCAAAAGGGGCAATTGGCCACGTTAAGAGACACGTTAACTTAGTTAACGTGAGCTCTAACGTGGAAGAAGATGATGCCAATGTTAGTGACACTCACCTTTGTCACTAATGTTGGTCTAAGCCCATATTGGCTACGTTAAAAGCCACGTTAACCTAGTTAACGTGGACTCTAACGTGGAGGGAGCAAGAATCACCAACGTTAGTGACACTCACCTTTGTCACTAACGTTGGATTGAGCCACTATGAGCCACGTTAGTTGCCACGTTAATTACATTAACGTGGAAGTTAACGTGGAGAAGAGGGATGATGAGCCAATGTTAGTGACACTCACCTTTGTCACTAACGTTGGAGATGGCCATCAATACCACATTAGAAGTCACATTAACCTAGTTAACATGAACTCTAACGTGGGAAGTAGGGGCGTTCTGAAGCGTTAGTGACAAAGGTAAGTGTCACTAATGCTCTCGAAGATTTGGCAAGCCTACGTTAAAGGCCACGTTAACTATTCTAACGTGAACTCTAACGTAGGGAGAAAGGGGTACTCTCAACGTTATTGAAAAAGGTAAACCCCAGTAACGTTTGCGAAGAGCCAAGGGTCAACGTTAGTGGTCACGTTAGTGCCACTAACGTTGAAGTTAACATGGACCACTTTGGGTTAGGAACGTTAGTGAAAAAGGTGATTGTCACTAACGTTCTCAACCCCACATTTTCACTTAACGTTAACACCACTAACGCCCTAAGCTAAAGTCCCTGCCTACTTCACACTTTCTCTGCAAGTAAAAGCTGAGCCCACTGAAGAAGGTAACTGCTTCAACTCAAGATCCAAAGGCCCATATCCAAGACTTGAAGAGCCAACTAGAAGATCAGAAGAATAGTATAAATAGGGAGAGCTTTGAACTAGAAAGAAGCTTTTGGCATTATTAGAATTACTCTCTGTATTTTACTTTCTCTGCACTTCTAGTTTAACATTCAGAATGTACTCTCCATCTTTGCTTTCCATTCCCAGAGCTACGAACAACTAAACCCCTTTCATTGGGTTAGGGAGCTCTGTTGTAATTTGATGGATCAATAATAGTTTTCATTATTCTTCTTCTTTCTTTTCTCTTAATTTTACTAGAAAGCTTTTAACTTCATCCAATTGAGTAGTTATCTTGGAAAAGAAGCTATTCATACTTGGATCTCTTCTGAACCTTGGAAAAGGGATGAAGAGATCATGTTGGAAATATTTTCTCATGTTGGACCAAATTGGGGTTTGGGCGGATATGGTGACATATAATTCTCCCAATACTTTGATTTGGAAATACATGTGGTATAATCAGTGACCACACTTCATCTCTTCTCATGAGTAATTAGACCAAGGAATTGGCTATTGATCTGATTTGAGAGATTGAATTACCAAGGAATTGGTATTTAATCACTTAAGATTGCCAAGGAGGTCAATGAATGCATTGATTGAGGAAGAGATGAAAATGAACTTGATCCGGAGAATGCAACATCTCCTAAGCCCAATGAATTTCCCATTTCTGATCTTACCCATTCTCTTTACTTTATGCCATTTACTTTCATGCTAAACTTCCCTTTCCCATTTAAGATTCTGCAATTTACTTCCCGTCATTTATTTTCTGCTATTTACTTTTCCGCCATTTAATTTCCTGCAATTCTCAACTCACTTTTTGCTTAGCTCAACTAGAACATTCTTCCAATTAAAGTTGCTTGACCAATCAATCCCTGTGAGATTCGACCTCACTCTACTGTGAGTTTTTACTTGACAACAATTCGGTATACTTGCCGAGGGAGATTTATTCAGGGACAAGTTTCCGTGCATCAAGTTTATGGCGCCGTTGCCGGGGATTGATTTTGTATCAACAATGATTAAATTGGTGGATAACTAGATTGAGCATTTGTTTTTATTTTGTTTGATTTAAGTTCATTTGAGTAATTTACTTTCAGTTTAGCTATTTTCTCCCCTTTCCCCTTCCCATTTTCTTAATTATTTACAATTCAGTCACTAACCCACTAACTGTTTGATATATTGCATCACTCACACTAACAGCATTTCTGTAGAAATTACTGTCTGCATCTATCTTTCTTACTTTTGCCTTGTTGGTTGTATGACAGGTAGAAGAAGCGGGGCTTCAACTTCCTTTGATTCTGAACCTGAGAGGACCTTTCTTAGATTAAGGAGGGAAGCAAGAGGAAAGTGAGTAGTTGGTGCTGAGGAAGAGGAAGAGTACTTTGAACCAAACATGGAGGAGAATATGGAGAACCATGATGAAGAAGAGACTCACAACCATGGCAGAGAAGGTCCAGCGCATCAGACTGGACAAGAGAGAAGAGTTCTGGGTTCTTACATCAACCCAAACCCAGGAAACTATAGAAGTAGCATCCAAAGGCCAACCATACATGCCAACAACTTCGAACTAAAGCCACAGGTCATCACCCTTGTTCAGAACAATTGTTCATTCGGAGGAAGTGTCCAAGAAGACCCCAATCAACATCTAACCACCTTCCTGAGGATATGCAATACTGTGATGTCTAATGGTGTTCATCCTGACACCTATAGACTACTTCTGTTTCCCTTCTTGCTCAAGGACAAAGCATCTAAATGGCTGGAATCCTTTCTAAAGGAGAGTTTAGCAACCTGGAAAGATGTGGTAAACAAGTTCTTGGCAAGATTCTATCCTTTTCAACGGATCAACAGGTTGAGAGCTGAGGTACAAACGTTCAGGCAGCAGGATGGTGAGACTCTATATGAAGCATGGGAGAGGTTTAAGGACCTGACAAGAAGATGCCCGCCAGATATGTTCAATGAATGGGTGCAGTTGCACATTTTCTATGAAGGCCTTTCGTATGAATCAAAGAAGGCAGTAGACCACTCATCCGGGGGATCTCTGAACAAGAAGAAGACCTTTGAAAAAGCCATAGATGTCATTGAGACTGTAGTAGAGAATGACTACTTCTATGCTTCTGAAAGAGGCAACACTAGAGGAGTGATGTAGCTGAACAATATGGATGCACTGCTAGCTCAAAACAAGATGATTACCAAGCAATTAGCTAACCTCACCAAGAAGATAGAGAGGAATCAAGTAGCAGCAACCCAAGAAGGAGTGAATGAAGAAGCAGAGGGTGATCAGGAACAAGCCAATTACATTGAGAATTCACCTAAGCAGAATCATGACCCATACTCCAAAACGTATAATCCTGGTTGGAGGAACCACCCAAACTTTGGGTGGGGAAATCAACAAGACCAAGGCCAAGACCAGTAATGCCATAACCCCAACAACAATGCAACTCACCAATACCCCACACAGAGGTCATACCAACACCCACCCAACAACACCTCTCAACATCCATACCAAAGTCAAAATGGCCCTTCTCATCCTTCCAATCTCAACTCTCCATCATCGGAAGAAAGACTATCAAGGATTGAGACTCTACTTGAAGGCATACGCAAGGAGATTCAAGATAACAAGGTGTTCAAAGAGGAGGTGTGAGCCAATATCAAGAATCAGGGAGACACCATCAAGAGGCTGGAATTTCAAGTGGGATACCTATCTGAGAAGATTCCCAAACCTACTGATAGCCTCCCAAGTGACACAGAGAAAAATCAGAGAGGTGAAGCAAAGAAAGTCAGATGGGAAGATTGCAAGATGGTTACTATAAGTGATAAGGAGACTGAGGAAGAGCCGAACAAACCATCAGAACAACCTGAAGATACATCAGCAGGAAAGCAGGAAGAGAATCATCAAGAAACCACAATTACACAGAAGGAGCTGCTGAGACTCTATGCACCCTTTTCCCAATTACTCAATGGTGGTGTAGAGAAGAGAATATACTCAAGGTTTCTTGACATATTTTCATCTCTCCATGTAAACATACCATTCATCAAGGCCCTCCAACAAATTCCCTCATACATTAAGTACATGAAGGAGCTGCTGACCAGGAAAAGCTCACTCAAGGGAGGACAAACCATAGTGATGAATAAGGAGTGCAGTGCTCTCATTCTACCAGAGCTGCCTACAAAAAGGAAGGACCCAGGGAGTTTTCACATCCCCTGTGCCATAGGAGAAACAATGTTTGATAAAGGACTCTGTGATCTGGGAGCAAGCATCAACTTAATGCCTTTATCCTTTATGAAGAGGCTGCAAATCAATGAGTTGATGCCCACAGACGTAGTCATCAGGCTGGCAGACAAAACTCAAAAACAAGCAATAGGAGTGGTTGAAAACGTGCTGGTGAAGGTTGGGAACTACTTCCTTCCCACAGATTTTGTCATATTGGAAATGGAAGACAGTCATCTTCACCCAATCATATTGGGAAGACCATTCTTAGCTACAGCCAGAGCGCTCATAGATGTGGAGCGAGGAGAGCTAATACTGAGGGTACATGACGAACAACTCACCTTCAATGTCTTCAAACCCTCACAAGAAGCAAGTCAGGAAGGCAAGGAACTAAGGACAGAGCATGACAGAGCAATGGTGGGAGAAACAAGCATTGAGGCACAAGCTGTACACTCAGGAATTCCTTTGGGTGATGAACAAAATAATCAGCAGCTGTCACAGCTAAAGGAAACTCAAGTGGAGCCAAAACCACCAGAATCATATGGGACCAGCAACAAAATCCCCCTAGGAAAAGAGACCATAAAGAGCAGGATAACAGCAAAAGAAACAAAGAAGAAGATACCAAGGAGATGGAGGAACAAAAAGATCCCTACAGAAGATTTCTCTCCAGGCGATAAAGTGATCTCAGCTTACTTCCTAGATATCCCACCTCATCTCCCCACCATCCCATCTCAGTTACCTAAGATTTTCACCATCAACAAAGTTCTCTCCCTAGAACATGTAGAGATCATTGATGAAGCCAATGGATATAGGTTTACTGCAAGAGGGGAAAATCTGAAGCATTACCAACCACCATGGCAAAGGCAGAACGTCAAGCTAGTGACACTATAGAAGCGCTTCATGGGAGGCAACCCATGTTTTACATGCTTTTAAAGTAGTTAATAAAGCAAGGTTCATGAATTTCAAATCAACTTCGACATGCACTTGAATGAGCCCTTTTGTGCAACATATAGTGAAGAACAAGTTTGGTGTTCAGGGCTCACTAAGAGAACATAAATGTAACCCATATCATGTCACTCTTAGAGCCTTGAACAAATCTTTTACACCACATAGCACCAAACTAAGTTTGGTGTCGCCAACGTTGCATACATGGATATTCAGTTAGTTAGTTGGTTTGCACTCATGAACAACACTTAGTAGTTAAAAACAAAAACTTTAAAAAGTAGTTATTCTCTTCTTTTTAAATTTTGCCGCCACTTTCCACAAGTTTTCTTTTAATCACATTTCTTTTATTTTGTAGGAGAATTTATGGGACAATTGAAGGGTTCGGCCACCACAAAAAGAGAAGACTATACACGTGTCTCCAGGGGGATTGCATTGGAAATTGTTGCCATGCAACATTGGAAGGAGAACAAGCTTGGAAACTGAACCAACCCCATCATAAAGTTGATGATCCTTGTGCTCATCCCATGTAAAACCCCATCCGTCCATCACACAACCACCCCATCAATCCACACCTTTCATTCACTCATCACTTTCCTATATAAGTGATTCCTAGTCTGTACTTTCCTTCACATTCCAGCAACCATTTCTTCAAACTTCTCACTCTCGAAGTACAATTCTTCAAGCTACATCCTATCCAAACCCAACCGAATTCTATCACTCATCACTAACCTCAACACCTTCACTTTTCAAAAATCATTCATGGCATCATCAAGCTCCAAGAGGCAAAAGAGAAAGGAACCGGTTGAGAGCAGCCCTTTTGATGAAGGAAAATTCAAAACTGCATTTCATGAACGTGAATTTGAATGGATAAAGCTCAAAAAGATATTGCCTGAGTTAACATTCCAGTTCAACGAAGATGAATGCCCACAGATTCGAGAGAAGATCGAACAAAGGGGTTGGCAAAGGCTCACGAACCCAGAAGCAAAGATAAATGTAAATCTCATCAAAGAATTCTATGCAAATGTGGTCAGAGAAGACAAAACCAAGGCCCCCACCTTCAAAAGTTACGTGAGAGGAACAGAGGTGGACTTCAGCCCCAATGCCATAACAAGGGTTCTTCAGCTGAAATCACCACATTTTGATGAGCCCAGTTATCACGTGAGAATAAGTAATGGCCCCGACAATGATGAACTTGAAGAAATTGTGAATGATATGTGTGTTATAGGATCTGACTGGGAAAGGTATTCAGATAGAAGACCTCGGTTCATCAGGAGAGGAGACCTCATCCCGGAAGCCAATGGATGGTTTGAACTTGTGAGGAGATCTATCCTCCCAGCTGCAAACAATTATGAGGTCAACGTTACTCGAGCTACTATGGTACACTGCTTAGTAAAGGGTGGAGGAATCAATGTGAACGAAATTATAGCTGAGGGGATTCAAGAATCAGCCGAGAAGAATGATCCAGGTGCTAGACTTTGGTTCCCCAGCACCATCCTTAGGCTGTGTACGAAAGCCAAGGTAGTCTTCGAGGACAGTAATCCAACTTGAGTAAACCCTGGAAGGATGGTTACACTCCAGCGTATAACGTATGTGACACCCGCCCAACAACAAAGAAAGCCTTAAATAGGGAAAAGAACACCACAAGAAGAACCTCACCAAGAAGAACCTCAACAGGAAGAATATCAGCAAGAAGAGTACTATGATCCAACCAATATAAATCTGGGACACATTCAAGGAGCCATTGAGGACTTGGCAAGGAGATATATGGAAGGGCAAGAGCAACAACTACACGTTCAATCCCAAAGGATGGATCGTCAAGAAGAACTCCTTTCTAATTGGATGAATCAACAAGGGGAGTGGCAGAAACAGCAAATGGAACATTATTCCCAACTCACTCAAGCCATCAATCAAGTGACTGAAAGGCAAGAGCGTCAAGATAAACGCCTTCAAGAACTCAACCAACGCCAGCTAGCTCAGACGAAGGCATTCAATGAGTTCAGTGTACTTAATGAAGGACGACAACTACATAGGGAGGAGTTCAACATAAACACTCAAGCCAAGTTGAACTATATGTCTAGTCATATGCATAATCTACACTCTGCAATCCCTAGGTATGATGAGGTCCAAAAAGATCTCACAGAACAAGAGGAAAGGAAGGTGAAACAGCAGAAGGAAACATTGAAAAAGAAGATGGAAGATGCTGGCTTCTGGAAGAAGTTGATTGGAAAAAGCAAGGGAAGTGGGAGTGCAAGCACTCAAGAAAAACACAAGGAGGACAAACAGGAGGGAGAGCATGAACAACCCCATGAGTAAAAGGTGGTGGAGTTCCCTCATTGTTCCATCTTTCTTTTTCAAGTCTTTTAAATAAGGAAATCATGTTTGAAATAGAACATGCTTCCATGGTAGCTTAGGAATTTTCAATTCTGTCTTTAAGTTTGCTTTTGCCTAGGTCTATGCTTGCTAGTCAAATTGCCTACCTTCATTTTCATCTTGCTTATTGTATGCTTGTCCTTTTAAGCTAAATAAAAAAAGAGATGTTATGAAAGACCAGAGTGATGTTCAAGTTGTGGAGTAGGTTCTTAAATTTGTGGTGTAGTAATCACTTAGCTAAGTTGGTTCACCAACAAGGTGGAAAGGCAACTATCTGTCCTGAATCATATACTTGAAACACACCCCATGAGACTAGCTAAATAATAAGATCATAATAAGAAAAAGGAAAAGAACAATAAGAGTTGAAAAAGAAAGAAAAGTTAATAAAGAATAAGACTAGGCACCAAGGGCTTGAAACTTGAGGGATGTGTCTGTGGTGCTCTTGTACCAAGGATCTGCTTGGATGAATAAGTTTTTAGGAGTGCTTCATCACTTGGTAACTTGGGTTAACTAACCCAGGATTATCAATTGAAAATCCACTATCAAGAGCAACCTTGCTACAGAACATTTAGTAACCCAAATAGGTGCTGGACACCAAGACCTCAAGGAAAGAAAATAACAAACCATGTGCCTGTGGTGTGCATGTATGGGGGAGAGAGACTTGAGGGAGTAAGTCCTTAGGGGTGTTTCAACACCTAGCACCTTGAACTAACTGGTTCAGGAGTATTGCCTGAAAGCTTATCTTAAAGAGTCGCCCCCTCACAGAACACTTAGCCTAAGGATGAAATAAACCTTGGAAAGACAAAGGGATCAATAAATAAAAGTCTCAAAGGGTGCAATCAAGTGAGTATTCCAAGGCATGATAAAGGTCTGAAAGCCAGTAAAGGAATGAACCTAAGTTGCTATGCATGAAACCCCATAAAACCAAGAACATGACTTCCACAATAATGATTCATTCATCTTGTCATTTCATTCATCATTCTCTTGTTCCAGTACTTGCTTAGGGACAAGCAAGCTTTAAGTTTGGTGTTGTGATGCCAGAACATTTTGGCCAGTTTCACTGACCTTTTCTTTATGGTTTTAAGGTAGTTCCATGCATTTTCTTAGGAAATAAGCAAGTTTTGGGTAAATAATCACTTACATCTTGATTCAAGCAAATATTGTGACTTTTACATGATTTCATGAGAATTATGCATGAATTAAAGGACAAATTGAATGATGCATGCCTCATAACTTGGATTAGAGCTTTGATGCACTTTATTGCTTGATTTCAGGACAAAGGAAGCAAGGAAGAACCACCTTAGTAGCCACGTTAGTCTAGCTAATGTGACCACTAACGTGGAATGAAGGCTAGCTTGCAACGTTAATGAGAAAAGTGATTGCCAATAACGCCTTCGTGAGCCATCATAGCCCACGTCAGTTGCCACGTTAACTATGTTAACATGGAAGCTAACGTGGAAAAGAAGTAGAACTCCAACGTTAGTGGTAAAAGTAAGTGCCACTAACATTCCAAAAGGGGCAATTGGCCACGTTAAGAGCCACGTTAACTTAGTTAACGTGAGCTCTAACGTGGAAGAAGAAGATGATGCCAACGTTAGTGACACTCACCTTTGTCACTAACGTTGGACTAAGCCCATATTGGCTACGTTAAAAGCCACGTTAACCTAGTTAACGTGGACTCTAACGTGGAGGGAGCAAGAATCACCAACGTTAGTGACACTCACCTTTGTCACTAACGTTGGATTAAGCCACTATGAGCCACGTTAGTTGCCACGTTAATTACATTAACGTGGAAGCTAACGTGGAGAAGAGGGATGATGAGCCAACATTAGTGACACTCACCTTTGTCACTAACGTTGGAGATGGCCATCAATACCACGTTAGAAGTCACGTTAACCTAGTTAACGTGAACTCTAACATGGGAGGTAGGGGCGTTCTGAAGCGTTAGTGACAAAGATAAGTGTCACTAACGCTCTCGAAGATTTGACAAGCCTACGTTAAAGCCACGTTAACTATTCTAACGTGAACTCTAACGTAGGGAGAAAGGGGGTACTCTCAACGTTATTGAAAAAGGTAAACCCCAGTAATGTTTGCGAAGAGCCAAGGGTCAACGTTAGTGGTCATGTTAGTGCCACTAACGTTGAAGTTAACGTGGACCACTTTGGGTTAGGAACGTTAGTGAAAAAGGTGATTGTCACTAACGTTCTCAACCCCACATTTTCACTTAACGTTAACACCACTAATGCCCTAAGCTAAAGTCCCTGCCTACTTCACACTTTCTCTGCAAGTAAAGGCTGAGCCCACTGAAGAAGATAACTACTTCAACTCAAGATCCAAAGGCCCATATCCAAGACTTGAAGAGCCAACTAGAAGATCAGAAGAATAGTATAAATAGGGAGAGCTTTGAACTAGAAAGAAGCTTTTGGCATTATTAGAATTACTCTCTGTATTTTACTTTCTCTGCACTTCTAGTTTAACTTTCACAATGTACTCTCCATCTTTGCTTTCCATTCCCAGAGCTATGAACAACTAAACCCCTTTCATTGGGTTAGGGAGCTCTGTTGTAATTTGATGGATCAATAATAGTTTTCATTATTCTTCTTCTTTCTTTTCTCTTGATTTTACTAGAAAGCTTTCAATCTTCATCCAATTGAGTAGTTATCTTGGAAAAGAAGCTATTCATACTTGGATCTCTTCTGAACCTTGGAAAAGGGATGAAGAGATCATGCTAGAAATGTTTTCTCATGTTAGACCAAATTGGGGTTTGGGCGGATATGGTGACATATAATTCTCCCAATACTTTGATTTGGAAATACATGTGGTATAATCAGTGACCACACTTCATCTCTTCTCATGAGCAATTAGACCAAGGAATTGGCTATTGATCTAATTTGAGAGATTGAATTACCAAGGAATTGGAATTCAATCACTTAAGATTGCCAAGGAGATCAATGAATGCATTGATTGAGGAAGAGATAAAAATGAACTTGATCCGGAGAATGCAACATCTCCTAAGCCCAATGAATTCCCCATTTCTGATCTTACCATTCTCTTTACTTTATGCCATTTACTTTCATGCTAAACTTCCCTTCCCCATTTAAGATTCTGCAATTTTCTTCCCGCCATTTATTTTCTGCTATTTACTTTCCCGCCATTTAATTTCCTACAATTCTCAACTCACTTTATGCTTAGCTCAACTAGAACATTCTTCCAATTAAAGTTGCTTGACCAATCAATACCTGTGGGATTCGACCTCCCTCTACTGTGAGTTTTTACTTGATGACAATTCGGTATACTTGCCGAGGGAGATTTGTTAAGGGACAAGTTTTCGTGCATCAGTTACACTGCGCATAAAGGCGCGCACACGCACGTTATGTGTACGCACTGATTTGCACGTGATTCATTAAATGCAAATTCGTGGCCAGCGATTTCGGGTGCATTTTGGGGCCTAATCTAACTCATTTTTGATGCTATTTGACCCATGGATTGAAGAGGGATGAGACATCTAGTAATTAGTTTAGTTTTATTTTAGTTTTATCATGCTTTAGTTAGTTTCTAGAAAGAGAGAGGCTCTCTCTTCTCTCTAGAATTAGGAGTAGGTTTGATCTAGATTATGAATTCTTAGATCTAGGTTAATTTCATGCTTTGATTTACTTTTCTTTTTGTAATTCTTCTTCTTCTACATCTCTTCTCTCTACTTTAGCATTTAATTCTTGTAATTCTCTACTTTTATGTTGATGCACTTTTGTTTTTCCATTTTCCTTTAATGCAATTTATGATTCATATTCCTTTGTTGTTAAATTATTTTGTTATTGTTTAATTTCTTGCAATTGAGTAGTGTAGATTTACTTTCCTTGCAATTTTACTATGCTTTTCTTTTGTGTCTTCCAAGTGTTTGATGAAATGCTTGGTTGGATTTTAGAGTAGAATTTTATGTTCTTGGCTTGGGGAGGTAACCTAGGAACTCTTGAGTTACTAATGTCCAAGTGATTGACAATTGGGAGCCATTAACGCTAGATCTCACTAATTAATTTGGTGGAGAACAAGGACTTATGGACTTGGATTGATATAGCTCACTTGATTTTCCTCTACTATTAGTTAGGGGATGACTTAGTGGGATTAATCCTTGCCAATTCTCATGTTGTGGTTAGTGATTAGGATAGAGATCCTTGACCACCAACCTTTGCCAAGACATTTTTAGTTGTTAGTTTATTTTCATTGCCATTTACATTTCATGTCTCTTATTCCAAAAACCCCAAAACATACCTCATAACCAATAACAAGACACTTTATTGCAATTCCTAGGGAGAACGACCCGAGGTTTAAATACTTCGGTTTATAGATTTTAGGGTTTTGTACTTGTGACAAAAAAATTTTTGTATGAAAGGATTATTTGTTGGTTTAGAAACTATATTGCAATGAGACTTCATTTGTGAATTATAAACCGTCAAAAGTCCAATCATCACCTTCCCACGGGAGAGGACTAGGATTTGTGAATAAGAGTTAGCTCAATCACTTGACTTTCCTTTATTTAGTAAGGGTTAACTAAGTGAAAACAACAACCTCTTTATACTACACTCGAGAAAATTCCAACAAGGATAGAACTTCCGATTAATCATTCCCCTAGTTAAGGCTTTTTAATTAGAATATATATTTCTCTTTTAAATTGAAATTATTTATTTTCTGTCAAACTCTCAAAATTCTCGAAAAACTCCTGATTAATACTTTAGCACCCTTTCTAGCAACTCGTTGGGAGACGACCTGGGACTCATACTCCCAGTATTTTTATTCTAAACTTTTGTGATAACCTTTTTAAATTGATGCGGCAGATTTTAGCTGATTAAGAGCTATACTCACAACGGATTCTCTATATTGAATTCTTAATTGGTCTAATTTCTGCCACGCACCAATTTTTGGCGCCGTTGCCAGGGAGTTGCAATTGTGTGCTAAATTATTAATTAGTGTACATATTTTTATTTTATTTGCATATTTTATTTTATTTTATTACCATGAGCTGTATGTTTCTTCATTGAATGACGCGTTCACTGCCTAATCCGAGCTTAGCTGCATTTGATCCTGAAATTGAAAGAACTATTTCACGTATTAGGCGAGCTCGACGCAGGTTAGCCTATGAGGGCGAATCTGAACCGCTATCTGAGGAAAAAACAAGCTACTTTACTACTGATTCAGTTGATTCACTTGCAGATAATATGGCAGCACCTAGGAGGATTACTCTCCAGGAAGCTGGAGCCCCAGATTTTACACTGCAACCATATCAAGTACATCATCCAACTCTGGCTGCAGATTTTAAGCTGAAGACTGCACTAATCAACTTGATGCCCAAGTTTCATGGCTTACCTGCTCAGGAGCCTATCAAGCACCTAAGGGATTTTCAGACATCCTGTTCTACTGTTAGGTGTCATGGTGCAAATGAAACTAGTATTCTGTTAACCGCCTTCCCGTTTTCTCTTGAGGAAAAGCCGACGGAGTGGTACTACTCCCAACCTGAAGCAACTGTTACCAACTGGGATACGCTCAGGAGAGAATTATTGGAAAAATACTTTCCAGCTGAAGTTACAGATAGATTGAGAAAAGAGATCTCCTGCATTATTCAAGGAGAATCAGAAACTCTTTATGAGTACTGGGAGCGCTTTAAGAACCTTCTGGATGCATGCCCCCATCACATGATTGACAGGTTAGTGTTGATCAGCTACTTCACTCAAGGCATGAAGCCTCGGGATAAAACTACACTGGATGGTGCTAGTAATGGTTCTCTGAAAAAGTACAAGACCGCAGATGAAGCCTGGCAACTGATCAGCGACTTAGCTGAGTCCATTAGAAATCACAGGCACATGCAGGAGCAGCCACTCAAAGACTGTTGCAGAGGTTTTCTCTAGCAGTGAGACTATTGCTCTTACACAGAGTATATGTGAAATGACCAACCTACTGAAGCAGATGTAGTTGAATCAACAACAAACTCAGCCTTCCCCAGCACAACAAAGCCAACAGTTAGTCCCCCAAAGAGTATGCAGAATCTGTGCTGATTATAGTCATTACACTGATGAGTTCCCGTAGCTCCAACAAGAAGACAATACTGTGGCAACTACTCATAACTTCTATGACCGTCCGAATCAAGGATACAATCAACAAGGCAGCAACTATAACCAAGGTGGGAACTATAGCCAAGGATGGCAGGACAACTCCAATCAGAGTTGGAGAGATAATTCCAACCATGGCTGGAGGGACAACTACAATGGAGGAGGCAGAGACAACAATGGAAATCAGAGGTGAAACAACAACAACAGACAATAAAATCAAAACCAGCCTTACAGAGCACCTCACCTTAGGCAGTCCCAAGGACCCCAGCACAATCAACAACAGGCCCCTCAGATCACTTATCCCCCTTCCTCATCAAATGACGAGATGCTTCGTTCTCTTGCACAAGGGCAACAAGACATGCAGACTACACTGAACTCTATTCTAAATGGTCTAAATGCCACTTTACAAGCTCTCGTCTCCCGGATAAATTCATTACCTACTTCTACCAACCAGCCTTCAAGCTCCAGTGGAATTCCTTCTCAACCCTTACCTAACCCCAAGGGTGGCATCAATGCCATCACTCTGAGGTCTGGAACCACACTTCCAGAGAGGAATCAGGAGGAGCCAAGCCCACTAGAACACACCCCAATTGAAGACATAGTTGAAGTGGAAGATGTTGAAGAAGAAGAGGAAGTACAAGACAAGGTTGAAGAAGAAGTAGCTCAGCCAAGGAATGGAGCACCAAAGGATACAGAGGCTACAAGTGGCGCCATCCCTATTCCATTTCCACACCTTGCACGGAAACCCAGGAAGCAGATGGAACTTGATCCCAAAATGGTAGAAAATTTCAAAAAGGTTGAGGTAATTGTTCCTCTTTTTGATGTTATTCAGCAAGTACCTAAATATGCGAAGTTTCTGAAAGATTTATGCATACATAAAGATAAAATTAATGAATTAGAAACTATTCTTTTAGGTAGTTCTATATCTGCTTTAATGGGAGGTATACCTGAAAAATGTAGTGATCCAGGCCCATGCATGGTTAACTGTACCATTGGAGGTATAATATTTTCTGACTGCAAGTGTGATTTAGGAGCGTGTGTTAGTATAATGCCATTGTCTCTATATGATTCTTTGAGGCTCCCTCCCTTAAAAAGGTCGGGAGCTCATTTTGTGTTAGCAGATAAAAGCATTATTACAGTAGTTGGAATTGCTGAAGATGTTTTAGTGAGCATTAAGGGGCTCACATTTTCCATTGACTTCTATATCCGGGAAATGCCCCCTAATGACTCAGGAAGACCATCATCAATCCTGCTTGGAAGACCATTCCTGAAGACTTCGAAGTTCAAGCTGGATGTATTCTCATGAACTTACTCCTTTGAGATAGATGGTAGAGCAGTGAGTTTCAGTTTAAATGAGGCTATGAAGCACCCTCCGGAAGGTCATTCTATCTTCCAGTGCGACATCATTGATGAAACTGTAGCTGAAGTTCACCAAGAAGAATTAAAAGAGAAGCACATGGAACAAGGTTCAAGTGTGGGAACACCCTCTGAACATAATGAAGACACCTTGCCTTTATCACTAGTTCCAGATAATCAAGAACCTAGCCATGAGCAGAAATTGGAATTAAAGCCATTTCCTCCCCACCTCAAGTATGCTTACCTTGAGGATAATAAAAAATTCTCAGTTATCATTGCAAGGGAACTCACTTCCCAACAAGAGGAGCAACTGCTTAGTGTGCTGAGAAAACATAAGAAAGAAATTGGGTGGAGCTTGGCGGATATAGTAGGCATCAGCCCTCAAGTTTGTGAGCACAGAATATACTTACAAGAGGGAGCAAAGCCTGTTCGTCAATCCCAAAGAAGATTGAATCCCACCATCTTAGAAGTTGTCAAGAAAGAAGTGACCAGGCTGAAGCAGATATTATTTACCCCATCTCAGACAGTGAATGGGTTAGTCCAGTACAAGTGGTGCCCAAGAAGTCTGGAGTCACAATAGTAAAGAATGAACATGGAGAACTCCTGACAACTAGAGTGTCAAATTCATGGAGAGTTTGCATTGATTATAGGCGTCTCAACCAAGCTACTTGCAAGGATCACTACCCCTTGCCATTTATTGATCAGATGCTTGTTTGCCTGTCAGGTAAATCCCATTACTGCTTTTTAGATGGTTATACAGGCTATTTTCAAATTCATATAGCTCCTGAAGATCAGGGGAAGACTACTTTTACATGTCCCTTTGGAACGTATGCATATAAGAGGATGCCTTTTGGCTTATGTAATGCACAGACTACTTTCCAAAGATGCATGATGAGAATCTTTTCAGATCTTATTGAGAACTGTAAAGAAGTATTTATGGATGATTTTAGCGTTTATGGCGATTCCTTTAACCTTTGCTTGGATATTTTAGCTAGAGTATTAGACATGTGTGTTAGTTCAAACCTTGTATTGAATTTTGAAAAATGTCACTTTATGGTAAAACAAGGTATTGTACTAGGACATGTTGTTTCTAATACGGGTATTTCTGTCGATCCAGCAAAGGTAAATGTCATTTCTAGTTTACCTTACCCATCCTCCATGAGGAAAGTCCGTTCGTTCCTAGGCCATGTAGGTTTCTACAGGAGAATCATTAAGGACTTCAGTAAGGTAGCATTACCTTTATCCAGACTGCTGCAGAAAGATATTGAGTTCCAGTTCAGTGAGGATTGCATGCAAGCATTTGATAGGTTGAAGATCTCCCTGACTCAAGCTCCGATTGTGAGAGGACCCGACTGGAGCCAGCCATTTGAGATTATGTGTGATTCCTCCAACCATGCAGTGGGAGCGGCGCTGGCTCAGCGCGAAGGTAAGGATCCTTTCGTAATTGCTTATGCGTCTAAGACCTTAGACGCTGCTCAGTCTAATTACACTACTACTGAAAAAGAGCTTCTTGCTATTGTTTTTGCTCTGGATAAATTCTGAGCCTATTTACTTGGTACTAAGGTAGTAGTGTACTCTGACCATGCAGCTCTAAAATATTTATTAGCTAAAAAAGAGTCCAAACCAAGGTTGATACGTTGGATACTGCTGCTGCAAGAATTTGACTTAGAAATTAAGGATAGGAGTGGTAACTAGAATTTAGTGGCAGACCACTTGAGTCGTCTTGAGCACATTAAGGATGACTCCACTCCTATCAATGATACTTTTCCATTTGATAGCTTGCAAGCAGTATCTGAAGTAGTTCCTTGGTAAGCACCTGTAGCTAATTATCTAGTTAGCCATACTTTCCCTACCAATTTTACTAAACATCAAAGGGACAAGATGAAAAGCGAATCTAAATATTATATATGGGATGATCCATACTTATGGAGGTGTGGTACGGACTAGGTAATTAGAAGATGTGTGTCTCAATCAGAATTCCAGTCCATTTTAGAGGCCTGCCACTCTTCTAAGAGTGGAGGACATTTTGGCCCTCAAAGAACAACTAGAAAAATCTTAGACTGTGGATTCTGGTGGCCTACTCTTTTTAAAGATACTGCTGCTTTTTGTAAATTTTGTTTCCCATGCCAAAGGTTTGGTAATATATCCAAGAGGGATGAGACGCCTCAAAAGATTATGCTTTTTTGTGAAATTTTTGATGTTTGGGGCATTGACTTCATGGGTCCATTTCCAAACTCTAGTGGTTACCTTTATATACTGTTAGCTGTAGATTATGTCTCTAAATGGGTGGAAGCAATTCCTACCCGTACTGATGATGCTAACACTGTTGTTTTCTTTGTTAGAAATCATATTATCTGTCGCTTTGGATCACCACGAGCAATCGTGAGTGATCAAGGCATTCACTTTTGTAACAGGAGACTAACATGATTACTGAAGAAGCATGGGATAGTTCACAAAGTAGCAACAGCTTATCATCCCCAGACTAATGGGCAAGCAGAAGTATCTAATAGAGAAATAAAGCACATTCTAGAGAAGATAGTAAAGCCTCATAGGAAGGACTGGAGTGCCAGGCTACAAGATGCACTCTGGGCATATCGAACAGCATATAAGACACCCATAGGGATGAGCCCCTTCCGCTTAGTGTACGGAAAGGCTTGCCACCTTCCGGTAGAGATAGAACACAAGGCTTTCTGGGCTGTGAGGGAGTGCAACATGAATTTTGAGGAAGCTGGTGCTAAAAGGAAGCTGCAACTGGAAGAATTGGAAAACCTTCGCCTAGAAGCATATGACAACTCCAGGCAATACAAAGAGAAGATGAAGGCTGTCCATGACAAGCATATAAAAAGGAGAGAATTCAGACCAGAGGAGTTAGTTCTTCTTTATAACTCCAGACTGAGGCTCATGCCAGGCAAACTGAGATCAAGATGGGAAGGTCCCTACAGAGTAGAAAAGGCAGAGCCATACGGAGTTTTTCACCTGCGTCATCCTTCTAGCTCCAAATTCAGCAAGGTCAATGGATATCGCCTAAAGCTTTATCATGGAGAGAAGATGAAGGATCACAAAGAGTTAGAGGTCTTCCTCTTGGAAGACCCACCAACAGAAGCAGAATGAGCCTGAAGACCGTCCAACTTAAGGACGTAAAAGCAAAGTGCTAGGTGGGAGACAACCCACTATGGTATGATCGCTCCGTTTCAGTCTTAGTTTTGTTTTATTTTATTCTACTTTATTTTTCTTAGTGACTCTTCTCATAATCTCTGCATATAGTCTGCATTTGCATTTGCATTCTGCATAAAAAAAAAGAGAGCACGCGACGCACGAGCGTCGCTGACGTGTCTGCGTCATATGTGCATTTGAAACAAAGAAGAAAAGAAGCAGAGAGTCATGCGGGAGGGTGGCTGGAGGCGTGCCTTAGGCACAAACATGCCCACGTGAACGCGTCCCTGACGCATCCGCATCATTTGCAGAAATCAGCCTCCCATGCGTACGCGTCATCCACGTGCATGCGTGACCCTGCAAAATCGATGTAAAGGGGTGTATGGCAGAGAGTTACGATGGAGTGGGGCTAGAAGCACAAACCCTATTACGCATACGCGTCACCCACGCGTACGCGTCATTTTTCAAAATTAGGTCATTCAGGCATGTGCGTGACCCATGCGCACGCGTCACCCTAAATTTTGGCAATGTGCGTATAAAATAGAGAGTTGTGCGTGTGCGAGGCTGCATTCGTGCCAATAGCACAAATCAGGTCACGTGTACGCGTCACCCACGCGTAGCGTCACTTGAAAATAGCGCAAACCACGTGAACGCGTGCCCCACGCATCCGCGTCGCCTGGTTTATCCAGATCAGTACCAGAATTGTTATCTTTTCTTCCCCAATCCTAATTTTTCCTTCTCTCTTCTTATTTCTTTCTTCTTCCTTCCTTCTTCTTTATTCCTTCTCACTTTTTACCTTCTCCCTCCTTCTTTATCATTATCAAGGTTCTTTTCTTTTCTTCTTCCCTTTTTACTTTTCCATTATTATTTTTATTTATGTTTTCTTCTTCTTTTTCTTTTTTACTTTCATTATCTATGTTTTCTTTGTCTCTCTTTTTCCTTTTACATCCTTTTAATTGGTGTTAGAAATTTCTGTGGGTGATTGTTTTCTTCTATAATTGCTTGTGAATTATTTAGAAGTTGTTTGACAATTAATATTACTTCTTGCAGGGTTGTTTGCATGTTCAAATCTAATACTTTCAATAGCATATTTACCATGCATGCTAAGTGTTTGTGAAAAAGCCCATATGTGATTGTGCATTTTAATTATCCTATTCTTTTACTCTAATACCTGTTTTTCACAAAACCCCTTTTTATATATTATTGATTGAATATAATTGTCAATACAAACATATTGTTAGTTTGAAACACTTGATAATCAAATTGGGCATTTAATGCTTGATCTATGGTACTCATGCCTTTGCCAGCATGCCAATAAACATCTTGCATCTACTTGCCATAACATGCACTTGCTATATTTCCATTGATGATCTTATCACATGTAGTCGCGACCATGTGTTAACGACATCCTTCTTTACTGTGTATTGATTATCACTTGTATCATCCCCTTCCTTGCTCTAACCCTTAGCTTTAAAAGTTACTTTCCTTTTCTCTTTTCAGGATGGCCACCAAGAAAGGTAAAGAGAAAGCTACTCCTAAACCACCAGCAAGGAAAGGAACAAAAAGAGCACTAGTGACAGAACCTTCTTCAACAGCAGTAAAGCCCTCAACAAAGAGAATCAAGAGGATCATCAAGGTCGATGAAAAAGAGAAAGCCTTTCCAGCAAAAGACACTGCGCGGTTCACTAACCGCTACTGTGAGCAAATGTTCCCCATCCTAGCTGAGAGGAACTATAATAATGAATACCGACTCATTCGCTCGACTAACATTGTTGAATTTATTGAGCCCCAAATTGAACGAAGACAATGGGGATTCCTACGGAGACAGCCACGGCAGGTTAACCTTTCATGGGTAGTTAAATTCTACTCCAATTTTCACCTGCCAACCATGCAGTCTGTCTATGTCCATCAGAAGCAAGTCCCCATAACTGAAGAAGCCATTCAGCGAGCTTTAGATCTTTTCCCTGCTCTAGAAGGATTGGACGCATACCGAAAAGTCTCTTTCAAGCACCAGACATACCAATTTGACTGGGACACCATTCTCAGAGTTATAACACAACCTGGCAGCAAATGGATCTATGGATACCATCGATCCCACCCTAAGGGAATTTTGGCTTCATCACTCACCTTGGAGGCTCGAGTATGGGCACAGATTATGTCCCATTACGTCTTTCCTAGCACTCACGAGTCCTCCTTCACTGCAGACATGGCTGTTTTACTCTGGTGTATCCTTACAGACCAGCCTCTCAATTTACCAAGACACATCCGGAATGCTATGGGACACGTACAGATTGTGGGCAACCTACCTTTTCCCGCTTTGGTTTCAGATCTAGTATCAGCAGTCGGAGTCTCCTACAGAGCTGGGAACACCAAGATCATGATTCTACGGGATGATCAGTACATCCCTAACGGGAAGTATATTAGACCTCCAGCAGCCACTACTAGCCAGACTACAGAACCGGCCGAAGATATTCCTTCTCCTTCCACATCACAAGCACCTTCAACAAACCAACAGTTCCATCAGATACTTGAGAGGTTGGACCGGCTTGACCGGCAAGGAAAGTGAAGAGAGCGCCGTAACAAGCGCAGATTTACATACCTCAGGGAGCTGCTGGTTGGTAACCACCCACCTGAAGAAAACCCAAACACCCCGGACTCCACTTCATTTACCAGCACAGGGAGCCATGACGGTCCCGATTGTGGAGATACTGCTACCAGCCCCCTGTTGCTCCTGACTGATGGCACCGAAGACGGTGCCAAGCTTTAAGTGTGGGGAGGTCGGTCAGTACCTGACTACCAGAGGTAATTTTTCTTTCTTAACACCAATAAATTATTTATTTTTCTTTTGTTTAGGATATGATAGATTGCATAGTAATAGGTATTTACATGCATGTTCTAGTTGGTTGAAAAAATAATAAGTTTCTTTTAAGACCCTATTTTTGAAAAATTTCACTAATTTAAATCAGAATTTTTTTTGTGTTAAACTTGATTGAAGATTGTTATTGGAACATGCTTTAAAGCTAGAACACACAACCTGTGAGAATTGAGCTTAATTACATGGTTACATTATTTAACCATAATATTTTATTCTTGTGTGTTTGCTTCTCTATGATTGTAATCTATATTTTGTTCCATCCTATATGTCCAATGTTTAATGTGTTATATGCATGCATATGATTGAGGCCATTATTTGATTATTAGCTCACTTATCCCAAATAGCCTACCCTTTTATGTCACCCTTGTTAGCCACTTTGAGCTTTTCTTTCCCATTTGTTCTATATTTTACCACATCACTAGCCTTAAGCAGAAAAACAAGTAATACCCCAAATTGAATCTTTGGTTAGCTTAAGATAGAGATTGTGTGTCAATCAAGTGTGGGAAAACTGTGGGAACATGGGTTAATAAGAGAATATGTTATATTTTTTTACAATTGATAAAATATTGGGAATTTGGGTACCTACTCATGTGAGACCAGAAAATTAAAAATCCATGTGCATTGATAATGTTATGTTTATTTTTATGCTTCAAAAAAAAAAAAAACCAAAAAATATTCAATTAAGTAAATGAATAAGGGGACAAAATTACCCCAATACAAAGTTAAGTTAATAAAAAAATCAATGCATATGTGATACAAGTTAAGAGAAAAGTTGATGCATGAGTATGTAATGCAAAAGTAGAAAAAATTTTAGGTAGCTAGGCATGATTCTAAAAGTATAAAGAGTGTATGTATAGGTAAGAGCTTAGGTTAATCAAGGATTCAATTTATAGCTCACTTAGCCATATATATATATATATATATATATCCTCACCTTTACCTTAGCCCCATTACAACCTTGAAAAGACCTCATGATGTTTGCATTAGTACATTAAATACTTGTTGATTGGTTAGGTGAAGAACAAAGTTTAGAAAGCATGACTAGAGAAGACTAGAGTGATTACCCTATACACTTGAGTGATTAGAGTACACATATACTATCAGTAAGGGTTCAATGCTTAATTCTATGTTCCCTGTTTTCATAAGATGTCTTCTTAAGAGTTTACTTGTTTTCACTATATGAATTTTAATTAGTGATATTTGATCTATATTTGTCTTGAAGAACTTATTTACTTTTAACCAAGTAGGCAAAATCATCTTAGCATATAGTTGCATTCATAGGTTGCATTACATTGCATGAGTCTTACTTTTCCCTACTCATTTATTTTATCTCCTTGAGCTAAGCTTGAGGACATGCTAATGTTTAAGTGTGGAGAGGTTGATAAACCACTATTTTATGGTTTATCTTGTGTTTAATTAAGTGGTTTCATCAAGTCTTTACCCACTTATTCATATGATTTGCATGATTTTACAACTCCTTCCTAGTTTTGTACTATGGTTGAAAACTTGCTTCCTAGAGATGTTTAATTTATGTATTTTAATTCTCCTTTCTACCATTTGATGCCGTGATCCATGTATTAAGTGTTTTAGGCTTTATAGGGCAGGAATGACTTAGAGAATGGAGAGGAAGCTTGCAAAAATGGAAGGAACACAAGAAACTAAGGAGATAACCAGCGAGCATCGACGCACACGCATGGCTCACGCGAGCGCGCGACCTGGAGAAATTTGCAGCGATGCGTGCACGTGCCTGACGCGTACGCGTGGATTGGAGTTCTGCAAGACAACGCGTGCGCGTGACTGACGCGTACTGACGTGGCGGAAATTGGCGAGTCAAGAATTGTTATAAGATATGCGTTGCAAGTATAGTTCTCAACCAACCAGAATTCCGCTTATCAATTTAGAAGGTTGTCACAAGAATTAAAATTAAAATACTGGGAGTATGAATCCCAGGTCGTCTCCCAACGAGTTGCAGAAAGGTGTGCTATTTTATTAATCAGATGTTTTCAAAATGGTTTGAGTTGAATAAACAGGAAATTAAATTAGAGAAATTAAACAATTTATATAAAAGCCTTGACTGGGAGTAGATTAGTTGGAAGCCCTATTCTTGTTGCAGTACTCTCAAGATTAATTGATAATTGAAGGTTGTTCTATTTGGTTATCCCTTACTAGGTAAGGGAAAGTCAAACAAGTTGGAATGCTATTTCTATTCACAAGTTCCAATCCGCTCGATTGAAAAGGATTAGTACCAGTGACTAGAGAGCATTCCAACAATAAATCCAATTAAAATTTTTCTTTTAAGCATCCCAACTTAAGGGTTCCTTTCAATCAACTCCCCATCAAGTTAGGGAACTACTCGCTCATTGTGAATGTAGAACTCATAACATAGGAAAGGGAATTAAAGAAAGACATGATAAATAAAACTCAAAGGAATCAATTAAAAAAAAAAGTAATTCTTGTATTAATAAATTCTAAAATAATCTAATAGTAAAATTGAGTAAATTAAAGGACATGGAAGAGTAAAGCCAAGTAAAGAAAATGAACTAGAATGACGAAGTCTTGATGAGGTAATAACTCTTCCCAATACCCCAATGCAAAGAGCAATAGAAATAAAAATCCTAAGAACTATGAACGTGTAGAGAGAAAACCTAGAGGAGGAGTAAAACTAGATCTCAAAACTAAAACTGTGTAGAATGAATGTTGTTATCGGTTTCTGCATGTTCTCTGGCTCTAGTCTGCTTTTCCGGGCCGAAAACTGGGTCAAAACAGGGCTCAAAATCGCCCCCAGCGAATTATGCAGATTATGCAGGTCGCGCACGTCACGTGATCACGTCATTCATGCGGACGCGTCATTCGGCATTTTTCTTTGCCACGCGAGCGCGTCGTCCACGCCTCCGCGTCACTTGTGCTATTCCAACCCGCGCAGCCGCGTGAGCCATGCGGCCGCGTCACTGCAATTTCCTCTCTTTCGCGCGGTCGCGTGAGCCATGCGGCCGCATCACTTCTCGCTGGTCATCTCCTTAATTTCTTGTGTTCCTTCTATTTTTGCAAGCTCCCTTTCCAATCTCCAACTCATTCATGCCCTATAAAGCCTGAAACATTTAACATACAGATCACGGCATCAAATGGAATAAAGGAGAATTAAAATACATAATTAAAAGTCTCTTAGGAAGCAAGTTTTTAATCATGTAATAATTTAGGCAGGAAATATAAATGCATGCTAATCATATGAATAAGTGGGTAAAGATCATGATAAAACCACACAATTAAGCATATTATAAACCATAAAATAGTGGTTTATCATGTACGCATGACAAGGAAATTCGCCAAATGACACGCACGCGTGACTAACTCGTACGCGTGACATGCGCGATCTGCAGAAATAACAGAAATCGCTGGAGGCGATTTCGGGCCGAGTTTTGACCCAGTTTTCGGCCCAGAAACACAGATTAGAGGCTACAAAGTGGGGGAATCAATCCATTCATTGGAACAACACATATAATTCACAATTTTTAGGTTTTTAGATGTAGTTTCTAGAGAGAGAGGTTCTCTCCTCTCTCCTAGGTTTTAGGATTTATGATTTCTCTTAAATTAGGTTTACTTCTTCTCCATTTCAGGTTCAATGTTTCTTTAATTTAATTTCTCTTCTACTTTTATTTATTCTATTACTTTAGTTTATTTATTTTTCCAATTTGGTTTATGAATTGCAATGTTAGATTTGATTTTATATTTAATGCAATTTGAGGTATTTCAGATTTATGATTTTAATTTAGCTTTTTATATTCTTAGCTTTGGTTGATTAATTGGTGACACTTGAGTTATCAAACTCCTTTGTTGATTGATAATTTGAATTTGCTGGTTAATTTGGATCCCTCTAAAGCTAGTCTTTCCTTAGGAGTTGACTAGGACTTGAGGAATCAAGTTAATTAGTCCACTTGACTTTCCTTTATTTAGTAAGGGTTAACTAAGTGAGAGTAATAAACAATTCTCATCACAATTGATAAGGGTAACTAGGATAGGATTTCCAGTTTTCATACCTTGTTAAGAACTTTATTAGTTATTACTTTAATTCTTTCAATTTACTTTTCCTGTTCATTATTCAAAAACCCCAAAAAGATAATCAATCATAACCAATAATAAATACACATCCCTGCAATTCCTTGAGAGACGACCCGAGGTTTAAATACTTCGGTTATCAATTTTATTAGGGGTTTGTTACTTGTGACAACCAAATTTTTGTACGAAAGGATTCTTTGTTGGTTTAAAAACTATACTTTTAACGAGAATTTATTTGTGAAATTCTTTACTAGCAGAAAATCCCTTTCGTCAATTACCGTAGTGGGAATAGCGGAAGATGTACTTGTGGCGATCAAGGATTTGGTGTTTTCAGTCGATTTCTACATCCTTGAAATGCCTCTAACAGATAATAGAAGCTCTTCCTCTGTTTTGCTTGGTAGACTCTTCTTGAAGACCTATAAGTTCAAATTGGATGCCTTCACTGGCACATACTTCTTTGAGGTCGGAGACAAGACAATCAAGTTCAACTTGGATGAAGCCATAAAACACCCTCCCGAAGAGCATTCCGTTCTCCGCTGTGATGTAATCGATGAGGTGGTAGCGGAGGTAAGAAGAGAGGATCACAACAAGTTGTGCTTCCCTATTGTTGAAGAGACGGATGACCAAGAGGGTGAACAAGAGAAAGTTGTTGAGAATGTACTCCAAGAGCTTGATGAAAAAGAACCCCAACTTGAGGCAAAAAGTGAATTGAAGCCTCTTCCATCTCATTTGAAGTATGCTTTCCTAAAGGACAACCAAAGGTTTCCAGTCATTATTGCTAGTGAGCTTTCTAGCCAAGAAGAAGAGAAGCTCTTAGAGATCCTAAGAAAACACAAGAAAGCAATCGGTTGGAGCTTGGCCAACATTGTGGGGATTGACCCCCGCACATGTATGCATCGTATTTTTCTCCAAGAGGGAGCTCGGCCGGTTAGACTACTGCAAAGAAGGATCAACCCCACCATCCTTGATGTGGTGAAGAAGGAGGTCACTAGGCTACTTGATGCGGGTATCATATATCTGATTTCTGACAGTGAGTGGATGAGCCCGGTCCAGGTTATTCCAAAGAAATTAGGCATCACTGTGGTTAAGAAGGATGATGGTGAAGTGGTCACCAAAAGAGTGCAAAATGCTTGGTGGGTGTGCATCGATTATAGAAGGTTGAATGCCGCCACGAGGAAGGACCACTACCCTTTGCCCTTCATTGACTAGATGTTGGACCGACTGGCAGGTAAATTTCATTATTGCTTTCTTGATGGATTCACTGGCTACTTCCAGATACATATTGCTCCTGAAGATTAGGAAAAGACCACGTTTACTTGTCCCTTCGGCACCTTTGCTTATAAAAAGATGCCATTTGGGTTATGCAATGCACCCGCCACTTTTCAGCGGTGCATGACGAGTGTCTTTTCCGATCTTATGGAGACTTGTCTGGAAGTCTTTATGGACGATTTTAGCGTATATGGTACCTCTTTTGATAGTTGTTTGGAGAACTTGGCCAAGGTCTTGGAAAGATGTGTCAACACTAACCTTGTTCTCAATTTCGAAAAATGTCACTTCATGGTGAGATAAGGTATAGTGTTAGGACACATAGTTTCTGACAAAGGCATTTCTGTGGACCTGGCCAAGGTTGATGTTATCACCAGTTTACCTCACCCCTCTTCTGTGAGGAAGGTCCGTTCCTTTTTGGGGCATGCAGGATTCTATAGGCGCTTTATCAAGAACTTCAGCAAGATTGCATTGCCATTGTCGTGCCTACTCCAAAAGGACGTAGACTTTGAGTTTGATAGTGCTTGTGCGGGTGCATTTGAGGAGTTGAGGAGAGCTCTTACCACGGGACCAATTGTGAGGGGCCCTAACTGGACGCAGCCATTTGAGATAATGTGTGACACGTCAAATCATGCTGTAGGTGCCGCGCTTGCACAGCGCGATGGTAAACTCCCTTATATCATTGCTTATTCCTCAAAAAACATTGGATGCGAAACAATCCAACTATACCACTACGGAGAAAGAACTCCTAGCTATTGTTCATGCCTTAGATAAATTAAGATCTTATTTGCTAGGGTCCAAAATAGTGGTATATACGGATCATGCAGCTTTGAAGTATTTGTTGACAAAGAATGATCGAAACCTAGGCTCATACATTGGATTTTGCTCTTGCAAGAGTTCGACATTGAGATTAGGGATCGAAGTGGGTCTTAAAATTTGGTTGCGGATCATTTAAGCCGCCTTGAAAATATTAAATATGACCCATTTTCGATCGATGACTCATTCCCTTTGGATAGTTTGCATGCTGTGTCGGATAGTTTTCCTTAGTTTGCACCAATGGCAAACTACTTGGTTGCTAAGATCTTCCCTCCCAACTTTTCTAAACATCAAAGGGATAAGTTGAGGAGTGATTCCAAATATTACATTTAGGATGACCCTCACTTGTGGAAGAGGGGAGTAGACTAAGTAATTCGAAGATGTGTCCCGGAATTCAAAATCTAACCCATTCTTGAAGCTTGTCATTCATTCGAGTGTGGCGGCCACTTTGGCCCACAACGGACGGCTAAAAAAGTTTTGGATTGTCCCACCTTATTCAAGGATGCTAACCAATTCTGTGTGTCGTGTCACCAATGTCAGAAGTCAGGAAATGCGTCCTAAAAGGATAAAATGCCTTAACAACCTATGTTGTTCTGTGAAATCTTTGATGTATGGGGCATAGACTTTATGGGGCCATTTCCTAACTCAAGTGGGTATCTATATGTTCTGTTGGCGGTTGACTACGTATCAAAGTGGGTGGAAGCGAAACCTACCCGCCTTGATGACGCTAATGCCGTGATTTCTTTCATTAGAAATAATATTGTGTGCCGCTATGGGTCGCCGCGAGCAATCATAAGCGACGAAGGTTCCCACTTTTGTAACAGGAAGGTAGAAGCACTGCTCAAGCGCTATGGGATACTACATAAGGTTTCAACTGCTTATCACCCCCAAACGAATGGGCAAGTGGAGGTGTCCAACCGGGAGATTAAACGAATTTTGAAGAAAGTTGTGAATCCACAAAGGAAAGACTGGAGCTCTCGGTTGGGAGATGCACTATGGGCATATAGGACGGCCTATAAGACCCCGTTAGGGATGAGTCCCTTCTGGATCGTTTATGGCAAGGCATGCCACCTCCCGATGGAAATTGAGCACAAGGATTATTGGGTAGTGAAGTAGTGTAACATGGACATCACCAAGGCGGGTATAGCCAAAAAATTGCAACTAGAGGAGCTTGAGTGTTTTAGGATGGAGGCATATGAGAATGCTCGAATCTACAAGGAAAAAACCAAGGCATTTCATGATCACCATATTCGAAGGAAAGATTTTCAAGAAGGTGATGAAGTTCTCATCTACAACTCGAGTCTCAGATTCATGCCTGGGAAGCTCCGTTCAAGATGGGAAGGACCTTTCAAGGTGAAGGAGGTAAAGCCCTATGGAGTGGTGGAATTGTTTAACCCTCACAGTGATACAACTTTCAACGTGAATGGACATAGAGTGAAGAAATACCATGGTTACAAGTCATCCAAGGAAATAGAAGTGCTCCTACTTTAGGATGCACCAAAAGGAGAGGAAGCTTAAGCGCATGACCGTCCAACTTAAGGACGTTAAAGAAAAGTGCTTGGTGGGAGACACCCCACCGTGGTAAGATCTTTCTTCTGTATATTTTCTTGCTTTTAGCTTTATATTCTTGTGAATTTTGTGATCTCTTAGTGTTGTTAAGTTGCTTAGATATGCTAGCTTTTGTTGATTTTGTTGAATTTCTATGATACTAATGTAGGTTTCACTAATCTTGGTATGGATGAATTGATAAGGTTAAAGAAAATGCTTTATTATGAGTGGTGCATGAATTTGTGAGTGTTTTCTTGACTATCTAGCTTAAATAGCTACCAAGAATGTATTAAAAAATACCTTTCTCCATGTTGTAAAAAAAATAAAAAAGAGGGGATGCACGCGTAAGCGTGCAGGATGCATGCGCGTCGCTTGCATTTTTGCAAGTCTGAGCGCATTTTTCCGAGAGTTGCGCAAGCATTGCGCAAAACGCGCCACTCCTACTCATGCGTGCACGAAAGCACGCTCACGCGTCGTTTTACCCCTTTGCTTGTCCACGCGTGCGCGCACATGACGCGTACGCATCGGTCGATCTGCGTGCCACTCTTGGTACATTTTTGCCGAGAGTTGTGCGAGCGTTGTGCAAGCACTGCGCCCAACGCACAGTTCCTAGTCACATGTGCGCGTATGGGACGCTCACGCGTCGTTTTCCGTCTTGCCCACCCACGCGTGTGCGCGCTGTGACGCTTACACATCCCTTGCCTGTCTCCCTACCCACGCGTATGCGTGGGTGGCGCTCGCGCGCCCCTTTGCTTTTCTTCACTCCTCGTGTACGCGTGGCGTGCGCGCGCGCGTCATTCCATGAACGCAGGTAATACACTAGCACGCCCTATTTCAAATTCTTCTTTCTCACCCCCCCTTTTCCACTCTCTTCTTCCTCTTCTCCTTTCTTCTTCCCCTTTCCCTCTTCACCACTTCTGTCGCCCACCACCACCGGCAACTTCAACCACCGGTAACCACCACTTCCGACGATCCCACTTTCTCTCTCCTTTCCTCTCTCTTCCCTCCTTCCTTCTACTTGCACCTTATCTCCTCTATTCCTCTCAAGGTCATATTCTTTTCCATTCTCTTTATCTTTGCTTTATGGCTTTCTTCCTTAATTGCATGTATTTACTTTTTCTTATTTCTCTTAGTTGCACTTTGTTAAATTTTCTTTTGTTTATTTGCCTCATCCCTTTTCTTGCCACTTTCCATGGATGTTCATTTGAGTTACCTCTTGCTTTGATGGGTCGATTTATTATCTTTTGAATCTTTTGTGATTATGTGATGTTGTTTTGATGTTGGGTATATCATTTTGGGGTATTGCACTTTTGCATTTACTCAATGTGCTTATGGTTTAGATGTTGCACACCAAGTGTTTGTTGAATTGCACCTATCACAACTTTAGTCAATTTTGGCACTATGCTTTCAAATTGGTGCTCTTCTATCAATACACTTGCCTCCTTATTGTACATTGAGCTCATTGCACTCCATCTTTCCCACTCATATGTGCATATCCATGACTTGCTCCCTTCGGTCATATTGCAAGAATTGTATTCCACCCCTCTCTAACTCTACTTTATTCCTTTTGCATGCCTTATTGTTTTGGAGTTAGATTGGGTAGTTGATTTTCTTGCGCGTTTTATCTTTCTTGCATATGTCACTTGAGGTTGTTAGCGATGCTTGAGTTTATTCTTCTCATGCCTTACCTGCATGCCTTTTTCACTCTTGCATCCCATGCTAGTGCATTGCTCCATATCTCAATGGTTATCTTGCTTGCGTGTTGTAGCTGTCATGTTTTAAAGATACCTATTCTTTTGTGGCATTGCTTCTCACTAGCTTGTTATAATTTGAGTGTGGTCTCTTTGAGTTTAATGTCTTTTCTTTCCTCTCCTTTTTCAGATGGCCATAAAAAAGGACAAGGAAACGGCACAGAAGAAGTCGCCTCCCAAAAGGGCACCTTATAAAGCCACCACCAAAGCAGACCACGTGCCCAAGGCTAAACCTCTCCCCAATAAGGCGCGAAGCATCATTAAAATTGATGACCAAGAGAAGAATAACTGATAAACCCATATTTTATGATATATCTTGTGCTTAATCTGAGTGATTTATTCAATCCTTCACCCACTTATTCATATTAATTACATGGTTTTACTTTCCCTTCCTTATTATGTGATGTATGTGAAAAACATGTTTCCTATGCTTAAAAATAATTATTTTGATTACCCTTTATTTCCATTCGATGCCGTGATTTGTGTGTTGAGTAGTTTCAGATCTTCTAAGGCAGGAATGACTTAAAGAATGGAAAGGAAACATACAAAAACGGAAGGAAAGCACAAAATGGAGTTTTTAAAGAAACTGGAATCCACGCGATCGCATGGGCGACGCGGCCGCATGCCAGCACGAATCAACAGCGACGCGACCGCATAACTGACGCGATCGCGCGCCACAAGCAGAACACATATGACGCGGCCGCATGACTGAAGCAACCGCGTGACAAGGAAAGCCGAATGACACGACCGCGTGACCCACGCGAACGCGTGACAGAGGCCACGCACCAAAAATTGCAGAAAATGCTCCCAGCGATTTTTGAAGCCCTTTTTGGCCCAAGTCCAAGTCCAGAAGGCATAGACCAGAGGTTATGAAGTGGGGGAATGCATCCATTCAAAGGAGAGTCTCCAATTAGTTAGTTTTCCATGATTTAGATTTAGTTTTGAGAGGGAGATTCTCTCCTCTCTCTTTAGGATTAGGATTTAGATTTAGGATTTTATTCACTTTCTGGATTATCTCTGTACCAAGTTCAATATTCCTTTTTATTTTGTTCTCAATTTAATTATGAATTCTTCTATGTTACAGATTACTCTTTGAATTAATGTTATTTGAGGTATTTCAGTTTAATATTGCTTTCTTTTATTTATGTTACTTTTATCCCCAATCCGAAGACATTTTTATCCCAGTAGATTTACTTTTCCCCTTTTGGTCTTGGTTAAGAAATCAGTAACTCAGGAGTTATCAAACTCAACATGATTGATAATCGTTATCTTTACTAATTGAATTGAACTTCAATAATCCCAATCTTTCCTTAGGGATTAACTAGGATTTGAGGATCTAACTAATTAGTCACTTGACTTTCCTTTGCTCTAGCAAAGGTTAACTAAGTGGAATTAAGATTCAATTTTCATCATCATTGATAAGGATAACTAGGATAGGACTTCTAATTTCTCATACCTTGCCAAAAGTGAGTTTTACAGTTATTTATTTAATTTACAGTCTTTTACTTACTTTAATTGCAATTTAAATCACTTGTTCCTCATCTTCAAAACCCCAATTTACAATCTTCATAACCAATAATAAGAACATACTTCCCTGCAGTTCCTTGAGAAGACGACCCGAGGTTTAAATACTTGGTTATCAATTTTAAAGGGGTTTGTTACTTGTGACAACCAAAACATTTGTATGAAAGGACTTTTGTTGGTTTAGAAATTATACTTGCAACGAGGATTTATCTGCAAATTTCTAGACCACGCAAAAGTTCTCTCATCAAAATGGTGCCGTTGCTGGGGATTTGCAACTGTGTGCCTTATTATTGGTTATTGTAAATATTTTTCTTTTACTTGTCTATTTGTTTTTATTTTTCCCTTTTATTTTTATTAGTCGCTATGAATTCTCACCCCTCTCGCTTTGAGTTTGGTTCTAATATTGTTGAAAGGAATGAAAGTTATAACAGGAACATGCATCAAGGTCAGAGCAATCAAAGACGGATGGAGCCAAGAGGATCTGATCAACCCTTTAGGCAGCAACACCCTCCAAGATATCATGGACAAAGACCATTCTACAATGCATACCAAGGCAATAGACATGGTGGACAACCTTGTAGTTACCAACAAGCCCCACCCTATGCTTATAGGCCATCCTCTCAACACAACCTTGAACCACCACACTCACAAGCTCCTTTTCACCATTCGCCACCATATGATCCTCATTTACCCCGATTCCAATCCAATTACTCCCAAACACCACCACTTCCCAATGTACCACGTCCAAATCCATCACCACGAGAATCAGAAGTTCGCCTCAAGGGAACAGTAGATCAACTTCAAACAACCCTTCATCAAATGGAGCAAGCAATAAGTCAATTATCTTCTAGACATTCGGACATTCAAGGGCTTCCCAGAGCCCCATGTGGACAATCTAATGAAGGGCGTAGCATGAAGGAGATATTAGAAACTCCAGTGGACAAGACAGAGCATGACTTCGTACTAGAACAAGTAGAGGAAGCTGTCATTATACAAGACGAAGAGTTGGTTGAAGACTTAGGAGACGCTGAACTTCCATGGGAACCCAGAGTTGTGGAGAATTCTGTCAAGGACGTTACAACTGATGCTAAGGAGGATAGTGCACAATCCCCAAGGCAGGTATTTCATGAAAAACTAGACAGAATAATCCAAGAAGCAATTTTCCTTGATGATGATAATCTCAAGTCAAGTTCTTCTAGTAATGAACTTGCATCCGCGAGTGAATTCTCTGAGATCGAAGAATCTTCCCCAAGCGAGTACGAAGATGATACGGAGGTAGATTTCTCTCAACCTCCAGTTTATGACTTAAGTGACGAGGAAGACATAGAAGGCTTTGATCAGGACATGGATACATTTGAAGAATCTTGCAAAGAAGTGAAGAATTTCACAGAAGAGCACAAGGGAGTAGAACTCACAGAACCACTGGAACCACCTATCCCAAGGCCATTACCACCCAATACAAGCTTCAAGTGGGTACAATCCTTAACCTTTAGCTTTATATTTCCACTTGAATATGGTTTGCTTGAAACAGATGGCCAGCTTAGAGCTCTCTGCGGCTTTAAGAGTAAAAGGGAAATGGCTCGTGCTCAGAGCTGGTGCACAAAGTTCAATAAGGTTCCACGCTTCAACTCGAAGTGTGCGGATTGGCATCATGATCTATCAAATGGATCTCGAAAAACATTTGGTTATTCTGGTGAGAATCTAATTTCTAAACCACCTGGATGGAAAAATATAGATCAAGACAAAGGTGAATTTAAAAGCCAAGTTTGGGATCCTGGAATCTATTCTGACATTTGTCATCCCGGGAACCTGAGAATCTATTTGAAGCTGCTCAGAAGCTTTACATGCCTAGTTTGGGACCCCGGAGGCTATTGGCATTCCAAGCATTGGTGGAGATTTATGGACGAGTTTAAGCATAAACCGCCATAGCAGGAAGCATATCCAATGTCCAACTTAAGGACTTTAACTAAAAGTGCTAGGTGGGAGACAACCCACCATGGTATGGTCGTTTCTTTTTCAGTTTTACTTCGTGTTATTTATTCTTATTTCCTTTTCAATTGAACCTGAATATCCTTCATTCGCATTGCATACTGCATAATTGCATACCAGTTTAAAAAAAATGGGGTGCGCAACGCGACCGCATCATTCATGCGATCGCGTCAAGTTGCGAAAATACTCCCCACGTGTCCGCGTCATTCACGCGGCCACGTGATCTGGAGATCGGCGTAAACATCCAACGTCCAGAAAGTTAGGCTGGAATCGTGCGGCCATTGTGCGTTTTGGACAAAACACCCATGCGATCGCGTCCCTGACGCGATCGCGTCGCATGGATTACACAACATCCCAAAAGGAGACAGAGAGTTGCACTGAAACGACGCTGGAATCGTGCGTTTAGCACAATTTCCAGCGACGCGATCGCATGCCCCAGGCGATTGCGTCATTCACTCTTTTAGCTATTCCATGCGATCGCGCCACTCACGCGATCGCGTCAACCACCATTTCAGCCCAACCACGCGACCGCGTGCCCCACGCGATCGCGTGGATTCAAATTTACAAACCCTCCCAGTCACGCGAACCCTACCATTCGCGCCCCCCAACCCATTCTCCTTCCTCTCTTCTTCTCCAACCACCCAACCACCACCCAGCCACCATCACCAACCGTCGCCATCCCACCGACCACCCAGACCCCGCCGCCACGCCACCCCCTTCCTCCTTCCCCTTCTTTCTTCTTCTTCCTTCTTCCTCCTCCCTCCACCGCCACTGCCCCCCCTCCGCAACCACCACCCACCGCCGCCACCCCGTCCCAGCTGCCCCCCCATCCGCCACCCACGCCCCCTTCCCTTCCTCCCCTTTCTCTCCCCTTTACCCCATTACCCTTCTCGAAGCCCCTGCCTCCGAACAGCACTGGCCGCCGCTGCACCACCGCCACACCACCGCCAACCGCCGCGCCAGCCGCCACCGCCACCATCCCCCAGCCATCTCTCTGCCCCACTCTCCTTAATTCGCCTACCAAGTTCCGACGAACACCACCCTTCTATCCATTCGTAGTTAATTCATATTTTTCTATTTATGTTCATATTTAGGCTAGTTAGATATGAATGTTGTAGTGGATTTTAGGTTGTTAGGTAGCGTAGGATGTGGTTAGTGGATTTAGGCCTGTTTAATTACGCTGTTCGTGTTTCTTGTTTTATAATTTTCACAATTCTGTTGTTGCTGTGTGTTAGTAATGTTCATATGCTGTTCTTCAAGTTCATGCTGCTATTGGAAATGTTCTTTCTTGTTCATACTCTTTAATTGCAATCTGTTTTAATTCATATGAACTATTCTGATTGCTATTTATTTTCCGGGAACATCCAATTTTAGTCGGAATGCTGCCCAAATTTCTGTACATTATTTTGATTTTCATTCCTGTTTTGGTTTTGGCAAACTTGAACTCTGCTTTAATCAGCTTTTACCAAATCAATTTCTGAATGACAGGGCAAGCTTTCTTATTCTTTTTAATTTCCTGGTTTATAAATTGCATCTTGGATGATTCAATTCCACTTTTTGCTATTTTCATTTGAGTCATTCCTAACTTCCTTGTTTGAATTTGAGTTATCTGTTGCTTTAATTTGTGAATTCTCGTTATTTAGAAATTGATCCTCATGTCACTTACTCTAATCCATTTTTATTCCCTAATTTTAACTTCCTAAACTTTTTTTTTTTAAATTCTAACCAAACCTAACCCTTCAAAACATCTCTTCTGGTTTTTCACTTTCTTTTTAACATTCTAACCAAGGCATGATGATACTTTTTCTAATCAACTTGAATGGAAGTATATTTTGGATTGTTACATTTTTTTCTCAGTATTCTAACTCTTATACAATCCTTAAATGCAAATTTATTTAACTCAATTTCCTCTTCTATTGCTCCTTTGCCACTTTGTGTTTCTTTTGATTATTTGCCTATTTGTTTTCCTGTTTTTATTATATCCTGGTTTTCTATTTTTCAGGATGTCTGCCAGCCAAAGAAAAGGAAAAGCAAAGGCAACTACTGGCAAACGTAAAAGAGGAGAATCCTCCATGTCCATCCTGGATATCATGCACGATGACTCCTGGCGGGAGAAATACTTTACCCCGCAGGAGAAGGCTGACCAGCTACTCCCTGCCACTGATCCCCTTAGATTTGCAAACCGATACTGTGAGCTGAAATATACGGTGTTTGCAACCTTCAGGAACCTGTACCTGGAGAGGACTTTGAAAATCCCAGAAGAACTCTAGCAATACACCTCTGAGAAAATCAAACAAAGAGGCTGGTTCTTCTTGGAGAGAAACCTGACTGAGGTCAATACATCTTGGGTAAGGGAATTCTACTGCAATTACTTCAAAACTTCCCTAGATGCAGTGAACCTTAGGGGGAAGCAGATTCTGGTCACTAAAGAGGCCATAGAGGATGTTCTGAAGCTTCTGCCTAAATCTGATCAATTGGATGGCTATCAAAGAGCTGAGGAGGATATGCGCTTCATGAAATTTGATTGGGATGCAGTCAAGGCCAGGATAGCCCTTGACCCGACCGTTCCATGGATCATGGGTCAGAACACCACCATGCCAAAGGGAATCAAGCGGATTTACTTAAATGATGAGGCTCGGCTATGGCACCAGATCTTGAGCAATTTTGTCATGCCGAGTACCCATGAGACAGAGATACCTGCCGCTATGATCACCCTCCTATGGTATGTGATGGAGGGTAAGGACCTGTACCTGCCACGCTTTATCCGGTACTATATGGCCAGGATCCACGTCTGAGGCACTCTACCCTTTCCTTATCTGATTACACAGTTAGGCCGTCGAGCTGACGTGCCTTGGGAGGATGCTGATGAGAAGCCACCTGCTGCAGAATGCAAGAAGATTATCCCTCACAGCAGGAACTTTCTGGCTTTGGGCTACAGACCTCCATTCCTCACTGCTACTACTGAGACAGCCACACCATCTACCGGCCCCTCTACTTCCACAGCTACCCCAGCTACCCCTGCTACCACTACTGCACCTTCACCTACCCCAAAGCCCATCTATCACCTAGTGCACCGCCTGTTTCGACGGCTTGACCAGATGGAGCGTCGCAACAAGTGACGCTATGAGCACCTGAAGCTGATGATACGATCTGGCGACATCCTCTCCGGGTCTGACACACCATCCGAGGCATCTGAGGAGGAGGCAGATGATCACGAGGCAGAGACCCATCCACAGAGCGAGGCTGCACAGGCAGGCACAGAGCAGGCCGCATCACATCAGGAGGCTCTGCCTCATATTCAGGCTGTAGACCCCGAGATCCCTATTCAGTCAGCACCTCCTCTGCAACAGGCAGATCCTCAGACCACTACCACAGAGACTCCAGCTACCCACCCTTCCAGTGATGACACCCCTTCACACCCTGCTTGAGTGAGCATCAGGGACGATGCTTCATTTTAAGTGTGGGAAGGTCGCCATCTCTGGCATATTTTTTGGTGAACCACTACAGACTCTTTCATTTTATTTTGCAATTTTTCTATATTTTTCTCTTTATTTTTATTTTTATTCTCCCAGTACTTATACATTGCTATTTTCATGTATTTATACTCTATTTTCTGCATTTCGCACTTTAGTTCATACTTTAGCCATTTAGTTTAGTTGTAATTCTAACTTATTAGTTATAGAAATTGTGGATTAATTAGTATAGTTTACCCTTTTTAGCATAAGATTGCTTAGTTTAATTTGAAAATATAAAAAGGAAGTAAACTAGGGACTTGAACATAATAGAAACAACCCACACCTTGTATATATAGCATTCCATGTTAGCTAGTTAACAACATTTCATCAAGGAGAAACACAAACTTTAAAGTCATTCAAAAATAAATTTTACATTGAGAATAATGGGAACTTTTAATTTTACTTGCATGACATACATAATTGATAAATGATTTTTGAGCTAGAAAATACACAGCCTGTGAGTTTTGAGCTTAATTGTATGGTTACATTCAAACCATAATTTTTATTCCTGTGTGTTCCGCCCTTCTTATTTATTCTGGTGTTCTTTACTTTGTTTTAATCTATATGTCCAATTATAGAATAGAAATACATACCAAGAGAGTGATTGAGGCCATTGTTTGATTTTAGCTCACTTATCCCAAATTAGCCTACCTTTTACATCACCCTTGTCAGCCCCCTTGAACCTTTAAACCACCTCTTATTCTATAAACCACAATATTAGCCTTAAGCAGAAAAACAAAATAAAAATCCCAAGTTGAATCCTTGGCTAGCTTAAGATAGAAAGTGTGTAATTGTTTAAGTGTAGGAAACTGGTGCACGAATTGTGAATCACACTTTTCACAACTCGTACCACTAACCAGCAAGTGCACTGGGTCGTCCAAGTAATACCTTACGTGAGTAAGGGTCGAATCCCACAGAGATTGTTGGATTGAAGCAATCTATGGTTATTTTGTAGATCTTAGTCAGGAAGTCAATTATGTTTATCAGTTGAATTGTGAATAACCAAGAGAGCATAAATTAAAGGTTACTTGTTGTGCAGTAATGGAGAATATGTTGGAGTTTTGGAGATGCTTTGTCTTCTGAATCTCTGCTTTCCTCTGTCTTCTGATTCACGCACGCACGTCCTCCTATGGCAAGCTGTGTGTTGGTGGATCACCGTTGTCAATGGCTACCTTCCATCCTTCCAGTGAAAACTACGCTCACGCGCTCTGTCACAGCACGGCTAATCACCAGTTGGTTCTCGATCCGGTTGGAATAGGATTTACTATCCTTTTGCATCTGTCACTAACGCCCAGCCTTCCGAGTAGGATTCAAGGATTGAATGACTGTGACGAGCTTCAAACTCCTGAAGGCTGGGCGTTAGTGACAGATGCAAAAGGATAGTAAATCCTATTCCAACCGGATCGAGAACCAACCGGTGATTAGCCGTGCTGTGACAGAGCACGTGAGCGTAGTTTTCACTGGAAGGATGGAAGGTAGCCATTGACAACGGTGATCCACCAACACACAGCTTGCCAAAGGGGGACGTGCGTGCGTGAACAAGAAGACAGAGGAAAGCAGAGATTCAGAAGACAAAGCATCTCCGAAACTCCAACATATTCTCCATTACTGCACAACAAGTAACTTTTAATTTATGCTCTACTGGTTATTCACAATTCAATTGATAAACATAATTGACTTCCTGACTAAGATTTACAAGATAACCATAGATTGCTTCAAACCAACAATCTCCGTGGGATTCGACTCTTACTCACGTAAGGTATTACTTGGACGACCCAGTGCACTTGCTGGTCATGTGTGCGAAATTGTAAGAGAGTAACAATTTTGTGCACCAAGTTTTTGGCGCCGTTGCCGGGGATTGTTCGTGTTTGAACAACTGACGGATTACTTTGTTGCTTAGATTAGGAAAAATCTTTCTTTTTTTTTTTTTGGTTTAGAGTCTTTTATTAATTACCCCTTGTTAAAATACTTTAAACTTATAGCTCAGTTATTTAGAACGTGGTGTTTATGTTCATGATAATTGGCTATCATATTTTAAAAAAAAAAAAAAAACCTTTTTCAAAAAAAAAAATATCTTTCCCTTTTTCTCTCATCAAATTCGAAAATTTGAGTTGACTTTTTCAAAAATTTTTAAAAATCAAGTTGTTGCCAATGAGTCAAATCAAATTTTCAATTTGAAAATATTATCTTTTTCAAAATCGTTTTCAAAAATCAAATCTTTTTCAAAATTCTTAGTTATTTTCGAAAATTCCAAAAATATTTTTCAAAAATCTTTTTCTTATTTTTCCATCAAATTTTCGAAATAACATAGTCAATTAATGTTTTGGTTCAAAAATTTGAAGTTTGTTACTTGCTTGTTAAGAAAGATTCAAACTTTAAGTTCTAGAATCATATCTTGTGATTTCTTATGAATCAAGTCATTAATTGAGATTTCAAAAAAAAATCAAATCTTTTTCAAAACTAATTTCAATCATATCTTTTCAAAAATATCTTCTTATCTTATCTTTTTCAAAAATATCTTTTCAAAATATCTTTTCTAACCTCCTAACTACTTATCTTTTCAAAATTGGTTTTCAAAATTTGTTTCAACTAACTAACTAACTTTTTGTTTGTTTCTTAACTTTTTCAAAACCACCTAACTAACTCTCTCTCTCAATTTTCGAAAATATCTTCTCCCTTTTTCAAAAAATTCTTTTTAATTAACTAATTATTTTTATTTTTATTTTCAAAAAAAAAAATTTCGAAAATTTCTAACATTTTTCAAAAACCATTTTTCAAAAATCACTAACTCTTTTTCAAAATAATTTTCGAAAATTATCCCTCCCCCATCTCATTCTATTTATTCATTCATATCCTAACATCTCATCTCACATCTCTTCCATTCGTACAGTTGCATTTCTTCCTTTACATCACGTGCTTTGTCTCCCCCTCTTTTCTTCCACTCACAAAGGGATCCCTATATTTTTTTTTTATTTTTGAAAATTTTTTTGAAAAACATGAAAATTATGCAATGCATGAAATTTTTTAGATCAAAACAATGAATGCGTGCAAGAATGCTATGAATGTCAAGATGAACACCAAGAACACTATGAATGTCAAGATGAACATCATAGACACAATTTTGAAAAATTTTTAATGCAAAGAAAACATGCAAGACACCAAACTTAGAATTCTTTAATGCTTACGCACTAAGAATTCAAGAATGCATATGATAAACATGAAAAGACACAAAACAAAAAAATCATCAAGATCAAACAAGAAGACTTACCAAGAACAACTTGAAGATCATGAAGAACACTATGAATGCATGAAATTTTCGAAAAATGCAAGATGCATATACAATTGACACCAAACTTATAATGTGACTCAAGACTCAAACAAGAAACAAAAAATATTTTTGATTTTTTTTTATTTTCTAATTTTTTTGGATTTTTCGAAAATTATATGAAAAAGAAAAAATAAGGATTCCAAAAATTTTTAATATGAATTCCAGGAATCTTGCCATGTTAGTCTAAAGCTTCAGTCCAGGAATTAGACATGGCTCACTAGCCAGCCAAGCTTTCAAAGAAAGCTCCAGTCCAAAACACTAGACATGGCCAATGGCCAGCCAAGCTTCAGCATGTAGATTCAGACATGTAACAGTTGATTCCTCATCCAATTTCATGAACTGATCTTTTGGAAGCCTCAGTCCAAAAGAATTTAGACATGGCTTTACATCCAGCCAGGCTTCACATGCTTCATGAAACACTAGAATTCATTCTTAAAAATTCTGAAGAAAATTTTTGAAAACATTTTTAATTTTTTTTTCGAAAACAGATGAGAAAATTTTAGAAATTATTTTTGAAAATTTTTTTGAAAATAAAATAAAAAGAAAATTACCTAATCTGAGCAACAAGATGAACCGTCAGTTGTCCAAACTCAAACAATCCCCGGCAACGGCGCCAAAAACTTGGTGCACGAAATTGTGATCTCCAGGTTCGAATAATCCCTGGTAATGGCTCCAAAGCTTGGTGCTCTGATCTTAATTCATAATTGTCACAACTTCGATACAACTAACCAGCAAGTGCACTGGGTCGTCCAAGTAATACCTTACGTGAGTAAGGGTCGAATCCCACGGAGATTGTTGGTATGAAGCAAGCTATGGTCACCTTGTAAATCTCAGTCAGGCAGATATAAAGTGATAATGGTGTTTTCGAATATTATATAATAAAATAGGGATAGAGATACTTATGTAATTCATTGATAGGAATTTCAGATAAGCGAATGGAGATGCTTTTGTTCCTCTGAACCTCTGCTTTCCTGCTATCTTCATCCAATCAGTCTTACCCCTTTCCATGGCTGGCTTTATGTGATACATCACCACTGTCAATGGCTACTTTCGGTCATCTCTCGGGAAAATGATCCAATGCCCTGTCACGGCACGGCTAATCGTCTGGAGGCATCACCCTTGTCAATGGCTTCATCTTATCCTCTCAGTGAATAATATGCTCACGCACCCTGTCACGGCACGGCTATTCATCTGTCGGTTCTCGATCATGCCGGAATAGGATTTACTATCCTTTTGCGTCTGTCACTAACGCCCTGCAATCGCGAGTTAGGAGCTCGTCACAGTCATTCAATCATTGAATCCTACTCGGAATACCACAGACAAGGTTTAGACCTTCCGGATTCTCTTGAATGCCGCCATCATTCTAGCTTACACCACGAAGATTCTGGTTAGGAGATCTAAGAGATACTCATTCTAGCTTAATTCATGTAGAACAGAAGTGTTTGTCAGGCACGCGTTCATGAGGGAGAAGGATGATGAGCGTCACACATAATCATCACCTTCATCACGTTCTTGGGTGCGAATGGATATCTTAGAAGAGAAATAAGAAGATTTGAATAGAAAACAGTAGTACTTTGCATTAATCTTTGAGGAACAGCAGAGCTCCACACCTTAATCTATGGAGTGTAGAAACTCTACCGTTGAAAATACATAAGTGGAAGGTCCAGGCATGGCCGAGATGGCCAGCCCCCTAAAACGTGATCAAAGGATCATAAGGTAATCCAAAGATACCTAATACAATAGTAAAAGGTCCTATTTATAATAAACTAGTCACTAGGGTTTACATGAGTAAGTAATTGATGCATAAATCCACTTCCGGGGCCCACTTGGTGTGTGTTTGGGCTGAGCTTAAGTGTAGCACGTGCAGAGGTCATTTGTGGAGTTGAACGCCAGTTTCTGTGCCAGTTTGGGCGTTCAACTCTGGTTTTGGATCCTTTTCTGGCGCTGGACGCCAGATTTGGGCAGAAGGCTGGCGTTGAACGCCAATTTACTTCGTCAATTCTTGGCCAAAGTATGGACTATTATATATTGCTGGAAAGCCCTGGATGTCTACTTTCCAACGCAATTGGAAGCGCGCCATTTCGAGTTCTGTAGCTCCAGAAAATCCACTTTGAGTGCAGGGAGGTCAGAATCCAACAGCATCAGCAGTCCTTTTTCAACCTCTGAATCTGATTTCTGCTCAAGTCCCTCAATTTCAGCCAGAAAATACCTGAAATCACAGAAAAACACACAAACTCATAGTAAAGTCCAGAATTGTGAATTTAACATAAAAACTAATGAAACATCCCTAAAAGTAACTAGATCCTACTAAAAACATACTAAAAACAATGTCAAAAAGCGTATAAATTATCCGCTCATCACAAAAAACTTGGTGCACGAAATTGTGATCTCCAGGTTCGAATAATCCCTGGTAATGGCTCCAAAGCTTGGTGCTCTGATCTTAATTCTTAATTGTCACAACTTCGATACAACTAACCAGCAAGTGCACTGGGTCGTCCAAGTAATACCTTACGTGAGTAAGGGTCGAATCCCACGGAGATTGTTGGCATGAAGCAAGCTATGGTCACCTTGTAAATCTCAGTCAGGCAGATATAAAGTGATAATGGTGTTTTCGAATATTATAAAAAAAATAGGGATAGAGATACTTATGTAAATCATTGGTAGGAATTTCAGATAAGCGAATGGAGATGCTTTTCGTTCCTCTGAACCTCTGCTTTCCTGCTATCTTCATCCAATCAGTCTTAACCCTTTCCATGGCTGGCTTTATGTGATACATCACCACTGTTAATGGCTACTTTCGGTCATCTCTCGGGAAAATGATCCAATGCCCTGTCACGGCACGGCTAATCGTCTGGAGGCATCACCCTTGTTAATGGCTTCATCTTATCCTCTCAGTGAATAATATGCTCATGCACCCTGTCACGGCACGGCTACTCATCTGTCGGTTCTCGATCATGCTGGAATAGGATTTACTATCCTTTTGCGTCTGTCACTAACGCCCTGCAGTCGCGAGTTTGGAGCTCGTCACAGTCATTCAATCATTGAATCCTACTCGGAATACCACAGACAAGGTTTAGACCTTCCGGATTCTCTTGAATGCCGCCATCATTCTAGCTTATGCCACGAAGATTCTGGTTAGGAGATCTAAGAGATATTCCTTCTAGCTTAATTCATGTAGAACAGAAGTGTTTGTCAGGCACGCGTTCATAAGGGAGAAGGATGATGAGCGTCACACATATTCATCACCTTCATCACGTTCTTGGGTGCGAATGGATATCTTAGAAGCGAAATAAGAAGAATTGAATAGAAAACAGTAGTACTTTGCATTAATCTTTGAGGAACAGCAGAGCTCCACACCTTAATCTATGGAGTGTAGAAACTCCACCGTATGAAAATACATAAGTGAAGGTCCAGGCATGGCCGTGTGGCCAGCCCCTCTGATCTAAGAACCAGGCGTCCAAAGATGCCTAATACAATAGTAAAAGGTCCTATTTATAATAAACTAGTTGCTAGGGTTTACATGAGTAAGTAATTGATGCATAAATCCACTTCCGGGGCCCACTTGGTGTGTGTTTGGGCTGAGCCTGAGTGTTGCACGTGCAGAGGCCATTTGTGGAGTTGAACGCCAGTTTCTGTGCCAGTTTGGGCGTTCAACCCTAGTTTTGGATCCTTTTCTGGCGCTGGACGCCAGATTTGGGCAGAAGGCTGGCGTTGAACGCCAGTTTACATCGTCAATTCTTAGCCAAAGTATGGACTATTATATATTGCTGGAAAGCCCTAGATGTCTACTTTCCAACACAATTGAAAGCGCGCCATTTCGAGTTCTGTAGCTCCAGAAAATCCACTTTGAGTGCAGGGAGGTCAGAATCCAACAGCATCAGCAGTCCTTCTTCAACCTCTGAATCTGATTTTTGCTCAAGTCCCTCAATTTCAGCCAGAAAATACCTGAAATCACAGAAAAACACACAAACTCATAGTAAAGTTCAGAAATATGAATTTAACATAAAAACTAATGAAAACATCCCTAAAAGTAACTAGATCCTACTAAAAACACACTAAAAACAATGCCAAAAAGCGTATAAATTATCCGCTCATCACAACACCAAACTTAAATTGTTGCTTGTCCCCAAGAAACTGAAAATCAAATAGGATAAAAAGAAGAGAATATACTATAAATTCCAAACTATCAATGAAACAGAGCTTCAATCATATGAGCGGGACTTATAGCTTTTTGCCTCTTGAATAGTTTTGGCATCTCACTTTATCCATTGAGGTTCAGAATGATTGGCATCTATAGAAACTTCAGATTTCGAATAGTGTTATTGACTCTCCTAGTTCAGTATGATGATTCTTGAACACAGCTTCTTTATGAGTCTTGGCCGTGGCCCTAAGCACTTTGTTTTCCAGTATTACCACCGGATACATAAATGCCACAGACACATAATTGGGTGAACCTTTTCAGATTGTGACTCAGCTTTGCTAAAGTCCCCAATTAGAGGTGTCCAGGGTTCTTAAGCACAATCTTTGTTTTTGCTTTGGACCTTGACTTTAACCGCTCAGTCTCAAGTTTTCACTTGACACCTACACGCCACAAGCACATGGTTAGGGACAGCTTGGTTTAGCCGCTTAGACCAGGATTTTATTCCTTTAGGCCCTCCTATCCACTGATGCTCAAAGCCTTGGGATCCTTTTTATTTGCCCTTGCCTTTTGGTTTTAAGGGTTATTGGCTTTTTGCTCTTGCCTCTTGGTTTTAAGAGCTTTTGGCTTTTTCTGCTTGCTTTTTCTTTCTATTTTTTTTCTATTTTTTTTTCGCCTATTTTTTTTTTTTTCTGCAAGCTTTGTTCTTTGCTGCTTTTTCTTGCTTTAAGAATCATTTTTATGATTTTTCAGATTATCAAACAACATGTCTCCTAGTCATCATTCTTTCAAGAGCCAACATATTTAACATTCTTAAACAACAACTTCAAAAGACATATGCATTGTTCAAGCATTCATTCAGAAAACAAGAAGCATTGTCACCACATCAATATAATTAAACTAAGTTCAAGGATAAATTCGAAACTCATGTACTTCTTGTTCTTTTGAATTAAAACATTTTTCATTTAAGAGAGGTGATGGATTCATAGGACATTTATAACTTTAAGACATAGTTACTAACTACTAATGATCATGTAATGAAGACACAAACACAGATAAGCACATAACATAGAAAACGAAAAACAGAAGAAATAAGAACAAGGAATGAATCCACCTTAGTAATGGTGGCGTTTCCTTCTTGAGGAACTAATGATGTCCTTGAGCTTTTCTATGTCTCTTCCTTGTCTTTGTTGCTCCTCCTTCATTGCTTTTAGATCTTCTCTGATTTCATGAAGGATGATGGAGTGCTCTTGATGTTCCATCCTTAGTTGCTTCCAATAATTGTGTGGAAGAAAATGTATCCCCTGAGGTATCTCAGGGATCTCTTGATTTGCAGTCAAATGTTCTACCACTGAGCTATAGACCCTTGATGGAAGCTTTTGTCTTCCCTTTCCTCTTTCTAGAGGTTTCTCTGGCCTTAGGTGCCATCAATGGTTATGGAAAAAACAAAAAAGCTATGCTTTTACCACACCAAACTTAGAATGTTGCTCGTCCTCGAGCAAAAGAAGAAAGAATAGAAGAAGAAGAGGGTATGGAGGAGATGGATGGCTGTGTGTATTCGGCCATATGGGTGGGATTGGGTGGGGAAGAGATGTTGAATTTTTGAAGGTAAGTGGGTGTATGGGTGTGAGTGGTAAATAGAAGACAGAAGGGATGAGTGTTTATTGGGAATAGAGGATGATTGAGAAGAGAGAAGAGAGTGAGTGAAGGTAGGTGGGGATCCTGTGGGGTCCACAGATCCTGAGGTGATCCTGTGAGGTCCACAGATCTTGAGGTGTCAAGGCATTTACATCCCTGCACCAATTTAGGCATGCAAAATGCCCTTGCACACAACTCTGGGCGTTCAGTGCCAGGTTGGTGCCCATATTGGGCGTTCAACACCCATTTGCTGCCATTTCTGGCGTTGAACGCCAGAACCATGCTTGTTCTGGGCGTTCAGCGCCAGGATGCTCCCATTATGGGCGTTCAGCGCCAAAACTATGCTCTGTTCTGGCGTTTGAACGCCAGACAGATGCTCCTCCAGGGTATGATTTTTCTTCTGCTGTTTTTGATTCCGTTTTTGATTTTTTTTTTTGTTTATTTTGTGACTCCACATGATCATGAACCTAAAAAAACATGAAAAACAATAAAAATAAGAATTAGATAAACATTGGGTTGCCTCCCAACAAGCGCTTCTTTAATGTCAATAGCTTGACAGTGGGCTCTCATGGAGCCTCACAGATGTGCAGAGCTTTGTTGAGACTCTCCAACACCAAACTTAGAGTTTGGATATGGGAGTTCAACACCAAACTTAGAGTTTGGTTGTGGCCTCCCAACACCAAACTTAGAGTTTGACTGTGGGGTCTCTGGTTGACTCTACTTTGAGAGAAGCTTTTCAAGCTTCCTCTCCATGGTTGCAGAGGGAGATCCTTGAGTTTTGAATAGAAGGGAGTTCTCATTCCATTGAAGGACTATTTCACCTCTGTCAATATTAATCACAGCTCTTGCTGTGGCCAGGAAAGGTCTTCCTAGGATGATGGATTCATCCTCTTCCTTTCCAATATCCAGGACTATGAAATCAGCAGGGATGTAAAGGCCTTCAACCTTTACTAACACGTCCTCTACTTGTCCATAAGCCTGTTTTCTAGAGCTGTCTGCCATCTCTAATGAGATTTTAGCAGCTTGCACCCCATAGATTCCCAGTTTCTCTATTACAGAGAGGGGCATGAGGTTTATTCCTGAACCAAGGTCACACAGAGCCTTAAAGATCATGGTGCCTATGGTACAAGGTATTATGAACTTTCCAGGATCCTGTCTCTTCTGAGGCAATGTCAGTTGATCCAGATCACTTAGTTCATTGATGAACAAGGGAGGTTCAATTCCCAAGCATCAATGCCAAATAATTTGGCATTCAGCTTCATGATTGCACCAAGAAACTTGGTAGTTTGCTCTTCAGTAACATCCTCATTCTCTTCAGAAGAGGAGTACTCATTAGAGCTCATGAAGGGCATAAGGAGGTTCAGTGGAATCTCTATGGTCTCTAGATGAGTCTCAGATTCCTTTGGTTCCTCTGAGGGAAGCTCCTTATTGATCACTGGACGTCCCAGGAGGTCTTCCTCCTTGGGATTCGCGTCCTCTCCTCTATTCATAGGTTCGGCCATGGCGCTTATGTCAATGGCTTTGCACTCTCCTTTTGGATTCTCTTCTGTATTGCTTGGGAGAGTACTAGGAGGGATTTCAGTGATCCTTTTACTCAGCTGGCCCACTTGTGCTTCCAGATTTCTAATGGAAGACCTTGTTTCATTCATGAAACTTATAGTGGCCTTAGATAGATCAGAGACTAGATTTGCTAAATTAGAAGCTTTTTGTTCGGAGTTCTCTGTCTGTTGCTGAGTTGATGATGGAAAAGGCTTGCTATTGCTAAACCTGTTTCTTCCACCATTATTAAAGCCTTGTTGGGGCTTTTGATCCTTCCATGAGAAATTTGGATGATTTCTCCATGTTGAGTTATAGGTGTTTCCATAAGGTTCACCTAAATAATTTACCTCTGCTATTGTAGGGTTCTCAGGATCATAGGCTTCCTCTTCAGAAGATGCCTCTTGAGTACTGTTGGATGCAGCTTGCATTCCATGCAGACTCTGAGAAATCATATTGACTTGCTGAGTCAATATTTTGTTCTGAGCCAATATGGTATTCAGAGTATCAACTTCAAGAACTCCCTTCTTCATAGGCGTCCCATTGCTTACAGGATTCCTTTCAGAAGTGTACATGAACTGGTTATTAGCAACCATGTCAATGAGTTCTTGAGCTTCTGCAGGCATTTTCTTTAGGTGAATGGATCCACCTGCAGAGGTATCCAATGACATCTTAGATAGCTCGGATAGACCATCATAGAATATATCCAGGATGGTCCATTCTGAAAGCATGTCAGAAGGACACTTTTTGGTCAACTGTTTGTATCTTTCCCAAGCTTCATAGAGGGATTCACCTTCTTTCTGTCTGAAGGTTTGAACATCAGCTCTAAGCTTGCTCAGCTTTTGAGGAGGAAAGTACTTGGCTAAGAAAGCCGTGACCAGCTTATCCCAAGAGTTCAGGCTGTCTTTAGGTTGAGAATCCAACCATAATCTAGCTCTGTCTCTTACAGCAAAAGGGAAAAGCATGAGCCTGTAGACTTCAGGATCTATTCTATTAGTCTTAACAGTATCACATATCTGCAAGAATTCAGTTAAGAACTGAAAAGGATCTTCAGATGGAAGTCCATGAAACTTGCAGTTCTGCTGCATCAGAGAAACTAATTGAGGTTTCAGCTCAAAGTTGTTTGCTCCAATGGCAGGAATGGAGATGCCTCTTCCATGTAAATTGGAATTAGGTGCAGTAAAGTCACCAAGCATCTTCCTTGCATTATTATTATTTTCGGCTGCCATCTCCTCTGCCTGTTCGAAAATTTCTGAAAGGTTATCTCTGGATTGTTGTATTTTAGCTTCTCTTAATTTTCTCTTCAGAGTCCTTTCAGGTTCTGGATCTGCTTCCACAAGAATGTTCTTATCCTTGCTCCTGCTCATATGACAAAGAAGAAGGCACAGAAAAGTAATAATAATAATAATGGAGATCCTTTATACCACAGTATAGGGATCCCTGTGTGAGTGGAAGAAAAGAAGGAGACAAAGAATGTAATATAATGGAAGAAACACAACTGTGAGGAGGCTAGATATGTGAGATGAGATGTTAGGATATGAATGAATAAATAGAATGAGATGGGAGAGGGAGAATTTTCGAAAATATTTTTGAAAAAGAGTTAGTGATTTTCGAAAATGGTTTTTTGAAAAATGTTAGTAACTTTCGAAAATTAAGTTTTAAAAATTAAAATAATTAATAAATTAAAAAGAAATTTTGAAAAAGGGGAGATATATTTTCGAAAATGAGAGAGAGAGAGTTAGTTAGGTGGTTTTGAAAAAGATAAGAAACAAACAAAAAGTTAGTTAGTTAGTTGAAACAAATTTTGAAAAGATAGGAAGTTAGGAAGTTAGAAAAGATATTTTGAAAAGATATTTTTGAAAAAGATAAGATGAGAAGATATTTTTGAAAGGATATGATAGAAATTAGTTTTTGAAAAAGATTTGATTTTTAAAATTTCAATTAATGACTTGATTCATAAGAAATCACAAGATATGATTCTAGAACTTAAAGTTTGCATCTTTCTTAACAAGCAAGTAACAAACTTCAAATTTTTGAATCAAAACATTAATTGATTATGTTATTTTCGAAAATTTGATATAAAAATAAGAAAAAGATTTTTTTGAAAAATATTTTTGGAATTTTCGAAAATAACTAAGAATTTTGAAAAAGATTTGATTTTTGAAAACGATTTTGAAAAAGATAAAATTTTCAAATTGAAAATTTGATTTGACTCATTGGCAACAACTTGATTTTTTAAAAATTTTTGAAAAAGTCAACTCAAATTTTCGAATTTGATGAGAGAAAAAGGGAAAGATATTTTTTTTTTATTTTTGAAAAACATGAAAATTATGCAATGCATGAAATTTTTTAGATCAAAACAATGAATGCATGCAAGAATGCTATGAATGTCAGGATGAACACCAAGAACACTATGAATGTCAAGATGAACATCATAGACACAATTTTGAAAAATTTTTTAATGCAAAGAAAATATGCAAGACACCAAACTTAGAATTCTTTAATGCTTACGCACTAAGAATTCAAGAATGCATATGATAAACATGAAAAGACACAAAACAAAAAAATCATCAAGATCAAACAAGAAGACTTACCAAGAACAACTTGAAGATCATGAAGAACAATATGAATGCATGATATTTTCGAAAAATGCTAGATGCATATGTAAGTGACACCAAACTTATAATGTGACTCAAGACTCAAACAAGAAACAGAAAAATATTTTTGATTTTTATGATTTTCTAATTTTTTTTTTTGGATTTTTATTTTCGAAAATTATTTAGAAAGAAAGAAAAATAAGGATTCCAAAATTTTTAATATGAATTCCAGGAATCTTGCCATGTTAGTCTTAAAGCTTCAGTCTAGGAATTAGACATGGCTCACTAGCCAGCCAAGCTTTCAATGAAAGCTCCAGTCCAAAACACTAGACATGGCCAATGGCCAGCCAAGCTTTAGTCTTTAACACGAGAGTATATTGCTCTTTATAACAGATTGCAAGCCTCAGTCCAAATAAATTTAGACATGGCTTTACAGCCAGCCAGGCTTTACATGCTCCATGAAACACTAGAATTCATTCTTAAAAATCTTGAATAAAAATTTTTGAAAACATTTTTATATATTTTTTTTCGAAAACAGATGAAAAAATTTTGAAAATATTTTTTAAAAATTTTTGAAAAGAAAACGAAAATAAAATTACCTAATCTGAGCAACAAGATGAACCGTCAGTTGTCCAAACTCAAACAATCCCCGGCAACGGCGCCAAAAACTTGGTGCTGTTGCCGGATCAGAAGGGAATCTGGCACTGATGTTACCGGACCAAAAGCTTGCCGAAAACTCAAACAATCCCCGGCAACGGCGCCAAAAACTTGGTGCACGAATTGTGAATCACACTTTTCACAACGCGTACCACTAACCAGCAAGTGCACTGGGTCGTCCAAGTAATACCTTACGTGAGTAAGGGTCGAATCCCACGGAGATTGTTGGTTTGAAGCAATCTATGGTTATCTTGTAAATCTTAGTCAGGAATTCAATTATGTTTATCAGTTGAATTGTGAATAACCAAGAGAACATAAATTAAAGTTTACTTGTTGTGCAGTAATGGAGAATGTGTTGGAGTTTTGGAGATGCTTTGTCTTCTGAATCTCTGCTTTCCTCTGTCTTCTGATTCACGCACGCATGTCCTCCTATGGCAAGCTGTGTGTTGGTGGATCACCGTTGTCAGTGGCTACCTTCCATCCTTCCAGTGAAAACTACGCTCACGCGCTCTGTCACAGCACGGCTAATCACCGGTTGGTTCTCGATCCGGTTGGAATAGGATTTACTATCCTTTTGCATCTGTCACTAACGCCCAGCCTTCAAGAGTTTGAAGCTCGTCACAGTCATTCAATCCTTGAATCCTACTCGGAATACCACAGACAAGGTTTAGACTTTCTGGATTCTCATGAATGCCGCCATCAGTTCTAGCTTATACCACGGAGATTCTGATTAAGGAATCTAAGAGATACTCATTCAATCATATGTAGAACGGAGGTGGTTGTCAGGCACACGTTCGTGGTTTGAGGAAGGTGATGAATGTCACAGATCATCACCTTCATCACAGTTAAGCGCGAATGAACATCTTAGATAGGAACAAGCGTGTTTGAATGGAAAACAGAAATACTTGCATTAATTCATCGAGACGCAGCAGAGCTCCTCACCCCCAACAATGGGGTTTAGAGACTCATGCCGTCAGAGAAAACAAAGTTTAGATCTAAAATGTCATGAGATACAAAATAAGTCTCTAAAAGTTGTTTAAATACTAAACTAGTAGCCTAGGGTTACAAAATATGAGTGGACTATGATAGATGATGCAGATATCCACTTCTGGGGCCCACTTGGTGTGTGCTGGGGCTGAGATTTAAATGAGTCACGTGCAGAGGCCATTTGTGGAGTTGAACGCCAGTTTTTATGCCAGTTTGGGCGTTCAACTCCAGTTTTTTATCCTTTTCTGGCGCTGGACGCCAGAATTGGGCAGAGGACTAGCGTTGAACGCCAGTTTACGTCGTCTATTCTTATGCAAAGTATGGACTATTATATATTGCTGGAAATCCCTGGATGTCTACTTTCCAACGCAATTGGAAGCACGCCATATCGAGTTCTGTAGCTCCAGAAAATCCACTTTTAGTGCAGGGAGGTCAGAATCCAACAGCATCAGCAGTCCTTTTTCAGCCTGAATCAGATTTTTGCTCAGCTCCTTCAATTTCAGCCAGAAAAATACCTGAAATTACAGAAAAATACACAACTTATGTAAAGTCTAGAAATATGAATTTTTCCTAAAAACTACTGGAAATAGACTAAAAACTAACTAAAACATACTCAAAACTATATGAAATTATCCCCAAAAAGCGTATAAAATATCCGCTCATCACAACACCAAACTTAAACTGTTGCTTGTCCTCAAGCAACTAGACAAATAAAATAGAAGACTAATAGGTTGAGAAGCAATAATATCTCAGAGTTTTTGAATGAAGCTCAGATTCTAATTAGATGAGCGGGGCTAGTAGCTTTTTGCTTCTGAACAGTTTTGGCATTGAAGCTCAGAGTGATTGGCATCTATAGGAACTCAAAATTCAGATAGTGTTATTGATTTTCTTAGTTCAGTGTGATGATTCTTGAACACAGCTTTTTTTATGAGTCTTGGCCGTGGCCCTAAGCCCTTTGTTTTCCAGTATTATCACCGGATACATAAATGCCACAGACACATAACTGGGTGAACCTTTTCAGATTGTGACTCAGCTTTGCTAAAGTCCCCAATTAGAGGTGTCCAGAGTTCTTAAGCACACTCTTCTTTTTGCTTTGGACCTTGACTTTAACCGCTCAGTCTCAAGTTTTCACTTGACACCTACACGCCACAAGCACATGGTTAGGGACAGCTTGGTTTAGCCGCTCAGACCAGGATTTTATTCCTTTAGGCCCTCCTATCCACTGATGCTCAAAGCCTTGGGATCCTTTTTATTTGCCCTTGCCTTTTGGTTTTAAGAGCTTTTGCCTTTTTTTTTTTTCTGCAAGCTTTGTTCTTTGCTGCTTTTTCTTGCTTCAAGAATCATTTTTATGATTTTTCAGATTATCAATAACATGTCTCATGTTCATTGTTCTTTCAAGAGCCAACATATTTAACAGTCTTAAACAACAAATTCAAAAGACATATGCACTGTTCAAGCATTCATTCAGAAGACAGAAAGCATTGCCACCACATGTAACTAATTAGAATTTCTCTTATTAAAAGCTCGAAATTTTATTGCCTCTTATTCAAAAGATCTACTATTTTATTCATGTTTAATGATGATGAGAAAAATAGACTATAAGTTAATTGGAGATAAAATCAAAATAGATACTAATTACTATTATATGACTCCTAAGGTAAAACTAAAATAAGAACAATTATCATAGAGTTAAGGCTAAGATTAGAACTCAACAACCTTGAGGTTTGGAAGTGGATGTTCCTCTAGTCTGTGAGGTGCTTGGTCCTTGCTTCTTGGAGTGGGTTGTTTTCCTTTAGGGCCCATGATCTTAGTGATCACGGATAAGCACACCAAACTTAGAGCTTTGCTTGTCCTCAAGCAAAAGAAAAGAAAGGAGATGGGTAGAAGGAGAGCTCCTCCTCACCATCCTGGCGTTTGAACGCCCAAACACTGTCTGTTTTGGGCGTTCAATGCCCAAATGCTGCTCTCCTGGGCGTTCAACGCCCAGTTGTTGCCCTTTTCTGGCGTTTGAACGCCAGATAGCTATCCTTACTGGCGTTCAGCGCCCACTGGATGCCCATTTTGGGCGCTGAACGCCCAAAATGCCCCTTTACTGGCGTCTTCTTGCCGTTGAGCTCTTTTTCTCTGTTTTGTGTGCAAATTCCTTCTGTAACCCTGTAAACTTATGCAATTGATTCTTTACCTTAGTGTCAGTAAACTTTATATAAACAAATAAAAAAGAGAAATAGGGCAAAATGCTTAGAGGATTGTTGCCCCATGGCTGGGTTGCCTCCCAGCAAGCGCTTCTTTATTGTCTTTAGCTGGACCTTGCTGAGCTTTTTAATCTAGCTTCAGCCTTGAGCATTCTTGCTCAATGTTGCCTTCAAGATAATGCTTGATTCTCTGTCCATTGACAATGAACTTCTTATCAGAATCAATATCTTGAAGCTCCACATAACCATATGGTGACACACTTGTAATCACGTATGGTCCTTTCCACCGGGATTTCAGTTTCCCGGGGAATAGCCTGAGTCTAGAGTTAAACAACAGGACCTTTTGTCCTGGTTCAAAGATTCTAGATGACAGCTTCTTGTCATGCCATTTTTTTTATTTTTCTTTATAAAGCTTGGCATTTTCGAAAGCTGTGAATTTGAATTCCTCTAGCTCATTTAGCTGGAGCAATCGTTTTTCTCCTGCTAATTTGGCATCAAAGTTTAGGAATCTAGTTGCCCAGTAGGCCTTATGTTCCAGTTCCACGGGCAAGTGGCATGCCTTACCATACACGAGTTGGTATGGAGAGGTCCCTATAGGGGTCTTGAATGCTGTTCTGTAAGCCCACAGAGCATCATCCAAGCTCCTTGCCCAATCCTTTCTACGGGTATTTACTGTCCGTTCCAGGATTCTCTTTAATTCTCTGTTAGAGACTTCAGCCTGGCCATTGGTTTGTGGATGATATGGAGTGGCCACCTTGTGGCGAATTCCATACCGAACCATGGCAGAGTAAAGCTGTTTATTGCAGAAGTGAGTGCCCCCATCACTGATTAACACTCTAGGGACACCAAACCTGCTAAAGATATGTTTCTGGAGGAACTTCAGCACTGTTTTAGTATCATTGGTGGGTGTGGCAATAGCCTCAACCCATTTTGATACATAGTCAACTGCCACCAGAATATAAGTGTTTGAGTATGATGGTGGGAAAGGTCCCATGAAGTCAATTCCCCATACATCAAACAACTCTATTTCCAAGATTCCTTGTTGAGGCATGGCGTAACCATGAGGCAGATTACCAGCTCTTTGGCAACTGTCACAATTACGTACAAACTCTCGGGAATCTTTATAGAGTGTGGGCCAATAGAAGCCACATTGGAGGACCTTGGTGGCTGTTCGCTCACCTCCGAAATGGCCTCCATATTGAGATCCGTGGCAATGCCATAGGATTCTCTGTGCTTCCTCTCTGGGGACACACCTACGGATAATTTCGTCTGCACATCTCTTAAAGAGATAGGGTTCATCCCACAAGTAGTACTTTGCATCAGTAACTAATTTCTTCTTTTGTATTCTATTGTACTCCTTGGGTATGAACCTTGCAGCTTTATAGTTTGCAATATCGGCAAACCATGGTGCTTCCTGAATGGCAAATAGATGCTCATCAGGGAACGTCTCAGAGATCTCAAGAAAGGGGAGGGACGTCCCTTTCACTGGCTCTATCCGGGACAGATGATCAGCCACTTGGTTCTCTGTCCCTTTTCTGTCTCTTATTTCTATATCAAACTCTTGCAGAAGCAATACCCATCTGATGAGCCTGGGTTTTGAATCCTGCTTTGTGAGTAGATATTTAAGAGCAGCATGGTCAGTATACACAATCACTTTTGATCCTACTAAGTATGATCTGAACTTGTCAATGGCGTAAACCACTGCAAGTAGTTCTTTTTCTGTGGTTGTGTAATTTTTCTGGGCATCATTTAAAACGCGACTGGCATAATAAATGACATGCAGAAGCTTGTCATGCCTCTGTCCCAATACTGCACCAATGGCATGATCACTGGCATCACACATTAACTCAAATGGCAATGTCCAGTCTGGTGCAGAAATGACTGGTGCTGTGACCAGCTTAGCTTTCAGCGTTTCAAACGCCTGCAGGCATGCTGTGTCAAACACAAATGGCGTGTCAGCAGCTAGCAGATTGCTTAGAGGTTTTGCGATTTTTGAAAAATCCTTTATAAACCTCCTATAGAATCCTGCATGCCCCAGAAAGCTTCTGATTGCCTTAACATTGGCAGGTGGTGGTAATTTTTCAATTACCTCTATTCTTGCTTGATCCACCTCTATTCCCTTGTTTGAGATTTTATGCCCAAGAACAATTCCTTCAGTCACCATGAAGTGACACTTTTCCCAGTTTAAAACTAGGTTGGTTTCTTGGCATCTTTTCAGAACAAGTTTCAGGTGATCAAGACAGGAGCTGAATGAGTCTCCATATACTGAGAAGTCATCCATGAAGACTTCCAGAAATTTTTCCACCATGTCAGAGAAAATAGAGAGCATGCATCTCTGGAAGGTTGCAGGTGCATTGCATAGCCCAAAGGGCATCCTTCTATAAGCAAACGCTCCGGATGGACATGTGAATGCTGTTTTCTCTTGATCCTGGGGATCTACTGCAATCTGGTTATAGCCTGAGTAGCCATCCAAAAAGCAGTAATAATCATGACCTACTAGTCTCTCTAGCATCTGGTCTATGAATGGTAAAGGAAAATGATCCTTTCTGGTGGCTGTATTGAGCCTTCTGTAGTCAATACACATGCGCCACCCTGTAACTGTTCTTGTAGGAACCAGTTCATTTTTTTCATTATGAATCACTGTCATGCCTCCCTTTTTTGGGACGACTTGAACAGGGCTCACCCAGGGGCTGTCAGAAATAGGATAAATAATCCCAGCCTCCAGTAATTTGGTGACCTCTTTCTGCACCACTTCCTTCATGGCTGGATTTAGCCGCCTATGTGGTTGAACCACTGGTTTGGCATTATCCTCCAATAGGATTTTGTGCATGCATCTAGCTGGGCTTATGCCCTTAAGGTCACCTATGGACCACCCAAGAGCTGTCTTGTGTGTCCTTAGCACTTGAATAAGTGCTTCCTCTTCCTGTGAATTTAAAGCAGAGCTTATGATCACTGGAAAAGTGTCACCTTCTCCTAGAAATGCATATTTCAAGGATGGTGGCAGTGGCTTGAGCTCTGGTTTAGGAGGTTTTTCCTCTTTCAGAAGAAAGTTCAGAGGCTCTTTCATGTCCCCTGAATCCTCCAAATCAGGCTGAACATCTTTAAAGATGTCTTCCAACTCTGATTCGAGACTCTCAGCCATGTTGATCTCTTCTACCAAAGAGTCAATAAGGTCAACTTTCATGCAGTCTGTTGATGTGCTGGATGCTGCATGGCTTTGACAGCGTTCAACTTGAACTCGTCATCGTTGACTCTCAGGGTTATTTCCCCCTGTTGGACGTCAATGAGGGATCGTCCAGTTGCTAGGAAGGGTCTTCCTAGAATGAGAGTAGCACTCTTGTGCTCCTCCATTTCCAGCACAACAAAGTCAGTGGGAAAGGCGAATGGCCCAACTCTGACAATCATGTCCTCAATCACGCCTGATGGGTATTTAGTGGAACCATCAGCAAGTTGGAGACATATCTGGGTTGGTTTAACTTCTTCAGTTAAGCCAAGCTTCCTGATAGTGGATGCAGGTATCAGGTTGATGCTTGCCCCAAGATCACATAAAGCTGTCTTGGTGCAATCACCTTCTAATATGCATGGTATCAGAAAACTCCCAGGATCTTTAAGCTTTTCAGGAAAGCTTTTCAGAATGACTGCACTGCATTCTTCAGTGAGGAGAACTCTTTCTGTTTCTCTCCACTCCTTTTTATGACTCAAGATCTCTTTCATGAACTTGGCATAAGAAGGTATTTGCTCAAGTGCCTCTGCAAAAGGAATCTTTATTTCAAGAGTCCTTAGATAATCTGCAAAGCGAGCAAATTGCTTATCCTGCTCCTCTTTCCGGAGTTTTTGAGGATAAGGTATCTTGGCTTTATATTCCTCAACCTTAGTGGTTAAAGAAGCCTTTTTAGAGGGGTTGTTATCAGCACTTGTGTGTGTCTGATCCCTCACTGGCAATTGAGTACCAGAGTCAAAGGCTGGAGTGACGTTAGATGCCAACTCACTGTCTGTTCCTGGCGCCTGAACGCCAGAAATGTGCCCCTGTTGGGCGTTCAGCGCCAGATTCTTGCCCATTTCTGGCGTTGAACGCCAATCCTGCCTTGTTTCTGGCGCTGAACGCCAGTTTTGGGCATGGTCTGGGCGTTCAGCGCCAGCCTTCCACCCATTTTCTGGCGTTTTAGTGCCAGAATTATTTTTCCCTGGGCTCTTACTGTCCTCAGGGGAATATTTGGTGGGTTGCTCATTTCTTGAATTTTTGATGCCTTGAGGTGGGGCATTTAATGTTTTCCCACTTCTTAATTGAACTGCTTGGCATTCTTCTGCTATTTGCTTTGATAGCTGCTGCTTTGTTTGCTTAAACTGTTCTTCCATATGTATATTAGCTATCCTTGTCTCCTGTAACCTGTCTTTGAATTCAGCTAGCTGCTTTGTTAGAAAATCTAATTGCTAATTGAATTCAGCAGCTTGTTTTACAGTACTGAGTTCAGCAGTTACTGTTTTAACCTCTTCATTCATGGAAGGGTTGCTGCTTAGATACAGATGCTGATTCCTGGCAACTGTATCAATGAGCTCTTGAGCTTCTTCAATTGTCTTTCTCATATGGATAGATCCACCAGCTGAGTAATCTAAAGACATCTGAGCTCCTTCTGCAAGCCCATAGTAGAAGATGTCTAACTGAACCCACTCTGAAAACATTTCAGAGGGGCATTTTCGTAGCATCTTTCTGTATCTCTCCCAGGCATCATAAAGAGATTCATTATCTCCTTGTTTAAAGCCTTGGATGTCCAGCCTTAGCTGTGTCATCCTTTTTGAAGGGAAATGTTGATTCAGGAATTTTTCTGTCAGCTGTTTCCATGTTCTTATGCTGGCCTTAGGTTGGTTATTTAACCACCTTTTAGCTTGATCTTTTACAGCAAATGGAAACAGTAATAGTCTGTAGACATCCTGATCTATTTCCTTATCATGTACTGTGTCAGCAATTTGTAAAAATTGTGCCAGAAACTCTGTAGGTTCTTCCTGTGGAAGACCGGAATACTGGCAACTTTGCTGCACCATGATAATGAGCTGAGGATTCAACTCAAAGCTACTAACTCCAATGGAGGGTATGCATATGCTACTCCCATACGAAGCAGTAGAGGGGTTAGAATATGACCCCAAAGTCCTCCTGGACTGTCCATCTCCACTTATGTCCATGATGGATCTATGGATATAACTTGGACTGATTTACCTTTTTATTTATTTTATTTTATAAGAAGTAAATACTTAAATAAAATAAAATAACTAAAAAGAATTTGAATTTTGAAATAAAATTTTTTTTTTTCGTAAAAAAAAAATTAAAAATAATTAGTTAAAAAAACGAAATTTTTGAAAAAGAGGGAAGATATTTTCGAAAATTAGAGAGAGAGAGTTAGGTAGTTTTGAAAAAGTTAAGAAACAAACAAAAAGTTAGTTAGTTAGTTGAAACAAATTTTGAAAAGATAAGAAGTTAGGAAGTTAGAAGAGATATTTTGAAAAGATATTTTTTTGAATTTAGTGAGGAGAGAGAAAAACAATAAGATAGTACAAGATTTAAAATTTTTAGATCTAATGCTCCTTGTTTTCGAAAAATTTGGAGGGAAAACACCAAGGAACACCAAACTTAAAAATTTTAAGATCAAGACACAAGGAAACTCAAGAACACTTTGAAGACTCACAAGAACACAAGAACATGAAGGAAGAACACCAAACTTAAAATTTTTAGAAAACCAAACCAAAATTTTCGAAAATCAAAGGGGAATCAACAAGAAAACACCAAACTTAAAGTTTGGCACAAGATTTAATAGAAAAAAATATTTTTGAAAAAGAAGGTTTTGAAAAGAGTATAAAAGATTCTAACCCAATCAAATTAATGCTCTAGCCAAATGAGTTATGGGACCTTCAAAAAATTTTAAGAAAGATTATTTTTGAAAACACCAAACTTAAAGTTTGGCACAGGATTTAATAGAAAAATTATTTTTGAAAAAGGTTTTTTTTTTTAAAAATATGATAGCCAATTATCATGAACATAAACACCACGTTCTAAATAACTGAGCTATAAGTTTAAAGTATTTTAACAAGGGGTAATTAATAAAAGACTCTAAACCAAAAAAAAAAAGAAAGATTTTTCCTAATCTAAGCAACAAAGTAATCCGTCAGTTGTTCAAACACGAACAATCCCCGGCAACGGCGCCAAAAACTTGGTGCACGAATTGTGAATCACACTTTTCACAACGCGTACCACTAACCAGCAAGTGCACTGGGTCGTCCAAGTAATACCTTACGTGAGTAAGGGTCGAATCCCACGGAGATTGTTGGTTTGAAGCAATCTATGGTTATCTTGTAAATCTTAGTCAGGAATTCAATTATGTTTATCAGTTGAATTGTGAATAACCAAGAGAACATAAATTAAAGTTTACTTGTTGTGCAGTAATGGAGAATGTGTTGGAGTTTTGGAGATGCTTTGTCTTCTGAATCTCTGCTTTCCTCTGTCTTCTGATTCACGCACGCACGTCCTCCTATGGCAAGCTGTGTGTTGGTGGATCACAGTTGTCAGTGGCTACCTTCCATCCTTCCAGTGAAAACTACGCTCACGCGCTCTGTCACAGCACGGCTAATCACCGGTTGGTTCTCGATCCGGTTGGAATAGGATTTACTATCCTTTTGCGTCTGTCACTAATGCCCAGCCTTCAGGAGTTTGAAGCTCGTCACAGTCATTCAATCCTTGAATCCTACTCGGAATACCACAGACAAGGTTTAGACTTTCCGGATTCTCATGAATGCCGCCATCAGTTCTAGCTTATACCACGGAGATTCTGATTAAGGAATCTAAGAGATACTCATTCAATCATATGTAGAACGGAGGTGGTTGTCAGGCACACGTTCGTGGTTTGAGGAAGGTGATGAATGTCACAGATCATCACCTTCATCACAGTTAAGCGCGAATGAACATCTTAGATAGGAACAAGCGTGTTTGAATGGAAAACAGAAATACTTGCATTAATTCATCGAGACGCAGCAGAGCTCCTCACCCCCAACAATGGGGTTTAGAGACTCATGCCATCAGAGAATACAAAGTTTAGATCTAAAATGTCATGAGATACAAAATAAGTCTCTAAAAGTTGTTTAAATACTAAACTAGTAGCCTAGGGTTACAAAATATGAGTGGACTATGATGGATGATGCAGATATCCACTTCTAGGGCCCACTTGGTGTGTGCTGGGGCTGAGATTTAAATGAGTCACGTGCAGAGGCCATTTGTGGAGTTGAACGCCAGTTTTTATGCCAGTTTGGGCGTTCAACTCCAGTTTTTTATCCTTTTCTGGCGCTGGACGCCAGAATTGGGCAGAGGACTAGCGTTGAACGCCAGTTTACGTCGTCTATTCTTATGCAAAGTATAGACTATTATATATTGCTGGAAAGCCCTGGATGTCTACTTTCCAACGCAATTGGAAGCACGCCATTTCGAGTTCTGTAGCTCCAGAAAATCCACTTTGAGTGCAGGGAGGTCAGAATCCAACAGCATCAGCAGTCCTTTTTCAGCCTGAATCAGATTTTTGCTCAGCTCCTTCAATTTCAGCCAGAAAAATACCTGAAATTACAAAAAAACACACAACTTATGTAAAGTCCAGAAATATGAATTTTTCCTAAAAACTACTGGAAATAGACTAAAAACTAACTAAAACATACTCAAAACTATATGAAATTATCCCCAAAAAGCGTATAAAATATCCGCTTATTTTTGACATTGTTTTTAGTATGTTTTTAGTAGGATCTAGTTAATTTTAGGGATGTTTTCATTAGTTTTTATGTTAAATTCACAATTCTGGACTTTACTATGAGTTTGTGTTTTTTTCTGTGATTTCAGGTATTTTCTGGCTGAAATTGAGGGACTTGAGCAGAAATCAGATTCAGAGGTTGAAAAAGGACTGCTGATGCTGTTGGATTCTGACCTCCCTGCACTCAAAGTGGATTTTCTGGAGCTACAGAACTCGAAATGGCGCGCTTCTAATTGCGTTGGAAAGTAGACATCCAGGGCTTTCCAGCAATATATAATAGTCCATACTTTGGCCAAGAATTGACGAAGTAAATTGGCGTTCAACGCCAGCCTTCTGCCCAAATCTGGCGTCCAGCGCCAGAAAAGGATCCAAAACCAGAGTTGAACGCCTAAACTGGCACAGAAACTGGCGTTCAACTCCACAAATGACCTCTGAACGTGCTACACTTAAGCTCAGCCCAAACACACACCAAGTGGGCCCCGGAAGTGGATTTATGCATCAATTACTTACTCATGTAAACCCTAGTGACAAGTTTATTATAAATAGGACCTTTTACTATTGTATTAGGTATCTTTGGATTACCTTATGATCCTTTGATCACGTTTTAGGGGGCTGGCCATCTCGGCCATGCCTGGACCTTCCAGTTATGTATTTTCAACGGTAGAGTTTCTACACTCCATAGATTAAGGTGTGGAGCTCTGCTGTTCCTCAAAGATTAATGCAAAGTACTACTGTTTTCTATTCAATTCATCTTATTTCGATTCTAAGATATCCATTCGCACCCAAGAACGTGATGAAGGTGATGATTATGTGTGACGCTCATCACCATCTCCCCTATGAACGCGTGCCTGACAAACACTTCTGTTCTACATGAAATAAGCTAGAATGAATATCACTTAGATCTCCTAACCAGAATCTTCGTGGCGTAAGCTAGAATGATGGCGGCATTCAAGAGAATCCGGAAAGTCTAAACCTTGTCTGTGGTATTCCGAGTAGGATTCAATGATTGAATGACTGTGACGAGCTCCTAACTCGCGATTGCAGGGCGTTAGTGACAGACGCAAAAGGATAGTAAATCCTATTCCAGCATGATCGAGAACTGACAGATGAATAGCCGTGCCGTGACAGGGTGCGTGAGCATATTATTCACTGAGAGGATAAGATGAAGCCATTGGCAAGGGTGATGCCTCCAGACGATTAGCCGTGCCGTGACAGGGCATTGGATCATTTTCCCGAGAGATGACCGAAAGTAGCCATTGACAGTGGTGATGTATCACATAAAGCCAGCCATGGAAAGGGGTAAGACTGATTGGATGAAGATAGCAGGAAAGCAGAGGTTCAGAGGAACAAAAGCATCTCCATTCGCTTATCTGAAATTCCTATCAATGAATTACATAAGTATCTCTATCCCTATTTTATTATATAATATTCGAAAACACCATTATCACTTTATATCTGCCTGACTGAGATTTACAAGGTGACCATAGCTTGCTTCATACCAACAATCTCCGTGGGATTCGACCCTTACTCACGTAAGGTATTACTTGGACGACCCAGTGCACTTGCTGGTTAGTTGTATCGAAGTTGTGACAATTATGAATTAAGATCAGAGCACCAAGCTTTGGAGCCATTACCAGGGATTATTCGAACCTGGAGATCACAATTTCGTGCACCAAGTTTTTGGCGCCGTTGCCGGGGATTGTTTGAGTTTGGACAACTGACGGTTCATCTTGTTGCTCAGATTAGGTAATTTTCTTTTTATTTTCTTTTCAAAAATTTTTCAAAAATATTTTAATAAATCTCTCATCTGTTTTCGAAAAAAAAAATTTTAAAATGTTTTCAAAAATTTATTCAAAATTTTTAAGAATGAATTCTAGTGTTTCATGAAGCATGTAAAGCCTGGCTGGCTGTAAAGCCATGTCTATTCCTTTGGTAATGAGTATGTCAGGCATGTCATATCTGAATTACATGCTGAAGCTTGGCTGGCCATTGGCCATGTCTAGTGTTTTGGACTGGAGCTTTCTTTGAAAGCTTGGCTGGCTAGTGAGCCATGTCTAATTCCTGGACTGAAGCTTTAGACTAAGAATGCAAGATTCCTGGAATTCATGTTAAAGATTTTGGAATCCTTATTTTCCTTTTTCAATTAATTTTCGAAAAATAAGAAAAAATCCAAAAAAATTAGAAAATCATAAAAATCAAAAATATTTTGTGTTTCTTGTTTGAGTCTTGAGTCATATCATAAGTTTGGTGTCACTTGCATATGCATCTTGCAATTTTTCGAAAATATCATGCATTCATAGTGTTCTTCATGATCTTCAAGTTGTTCTTGGTAAGTCTTCTTGTTTGATCTTGATGATTTTTTGTTTTGTGTCTTTTCATGTTTATCATATGCATTCTTGAATTCTTAGTGCGTAAGCATTAAAGAATTCTAAGTTTGGTGTCTTGCATGTTTTCTTTGCATTAAAAATTTTTCAAAATTGTGTTCTTGATGTTCATCATGATCTTCATAATGTTCTTGGTGTTCATCTTGACATTCATAGCATTCTTGCATGCATTCATTGTTTTGATCTAAAAAAATTTCATGCATTGCATATTTTTCATGTTTTTCATAAAAATTTCAAAAATCAAAAAAATATCTTTCCCTTTTTCTCTCATCAAATTCGAAAATTTGGATTGACTTTTTCAAAATTTTTAAAATCAAATTGTTTCTTATGAGTCAAATCAAATTTTCAAATTTGAAAATCTTATCTTTTTCAAAATCTTTTTCAAAAATCAAATCTTTTTCAAAATTCTTAGTTATTTTCGAAAATTTCAAAAATATTTTTCAAAAATATTTTTCTTATTTTTATACCAAATTTTCGAAAATAACATAAACAATTAATGTTTTGATTCAAAAATTTGAAGTTTGTTACTTGCTTGTTAAGAAAGATTCAAACTTTAAAGTCTAGAATCATATCTTGTGATTTCTTATGAATCAAGTCATTAATTGTGATTTTAAAAATCAAATCTTTTTCAAAAAAACTAATTCCTATCATATATTTTCAAAATATCTTCTTATCTTATCTTGTTCAAAAATATCTTTTCAAAATATCTCCTCTAACTTCCTAACTTCCTATCTTTTCAAAATTTGTTTCAACTAACTAACTAACTTTTTGTTTGTTTCTTATCTTTTTCAAAACCACCTAACTAACTCTCTCTCTCTTAATTTCGAAAATATCTCTCCCCTTTTTCAAAATTTCTTTTTAATTAACTAATTATTTTTATTTTTAATTTTATTTCAAAAAAAAAATTTTCGAAAAATACTAACAAATTTTCAAAAACCAAATTTCAAAAATCACTAACTCCTTTTCAAAATAATTTTCGAAAATTATACCTCCCACATCCTATTCTATTTATTCATTTATATCCTAACATCTCATCTCACATCTCTTCCATTCTCACAGTTGTGTTTCTTCCTTTACATCACATTCTTTATCTCCCCCTCTTTTCTTCCACTCACAAAGGGATCCCTATACTGTGGTATAAAGGATCTCTATTATTATTATCATTTTTCTGGCCATTCTTCCTTGTCATATGAGCAGGAGCAAAGATAAGAACATTCTTGTGGAAGCAGATCCAGAACCTGAAAGGACTCTGAAGAGAAAATTAAGAGAAGCTAAAATACAACAATCCAGAGATAACCTTTCAGAAATTTTCGAACAGGCAAAGAAGATGGCAGCCGAAAATAATAATAATGCAAGGAAGATGCTTGGTGACTTTACTGCACCTAATTCCAATTTACATGGAAGAAGCATCTCCATTCTTGCCATTGGAGCAAACAACTTTGAGCTGAAACCTCAATTAGTTTCTCTGATGCAGCAGAACTGCAAGTTTCATGGACTTCCATCTGAAGATCCTTTTCAGTTCTTAACTGAATTCTTGCAGATATGTGATACTGTTAAGACTAATGGAATAGATCCTGAAGTCTACAGGCTCATGCTTTTCCCTTTTGCTGTAAGAGACAGAGCTAGATTATGGTTGGATTCTCAACCTAAAGACAGCCTGAACTCTTGGGATAAGCTGGTCACGGCTTTCTTAGCCAAGTACTTTCCTCCTCAAAAGCTGAGCAAGCTGAGAGCTGATGTTCAAACCTTCAGACAGAAAGAAGGTGAATCCCTCTATGAAGCTTGGGAAAGATACAAACAGTTGACCAAAAAGTGTCCTTCTGACATGCTTTCAGAATGGACCATCCTGGATATATTCTATGATGGTCTATCTGAGCTATCTAAGATGTCATTGGATACCTCTGCAGGTGGATCCATTCACCTAAAGAAAACGCCTGCAGAAGCTCAAGAACTCATTGACATGGTTGCTAATAACCAGTTCATGTACACTTCTGAAAGGAATCCTGTAAGCAATGGGACGCCTATGAAGAAGGGAGTTCTTGAAGTTGATACTCTGAATGCCATATTGGCTCAGAACAAAATATTGACTCAGCAAGTCAATATGATTTCTCAGAGTCTGCATGGAATGCAAGCTGCATCCAACAGTACTCAAGAGGCATCTTCTGAAGAGGAAGCCTATGATCCTGAGAACCCTGCAATAGCAGAGGTAAATTATTTAGGTGAACCTTATGGAAACACCTATAACTCAACATGGAGAAATCATCCAAATTTCTCATGGAAGGATCAAAAGCCCCAACAAGGCTTTAATAATGGTGGAAGAAACAGGTTTAGCAATAGCAAACCTTTTCCATCATCAACTCAGCAACAGACAGAGAACTCTGAACAAAATGCTTCTAATTTAGCAAATCTAGTCTCTGATCTATCTAAGGCCACTGTAAGTTTCATGAATGAAACAAGGTCTTCCATTAGAAATCTGGAAGCACAAGTGGGCCAGCTGAGTAAAAGGATCACTGAAATCCCTCCTAGTACTCTCCCAAGCAATACAGAAGAGAACCCAAAAGGAGAGTGCAAGGCCATTGACATAAGCACCATGGCCGAACCTGTAAGGAGAGGAGAGGACGTGAATCCCAAGGAGGAAGACCTCCTGGGACGTCCAGTGATCAATAAGGAGCTTCCCTCTGGGGAACCAAAGGACTCTGAGGCTCATCTAGAGACCATAGAGCTTCCATTGAACCTCCTTATGCCCTTCATGAGCTTTGATGAGTATTCCTCTTCTGAAGAGAATGAGGATGTCACTGAAGAGCAAACTGCCAAGTTTCTTGGTGCAATCATGAAGCTGAATGCCAAATTATTTGGCATTGATGCTTGGGAAGTTGAACCTCCCTTGTTCATCAATGAACTAAGTGATCTGGATCAACTGACATTGCCTCAGAAGAGACAGGATCCTGGAAAGTTCATAATAACCTGTACCATAGGCACCATGATCTTTAAGGCTTTGTGTGATCTTGGTTCAGAAATAAACCTCATGCCCCCTCTCTGTACTAGAGAAACTGGGAATCTATGAGGTGCAAGCTGCTAAAATCTCATTAGAGATGGCAGACAGCTCAAGAAGACAGGCTTATGGACAAGTAGAGGACGTGTTAGTAAAGGTTGAAGGCCTTTACATCCCTGCTGATTTCATAGTCCTGGATACTGGAAAGGAAGAGGATGAATCCATCATCCTAGGAAGACCTTTCCTGGCCACAGCAAGAGCTGTGATTGATGTTGACAGAGGTGAAATATTCCTTCAATGGAATGAGAACTCCCTTGTGTTTAAAACTCAAGGATCTCCCTCTGTAACCATGGAGAGGAAGCAGAAAAAGCTTCTCTCCAAGCAGAGTCAACTAGAGCCCCCACAGTCAAACTCTAAGTTTGGTGTTGGGAGGCCACAACCAAACTCTAAGTTTGGTGTAGAACTCCCATATCCAAACTCTAAGTTTGGTGTTGGAGAGTCTCAACAAAGCTCTGCACATCTGTGAGGCTCCATGAGAGCCCACTATCAAGCTATTGACATTAAAGAAGCGCTTGTTGGGAGGCAACCCAATGTTTATCTAATTCTTATTTTTATTGTTTTTCATGTTTTCTTAGGTTCATGATCATGTGGAGTCACAAAATAAACAAAAAATTCAAAAACGGAATCAAAAATAGCAGAAGAAAAATCACACCCTGGAGGAGCATCTGTCTGGCGTTCAAACGCCAGAACAGAGCATAGTTCTGGCGCTGAACGCCCAGAATGGGAGCATCCTGGCGCTGAACGCCCAGAACAAGCATGGTTCTGGCGTTCAACGCCAGAAATGGCAGCAAATGGGCGTTGAACGCCCAAAATGGGCACCAACCTGGCGCTGAACGCCCAGAGTTGTGTGCAAGGGCATTTTGCATGCCTAAATTGGTGTAGGGATATAAATGCCTTGACACCTCAAGATCTGTGGACCTCACAGGATCACCTCAAGATCTGTGGACCCCACAGGATCCCCACCTACCTCCACTCACTCTCTTCTCTCTTCTCAATCATCCTCTATTCCCAATAAACACTCTTCCCTATTAACTCTTTACCACTCACATCCAAACACCCACTTTCCTTCAAAATTCAACATCTCTTTCCCACCCAATCCCACCCATATGGCCGAATACACATCTCCCTCCATCTCCTCCATATCTTCTTCTTATTCTTCTATTCTTTCTTCTTTTGCTCGAGGGCGAGCAACATTCTAAGTTTGGTGTGGTAAAAAGCATAGTTTTTTTTGTTTTTTCCATAACCATTGATGGCACCTAAGGCCAGAGAAGCCTCTAGAAAGAGGAAAGGGAAGACAAAAGCTTCCATCAAGGGTCTAAAGCTCAGTGGTAGAACATTTGACTGCAAATCAAGAGATCCCTGAGATACCTCAGGGGATACATTTTCTTCCACACAATTATTGGAAGCAACTAAGGGTGGAACATCAAGAGCACTCCATCATCCTTCATGAAATCAGAGAAGATCTAAAAGCAATGAAGGAGGAGCAGCAAAGACAAGGAAGAGACATAGAAGAGCTCAAGGACATCACTAAGGTGGACTCATTCCTTGTTCTTACTTTTTCTGTTTTTCGTTTTCTATGTTATGTGCTTATCTATGTTTGTGTCTTCATTACATGATCATTAGTAGTTAGTAACTTTGTCTTAAAGATATAAATGTCCTATGAATCCATCACCTCTCTTAAATAAAAACTGTTTTAATTCAAAAAGAACAAGAAGTACATGAGTTTTGAATATATCCTTGAACTTAGTTTAATTATATTGATGTGGTGACAATGCTTCTTGTTTTCTGAATGTATGCTTGAACAGTGCATATGTCTTTTGAAGTTGTTGTTTAAGAATGTTAAATATGTTTGCTCTTGAAAGAATGATGACTAGGAGACATGTTATTTGATAATCTGAAAAATCATAAAAATGATTCTTGAAGCAAGAAAAAGCAGCAAAGAACAAAGCTTGCAGAAAAAAAATATATATATATATAGAAAGAAAAAGCAAGAAGAAAAAGCCAATAACCCTTAAAACCAAAAGGCAAGGGCAAATAAAAAGGATCCCAAGGCTTTGAGCATCAGTGGATAGGAGGGCCTAAAGGAATAAAATCCTGGTCTAAGCGGCTAAACCAAGCTGTCCCTAACCATGTGCTTGTGGCGTGTAGGTGTCAAGTGAAAACTTGAGACTGAGCGGTTAAAGTCAAGGTCCAAAGCAAAAACAAAGAGTGTGCTTAAGAACCCTGGACACCTCTAATTGGGGACTTTAGCAAAGCTGAGTCACAATCTGAAAAGGTTCACCCAATTATGGTCTGTGGCATTTATGTATCCGGTGGTAATACTGGAAAACAAAGTGCTTAGGGCCACGGCCAAGACTCATAAAGAAGCTGTGTTCAAGAATCATCATACTGAACTAAGAGAGTCAATAACACTATTCGAAATCTGAAGTTCCTATAGATACCAATCATTCTGAACCTCAATGGATAAAGTGAGATGCCAAAACTATTCAAGAGACAAAAAGCTATAAGTCCCGCTCATTTGATTGAAGCTCTGTTTCATTGATAGTTTGGAATTTATAGTATATTCTATTCTTTTTATCTTATTTTGATTTTCAGTTGCTTGGGGACAAGCAACAATTTAAGTTTGGTGTTGTGATGAGCGGATAATTTATACGCTTTTTGACATTGTTTTTAGTATGTTTTTAGTATGTTTTTGGGGACAAGCAACAATTTAAGTTACTTTTAGGGATGTTTTTAATAGATTTTGTGTTAAATTCACATTTCTGGACTTTACTATGAGTTTGTGTTTTTTCTATGATTTCAGGTATTTTCTGGCTGAAATTGAGGGACTTGAGCAAAAATCAGATTCAGAGGTTGAAAAAGGACTGCTGATGCTGTTGGATTCTGACCTCCCTGCACTCAAAGTGGATTTTCTGGAGCTACAGAACTCGAAATGGCGCGCTTCCAATTGCGTTTGAAAGTAGACATCCAGGGCTTTCCAGAAATATATAATAGTCCATACTTTGGTCAAGAATAGACGACGTAAACTGGCGTTCAACGCCAGCTTTCTACCCAAATCTGGCATCCAGCGCCAGAAAAGGATCCAAAACCAGAGTTGAACGCCCAAACTGGCACAAAAACTGGCGTTCAACTCCACAAATGGCCTCTGCACGTGCAACACTTAAGCTCAGCCCAAACACACACCAAGTAGGCCCCGGAAGTGGATTTATACATCAAATACTTACTCATGTAAACCCTAGTAGCTAGTTTATTATAAATAGGACCTCTTACTATTGTATTAGGCATCTTTGGATTATCTTTGGATTATCTTTGGTCTCAGTTTTAATCCATTATTCATCTTAGGAGACTATTGATCTCGTTTAGGGGGCTGGCCTTCTCGGCCATGCCTGGACCTTTCACTTATGTATTTTCAACGGTAGAGTTTCTACACTCCATAGATTAAGGTGTGGAGCTCTGCTGTTCCTCAAAGATTAATGCAAAGTACTACTGTTTTCTATTCAATTCTTCTTATTTCGCTTCTAAGATATCCATTCGCACCCAAAAACATGATGAAGGTGATGATTATGTGTGACGCTCATCATCCTTCTCCCTTATGAACGCGTGCCTGACAAACACTTCCGTTCTACATGAAATAAGCTAGAATGAATATCTCTTAGATCTCCTAACCGGAATCTTCGTGGTGTAAGCTAGAATGATGGCGGCATTCAAGAGAATCCGGAAAGTCTAAACCTTGTCTGTGGTATTCCGAGTAGGATTCAATGACTGAATGACTGTGACGAGCTTCAAACTCGCGAGTGCTGGGCGTTAGTGACAGACGCAAAAGGAGGGTGAATCCTATTCCAGCATGATCGAGAACCGACAGATGATTGGCCGTGCTGTGACAGAGCATGTGAGCATATCTTTCACTGAGAGGAGGGGATGTAGCCACTGACAACGGTGATGCCCTTGCATAAAGCCAGCCATGGAAAGGAGTAAGACAGATTGGATGAAGATAGCAGGAAAGCAGAGGTTCAGAGGAATGAAAAGCATCTATATTCGCTTATCTGAAATTCCTACCAATGATTTACATAAGTATCTCTATCCCTATTCTATTATTTATTATTCGAAAACACCATTATCCATTTATATCTACCTAACTGAGATTTACAAGGTGACCATAGCTTGCTTCATACCAACAATCTCCGTGGGATTCGACCCTTCCTCACGTAAGGTATTACTTGGACGACCCAGTGCACTTGCTGGTTAGTTGTAAAGAAGTTGTGACAAATTATGAGTGTGTAATCACGATTACGCGCACCAAGTTGCTCACGTTGCCAGGGATTGTTCGAGCCTGGACATCACAATTTCGTGCATCAAGTTTTTTTAAAAACTTGGTGTACGAAATTGTGATTACACATTCTTTGTACTTGTGTATGATTAACAATATATAATTGTATTGAATCCTCATTGTGGCTCTATGTGTGGACACAACTCCGTTCAACTAACCAGCAAGTGCACTGGGTCGTCCAAGTAATACCTTACGTGAGTAAGGGTCGAATCCCACGGAGATTGTTGGTATGAAGCAAGCTATGGTCACCTTGCAAATCTCAGTCAGGAAGATATAAAGTGATAATGGAGTTTTCGAATAGTAAATAATAGAATAGGGATAGAGATACTTATGTAAATCATTGGTAGAAATTTCAGATAAGTGAATGGAGATGCTTTCGTTCCTCTGAACCTCTGCTTTCCTGCTATCTTCATCCAATCAGTCTTACTCCTTTCCATGGCTAGCTTTATGTGATACATCACCACTGTCAATGGCTACTTTCGGTCATCTCACGGGAAAAGGATCCAATGCCCTGTCACGGCACGGCTATTCATCTGTCGGTTCCTGATCATGCTGGAATAGGATTCACCCTCCTTTTGCGGCTGTCACTAACGCCCAACAATCGCGAGTTTGAAGCTCGTCACAGTCATTCAATCATTGAATCCTACTCAGAATACCACAGACAAGGTTTAGACCTTCCAGATTCTCTTGAATGCCGCCATCATTCTAGCTTACGCCACGAAGATTCTGGTTAGGAGATCTAAGAGATATTCATTCTAGCTTATTTCATGTAGAACGGAAGTGTTCGTCAGGCACGCGTTCATAGGGGAGAAGGATGATGAGCGTCACACATAATCATCACCTTCATCATGTTCTTGGGTGCGAATGGATATCTTAGAAGCGAAATAAGAAGAATTGAATAGAAAACAGTAGTACTTGCATTAATCTTTGAGGAACAGCAGAGCTCCACACCTCAATCTATGGAGTGTAGAAACTCTACCGTTGAAAATACATAAGTGAAGGTCCAGGCATGGCCGAGATGGCCAGCCCCCTAAAACGTGATCACAGGATCAAAATACAATCCAGAGATGGTCAAAAAGATTAGTAAGAGGTCCTATTTATAATAAACTAGTCACTAGGGTTTACATGAGTAAGTAATTGATGCATAAATCCACTTCTGGGGCCCACTTGGTGTGTGCTTGGGCTTGGGCTTGAGTGTTACACGTGCAGAGGCCATTTGTGGAGTTGAACGCCAGTTTCTGTGCCAGTTTGGGCGTTCAACTCTGGTTTTGGATCCTTTTTTGGCGCTGGACGCCAGATTTGGGTAGAAAGCTGGCGTTGAACGCCAGTTTACGTCATCTATTCTTGGCCAAAGTATGGACTATTATATATTGCGGGAAAGCCCTGGATGTCTACTTTCCAACGCAATTGGAAGCGCACCATTTCGAGTTCTGTAGCTCCAGAAAATCCACTTTGAGTGCAGGGAGGTCAGAAGTCAACAGCATCAGCAGTCCTTTTTCAACCTCTGAATCTGATTTCTGCTCAAGTCCCTCAATTTCAGCCAGAAAATACCTGAAATCACAGAAAAACACACAAACTCATAGTAAAGTCCAGAAATGTGAATTTAACATAAAAACTAATGAAAACATCCCTAAAAGTAACTAGATCCTACTAAAAACATACTAAAAACAATGCCAAAAAGCGTATAAATTATCCGCTCATCACAACACCAAACTTAAATTGTTGCTTGTCCCCAAGCAACTGGAAATCAAATAGGATAAAAAGAAGAGAATATACTATAAATTCCAAACTATCAATGAAACAGAGCTTCAATCATATGAGCGAGACTTATAGCTTTTTGCCTCTTGAATAGTTTTGGCATCTCACTTTATCCATTGAGGTTCAGAATGATTGGCATCTATAGGAACTTCAGATTTCGAATAGTGTTATTGACTCTCTTAGTTCAGTATGATGATTCTTGAACACAGCTTCTTTATGAGTCTTGGCCGTGGCCCTAAGCACTTTGTTTTCCAGTATTACCATCGGATACATAAATGCCACAGACACATAATTGGGTGAACCTTTTCAGATTGTGACTCAACTTTGCTAAAGTCCCCAATTAGAGGTGTCCAGGGTTCTTAAGCACACTCTTTTTTTTTGCTTTGGACCTTGACTTTAACCGCTCAGTCTCAAGTTTTCACTTGACACCTACACGCCACAAGCACATGGTTAGGGACAGCTTGGTTTAGCCGCTTAGACCAGGATTTTATTCCTTTAGTCCCTCCTATCCACTGATGCTCAAAGCCTTGGGATCCTTTTTATTTCCCTTGTCTTTTGGTTTTAAGGGTTATTGGCTTTTTGCTCTTGCCTCTTGGTTTTAAGAGCTTTGGCTTTTTCTGCTTGCTTTTTCTTTTTCTTTCTATATTTTTTTTTTTCGCCTTTTTTTTTTCTGCAAGCTTTGTTCTTTGCTGCTTTTTCTTGCTTCAAGAATCATTTTTATGATTTTTCAGATTATCAAATAACATGTCTCCTAGTCATCATTCTTTCAAGAGCCAACATATTTAACATTCTTAAACAACAACTTCAAAAGACATATGCACTGTTCACGCATACATTCAGAAAACAAGAAGCATTGTCACCACATCAATATAATTAAACTAAGTTCAAGGATAAATTCGAAACTCATGTACTTCTTGTTCTTTTGAATTAAAACATTTTTTATTTAAGAGAGGTGATGGATTCATAGGACATTTATAACTTTAAGACATAGTTACTAACTGCTAATGATCATGTAATGAAGACACAAACATAGATAAGCACCATAACATAGAAAACGAAAAACAGAGAAAGTAAGAACAAGGAATGAGTCCACCTTAGTGATGTCCTTGAGCTCTTCTATGTCTCTTCCTTGTCTTTGTTGCTCCTCCCTCATTGCTTTTAGATCTTCTCTGATTTCATGAAGGATGATGGAGTGCTCTTGATGTTCCACCCTTAGTTGCTTCCAATAATTGTGTGGAAGAAAATGTATCCCCTGAGGTATCTCAGGGATCTCTTGATTTGCAGTCAAATGTTCTACCACTGAGCTATAGACCCTTGATGGAAGCTTTTCTCTTCTCTTTCCTCTCTCTAGAGGCTTCTCTGGCCTTAGGTGCCTTCAATGGTTATGGAAAAACAAAAAAGCTATGCTTTTACCACACCAAACTTAGAATGTTGCTCGCCCTCGAGCAAAAGAAGAAAGAATAGAAGAAGAAGAGGATATGGAGGAGATGGATGGCTGTGTGTATTCGGCTATATGGGTGGGATTGGATGGGAGAGAGATGTTGAATTTTGAAGGTAGTGGTTGTATGTATGTGAGTGGTAAATGGAAAACAGAAGGGATGATCATGAATGGGAAGAGAGATGATGAGGTAGGTGGGGATCCTGTGGTGTCCACAGATCCTGAGGTGATCCTGTGAGGTCCACAGATCTTGAGGTGTCAAGGCATTTACATCCCTGCACCAATTTAGGCATGCAAAATGCCCTTGCACACAACTCTGGGCGTTCAGTGCCAGGTTGGTGCCCATTTTGGGCGTTCAACGCCCATTTGCTGCCATTTCTGGCGTTGAACGCCAGAACCATGCTTGTTCTGGGCGTTCAGCGCCAGGATGCTCCCATTCTGGGCGTTCAGCGCCAGAACTATGCTCTGTTCTGGCGTTTGAACGCCAGACAGATGCTCCTCCAGGGTGTGATTTTTCTTCTGCTATTTTTTATTCCGTTTTTGAATTTTTTGTTTATTTTGTGACTCCACATGATCATGAACCTAAGAAAACATGAAAAACAATAAAAATAAGAATTAGATAAACATTGGGTTGCCTCCCAACAAGCGCTTCTTTAATGTCAATAGCTTGACAGTGGGCTCTCATGGAGCCTCACAGATGTGCAGAGCTTTGTTGAGACTCTCCAACACCAAACTTAGAGTTTGGATATGGGAGTTCAACACCAAACTTAGAGTTTGGTTGTGGCCTCCCAACACCAAACTTAGAGTTTGACTGTGGGGGCTCTGGTTGACTCTGCTTGGAGAGAAGCTTTTTCTGCTTCCTCTCCATGGTTGCAGAGGGAGATCCTTGAGTTTTAAACACAAGGGAGTTCTCATTCCATTGAAGGAATATTTCACCTCTGTCAACATCAATCACAGCTCTTGCTGTGGCCAGGAAAGGTCTTCCTAGGATGATGGATTCATCCTCTTCCTTTCCAGTATCCAGGACTATGAAATCAGCAGGGATGTAAAGGCCTTCAACCTTTACTAACACGTCCTCTACTTGTCCATAAGCCTGTCTTCTTGAGCTGTCTGCCATCTCTAATGAGATTTTAGCAGCTTGCACCTCATAGATTCCCAGTTTCTCTATTACAGAGAGGGGCATGAGGTTTATTCCTGAACCAAGATCACACAGAGCCTTAAAGATCATGGTGCCTATGGTACAGGGTATTATGAACTTTCCAGGATCCTGTCTTTTCTGAGGCAATGTCAGTTGATCCAGATCACTTAGTTCATTGATGAACAAGGGAGGTTCAACTTCCCAAGTATCAATGCCAAATAATTTGGCATTTAGCTTCATGATTGCACCAAGAAACTTGGCAGTTTGCTCTTCAGTAACATCCTCATTCTCTTCAGAAGAGGAATACTCATCAGAGCTCATGAAGGGCATAAGGAGGTTCAATGGGATCTCTATGGTCTCTAGATGGGCCCCAGAGTCCTTTGGTTCCTCAGAGGGAAGCTCCTTATTGACCACTGGACGTCCCAGGAGGTCTTCCTCCTTGGGATTCACGTCCTCTCCTCTCCACACAGGTTCGGCCATGGCGCTTATGTCAATGGCCTTGCACTCTCCTTTTGGATTCTCTTCTATATTGCTTGGGAGAGTACTAGGAGGGATTCAGTGATCCTTTTACTCAGCTGGCCCACTTGTGCTTCCAGATTTCTAATGGAAGACCTTGTTTCATTCATGAAACTTACAGTGGCCTTAGATAGATCAGAGACCAGATTTGCTAAATTAGAAGCATTTTGTTCAGAGTTCTCTGTCTGTTGCTGAGTTGATGATGGAAAAGGCTTGCTATTGCTAAACCTGTTTCTTCCACCATTATTAAAGCCTTGTTGAGGCTTTTGATCCTTCCATGAGAAATTTGGATGATTTCTCCATGATGAGTTATAGGTGTTTCCATAAGGTTCACCTAAGTAATTCACCTCTGCTATTGCAGGGTTCTCAGGATCATAAGCTTCTTCTTCATAAGAAGCCTCTTGAGTACTGTTGGATGCAGCTTGCATTCCATGCAGACTCTGAGAGATCATATTGACTTGCTGAGTCAATATTTTATTTTGAGCCAATATGGCATTCAGAGTATCAACTTCAAGAACTCCCTTCTTCATAGGCGTCCCATTACTCACAGGATTCCTTTCAGAAGTGTACATGAACTGGTTATTAGCAACCATGTCAATGAGTTCTTGAGCTTCTGCAGGCGTTTTCTTTAGGTGAATGGATCCACCTGCAGAAGTGTCCAGTGACATCTTTGATAGCTCAGAAAAAAGCATCATAGAATATATCCAGGATGGTCCATTCTGAAAGCATGTCAGAAGGACACTTTTTGGTCAACTGTTTGTATCTTTCCCAAGCTTCATAGAGGGATTCACCTTCTTTCTGTCTGAAGGTTTGAACATCAGCTCTAAGCTTGCTCAGCTTTTGAGGAGGAAAGTACTTGGCTAAGAAAGCCGTGACCAGCTTATCCCAAGAGTTCAGGCTGTCTTTGGGTTGAGAATCCAACCATAATCTAGCTCTGTCTCTTACAGCAAAAGGGAAAAGCATGAGTCTGTAGACTTCAGGATCTACTCCATTAGTCTTAACAGTATCACATATCTGCAAGAATTCAGTTAAGAACTGAAAAGGATCTTCAGATGGAAGTCCATGAAACTTGCAGTTCTGCTGCATCAGAGAAACTAATTGAGGTTTCAGCTCAAATTTGTTTGCTCCAATGGCAGGAATAGAGATGCTTCTTCCATGTAAATTGGAATTAGGTGCAGTAAAGTCACCAAGCATCCTCCTTGCATTATTATTATTTTCGGCTGCCATCTCCTCTTCTTGTTTGAAAATTCCTAACAGGTGCTTACTGGTTAGTTGTAATTCAGAGTCCTTTCAGGTTCTGGATCTGCTTCAACAAGAATATTCTTGTCCTTGCTCCTGCTCATATGACAAAGAAGAAGGCACAGAAAAATAATAATAATAGAGATCCTTTTTTTTTTTGAATGAGGGAGAGATGTTAGTAGATGAATAAAATAGAAGGAGATGAGAGAGAAGAGAATTTTCGAAAATAATTTTTGAAAAAGAGTTAGTGATTTTTGAAAATAGTTTTTGAAAAATGTTAGTAATTTTCGAAAATTAAGATTTAAAATTAAAATAATTAATAAATTAAAAAGAAATTTTGAAAAAGGGGGAAGATATTTTCGAAAAATGAGAGAGAGAGAATTAGTTAGGTAGTTTTGAAAAAGTTAAGGAACAAACAAAAAGTTAGTTAGTTAGTTGAAACAAATTTTGAAAAGATAAGAAGTTAGGAAGTTAGAAAAGATATTTTGAAAAGATATTTTTTGAAAAAGATAAGATAAGTAGATATTTTTGAAAAGATATGATTGAAATTAGTTTTGAAAAAGATTTGATTTTTAAAATCACAATTAATGACTTGATTCATAAGAAATCACAAGATATGATTCTAGAACTTAAAGTTTGAATCTTTCTTAACAAGCAAGTAACAAACTTCAAATTTTTGAATCAAAACATTAATTGTTTATGTTATTTTCGAAAATTTGGTATAAAAATAAGAAAAAGATTTTTGAAAAATATTTTTGGAATTTTCGAAAATAACTAAGAATTTTGAAAAAGATTTGATTTTTGAAAAAGATTTTGAAAAAGATAAGATTTTCAAATTGAAAATTTGATTTGACTCATGAGAAACAATTTGATTTTAAAAATTTTTTGAAAAAGTCAAATCAAATTTTCGAATTTGATGAGAGAAAAAAAGGGAAAGATATTTTTTTTTATTTTTGAATTTTTATGATGAGAGAGAAAAACAAGAAAAATGATGCAATGCATGGCAATTTTAGATCAAAATTATGAATGTGTGCAAGAATGCTATGAATGTCAAGATGAACACCAAGAACACTGTGAATATCATGATGAACATCAAGAACATATTTTTGGAAAATTTTATATGCAAAGAAAACATGCAAGACACCAAACTTAGAAATCTTTCATGTTTAGACTCTAATAAATAAAAAATGTACATGTAAAACAAGAAAAGACACAAAACAAGAAAAACATCAAGATCAAACAAGAAGACTGACAAAGAACAACTTGAAGATCATGAAGAACACTATGAATGCATGAAATTTTCGAAAAATGCAAGATGCACATGCAATTGACACCAAACTTATAACATGACTCAAGACTCAAACAAGAAAACATGAAATATTTTTTATTTTTATGATTTTCTAATTTTTTTTTGGATTTTTTCTTATTTTTCGAAAATTAATTGAAAAAGGAAAATAAGGATTCCAAAATCTTTAACATGAATTCCAGGAATCTTGCATTCTTAGTCTAAAGCTTCAGTCCAGGAATTAGACATGGCTCACTAGCCAGCCAAGCTTTCAAAGAAAGCTCCAGTCCAAAACACTAGACATGGCCAATGGCCAGCCAAGCTTCAGCATGTAATTCAGATATGACATGCCTGACATACTCATTACCAAAGGAAGAGACATGGCTTTACAGCCAGCCAGGCTTCACATGCTTCATGAAACACTAGAATTCATTCTTAAAAATTTTGAATAAATTTTTGAAAACATTTAAAAAATTTTTTTTTCGAAAACAGATGAGAGATTTTTGAAAATATTTTTGAAAAATTTTTGAAAAGAAAATAAAAAGAAAATTACCTAATCTGAGCAACAAGATGAACCGTCAGTTGTCCAAACTCAAACAATCCCCGGCAACGGCGCCAAAAACTTGGTGCACGAAATTGTGATCTCCAGGCTCGAACAAATCCTGGTAATGGCTCCAAAGCTTGGTGCTCTGATCTTAATTCATAATTGTCACAACTTCGATACAACTAACCAGCAAGTGCACTGGGTCATCCAAGTAATACCTTACGTGAGTAAGGGTCGAATCCCACGGAGATTGTTGGTATGAAGCAAGCTATGGTCACCTTGCAAATCTCAGTCAGGCAGATATAAAGTGATAATGGAGTTTTCGAAATTAAATAATAGAATAGAGATAGAGATACTTATGTAAATCATTGGTAGAAATTTCAGATAAGCGACTGGAGATGCTTTCGTTCCTCTGAACCTCTGCTTTCCTGCTATCTTCATCCAATCAGTCTTACTCCTTTCCATGGCTGGCTTTATGCAAGGGCATCACCGTTGTCAGTGGCTACAATCCCCTCCTCTCAGTGAATAATATGCTCACGCACCCTGTCACGGCACGGCTATTCATCTGTCGGTTCCCGATCATGCTGGAATAGGATTCACCCTCCTTTTGCGTCTGTCACTAACGCCCAACAATCGCGAGTTTGAAGCTCGTCAAAGTCATTCAATCATTGAATCCTACTCAGAATACCACAGACAAGGTTTAGACCTTCCGGATTCTCTTGAATGCCGCCATCATTCTAGCTTACGCCACGAAGATTCTGGTTAGGAGATCTAAGAGATATTCATTCTAGCTTATTTCATGTAGAACGGAAGTGTTCGTCAGGCACGCGTTCATAGGGGAGAAGGATGATGAGCGTCACACATAATCATCACCTTCATCATGTTCTTGGGTGCGAATGGATATCTTAGAAGCGAAATAAGAAGAATTGAATAGAAAACAGTAGTACTTGCATTAATCTTTGAGGAACAGCAGAGCTCCACACCTCAATCTATGGAGTGTAGAAACTCTACCGTTGAAAATACATAAGTGAAGGTCCAGGCATGGCCGAGATGGCCAGCCCCCTAAAACGTGATCACAGGATCAAAATACAATCCAGAGATGGTCAAAAAGATTAGTAAGAGGTCCTATTTATAATAAACTAGTCACTAGGGTTTACATGAGTAAGTAATTGATGCATAAATCCACTTCCGGGGCCCACTTGGTGTGTGCTTGGGCTTGGGCTTGAGTGTTACACGTGCAGAGGCCATTTGTGGAGTTGAACGCCAGTTTCTGTGCCAGTTTGGGCGTTCAACTCTGGTTTTGGATCCTTTTCTGGCGCTGGACGCCAGATTTGGGTAGAAAGCTGGCGTTGAACGCCAGTTTACGTCGTCTATTCTTGCCAAAGTATGGACTATTATATATTGCTGGAAATCCCTGGATGTCTACTTTCCAACGCAATTGGAAGCGCACTATTTCGAGTTCTGTAGCTCCAGAAAATCCACTTTGAGTGCAGGGAGGTCAGAATCCAACAGCATCAGCAGTCCTTTTTCAACCTCTAAATCTGATTTCTGCTCAAGTCCCTCAATTTCAGCCAGAAAATATCTGAAATCACAGAAAAACACACAAACTCATAGTAAAGTCCAGAAATGTGAATTTAACATAAAAATGATGAGCGGATAATTTATACGCTTTTTGGCATTGTTTTTAGTATGTTTTTAGTAGGATCTAGTTACTTTTAGGGATGTTTTCATTAGTTTTTATGTTAAATTCACATTTCTGGACTTTACTATGAGTTTGTGTGTTTTTCTGTGATTTCAGGTATTTTCTGGCTGAAATTGAGGGACTTGAGCAGAAATCAGATTCAGAGGTTGAAAAAGGACTGCTGATGCTGTTGGATTCTGACCTCCCTGCACTCAAAGTGGATTTTCTGGAGCTACAGAACTCGAAATGGCGCGCTTTCAATTGCGTTGGAAAGTAAACATCCAGAGCTTTCCAGAAATATATAATAGTCCATACATTGGCCAAGAATTGACGACGTAAACTGGCGTTCAACGCCAGCCTTCTGCCCAAATCTGGCGTCCAGCGCCAGAAAAGGATCCAAAACCAGAGTTGAACGCCCAAACTGGCACAGAAACTGGCGTTCAACTCCACAAATGGCCTCTGCACGTGCTACACTTAAGCTCAGCCCAAACACACACCAAGTGGGCCCCGGAAGTGGATTTATGCATCAATTACTTACTCATGTAAACCCTAGTGACTAGTTTATTATAAATAGGACCTTTTACTATTGTATTAGGCATCTTTTGATCAGTTGTATGCTATCTTAGATCACAATAGGGGGCTGGCCATCTCGGCCATGCCTGGACTTTCACTTATGTATTTTCATACGGTAGAGTTTCTACACTCCATAGATTAAGGTGTGGAGCTCTGCTGTTCCTCAAAGATTAATGCAAAGTACTACTGTTTTCTATTCAATTCATCTTATTTCGCTTCTAAGATATCCATTCGCACTCAAGAACGTGATGAAGGTGATGATTATGTGTGACGCTCATCACCATCTCCTCTATGAACACGTGCCTGACAAACACTTCCGTTCTACATGAAATAAGCTAGGATGAATATCTCTTAGATCTCCTAACCGGAATCTTCGTGGCGTAAGCTAGAATGATGGCGGCATTCAAGAGAATCCGGAAAGTCTAAACCTTGTCTGTGGTATTCCGAGTAGGATTCAATGATTGAATGACTGTGACGAGCTCCGAACTCGCGATTGCAGGGCGTTAGTGACAGACGCAAAAGGATAGTAAATCCTATTCCGGCATGATCGAGAACCGACAGATGAATAGCCGTGCCGTGACAGGGTGCGTGAGCATATTATTCACTGAGAGGATAAGATGAAGCCATTGACAAGGGTGATGCCTCCAGACGATTAGCCGTGCCGTGACAGGGCATTGGATCATTTTCCCGTGAGATGACCGAAAGTAGCCATTGACAGTGGTGATGTATCACATAAAGCCAGCCATGGAAAGGAGTAAGACAGATTGGATGAAGATAGCAGGAAAGCAGAGGTTCAGAGGAACGGAAAGCATCTCCATTCACTTATCTGAAATTCCTACCAATGATTTACATAAGTATCTCTATCCCTATTTTACTATATAATATTCGAAAACACCATTATCACTTTATATCTGCCTGACTGAGATTTACAAGGTGACCATAGCTTGCTTCATACCAACAATCTCCGTGGGATTCGACCCTTACTCACGTAAGGTATTACTTGGACGACCCAGTGCACTTGCTGGTTAGTTGAATGGAGTTGTGATCGCACGTGCCATTACCAGGGATTATTAAGATCCCAATTCATTACACCATGATCTCTTTGGGGTATTTTTGATTTCATACAAATACAAAGAGACTAACTTTGAGGATCACAATTTCGTCCACCAAGTTTTTGGCGCCGTTGCCGGGGATTGTTCGAGTATGGACAACTGACGGTTCATCTTGTTGCTCAGATTAGGTAATTTTCTTTTTGTTTTGTTTTCAAAAATTTTTCAAAAATCTTTCAAAAATTCCTCACTTGTTTTCGAAAAAAAAAAAATTTTTACTAAAAATAATGTTTTCAAAAATAAATTATTCTATGGCTTCAAAATTTTTAAGAATGAATTCTAGTGTTTCATGAAATATGTTGAATCATATCTAGCTGTAAAGCCATACCCAAACTACTTTGGGATTGGTATTCAACTAATCACCCCAGCCCATGTAATTATATGTTAAAGATTGGCTGGCTGTTAAGCCATGCCAGACCCTTTGATTGGAGCTTTAAGACTAACATGGTAAGATTCCTGGAATTCATATTAAAAATTTTGGAATCCTTATTTTTCCTTTTTCTAAATAACTTTTCGAAAAATATAAAATAAAAATCCAAAAAAAAATTAGAAAATCATAAAAATAAAAAAAAAATATTTTTGTGTTTCTTGTTTGAGTCTTGAGTCATGTTATAAGTTTGGTGTCAATTGCATATGCATCTTGATGATTTTTTGTTTTGTGTCTTTTCATGTTTATCATATGCATTCTTGAATTCTTAGTGTCTAAGCATTAAAGAATTCTAAGTTTGGTGTCTTGCATGTTTTCTTTGCATTAAAAATTTTTCAAAATTATGTCTATGATGTTCATCTTGACATTCAAAGTGTTCTTGGTGTTCATCTTGACATTCATAGCATTCTTGCATGCATCACATGTTTTGATCTAAAAATTTCATGCATTGCATAATTTTCATGTTTTTCATAAAAATTTCAAAAATCAAAAAAATATCTTTCCTCTTTTCTCTCATCAAATTCGAAAATTTGGATTGACTTTTTCAAAAATTTTTTGAAAATCAAATTGTTTCTCATGAGTCAAATCAAATTTTCAATTTGAAAATCTTATCTTTTTCAAAATCTTTTTCAAAAATCAAATCTTTTTCAAAATTATTAGTTATTTTTGAAAATTCCAAAAATATTTTTCAAAAATCTTTTTCTTATTTTTATACCAAATTTTCGAAAATAACATAAACAATTAATGTTTTGATTCAAAAATTTGAAGTTTGTTACTTGCTTGTTAAGAAAGATTCAAACTTTAAGTTCTAGAATCATATCTTGTGATTTCTTGTGAATCAAGTCATTAATTGTGATTTTAAAAATCAAATCTTTTTCAAAACTAATCCTATCATATCTTTTCAAAATATCTTCTTATCTTATCTTGTTCAAAAATATCTTTTCTAACTTCCTAACTTCTTATCTTTTCAAAATTTGTTTCAACTAACTAACTAACTTTTTGTTTGTTTCTTAACTTTTTCAAAACTACCTAACTAACTCTCTCTCTCTAATTTTCGAAAATATCTCCCCCTTTTTCAAAAATTTCTTTTTAATTAACTAATTATTTTTATTTTTATTTTTATTTCAAAAAAAAAATTTTCGAAAAATACTAAACAAATTTTCAAAAACCAATTTTCAAAAATCACTAACTCCTTTTCAAAATAAATTTCAAAAATTATACCTCCCCCATCCTATTCTATTTATTCATTCATATCCTAACATCTCATCTCACATCTCTTCCATTCTCACAGTTGTGTTTCTTCCTTTATATTACATTCTTTGTCTCCCCCTTTTCTTCCACTCACAAAGGGATCCCTATACTGTGGTATAAAGGATCTCTATTATTATTATCATTTTTCTGGCCATTCTTCCTTGTCATATGAGCAGGAGCAAGGATAAGAACATTCTTGTGGAAGCAGATCCAGAACCTGAAAGGACTCTGAAGAGAAAATTAAGAGAAGCTAAAATACAACAATCCAGAGATAACCTTTCAGAAAATTTCGAACAGGCAGAGGAGATGGCAGCCGAAAATAATGAAAGGAGGATGCTTGGTGACTTTACTGCACCTAATTCCAATTTACATGGAAGAAGCATCTCCATTCCTGCCATTGGAGCAAACAACTTTGAGCTGAAACCTCAATTAGTTTCTCTAATGCAGCAGAACTGCAAGTTTTATGGACTTCCATCTGAAGATCCTTTTCAGTTCTTAACTGAATTCTTGCAGATATGTGATACTGTTAAGACTAATGGAATAGATCCTGAAGTCTACAAGCTCATGCTTTTCCCTTTTGCTGTAAGAGACAGAGCTAGATTATGGTTGGATTCTCAACCTAAAGACAGCCTGAACTCTTGGGATAAGCTGGTCACGGCTTTCTTAGCCAAGTACTTTCCTCCTCAAAAGCTGAGCAAGCTTAAAGCTGATGTTCAAACCTTCAGACAGAAGGAAAGTGAATCTCTCTATGAAGCTTGGGAAAGATACAAACAGTTGACCAAAAAGTGTCCTTCTGACATGCTTTCAGAATGGACCATCCTGGATATATTCTATGATGGTCTATCTGAGCTATCTAAGATGTCATTGGATACCTCTGCAGGTGGATCCATTCACCTAAAGAAAACGCCTGCAGAAGCTCAAGAACTCATTGACATGGTTGCTAATAACCAGTTCATGTACACTTCTGAAAGGAATCCTGTAAGCAATGGGACGCCTATGAAGAAGGGAGTTCTTGAAGTTGATACTCTGAATGCCATATTGGCTCAGAACAAAATATTGACTCAGCAAGTCAATATGATTTCTCAGAGTCTGCATGGAATGCAAGCTGCATCCAACAGTACTCAAGAGGCATCTTCTGAAGAGGAAGCCTATGATCCTGAGAACCCTGCAATAGCAGAGGTAAATTATTTAGGTGAACCTTATGGAAACACCTATAACTCAACATGGAGAAATCATCCAAATTTCTCATGGAAGGATCAAAAGCCTCAACAAGGCTTTAATAATGGTGGAAGAAATAGGTTTAGCAATAGCAAACCTTTTCCATCATCAACTCAGCAACAGACAGAGAACTCTGAACAAAATGCTTCTAATTTAGCAAATCTAGTCTCTGATCTATCTAAGGCCACTGTAAGTTTCATGAATGAAACAAGGTCTTCCATTAGAAATCTGGAAGCACAAGTGGGCCAGCTGAGTAAAAGGATCACTGAAATCCCTCCTAGTACTCTCCCAAGCAATACAGAAGAGAACCCAAAAGGAGAGTGCAAGGCCATTGACATAAGCGCCATGGCCGAACCTCTGAGGAGAGGAGAGGACGTGAATCCCAAGGAGGAGGACCTCCTGGGACGACCAGTGATCAATAAGGAGCTTCCCTCTGGGGAACCAAAGGACTCTGAGGCTCATCTAGAGACCATAGAGATTCCATTGGACCTCCCTATGCCCCTTCATGAGCTCTGATGAGTATTCCTCTTCTGAAGAGAATGAGGATGTCACTGAAGAGCAAACTGCCAAGTTTCTTGGTGCAATCATGAAGCTGAATGCCAAATTATTTGGCATTGATGCTTGGGAAGTTGAACCTCCCTTGTTCATCAATGAACTAAGTGATCTGGATCAACTGACATTGCCTCAGAAGAGACAGGATTCTGGAAAGTTCATAATATCCTGTACCATAGGCACCATGATCTTTAAGACTCTGTGTGACCTTGGTTCAGGAATAAACCTCATGCCCCTCTCTGTAATAGAGAAACTGGGAATCTATGAGGTGCAAGCTGCTAAAATCTCATTAGAGATGGCAGACAGCTCAAGAAGACAGGCTTATGGACAAGTAGAGGACGTGTTAGTAAAGGTTGAGGGCCTTTACATCCCTGCTGATTTCATAGTCCTGGATACTGGAAAGGAAGAGGATGAATCCATCATCCTAGGAAGACCTTTCCTGGCCACAGCAAGAGCTGTGATTGATGTTGACAAAGGTGAAATATTCCTTCAATGGAATGAGAACTCCCTTGTGTTTAAAACTCAAGGATCTCCCTCTGCAACCATGGAGAGGAAGCAGAAAAAGCTTCTCTCCAAGCAGAGTCAACCAGAGCCCCCACAGTCAAACTCTAAGTTTGGTGTTGGGAGGCCACAACCAAACTCTAAGTTTGGTGTTGAACTCCCATATCCAAACTCTAAGTTTGGTGTTGGAGAGTCTCAACAAAGCTCTGCACATCTGTGAGGCTCCATGAGAGCCCACTGTCAAGCTATTGACATTAAAGAAGCGCTTGTTGGGAGGCAACCCAATGTTTATCTAATTCTTATTTTTATTGTTTTTCATGTTTTCTTAGGTTCATGATCATGTGGAGTCACAAAATAAACAAAAAAATTCAAAAACGGAATCAAAAACAGCAGAAGAAAAATCACACCCTGGAGGAGCACCTGTCTGGCGTTCAAACGCCAGAACAGAGCATAGTTCTGGCGCTGAACGCCCAGAATGGGAGCATCCTGGCGCTGAACGCCCAGAACAAGCATGGTTCTGGTGTTCAACGCCAGAAATGGCAGCAAATGGGCGTTGAACGCCCAAAATGGGCACCAACCTGGCGCTGAACGCCCAGAGTTGTGTGCAAGGGCATTTTGCATGCCTAAATTGGTGCAGGGATGTAAATGCCTTGACACCTCCAGATCTGTGGACCTCACAGGATCACCTCAGGATCTGTGGACCCCACAGGATCCCCACCTACCTCCATCTCCTCCATATCTTCTTCTTATTCTTCTATTCTTTCTTCTTTTGCTCGAGGGCGAGCAACATTCTAAGTTTGGTGTGGTAAAAAGCATAGCTTTTTTGTTTTTTCCATAACCATTGATGGCACCTAAGGCCAGAGAAGCCTCTAGAAAGAGGAAAGGGAAGACAAAAGCTTCCATCAAGGGTCTATAGCTCAGTGGTAGAACATTTGACTGCAAATCAAGAGATCCCTGAGATACCTCAGGGGATACGTTTTCTTCCACACAATTATTGGAAGCAACTAAGGGTGGAACATCAAGAGCACTCCATCATCCTTCATGAAATCAGAAAAGATCTAAAAGCACTGAAGGAGGAGCAACAAAGACAAGGAAGAGACATAGAAGAGCTCAACGACATCATTGGTTCCTCAAGAAGGAAACGCCACCATTACTAAGGTGGATTCATTCCTTGTTCTTATTTCTTCTGTTTTTCGTTTTCTATGTTATGTGCTTATCTGTGTTTGTGTCTTCATTACATGATCATTAGTAGTAGTAACTATGTCTTAAACTTATGAATGTCCTATGAATCCATTACCTCTCTTAAAAAAATGTTTTAATTCAAAAAAACAAGAAGTACATGAGTTTTGAATTTATCCTTGAACTTAGTTAAATTATATTGATGTGGTGACAATGCTTCTTGTTTTCTGAATGTATGCTTGAACAGTGCATATGTCTTTTGAAGTTGTTGTTTAAGAATGTTAAATATGTTGGCTCTTGAAAGAATGATGACTAGGAGACATGTTATTTGATAATCTGAAAAATCATAAAAATGATTCATGAAGCAAGAAAAAGCAGCAAAGAACAAAGCTTGCAGAAAAAAAATAGAAAAAAAAATAGGCGAAAAAAAAAATTAGAAAGATAAAGAAAAAGCAAGCAGAAAAAGCCAAAAGCTCTTAAAACCAAGAGGCAAGAGCAAAAAGCCAATAACCCTTACAACCAAAAGGCAAGGGCAAATAAAAAGGATCCCAAGGCTTTGAGCATCAGTGGATAGGAGGGCCTAAAGGAATAAAATCCTGGTCTAAGCGGCTAAACCAAGCTGTCCCTAACCATGTGCTTGTGGCGTGTAGGTGTCAAGTGAAAACTTGAGACTGAGCGGTTAAAGTCAAGGTCCAAAGCAAAAAAAGAGTGTGCTTAAGAACCCTGGACACCTCTAATTGGGGACTTTAGCAAAGCTGAGTCACAATCTGAAAAGGTTCACCCAATTATGTGTCTGTGGCATTTATGTATCCGGTGGTAATACTGGAAAACAAAGTGCTTAGGGCCACGGCCAAGACTCATAAAGAAGCTGTGTTCAAGAATCATCATACTGAAGTAGGAGAGTCAATAACACTAATCGAAATCTGAAGTTCCTATAGATGCCAATCATTCTGAACCTCAATCAATAATGTGAGATGCCAAAACTATTCAAGAGGCAAAAAGCTATAAGTCCCGCTCATGTGATTGGAGCTATGTTTCATTGATAGTTTGGAATTTATAGTATGTTCTATTCTTTTTATCCTATTTTGATTTTCAGTTGCTTGGGGACAAGCAACAATTTAAGTTTGGTGTTGTGATGAGCGGATAATTTATACGCTTTTTGACATTGTTTTTAGTATGTTTTTAGTAGGATCTAGTTACTTTTAGGGATGTTTTTAAGAGATTTTGTGTTAAATTCACATTTCTGGACTTTACTATGAGTTTGTGTGTTTTTCTATGATTTCAGGTATTTTCTGACTGAAATTGAGGGACTTGAGCAGAAATCAGATTCAGAGGTTGAAAAAGGACTGCTGATGCTGTTGGATTCTGACCTCCCTGCACTCCAAGTGGATTTTCTGGAGCTACAAAACTCGAAATGGCGAGCTTCCAATTGAGTTGGAAAGTAGACATCCAGGGCTTTCCAGCAATATATAATAGTCCATACTTTGGCCAAGAATTGACGACATAAACTGGCGTTCAACGCCAGCCTTCTGCCCAAATCTGGCGTCCAGCGCCAGAAAAGGATCCAAAACCAGAGTTGAACGCCCAAACTGGCACAGAAACTGGCGTTCAACTCCACAAATGGCCTCTGCACGTGCTACACTTAAGCTCAGCCCAAACACACACCAAGTGGGCCCCGGAAGTGGATTTATGCATCAATTACTTACTCATGTAAACCCTAGTGACTAGTTTATTATAAATAGGACCTTTTACTATTGTATTAGGCATCTTTTGATCAGTTGTATGCTATCTTAGATCACAAGAGGGGGCTGGCCATCTCGGCCATGCCTGGACCTTCACTTATGTATTTTCATACGGTAGAGTTTCTACACTCCATAGATTAAGGTGTGGAGCTCTGCTGTTCCTCAAAGATTAATGCAAAGTACTACTGTTTTCTATTCAATTCATCTTATTTCGCTTCTAAGATATCCATTCGCACTCAAGAACGTGATGAAGGTGATGATTATGTGTGACGCTCATCACCATCTCCTCTATGAACACGTGCCTGACAAACACTTCCGTTCTACATGAAATAAGCTAGGATGAATATCTCTTAGATCTCCTAACCGGAATCTTCGTAGCGTAAGCTAGAATGATGGCGGCATTCAAGAGAATCCAGAAAGAATAAACCTTGTCTGTGGTATTCCGAGTAGGATTCAATGATTGAATGACTGTGACGAGCTCCGAACTCGCGATTGCAGGGCGTTAGTGACAGACGCAAAAGGATAGTAAATCCTATTCCGGCATGATCGAGAACCGACAGATGAATAGCCGTGCCATGACAGGGTGCGTGAGCATATTATTCACTGAGAGGATAAGATGAAGCCATTGACAAGGGTGATGCCTCCAGACGATTAGCCGTGCCGTGACAGGGCATTGGATCATTTTCCCGTGAGATGACCGAAAGTAGCCATTGACAGTGGTGATGTATCACATAAAGCCAGCCATGGAAAGGAGTAAGACAGATTGGATGAAGATAGTAGGAAAGCAGAGGTTCAGAGGAATGGAAAGCATCTCCATTCGCTTATCTGAAATTCCTACCAATGATTTACATAAGTATCTCTATCCCTATTTTACTATATAATTTTCGAAAACACCATTATCACTTTATATCTGCCTGACTGAGATTTACAAGGTGACCATAGCTTGCTTCATACCAACAATCTCCGTGGGATTCGACCCTTACTCACGTAAGGTATGACTTGGACGACCCAGTGCACTTGCTGGTTAGTTGAATGGAGTTGTGATCGCACGTGCCATTACCAGGGATTATTAAGATCCCAATTCATTACACCATGATCTCTTTGGGGTATTTTTGATTTCATACAAATACAAAGAGACTAACTTTGAGGATCACAATTTCGTCCACCAAGTTTTTCTAGTGTTTCATGAAGCATGTGAAGCCTGGCTGGCTGTAAAGCCATGTCTATTCCTTTGGTAATGAGTATGTCAGGCATGTCATATCTGAATTACATGCTGAAGCTTGGCTGGCCATTGGCCATGTCTAGTGTTTTGGACTGGAGCTTTCTTTGAAAGCTTGGCTGGCTAGTGAGCCATGTCTAATTCCTGGACTGAAGCTTTAGACTAAGAATGCAAGATTCCTGGAATTCATGTTAAAGATTTTGGAATCCTTATTTTCCTTTTTCAATTAATTTTCGAAAAATAAGAAAAAATCCAAAAAAATTAGAAAATCATAAAAATCAAAAATATTTTGTGTTTCTTGTTTGAGTCTTGAGTCATATCATAAGTTTGGTGTCACTTGCATATGCATCTTGCAATTTTTCGAAAATATCATGCATTCATAGTGTTCTTCATGATCTTCAAGTTGTTCTTGGTAAGTCTTCTTGTTTGATCTTGATGATTTTTTGTTTTGTGTCTTTTCATGTTTATCATATGCATTCTTGAATTCTTAGTGCGTAAGCATTAAAGAATTCTAAGTTTGGTGTCTTGCATGTTTTCTTTGCATTAAAAATTTTTCAAAATTGTGTTCTTGATGTTCATCATGATCTTCATAATGTTCTTGGTGTTCATCTTGACATTCATAGCATTCTTGCATGCATTCATTGTTTTGATCTAAAAAAATTTCATGCATTGCATATTTTTCATGTTTTTCATAAAAATTTCAAAAATCAAAAAAATATCTTTCCCTTTTTCTCTCATCAAATTCGAAAATTTGGATTGACTTTTTCAAAATTTTTAAAATCAAATTGTTTCTTATGAGTCAAATCAAATTTTCAAATTTGAAAATCTTATCTTTTTCAAAATCTTTTTCAAAAATCAAATCTTTTTCAAAATTCTTAGTTATTTTCGAAAATTTCAAAAATATTTTTCAAAAATCTTTTTCTTATTTTTATACCAAATTTTCGAAAATAACATAAACAATTAATGTTTTGATTCAAAAATTTGAAGTTTGTTACTTGCTTGTTAAGAAAGATTCAAACTTTAAAGTCTAGAATCATATCTTGTGATTTCTTATGAATCAAGTCATTAATTGTGATTTTAAAAATCAAATCTTTTTCAAAAAAACTAATTCCTATCATATCTTTTCAAAATATCTTCTTATCTTATCTTGTTCAAAAATATCTTTTCAAAATATCTCCTCTAACTTCCTAACTTCCTATCTTTTCAAAATTTGTTTCAACTAACTAACTAACTTTTTGTTTGTTTCTTATCTTTTTCAAAACCACCTAACTAACTCTCTCTCTCTCAATTTCGAAAATATCTCTCCCCTTTTTCAAAATTTCTTTTTAATTAACTAATTATTTTTATTTTTAATTTTATTTCAAAAAAAAAATTTCGAAAAATACTAACAAATTTTCAAAAACCAATTTTCAAAAATCACTAACTCCTTTTCAAAATAATTTTCGAAAATTATACCTCCCACATCCTATTCTATTTATTCATTCATATCCTAACATCTCATCTCACATCTCTTCCATTCTCACAGTTGTGTTTCTTCCTTTACATCACATTCTTTATCTCCCCCTCTTTTCTTCCACTCACAAAGGGATCCCTATACTGTGGTATAAAGGATCTCTATTATTATTATCATTTTTCTGGCCATTCTTCCTTGTCATATGAGCAGGAGCAAGGATAAGAACATTCTTGTGGAAGCAGATCCAGAACCTGAAAGGACTCTGAAGAGAAAATTAAGAGAAGCTAAAATACAACAATCCAGAGATAACCTTTCAGAAATTTTCGAACAGGCAAAGGAGATGGCAGCCGAAAATAATAATAATGCAAGGAAGATGCTTGGTGACTTTACTGCACCTAATTCCAATTTACATGGAAGAAGCATCTCCATTCCTGCCATTGGAGCAAACAACTTTGAGCTGAAACCTCAATTAGTTTCTCTGATGCAGCAGAACTGCAAGTTTTATGGAATTCCATCTGAAGATCCTTTTCAGTTCTTAACTGAATTCTTGCAGATATGTGATACTGTTAAGACTAATGGAATAGATCCTGAAGTCTACAGGCTCATGCTTTTCCCTTTTGCTGTAAGAGACAGAGCTAGATTATGGTTGGATTCTCAACCTAAAGACAGCCTGAACTCTTGGGATAAGCTGGTCACGGCTTTCTTAGCCAAGTACTTTCCTCCTCAAAAGCTAAGCAAGCTGAGAGCTGATGTTCAAACCTTCAGACAGAAAGAAGGTGAATCCCTCTATGAAGCTTGGGAAAGATACAAACAGTTGACCAAAAAGTGTCCTTCTGACATGCTTTCAGAATGGACCATCCTGGATATATTCTATGATGGTCTATCTGAGCTATTCTAAGATATCCATTCGCACCCAAGAACGTGATGAAGGTGATGATTATGTGTGACGCTCATCATCCTTCTCCCTTATGAACGCGTGCCTGACAAACACTTCTGTTCTACATGAAATAAGCTAGAATGAATATCTCTTAGACCTCCTAACCAGAATCTTCGTGGCGTAAGCTAGAATGATGGCGGCATTCAAGAGAATCCGGAAAGTCTAAACCTTGTCCGTGGTATTCCGAGTAGGATTCAATGATTGAATGACTGTGACGAGCTCCTAACTCGCGATTGCAGGGCGTTAGTGACAGACGCAAAAGGATAGTAAATCCTATTCCAGCATGATTGAGAACCGACAGATGAATAGCCGTGCCGTGACAGGGTGCGTGAGCATATTATTCACTGAGAGGATAAGATGAAGCCATTGACAAGGGTGATGCCTCCAAACGATTAGCCGTGCCATGACAGGGCATTGGATCATTTTCCCGAGAGATAACCGAAAGTAGCCATTGACAGTGGTGATGTATCACATAAAGCCAGCCATGGAAAGGAGTAAGACTGATTGGATGAAGATAGCAGGAAAGCAGAGGTTCAGAGGAACAAAAGCATCTCCATTCGCTTATCTGAAATTCCTACCAATGATTTACATAAGTATTTCTATCCCTATCTTATTATATTAAATTCGAAAACACCATTATCACTTTATATCTGCCTGACTGAGATTTACAAGGTGACCATAGCTTGCTTCATACCAACAATCTCCGTGGGATTCGACCCTTACTCACGTAAGGTATTACTTGGACGACCCAGTGCACTTGCTGGTTAGTTGTATCGAAGTTGTGACAATTATGAATTAAGATCAAAGCACCAAGCTTTGGAGCCATTACCAGGGATTGTTCGAGCCTGGACATCACAATTTCGTGCACCAAGTTTTTGGCGCCGTTGCCGGGGATTGTTTGAGTTTTCGGCAAGCTTTTGGTCCGGTAACGTCAGTGCCAAGTCTGATCCGGCAACAACGCCAAGTTTTTGGTGCCGTTGCCGGGGATTGTTTGAGTTTGGACAACTGACGGTTCATCTTGTTGCTCAGATTAGGTAATTTTCTTTTTGTTTTCTTTTCAAAAATTTTTTTTCAAAAATTCTTCCTTTGTTTTCGAAAAAAAAAAAAATTTTTTTAAAATAAAAATGTTTTCAAAAATATATTTTCCTTTCAGAATTTTTAAGAATGAATTCTAGAGTTTCATGGAGCATGTTGAAGCCTGGCTGGCTGTAAAGCCATGTCTCAATTCTTATACTCAAGAGAAGAGCTTCTTTATCTTTCTTAGCCAATTGGCTGTTGAATGTAAGGAATGTCAGGCGTGTCATGTCTGAGTTACATACTAAAGCTTGGCTGGCTATTAAGCCATGCCTGACCCTTTGATTGGAGCTTTAGAGCATAAGATTCCTGGAATTCATATTAAAAATTTTGGAATCCTTATTTTCTTTTTCAAAATTATTTTTTGAAAAACATAAAAAAAAATTAATTACCAAAAAAATTAGAAAATCATAAAAATCAAAAATATTTTCTTGTTTCTTGTTTGAGTCTTGAGTCATATCATAAGTTTGGTGTCAATTGCATATGCATCTTGCATTTTTCGAAAATATCATGCATTCATAGTGTTCTTCATGATCTTCAAGTTGTTCTTGGTAAGTCTTCTTGTTTGATCTTGATGTTTTCTTGTTTTGCATCTTTAGTTGTTTTTCATGTGCATTTTTCATTTGTTAGAGTCTAAATATGAAAAATTTCTAAGTTTGGTGTCTTGCATGTTCTATTTGCATTAAAAATTTTTCAAAATTGTGTCTATGATGTTCATCTTGACATTCATAGTGTTCTTGGTGTTCATCTTGACATTCATAGCATTCTTGCATGCATTCATTCTTTTGATCTAAAAATTTCATGCATTGCATAATTTTCATGTTTTTCATAAAAAAAATTCAAAAATCAAAAAAATATCTTTCCCTTTTTCTCTCATCAAATTCGAAAATTGAGTTGACTTTTTCAAAAATTTTTAAAAAATCAAATTGTTTCTCATGAGTCAAATCAAATTTTCAATTTGAAAATCTTATCTTTTTCAAAATCTTTTTCAAAAATCAAATCTTTTTCAAAATTCTAAGTTATTTTCGAAAATCTCAAAAATATTTTTCAAAAATCTTTTTCTTATTTTTATACCAATTTTTCGAAAATAACATAATCAATTAATGTTTTGATTCAAAAATTTGAAGTTTGTTACTTGCTTGTTAAGAAAGATTCAAACTTTAAGTTCTAGAATCATATCTTGTGATTTCTTATGAATCAAGTCATTAATTGTGATTTTAAAAATCAAATCTTTTTCAAAAACTAATTCCTATCATATCTTTTCAAAAATATCTTCTTATCTTATCTTTTTCAAAAATATCTTTTCCAAATATCTTTTCTAACTTCCTAACTTCTTATCTTTTCAAAATATGTTTCAACTAACTAACTAACTTTTTGCTTGTTTCTTAACTTTTTCAAAACTACCTAACTAACTCTCTCTCTCTAATTTTCGAAAATATCTCCCCCTTTTTCAAAAAATTTCTTTTTAATTAACTAATTATTTTTATTTTTATTTTTGATTTCAAAAATTTTCGAAAAAAAATACTAACAATTTTCAAAAACCATTTTCGAAAATCACTAACTCTTTTTCAAAATAATTTTCGAAAATTATCCATCCCCCATCTCATTCAATTTATTCATTCATATCCTAACATCTCATCTCACATCTCTTCCATACGTACAGTTGTGTTTCTTCCTTTACATCACATTCTTTGTCTCCCCCTCTTTTCTTCCACTCACAAAGGGATCCCTATACTGTGGTATAAAGGATCTCTATTATTATTATTATTTTTCTGTGCCTTCTTCTTTGTCATATGAGCAGGAGCAAGGACAAGAACATTCTTGTGGAAGCAGATCCAGAACCTGAAAGGACTCTGAAGAGAAAATTAAGAGAAGCTAAAATACAACAATCCAGAGATAACCTTTCAGAAATTTTCGAACAGGCAGAGGAGTTGGCAGCCGAAAATAACGATAATGTAAGGAAGATGCTTGGTGACTTTACTGCACCTAATTCCAATTTACATGGAAGAAGCATCTCCATTCCTACCATTGGAGCAAACAACTTGAGCTGAAACCTCAATTAGTTTCTCTGATGCAGCAGAACTGCAAGTTTCATGGACTTCCATCTGAAGATCCTTTTCAGTTCTTAACTGAATTCTTACAGATATGTGATACTGTTAAGACTAATGGAGTAGATCCTGAAGTCTACAGGCTCATGCTTTTCCCTTTTGCTGTAAGAGACAGAGCTAGATTATGGTTGGATTCTCAACCTAAAGACAGCCTGAACTCTTGGGATAAGCTGGTCACGGCTTTCTTAGCCAAGTACTTTCCTCCTCAAAAGTTGAGCAAGCTTAGAGCTGATGTTCAAACCTTCAGACAGAAAGAAGGTGAATCTCTCTATGAAGCTTGGGAAAGATACAAACAGTTGACCAAAAAGTGTCCTTCTGACATGCTTTCAGAATGAACCATCCTGGATATATTCTATGATGGTTTATCTGAGCTATCAAAGATGTCACTGGACACTTCTGCAGGTGGATCCATTCACCTAAAGAAAACGCCTGCAGAAGCTCAAGAACTCATTGACATGGTTGCTAATAACCAGTTCATGTACACTTCTGAAAGGAATCCTGTAAGTAATGGGACGCCTATGAAGAAGGGAGTTCTTGAAGTTGATACTCTGAATGCCATATTGGCTCAGAATAAAATATTGACTCAGCAAGTCAATATGATCTCTCAGAGTCTGCATGGAATGCAAGCTGCATCCAACAGTACTCAAGAAGCTTCTTCTGAAGAAGAAACTTATGATCCTGAGAACCCTGCAATAGCAGAGGTAAATTACTTAGGTGAACCTTATGGAAACACCTATAACTCAACATGGAGAAATCATCCAAATTTCTCATGGAAGGATCAACAGCCCCAACAAGGCTTTTATAATGGTGGAAGAAACAGGTTTAGCAATAGCAAGCCTTTTCCATCATCCACTCAGCAACAGACAGAGAACTCTGAACAAAATGCTTCTAATTTAGCAATTCTAGTCTCTGATCTATCTAAGGCCACTGTAAGTTTCATGAATGAAACAAGGTCTTCCATTAGAAATTTGGAAGCACAAGTGGGCCAGCTGAGTAAAAGGATCACTGAAATTCCTCCTAGTACTCTCCCAAGCAATACAGAAGAGAACCCAAAAGGAGAGTGCAAGGCCATTGACATAAGCGCCATGGCCGAACCTGTGAGAAGAGGAGAGGACGTGAATCACAAGGAGGAAGACCTCCTGGGACGTCCAGTGATCAATAAGGAGCTTCCCTCTGAGGAACCAAAGGACTCTGAGGCTCATCTAGAGACCATAGAGATTCCATTGAACCTCCTTATGCCCTTCATGAGCTTTGATGAGTATTCCTCTTCTGAAGAGAATGAGGATGTCACTGAAGAGCAAACTGCCAAGTTTCTTGGTGCAATCATGAAGCTGAATGCCAAATTATTTGGTATTAATACTTGGGAAGTTGAACCTCCCTTGTTCATCAATGAACTTAGTGATCTGGATCAACTGACATTGCCTCAGAAGAGACAGGATCCTGGAAAGTTCATAATACCCTGTACCATAGGCACCATGATCTTTAAGGCTCTGTGTGACCTTGGTTCAGGAATAAACCTCATGCCCCTCTCTATAATGGAGAAACTGGGAATCTATGAGGTGCAAGCTGCTAAAATCTCACTAGAGATGGCAGACAGCTCAAGAAAACAGGCTTATGGACAAGTAGAAGATGTATTAGTAAAGGTTGAGGGCCTTTACATCCCTGCTGATTTCATAGTCCTGGATACTGGAAAGGAAGAGGATGAATCCATCATCCTAGGAAGACCTTTCCTGGCCACAGCAAGAGCTGTGATTGATGTTGACAGAGGTGAAATAGTCCTTCAATGGAATGAGAACTCCCTTGTATTCAAAACTCAAGGATCTCCCTCTGCAACCATGGAGAGGAAGCTTGAAAAGCTTCTCTCAAAGCAGAGTCAACCAGAGCCCCCACAGTCAAACTCTAAGTTTGGTGTTGGGAGGCCACAACCAAACTCTAAGTTTGGTGCTGAACTCCCATATCCAAACTCTAAGTTAGGTGTTGGAGAGTCTCAACAAAGCTCTGCACATCTGTGAGGCTCCATGAGAGCCCACTGTCAAGCTATTGACATTAAAGAAGCGCTTGTTGGGAGGCAACCCAATGTTTATCTAATTCTTATTTTTATTGTTTTTCATGTTTTCTTAGGTTCATGATCATGTGGAGTCACAAAATAAACAAAAAATTCAAAAGCGGAATCAAAAACAGCAGAAGAAAAATCACACCCTGGAGGAGCATCTGTCTGGCGTTCAAACGCCAGAACAGAGCATAGTTCTGGCGCTGAACGCCCAGAATGGGAGCATCCTGGTGCTGAACGCCCAGAACAAGCATGGTTCTGGCGTTCAACGCTAGAAATGGTAGCAAATGGGCGTTGAACGCCCAAAATGGGCACCAACCTGGCGCTGAACGCCCAGAGTTGTGTGCAAGGGAATTTTGCATGCCTAAATTGGTGCAGGGATGTAAATGCCTTGACACCTCAAGATATGTGGACCTCACAGGATCATCTCAGGATCTGTAGACCTCACAGGATCCCCACCTACCTCCACTCACTCTCTTCTCTCTTCTCAATCATCCTCTATTCCCAACAAACACTCTTAACCCTTTACCACTCACATCCATACACCCACTACCTTCAAAATTCAACATCTCTCTCCCACCCAATCCCACCCATATGGCCGAATACACACTCCCATCCATCTCCTCCATATCTTCTTCTTATTCTTCTATTCTTTCTTCTTTTGCTCGAGGGCGAGCAACATTCTAAGTTTGGTGTGGTAAAAGCATAGCTTTTTTGTTTTTTTTTCATAACCATTGATGGCACCTAAGGCCAGAGAAACCTCTAGAAAGAGGAAAGGGAAGACAAAAGCTTCCATCAAGGGTCTATAGCTCAGTGGTAGAACATTTGACTGCAAATCAAGAGATCCCTGAGATACCTCAGGGGATACATTTTCTTCCACACAATTATTGGAAGCAACTAAGGGTGGAACATCAAGAGCACTCCATCATCCTTCATGAAATCAGAGAAGATCTAAAAGCAATGAAAGAGGAGCAGCCAAGGCAAGGAAGAGACATAGAAGAGCTCAAGGACATCACTAAGGTGGACTCATTCCTTGTTCTTACTTTCTCTGTTTTTCGTTTTCTGTATTATGTGCTTATCTATGTTTGTTTCTTCATTACATGATCATTAGTAGTGGTAACTTTGTCTTAAAGATATGAATGTCCTATGAATCCATCACCTCTCTTAAATAAAAACTGTTTTAAATCAAAAGAATAAGAAGTACATGAGTTTCGAATTTATCCTTGAACTTAGCTTAATTATATTGATGTGGTGACAATGCTTCTTGTTTTCTGAATGTATGCTTGAACAGTGCATATGTCTTTTGAAGTTGTTGTTTAAGAATGTTAAATATGTTGGCTCTTGAAAGAATGATGACTAGGAGACATGTTATTTGATAATCTGAAAAATCATAAAAATGATTCTTGAAGCAAGAAAAAGCAGCAAAGAGCAAAGCTTGCAGAAAAAAAAAGGGGCGAAAAAAAAAATAGAAAAAAAAAGAAAGAAAGAAAAAGAAAAAGCAAGCAGAAAAAGCCAATAACCCTTAAAACCAAAAGGCAAGGGCAAAATAAAAGGGATCCCAAGGCTTTGAGCATCAGTGGATAGGAGGGCCTAAAGGAATAAAATCCTGGTCTAAGCGGCTAAACCAAGCTGTCCCTAACCATGTGCTTGTGGCGTGTAGGTGTCAAGTGAAAACTTGAGACAGAGCGGTTAAAGTCAAGGTCCAAAGCAAAAAAAAAAAGAGTGTGCTTAAGAACCCTGGACACCTCTAATTGGGGACTCTAGCAAAGCTGAGTCACAATCTGAAAAGGTTCACCCAATTATGTGTCTGTGGCATTTATGTATCCGGTGGTAATACTGGAAAACAAAGTGCTTAGGGCCACGGCCAAGACTCATAAAGAAGTTGTGTTCAAGAATCATCATACTGAACTAGGAGAGTCAATAACACTATTCGAACTCTGAGTTCCTATAGATGCCAATCATTCTGAACCTCAATGGATAAAGTGAGATGCCAAAACTATTCAAGAGGCAAAAAGCTATAAGTCCCGCTCATATGATTGAAGCTCTGTTTCATTGATAGTTTGGAATTTATAGTATATTCTATTCTTTTTATCCTATTTTGATTTTCAGTTGCTTGGGGACAAGCAACAATTTAAGTTTGGTGTTGTGATGAGCGGATAATTTATACGCTTTTTGACATTGTTTTTAGTATATTTTTAGTAGGATCTAGTTACTTTTAGGGATGCTTTCATTAGTTTTTATGTTAAATTCACATTTCTGGACTTTACTATGAGTTTGTGTGTTTTTCTGTAATTTCAGGTATTTTCTGGCTGAAATTGAGGGACTTGAGCAAAAATCAGATTCAGAGGTTGAAAAAGGACTGCTGATGCTGTTGGATTCTGACCTCCCTGCACTCAAAATGCATTTTCTGGAGCTACAGAATTCGAAATGGCGCGCTTCCAATTGCGTTGGAAAGTAGACATCCAGGGCTTTCCAGAAATATATAATAGTCCATACTTTGGCCAAGAATTGACGACGTAAACTGGCGTTCAACGCCAGCCTTCTGCCCAAATCTGGCGTCCAGCGCCAGAAAAGGATCCAAAACCAGAGTTGAACGCCCAAACTGGCACAGAAACTGGCGTTCAACTCCACAAATGGCCTCTGCACGTGCTACACTCAAGTTCAGCCCAAACACACACCAAGTGGGCCCCGGAAGTGGATTTATGCATCAATTACTTACTCATGTAAACCCTAGTGACTAGTTTATTATAAATAGGACCTTTTACTATTGTATTAGGCATCTTTGGACGTCTGGTTCTTAGATCAGAGGGGCTGGCCTCTCGGCCATGCCTGGACCTTCACTTATGTATTTTTAACTGTAGAGTTTCTACACTCCATAGATTAAGGTGTGGAGCTCTGCTGTTCCTCAAAGATTAATGCAAAGTACTTCTGTTTTCTATTCAATTCTTCTTATTTCGCTTCTAAGATATCCATTCGCACCCAAGAACGTGATGAAGGTGATGATTATGTGTGACGCTCATCATCCTTCTCCCTTATGAACGCGTACCTGACAAACACTTCTGTTCTACATGAATTAAGCTAGAATGAATATCTCTTAGACCTCCTAACCAGAATCTTCGTGGCGTAAGCTAGAATGATGGCGGCATTCAAGAGAATCCGAAAAGTCTAAACCTTGTCCATGGTATTCCGAGTAGGATTCAATGATTGAATGACTGTGACGAGCTCCTAACTCGCGATTGCAGGGCGTTAGTGACAGACGCAAAAGGATAGTAAATCCTATTCCAGCATGATTGAGAACCGACAGATGAATAGCCGTGCCATGACAGGGTGCGTGAGCATATTATTCACTGAGAGGATAAGATGAAGCCATTGACAAGGGTGATGCCTCCAGACGATTAGCCGTGCCGTGACAGGGCATTGGATCATTTTCCCGAGAGATGACCGAAAGTAGCCATTGACAGTGGTGATGTATCACATAAAGCCAGCCATGGAAAGGAGTAAGACTGATTGGATGAAGATAGCAGGAAAGCAGAGGTTCAGAGGAACGAAAAGCATCTCCATTCGCTTATCTGAAATTCCTACCAATGATTTACATAAGTATTTCTATCCCTATCTTATTATATTAAATTCGAAAACACCATTATCACTTTATATCTGCCTGACTGAGATTTACAAGGTGACCATAGCTTGCTTCATACCAACAATCTCCGTGGGATTCGACCCTTACTCACGTAAGGTATTACTTGGACGACCCAGTGCACTTGCTGGTTAGTTGTATCGAAGTTGTGACAATTATGAATTAAGATCAAAGCACCAAGCTTTGGAGCCATTACCAGGGATTGTTTGAGCCTGGACATCACAATTTCGTGCACCAAGTTTTTGTCAAAAACTTGGTGCACAAAATTGTTACTCTCTTACAATTTCGCACACATGACCAGCAAGTGCACTGGGTCGTCCAAGTAATACCTTACGTGAGTAAGGGTCGAATCCCACGGAGATTGTTGGTTTGAAGCAATCTATGGTTATCTTGTAAATCTTAGTCAGGAAGTCAATTATGTTTATCAATTGAATTGTGAATAACCAGTAGAGCATAAATTAAAAGTTACTTGTTGTGCAGTAATGGAGAATATGTTGGAGTTTTGGAGATGCTTTGTCTTCTGAATCTCTGCTTTCCTCTGTCTTCTTGTTCACGCACGCACGTCCCCCTATGGCAAGCTGTGTGTTGGTGGATCACCGTTGTCAATGGCTACCTTCCATCCTTCCAGTGAAAACTACGCTCACGTGCTCTGTCACAGCACGGCTAATCACCGGTTGGTTCTCGATCCGGTTGGAATAGGATTTACTATCCTTTTGCATCTGTCACTAACGCCCAGCCTTCAGGAGTTTGAAGCTCGTCACAGTCATTCAATCCTTGAATCCTACTCGGAATACCACGGACAAGGTTTAGACTTTCCGGATTCTCATGAATGCCGCTATCAGTTCTAGCTTATACCACGGAGATTCTGATTAGAGAATCTAAGAGATACTCATTCAATCGGATATAGAACAGAGGTGGTTGTCAGGCACATGTTCATGGTTTGAGGAAGGTGATGAATGTCACTGATCATCACCTTCATCACAGTTAAGCGCGAATGAACATCTTAGATAGGAACAAGCGTGTTTGAATAGAAAACAGAAATACTTGCATTAATTCATCGAGACACAGCAGAGCTCCTCACCCCCAACAATGGGGTTTAGAGACTCATGCCGTCAGAAAATACAAAGTTTAGATCTGAAATGTCATGAGATACAAAATAAGTCTCTAAAAGTTGATTAAATACTAAACTAGTAGCCTAGGGTTATTATATATTGCTGGAAAGCCCTGGATGTCTACTTTCCAACGCAATTGGAAGCGCGCCATTTAAAGTTTTGTAGCTCCAGAAAATCCACTTTGAGTGCAGGGAGGTCAGAATCCAACAGCATCAGCAGTCCTTCTTCAACCTCTGAATCTGATTTTTGCTCAAGTCCCTCAATTTCAGCCAGAAAATACCTGAAATCATAGAAAAATACACAAACTCATAGTAAAGTCCAGAAATGTGAATTTAACATAAAATCTATTAAAAACATCCCTAAAAGTAACTAGATTCTACTAAAAATATACTAAAAACAATGCCAAAAAGCGTATAAATTATCCGCTCATCACAACACCAAACTTAAATTGTTGCTTGTCCCCAAGCAACTGAAAATAAAAATAGGATAAAAAGAATAGAATATACTATAAATTCCAAACTATCAATGAAACATAGCTCCAATCAAATGAGCGGGACTTATAGCTTTTTGCCTCTTGAATAGTTTTGGCATCTCAATTTATCCATTGAGGTTCAGAATGATTGGCATCTATAGGAACTTCAGATTTCGAATAGTGTTATTGACTCTCCTAGTTCAGTATGATGATTCTTGAACACAGCTTCTTTATGAGTCTTGGCCGTGGCCCTAAGCACTTTGTTTTCCAGTATTACCACCGGATACATAAATGCCACAGACACATAATTGGGTGAACCTTTTAAGATTGTGACTCAGCTTTGCTAAAGTCCCCAATTAGAGGTGTCCAGGGTTCTTAAGCACACTCTTTGTTTTTGCTTTGGACCTTGACTTTAACCGCTCAATCTCAAGTTTTCACTTGACACCTACACGCCACAAGCACATGGTTAGGGACAGCTTGGTTTAGCCGCTTAGACCAGGATTTTATTCCTTTAGGCCCTCCTATCCACTGATGCTCAAAGCCTTGGGATCCTTTTTATTGCCCTTGCCTTTTGGTTTTAAGGGTTATTGGCTTTTTTTTTTTTTTTGCTCTTGCCTTTTGGTTTTAAGAGCTTTTGGCTTTTTCTGCTTGCTTTTCTTTCTATAATTTTTTTTCGCCTATTTTTTTCTCTTTTTTTTTCTGCAAGCTTTGTTCTTTGCTGCTTTTTCTTGCTTTAAGAATCATTTTTATGATTTTTCAGATTATCAAATAACATGTCTCCTAGTCATCATTCTTTCAAGAGCCAACATATTTAACATTCTTAAACAACAACTTCAAAAGACATATGCACTGTTCAAGCATTCATTCAGAAAACAAGAAGCATTGTCACCACATCAATATAATTAAACTAAGTTCAAGGATAAATTCGAAACTCATGTACTTCTTGTTCTTTTAAATTAAAACAATTTTTATTTAAGAGAGGCGATGGATTCATAGGACATTCATAACTTTAAGACAAAGTTACTAACTACTAACGATCATGTAATGAAGACACAAACATAGATAAGCACATAACATAGAAAACGAAAAACAGAAAAAGTAAGAACAAGGAATGAGTCCACCTTAGTGATGTCCTTGAGCTCTTCTATGTCTCTTCCTTGTCTTTGCTGCTCCTCCTTCATTGCTTTTAGATCTTCTCTGACTTCATGAAAGATGATGGAGTGCTCTTGATGTTCCACCCTTAGTCGCTTCCAATAATTGTGTGGAAGAAAATGTATCCCCTGAGGTATCTTAGGGATCTCTTGATTTCCAGTCAAATGTTCTACCACTGAGCTATAGACCCTTGATGGAAGCTTTTGTCTTCCCTTTCCTCTTTCTAGAGGCTTCTCTGGCCTTAGGTGCCATCAATGGTTATGGAAAAAACAAAAAAGCTATGCTTTTTACCACACCAAACTTAGAATGTTGCTCGCCCTCGAGCAAAAGAAGAAGGAATAGAAGAAGAAGAAGATATGGAGGAGATGGATGGGTGTGTGTATTCGGCCATATGGGTGGGATTGGGTGGGAGAGATGTTGAATTTTGAAGGTAGTGGGTGTATAGATGTGAGTGGTAAATGGAAAACAGAAGGGATGATCATGAATGGAAAGAGAGATGATGAGGTAAGTGGGGATCCTGTGGGATCCACAGATCCTGAAGTGTCAAGGCTTTTACATCCCTGCACCAATTTAGGCATGCAAAATGCCCTTGCACACAACTCTGGGCGTTCAGCGCCAGGTTGGTGCCCATTTTGGGCGTTCAACGCCCATTTGCTGCCATTTCTGGCGTTGAACGCCAGAACCATGCTTGTTCTGGGCGTTCAGCGCCAGGATGTTGCCCATTTTGGGCGTTCAGCGCCAGAACCATGCTCTGTTCTGGCGTTTGAACGCCAGGCAGATGCTCCTCCAGGGTGTGATTTTTCTTCTGCTGTTTTTGATTCCGTTTTCAATTTTTATATTTATTTTGTGACTCCACATGATCATGAACCTATAAAGACATATAACTAAGAAGAATATAGTTAGATAAATAAAGATTGGGTTGCCTCCCAACAAGCGCTTCTTTAATGTCAATAGCTTGACAGTGGGCTCTCATGGAGCCTCACAGATGTTCAGAGCATTGTTGAAACTCTCCAACACCAAACTTAGAGTTTGGATATGGGAGTTCAACACCAAACTTAGAGTTTGGTTGTGGCCTCCCAACACCAAACTTAGAGTTTGACTGTGGGGGCTTGGGTTGACTCTGCTTTGAGAGAAGCTTTTCATGCTTCCTCTCCATGGTTGCAGAGGGAGATCCTTGAGTTTTAAACACAAGGGAGTCCTCATTCCATTGAAGGACTAGTTCCCCTCTGTCAACATCAATCACAGCTCTTGCTGTGGCCAGGAAAGGTCTTCCTAGGATGATGGATTCATCCTCTTCCTTTCCAGTATCCAGGACTATGAAATCAGCAGGGATGTAAAGGCCTTCAACCTTTACTAACACGTCCTCTACTTGTCCATAAGCCTGTTTTCTTGAACTATCTGCCATCTCTAATGAGATTTTAGCAGCCATCTCCTCTTCCTGTTTGAAAATTTCTGAAAGGTTATCTCTGGATTGTTGTATTTTAGTTTCTCTTAATTTCCTTTTCAGAGTCCTTTCAGGTTCTGGATCTGCTTCCACAAGAATGTTCTTATCCTTACTCCTGCTCATATGACAAAGAAGAGGGCACAGAAAAAATAGTAATAATAATATGGATCCTTTATACCACCGTATAGGGATCCTTGGGTTAGTAGAAGAAAAGATGGGAAGAAAATCTGAACTCAGAGAGAGAGGGGGTTCGGATTTTTGGAGAGTTGAAGGAAAGATGTTAGTATATCAATAAACAAATAGAAGAAGATGAGAGGGGGAAGTGAATTTTCGAAAACAATTTTTGAAAAAGAGTTAGTGATTTTCGAAAGTAGTTTTTGAAAAAGGTTAGTTTTTTTTTTTTTTCGAAAAATTTTTAAAATCAAAAATAAAAATAATTAGTTAATAAAAAAATTTTTGAAAAAGAGGAAAGATATTTTCGAAAATTAGAGAGAGAGAGAGAGAGTTAGTTAGGTAGTTTTGAAAAAGTTAAGAAACAAACAAAAAGTTAGTTGGTTAGTTGAAACAAATTTGAAAAGATAAGAAGTTGGGAAGTTAGAGAAGATATTTTGAAATCAAATTTTGAAGAAGATAAGATAAGAAGATATTTTTGAAAAGATATTATAGAAGTTAGTTTTTGAAAAAGATTTGAATTTTTAAAATCACAATTAATGACTTGATTCACAAGAAATCACAAGATATGATTCTAGAACTTAAAGTTTGAATCTTTCTTAACAAGCAAGTAACAAACTTGAAATTTTTGAATCAAAACATTAATTGCTATTGTTATTTTCAAAAATTTGGTATAAAAATAAGAAAAAGATTTTTGAAAAATATTTTTGGAATTTTCGAAAATAACTAAGAAGTTTGAAAAAGATTTGATTTTTTAAAAAAATTTTGAAAAAGATAGATTTTCAAATTGAAAATTTGATTTGACTCATAAGAAACAACTTGATTTTAAAAATTTTTGAAAAAGTCAATCCAAATTTTCGAATTTGATGAGAGCAAAAGGGAAAGATATTTTTTTTTTGATTTTTGAATTTTTATGATGAGAGAGAAAAATAAGAAAAATGATGCAATGCATGGCAATTTTAGATCAAAACTATGAATGTGTGCAAGAATGCTATGAATGTCAAGATGAACACCAAGAACACCGTGAATATCATGATGAACATCAATAACATATTTTTGAAAAAATTTTAATGCAAAGAAAACATGCAAGACACCAAACTTAGAAATCTTTCATGTTTAGACTCTAATAAATAAAAAATGTACATGTAAAACAAGAAAAGACACAAAACAAGGAAAACATCAAGATCAAACAAGAAGACTGACAAAGAACAACTTGAAGATCATGAAGAACACTATGAATGCATGAAAATTTCGAAAAATGCAAGATGCACATGCAATTGACACCAAACTTATAATATGACTCAAGACTCAAACAAGAAACACAAAATATTTTTGATTTTTATGATTTTCTAATTTTTTTGGATTTTTATTTTATATTTTTCGAAAATTAAAAAGAGAAAAATAAGGATTCAAAATTTTTAATATGAATTCCAGGAATCTTATGCTCTAAAACTCCAATCAAAGGGTCAGGCTTGGCTTAATAGCCAGCCAAGCTTTAGTATGTAACTCAGACATGACACGTCTAACATGCTCTACAGTTGTATTAGACATGGCTTTACAGCCAGCCATGCTTCCTGAAACACTAGAATTCATTCTTAAAAATTTTGAAGTCATAGAATAATTTATTTTTGAAAACATTTTTTTTTTCGAAAACAAAAGAAAAAGTTTTGAAAGAGTTTTTGAAAAATTTTTTGAAAAGAAAACAAAAAGAAAATTACCTAATCTGAGCAACAAGATGAACCGTCAGTTGTCCAAACTCGAACAATCCCCGGCAACGGCGCCAAAAACTTGGTGCACGAAATTGTGATCTCCAGGCTCGAACAAATCCTGGTAATGGCTCCAAAGCTTGGTGCTCTGATCTTAATTCATGATTGTCACAACTTCGATACAACTAACCAGCAAGTGCACTGGGTCGTCCAAGTAATACCTTACGTGAGTAAGGGTCGAATCCCACGGAGATTGTTGGTATGAAGCAAGCTATGGTCACCTTGTAAATCTCAGTCAGGCAGATATAAAGTGATAATGGTGTTTTCGAATATTATATAATAAAATAGGGATAGAGATACTTATGTAATTTATTGGTAGAGATTTCAGATAAGCGAATGGAGATGCTTTCGTTCCTCTGAACCTCTGCTTTCCTGCTATCTTCATCCAATCAGTCTTACTCCTTTCCATGGCTGGCTTTATGTGATACATCACCACTGTCAATGGCTACTTTCGGTCATCTCGCGGGAAAATGATCCAATGCCCTATCACGGCACGGCTAATCGTCTGGAGGCATCACCCTTGTCAATGGCTTCATCTTATCCTCTCAGTGAATAATATGCTCACGCACCCTGTCACGGCACGGCTATTCATCTGTCGGTTCTCGATCATGCCGGAATAGGATTTACTATCCTTTTGCGTCTGTCACTAACGCCCTACAATCGCGAGTTAGGAGCTCGTCACAGTCATTCAATCATTGAATCCTACTCGGAATACCACAGACAAGGTTTAGACCTTCCGGATTCTCTTGAATGCCGCCATCATTCTAGCTTACGCCACGAAGATTCCGGTTAGGAGATCTAAGAGATACTCATTCTAGCTTATTTCATGTAGAACAGAAGTGTTTGCCAGGCACGCGTTCATGAGGGAGAAGGATGATGAGCGTCACACATAATCATCACCTTCATCACGTTCTTGGGTGCGAATGGATATCTTAGAAGCGAAATAAGAAGAATTGAATAGAAAACAGTAGTACTTTGCATTAATCTTTGAGGAACAGCAGAGCTCCACACCTTAATCTATGGAGTGTAGAAACTCTACCGTTGAAAATACATAAGTGAAGGTCCAGGCATGGCCGAGATGGCCAGCCCCCATGGTCTAAGAACAATGCGTTCCCAGCTGATCCTAAGATCCTAAGATGATCAAAAGATGTCTAATACAATAGTAAAAGGTCCTATTTATAATAAACTAGTCACTAGGGTTTACATGAGTAAGTAATTGATGCATAAATCCACTTCCGGGGCCCACTTGGTGTGTGTTTGGGCTGAGCTTAAGTGTAGCACGTGCAGAGGCCATTTGTGGAGTTGAACGCCAGTTTCTGTGCCAGTTTGGGCGTTCAACTCTGGTTTTGGATCCTTTTCTGGCGCTGGACGCCAGATTTGGGCAAAAGGCTGGCGTTGAACGCCAGTTTACGTCGTCAATTCTTGGCCAAAGTATGGACTATTATATATTGCTGGAAAGCCCTGGATGTCTACTGTCCAACGCAATTGGAAGCGCGCCATTTCGAATTCTGTAGCTCCAGAAAATCCACTTTGAGTGCAGGGAGGTCAGAATCCAACAGCATCAGCAGTCCTTTTTCAACCTCTGAATCTGATTTCTGCTCAAGTCCCTCAATTTCAGCCAGAAAATACCTGAAATCACAGAAAAACACACAAACTCATAGTAAAGTCTAGAAATGTGAATTTAACATAAAAACTAATGAAAACATCCTAAAAGTAACTAGATCCTACTAAAAACATACTAAAAACAATGTCGAAAAGCGTATAAATTATCCACTCATCACAACACCAAACTTAAATTGTTGCTTGTCCCCAAGCAACTGAAAATCAAATAGGATAAAAAGAAGAGAATATACTATAAATTCCAAACCATCAATGAAACAGAGCTTCAATCATATGAGCGGGACTTATAGCTTTTTGCCTCTTGAATAGTTTTGGCATTTCACTTTATCCATTGAGGTTCAGAATGATTGGCATCTATAGGAACTTCAGATTTCTAATATTGTTATTGACTCTCCTAGTTCAGTATGATGATTCTTGAACACAGCTTCTTTATGAGTCTTGGCCGTGGCCCTAAGCACTTTGTTTTCCAGTATTACCACCGGATACATAAATGCCACAGACACATAATTGGGTGAACCTTTTCAGATTGTGACTCAGCTTTGCTAAAGTCCCCAATTAGAGGTGTCCAGGATTCTTAAGCACACTCTTTTTTTTGCTTTGGACCTTGACTTTAACCGCTCAGTCTCAAGTTTTCACTTGACACCTACACGCCACAAGCACATGATTAGGGACAGCTTGGTTTAGCCGCTTAGACCAGGATTTTATTCCTTTAGGCCCTCCTATCCACTGATGCTCAAAGCCTTGGGATCCTTTTTATTTGCCCTTGCCTTTTGGTTTTAAGGGTTATTGGCTTTTTCTGCTTGCTTTTTCTTTTTCTTTCTATTTTTTTTTCGCCTATTTTTTTTTTTCTGCAAGCTTTGTTCTTTGCTGCTTTTTCTTGCTTCAAGAATCATTTTTATGATTTTTCAGATTATCAAATAACATGTTTCCTAGTCATCATTCTTTCAAGAGCCAACATATTTAACATTCTTAAACAACAACTTCAAAAGACATATGCACTGTTCAAGCATACATTCAGAAAACAATAAGCATTGTCACCACATCAATATAATTAAACTAAGTTCAAGGATAAATTCGAAACTCATGTACTTCTTGTTCTTTTGAATTAAAATATTTTTCATTTAAGAGAGGTGATGGATTCATAGGACATTCATATCTTTAAGACAAAGTTACTAACTACTAATGATCATGTAATGAAGACACAAACATAGATAAGCACATAACATAGAAAATGAAAAATAGAAGAAAGAAGAACAAGGAATGAATCCACCTTAGTGATGGTGGCGTTTCCTTCTTGAGGAACCAATGATGTCCTTGAGCTCTTCTATGTCTCTTCCTTGTCTTTGTTGCTCCTCCCTCATTGCTTTTTGATCTTCTCTTATTTCATGAAGCATGATGGAGTGCTCTTGATGTTCCACCCTTAATTGTCCCATATGGGAATTCAATTCTTCTAGGGAGGTGTTGATTTGCTCCCAGTAGTTTTGTGGAGGAAAGTGCATTTGAGGCATTTCCGGGATCTCATTGTGATGAGCTTCCTGCGCCTCTTGAGCTCCATGACTGGGCTCTCTTGCTTGCTCCATCTTCTTCTTAGTGATGGGCTTGTCCTCTTGGATGAGGATATCTCCTTCTATGAAAGCTCCAGCTGAGTAACATAGATGGCAAATGAGGTGAGGGAAGGCCAACCTTGCCATAGTGGAGGACTTGTCAGCCACCTTGTAGAGTTCTTGAGGTATAATCTCATGAACTTCCACCTCTTCTCCAATCATGATGCTATGGATCATGATGGCCCGGTCTATAGTAACTTCAGACCGGTTGCTAGTGGGAATGATTGAGCATTGAATAAACTCCAACCATCCTCTAGCTATAGGCTTGATGTCACTGATCATCACCTTCCTCAAACCATGAACGTGTGCCTGACAACCACCTCCGTTCTATATCCGATTGAATGAGTATCTCTTAGATTCTCTAATCAGAATCTCCGTGGTATAAGCTAGAACTGATAGCGGCATTCATGAGAATTCGGAAAGTCTAAACCTTGTCCGTGGTATTCCGAGTAGGATTCAAGGATTGAATGACTGTGACGAGCTTCAAACTCCTGAAGGCTGGGCGTTAGTGACAGATGCAAAAGGATAGTAAATCCTATTCCAACCGGATCGAGAACCAACCGGTGATTAGCCGTGCTGTGACAGAGCACGTGAGCGTAGTTTTCACTGGAAGGATGGAAGGTAGCCATTGACAATGGTGATCCACCAACACACAGCTTGCCATAGGGGGACGTGCGTGCGTGAACAAGAAGACAGAGGAAAGCAGAGATTCAGAAGACAAAGCATCTCCAAAACTCCAACATATTCTCCATTACTGCACAACAAGTAACTTTTAATTTATGCTCTACTGGTTATTCACAATTCAATTGATAAACATAATTGACTTCCTGACTAAGATTTACAAGATAACCATAGATTGCTTCAAACCAACAATCTCCGTGGGATTCGACCCTTACTCACGTAAGGTATTACTTGGACAACCCAGTGCACTTGCTGGTCATGTGTGCGAAATTGTAAGAGAGTAACAATTTTGTGCACCAAGTTTTTGGCGCCGTTGTCGGGGATTGTTCGTGTTTGGACAACTAACGGCTTATTTTGTTGCTTAGATTAGGAAAAATTTTCTCTTTTTGGTTTAGAGTCTTTTATTATTTATCCCTTGTTAAAACACTTTAAATTTATAGCTCAGTTAATTAGAACGTGGTGTTTATGTTCATGGTAATTGGCTATCATATTTTTTAAAAACCTTTTTCAAAAATAATTTTTCTGTTAAATCCTGTGCCAAACTTTAAGTTTGGTGTTTTCAAAAATAATCTTTCTTAAAATTTTCGAAAATTCCATAACTCATTTGGCTAGAGCGTTAATCTGTGTTCTTGATAATTGGGTTAGAGTCTTTTATATTCTTTTCAAAACCTTATTTTTCATAAATAATATTTTCTCTATTAAATTTTGTGCCAAACTTTAAGTTTGGTGTTTTCTTGTTGATTTCCCTTTGGTTTTCGAAAATTTTGGTTTGGTTTTCTAAAAAATTTAAGTTTGGTGTTCTTTCTTCATGTTCTTGTGTTCTTGTGAGTCTTCAAAGTGTTCTTGAGTTTTCCTTGTGTCTTGATCTTAAAATTTTTAAGTTTGGTGTTCCTTGGTGTTTTCCCTCCAAAATTTTCAAAAACAAGGAGCATTAGATCTAAAAATTTTAAATCTTGTACTATCTTATTGTTTTTCTCTCTCCTCACTAAATTCAAAAATATCTTTTCAAAATATCTCTTCTAACTTCCTAACTTCTTATCTTTTCAAAATTTGTTTCAACTAACCAACTAACTTTTTGTTTGTTTCTTAACTTTTTCAAAACTACCTAACTAACTCTCTCTCTCTAATTTTCGAAAATATCTTCCCTCTTTTTCAAAAATTTCTTTTTTTTTTAACTAATTAATTTTTATTTTCTTTTACGAAAAAAAAATTTAATTTCAAAATTCAAATTCTTTTTAGTTATTTTATTTTATTTAAGTATTTACTTCTTATAAAATAAAATAAATAAAAAGATAAATCAGTCCAAGTTATATCCATATATCCATCATGGACATAAGTGGAAATGAACAGTCCAGGAGGACTCTGGGGTCATATTCTAACCCCTCTACTGCTTCATATGGGAGTAGCATATACATACCCTCCATTGGAGTTAGTAGCTTTGAGTTGAATCCTCAGCTCATTATCATGGTGCAGCAAAGTTGCCAGTATTCCGGTCTTCCACAGGAAGAACCTACAGAGTTTCTGGCACAATTTTTACAAATTGCTGACACAGTACATGATAAGGAAATAGATCAGGATGTCTACAGACTATTACTGTTTCCATTTGCTGTAAAAGATCAAGCTAAGAGGTGGTTAAATAACCAAACTAAGGCCAGCATAAGAACATGGAAACAGCTGACAGAAAAATTCCTGAATCAGTATTTTCCTCCAAAAAGGATGACACAGCTAAGGCTGGACATCCATGGCTTTAAACAAGGAGATAATGAATCTCTTTATGATGCCTGGGAGAGATACAGAGAGATGCTACGAAAATGCCCCTCTGAAATATTTTCAGAGTGGGTTCAGTTAGACATCTTCTACTATGGGCTTGCAGAAGGAGCTCAGATGTCTCTAGATTACTCAGCTGGTGGATCTATCCATATGAGAAAGACAATTGAAGAGGCTCAAGAGCTCATTGATACAGTTGCCAGGAATCAGCATCTGTATCTAAGCAGCAACCCTTCCATGAATGAAGAGGTTAAAACAGTAACTGCTGAATTCAGTACTGTAAAACAAGCTGCTGAATTCAATCAGCAATTGGATTTTCTAACAAAGCAGCTAGCTGAATTCAAGGATAGGCTACAGGAGACAAGGATAGCTAATATACATATGGACGAACAGTTTAAGCAAACAAAGCAGCAGCTATCAAGGCAAATAGCAGAAGAATGCCAAGCAGTTCAATTAAGAAGTGGGAAAACATTAAATACCCCACCTCAAGGCATCAAAAATTCAAGAAATGAGCGATCCACCAAAGATTCACCTGAGGACAGTAAGAGCCCAGGGAAAAATAATTCTGGCACTAAAACGCCAGAAAATGGGTGGAAGGCTGGTGCTGAACGCCCAGACCATGCCCAAAACTGGCGTTCAACGCCAGAAACAAGGCAGGATTGGCGTTCAACACCAGAAATGGGCAAGAATCTGGCGTTGAACGCCCAAATGGGGCAGAATCCAGCGTTGAACGCCCAAAATGGGCACATTTTTGGCGTTCAGGCGCCAGGAACAGACAGTGAGCTGGCGTCTAACGTCACTCCAGCTTCTGACTCTGGCACTCAATTGCCAGTGAGGGATCAGACACACACAAGTGCTGATAACAACCCCTCTAAAAAGGCTTCTTTAACCACTAAGGTTGAGGAATATAAAGCCAAGATACCTTATCCTCAAAAACTCCGGAAAGAGGAGCAGGATAAGCAATTTGCTCGCTTTGCAGATTATCTAAGGACTCTTGAAATAAAGATTCCATTTGCAGAGGCACTTGAGCAAATACCTTCTTATGCCAAGTTCATGAAAGAAATCTTGAGTCATAAAAAGGAGTGGAGAGAAACAGAAAGAGTTCTCCTCACTGAAGAATGCAGTGCAGTCATTCTGAAAAGCTTTCCTGAAAAGCTTAAAGACCCTGGGAGTTTTCTGATACCATGCATATTAGAAGGTGATTGCACCAAGACAGCTTTATGCGATCTTGGAGCAAGCATCAACCTGATACCTGCATCCACTATCAGGAAGCTTGGCTTAACTGAAGAAGTTAAACCAACCCGGATATGTCTCCAACTTGCTGATGGTTCCACTAAATACCCATCAGGCGTGATTGAGGACATGATTGTCAGAGTTGGGCCATTCGCCTTTCCCACTGACTTTGTTGTGCTGGAAATGGAGGAGCACAAGAGTGCTACTCTCATTCTAGGAAGACCCTTCCTAGCAACTGGACGATCCCTCATTGATGTCCAACAGGGGGAAATAACCCTGAGAGTCAATGATGATGAGTTTAAGTTGAACGCTGTCAAAGCCATGCAGCATCCAGACACATCAACAGACTGCATGAAAGTTGATCTCATTGACTCTTTGGTAGAAGAGATCAACATGGCTGAGAGTCTCGAATCAGAGTTGGAAGACATCTTTAAAGATGTTCAGCCTGATTTGGAGGATTCAGAGGACATGAAAGAGCCTCTGAACTTTCTTCTGAAAGAGGAAAAACCTCCTAAACCCGAGCTCAAGCCACTACCACCATCCTTGAAATATGCATTTCTGGGAGAAGGTGACACTTTTCCAGTGATCATAAGCTCTGCTTTAAATTCACAGGAAGAGGAAGCACTTATTCAAGTGCTAAGGACACACAAGACAGCTCTTGGGTGGTCCATAGGTGACCTTAAGGGCATAAGCCCAGCTAGATGCATGCACAAAATCCTATTGGAGGATAACGCCAAACCAGTGGTTCAACCACAGAGGCGGCTAAATCCAGCCATTAAGGAAGTGGTGCAGAAAGAAGTCACCAAATTACTAGAGGCTGGGATTATTTATCCCATTTCTGATAGCCCCTGGGTGAGCCCTGTTCAAGTCGTCCCAATAAAGGGAGGCATGACAGTGATTCATAATGAAAAAAATGAACTGGTTCCTACAAGAACAGTTACAGGGTGGCGCATGTGTATTGACTACAGAAGGCTCAATACAGCCACCAGAAAGGATCATTTTCCTTTACCATTCATAGACCAGATGCTAGAGAGACTAGCAGGTCATGATTATTACTGCTTTTTGGATGGCTATTCAGGCTATAACCAGATTGCAGTGGATCCCCAGGATCAAGAGAAAACAGCATTCACATGTCCATCTGGAGTGTTTGCTTATAGAAGGATGCCATTTGGGCTATGTAATGCGCCTGCAACCTTCCAGAGATGCATGCTCTCTATTTTCTCTGACATGGTGGAAAAATTTCTGGAAGTTTTCATGGATGACTTCTCAGTATATGGAGACTCATTCAGCTCCTGTCTTGATCACCTGAAACTTGTTCTGAAAAGATGCCAAGAAACCAACCTAGTTTTAAACTGGGAAAAGTGTCACTTCATGGTGACTGAAGGAATTGTTCTTGGGCATAAAATCTCAAACAAGGGAATAGAGGTGGATCAAGCAAAAATAGAGGTAATTGAAAAATTACCACCACCTGCCAATGTTAAGGCAATCAGAAGCTTTCTGGGGCATGCAGGATTCTATAGGAGGTTTATAAAGGATTTTTCAAAAATCACAAAACCTCTAAGCAATCTGCTAGCTGCTGACACGCCATTTGTGTTTGACACAGCATGCCTGCAGGAGTTTGAAATGCTGAAAGCTAAGTTGGTCACAGCACCAGTCATTTCTGCACCAGACTGGACATTGCCATTTGAGTTAATGTGTGATGCCAGTGATCATGCCATTGGTGCAGTATTGGGACAGAGGCATGACAAGCTTCTGCATGTCATTTATTATGCCAGTCGCGTTCTAAATGATGCCCAGAAAAATTACACAACCACAGAAAAAGAACTACTTGCAGTGGTTTACGCCATTGACAAGTTCAGATCATACTTAGTAGGATCAAAAGTGATTGTGTATACTGACCATGCTGCTCTTAAATATCTACTCACAAAGCAGGATTCAAAACCCAGGCTCATCAGATGGGTATTGCTTCTGCAAGAGTTTGATATAGAAATAAGAGACAGAAAAGGGACAGAGAACCAAGTGGCTGATCATCTGTCCCGGATAGAGCCAGTGGAAGGGACGTCCCTCCCCTTTCTTGAGATCTCTGAGACGTTCCCTGATGAGCATCTATTTGCCATTCAGGAAGCACCATGGTTTGCCGATATTGCAAACTATAAAGCTGCACGGTTCATACCCAAGGAGTACAATAGAATACAAAAGAAGAAATTAGTCACTGATGCAAAGTACTACTTGTGGGATGAACCCTATCTCTTTAAGAGATGTGCAGACGGAATTATCCGTAGGTGTGTCCCCAGAGAGGAAGCACAGAGAATCCTATGGCATTGCCATGGATCTCAATATGGAGGCCATTTCGGAGGTGAGCGAACAGCCACCAAGGTCCTCCAATGTGGCTTCTATTGGCCCACACTCTATAAAGATTCCCAAGAGTTTGTACGTAATTGTGACAGTTGCCAAAGAGCTGGTAATCTGCCTCATGGTTACGCCATGCCTCAACAAGGAATCTTGGAAATTGAGTTGTTTGACGTATGGGGAATTGACTTCATGGGACCTTTCCCACCATCATACTCAAACACTTATATTCTGGTGGCAGTTGACTATGTATCAAAATGGGTTGAGGCTATTGCCACACCCACCAATGATACTAAAACAGTGCTGAAGTTCCTCCAGAAACATATCTTTAGCAGGTTTGGTGTCCCTAGAGTGTTAATCAGTGATGGGGGCACTCACTTCTGCAATAAACATCTTTACTCTGCCATGGTTCGGTATGGAATTCGCCACAAGGTGGCCACTCCATATCATCCACAAACCAATGGGCAAGCTGAAGTCTCTAATAGAGAATTAAAGAGAATCCTGGAATGGACAGTAAATACCCGTAGAAAGGATTGGGCACGGAGCTTGGATGATGCTCTGTGGGCTTACAGAACAGCATTCAAGACCCCTATAGGGACCTCTCCATACCAACTGGTGTATGGTAAGGCATGTCACCTGCCCGTGGAACTGGAACATAAGGCCTACTGGGCAACCAGATTCCTAAACTTTGATGCCAAATTAGCAGTAGAAAAAAGATTGCTCCAGCTAAATGAGCTAGAGGAGTTCAGATTCACAGCTTTCGAAAATGCCAAACTATATAAAGAAAAATAAAAAAAGTGGCATGACAGAAAGCTGTCATCTAGAATCTTTGAACCAGGACAGAAGGTTCTGTTGTTTAACTCTAGACTCAGGCTATTCCCCGGGAAACTGAAATCCCGGTGGAGGGGACCATACGTGATTACAAGTGTATCACCATATGGTTATGTGGAGCTTCAAGATATTGATTCTGATAAGAAGTTCATTGTCAATGGACAGAGAATCAAGCATTATCTTGAAGGCAACAATGAGCAAGAATGCTCAAGGCTGAAGCTAGATTAAAAGCTCAGCAAAGTCCAGCTAAGGACATTAAAGAAGCGCTTGTTGGGAGGCAACCCAATTTTTATTTATTCTCATGATTTTTCATGTTTTATTAGGTTCATGATCATGTGGAGTCACAAAATAAATATTAAAAATTGAAAACGGAATCAAAAACGGCAGAAGAAAAATCACACCCTGGAGGAAGCACCTGTCTGGCGTTCAACGCCAGAACAGAGCATGGTTCTGGCGCTGAACGCCCAAAATGGGCAACATCCTGGCGCTGAACGCCCAAAACAAGCATGGTTCTGGCGTTCAACGCCAGAAATGGCTAGTAAATGGGCGTTGAACGCCCAAAATGGGCACCAACCTGGCGCTGAACGCCCAGAGTTGTGTGCAAGGGCATTTTGCATGCCCACATTGGTGCAGGGATGTAAATGCCTTGACACCTCAAGATCTGTGGACCTCACAGGATCATTTCAAGATCTGTGGACCCCACAGGATCCCCACCTTCCCTCCTCATAATCCTAGTTTTTTTCTTTCCACATCTTCTTCTTCATCTATTCCCTCTTCTTTTGCTCGAGGGCGAGCAACATTCTAAGTTTGGTGTGGTAAAACAATTATGTAAAGGATCTATAGCTCAGTGGTAGAACTTGTGGCTGCAAATCAAGAGATACCTCAGGGGATGCACTTCCCTCCACATAATTATTGGAAGCAACTGAGGATAGAAATACCAAAAATCACTTGGAATCAAGCCACAAAGGCAAGGAAGAGACATAAAAGAGCTCAAGAACATCATTGGTGCCTCAAGAAGGAAATGCCATCATCACTAAGGTGGACTCATTCCTTGTTCTTACTTTCTCTGTTTTTCGTTTTCTCTATGATAAGTGCTTATCTATGTCTGTGTCTTCATTACATGATCATTAGTAGTAATTAGTGTCTAGTTTGATTTTATCCCCAATTAAGTTATAGTCTATTTTTCTCATCATCAGCAAACATGAATAAAATAGTAGATCTTTTGAATAAGAGGCAATAAAATTTCGAGTTTAATAAGAGAAATTCTAATTAGTTAAATGTGGTGGCAATGCTTTCTGTCTTCTGAATGAATGCTTGAATAGTGCATATGTCTTTTGAATTTGTTGTTTAAGACTTTTAAATATGTTGGCTCTTGAAAGAATGATGAACATGAGACATGTTATTGATAATCTGAAAAATAAAAAAAAAATGATTCCTGAAGCAAGAAAAAGCAGCAAAGAACAAAGCTTGTAGAAAAAAAAAAAAAAAGAAGCAAGCAGAAAAAGCCAGTAACCCTTAAAACCAAAAGGCAAGGGCAAATAAAAGGGATCCCAAGGCTTTGAGCATCAGTGGATAGGAGGGCCTAAAGGAATAAAATCCTGGTCTAAGCGGCTAAACCAAGCTGTCCCTAACCATGTGCTTGTGGCGTGAAGGTGTCAAGTGGAAACTTGAGACTGAGCGGTTAAAGTCAAGGTCAAAAGCAAAAAGAAGAGTGTGCTTAAGAACTCTGGACACCTCTAATTGGGGACTTTAGCAAAGCTGAGTCACAATCTGAAAAGGTTCACCCAATTATGTGTCTGTGGCATTTATGTATCCGGTGGTAATACTGGAAAACAAAGTGCTTAGGGCCACGGCCAAGACTCATAAAGAAGCTATGTTCAAGAATCATCACACTGAACTAAGAGAATCAATAACACTATCTGAATTCTGAGTTCCTATAGATGCCAATCACTCTGAGCTTCAATGGATAAAGTGAGGTGCCAAAACTGTTCAGAAGCAAAAAGCTACTAGTCCCGCTCATCTAATTAGGATCTGAGCTTCAATCAACAACTCTGAGATATTATTGCTTCTCAACCTATTAGTCTTCTATTTTATTTGTCTAGTTGCTTGAGGACAAGCAACAGTTTAAGTTTGGTGTTGTGATGAGCGGATATTTTATACGCTTTTTGGGGATAATTTCATATAGTTTTGAGTATGTTTTAGTTAGTTTTTAGTCTATTTTTATTAGTTTTTAGGAAAAATTCATATTTCTAGACTTTACTATGAGTTGTGTGTTTTTCTGTAATTTCAGGTATTTTTCTGGCTGAAATTGAAGGAGCTGAGCAAAATTTTGATTCAGGCTGAAAAAGGACTACTGATGCTGTTGGATTCTGACCTCCCTGCACTCAAAGTGGATTTTCTGGAGTTACAGAATTTGAAATGGCACGCTTCCAATTGCGTTGGAAAGTAGACATCCAGGGCGTTCCAGCAATATATAATAGTCCATACTTTGGCCAAGAATTGACGACGTAAACTCGCATTCAACGCCAACCTTCTGCCCAAATCTGGCGTCCAGCGCCAGAAAAGGATAAAAAACTGGAGTTGAACGCCCAAACTGGCATAAAAACTGGTGTTCAACTCCACAAATGGCCTCCGCACGTGAATTGCTTAAAGTCTCAGCCCCAGCACACACCAAGTGGGCCCCAGCACACCAAGTGGGCCCCAGAAGTGGATCTCTGCATCATCCATCATAGTCCACTCACATTTTGTAACTCTAGGCTACTAGTTTAGTATTTAAACAACTTTTAGAGACTTATTTTGTATCTCATGACATTTCAGATCTAAACTTTGTATTCTCTGACGGCATGAGTCTCTAAACTCCATTGTTGGGGGTGAGGAGCTCTGCTGTGTCTTGATGAATTAATTCAAGTATTTCTGTTTTCCATTCAAACACGCTTGTTCCTATCTAAGATGTTCATTCGCGCTTAACTGTGATGAAGGTGATGATCCGTGACATTCATCACCTTCCTCAAACCATGAACGTGTGCCTGACAACCACCTCTGTTCTATATCCGATTGAATGAGTATCTCTGAGATTTCTTAATCAGAATCTCCATGGTATAAGCTAGAACTGATGACGGCATTCATGAGAATCCGGAAAGTCTAAACCTTGTCTGTGGTATTCCGAGTAGGATTCAAGGATTGAATGACTGTGACGAGCTTCAAACTCCTGAAGGCTGGGCGTTAGTGACAGACGCAAAAGGATAGTAAATCCCATTCCAACCGGATCGAGAACCAACCGGTGATTAGCCGTGCTGTGACAGAGCGCGTGAGCGTAGTTTTCACTGGAAGGATGGAAGGTAGCCATTGACAACGGTGATCCACCAACACACAGCTTGCCATAGGAGGACGTGCGTGCGTGAATCAGAAGACAGAGGAAAGCAAAGATTCAGAAGACAAAGCATCTCCAAAACTCCAACATATTCTCCATTACTGCACAACAAGTAACCTTTAATTTATGCTCTCTTGGTTATTCACAATTCAACTGATAAACATAATTGACTTCCTGACTAAGATTTATAAGATAACCATAGATTGCTTCAAACCAACAATCTCCGTGGGATTCGACCCTTACTCACGTAAGGTATTACTTGGACGACCCAGTGCACTTGCTGGTTAGTGGTACGAGTTGTGAAAAGTGTGATTCACAATTCGTGCACCAAGTTTTTGGCGCCGTTGCCGGGGATTGTTCGTGTTTGAACAACTGACGGATTATTTTGTTGCTTAGATTAGGAAAAATCTTTCCTTTTTTTTGGTTTAGAGTGTTTTATTATTTATCCCTTGTTAAAATACTTTAACTTTATAGCTCAGTTATTTAGAACGTGGTGTTTATGTTCATGATAATTGGCTATCATATTTTTTTTTTAAAACCTTTTTCAAAAATAATTTTTCTATTAAATCCTGTGCCAAACTTTAAGTTTGGTGTTTTCAAAAATAATCTTTCTTAAAATTTTTGAAGGTCCCATAACTCATTTGGCTAGAGCGTTAATCTGTGTTCTTGGTAATTGGGTTAGAATATTTTATACTCTTTTCAAAACCTTCTTTTTCGAAAATATTTTTTCTATTAAATCTTGTGCCAAACTTTAAGTTTGGTGTTTTCTTGTTGATTTCCCTTTGATTTTCGAAAATTTTGGTTTGGCTTTCTAAAAATTTTAAGTTTGGTGTTCTTCCTTCATGTTCTTGTCTTCTTGTGAGTCTTCAAAGTGTTCTTGAGTTTCCTTGTGTCTTGATCTTAAAATTTTTAAGTTTGGTGTTCCTTGGTGTTTTCCCTCAAAATTTTTCGAAAACAAGGAGCATTAGATCTAAAAATTTTAAATCTTGTACTATCTTATTGTTTTTCTCTCTCCTTACTAAATTCAAAAAAATATCTTTTCAAAATATCTCTTCTAACTTCCTAACTTCTTATCTTTTCAAAATTTGTTTCAACTAACTAACTAACTTTTTGTTTGTTTCTTAACTTTTTCAAAACTACCTAACTAACTCTCCCTCTCTCTAATTTTCGAAAATATCTTCCTTTTTTTCAAAAATTTCTTTTTTATTAACTAATTAATTTTTTTATATAAACGAAAAAAAAAATTTTATTTTCAAAATTCAAATTCTTTTTAGTTATTTTATTTTATTTAAGTGTTTACTTCTTATAAAATAAAATAAATAAAAAGATAAATCAGTCCAAGTTATATCCATACATCCATCATGGACATAAGTGGAAATGAACAGTCCAGGAGGACTCTGGGGTCATATTCTAAACCCTCTACTGCTTCATGTGGGAGTAGCATATGCATACCCTCCATTGGAGTTAGTAGCTTTGAGTTGAATCCTCAGCTCATTATCATGGTGCAGCAAAGTTGCCAGTATTCCGGTCTTCCACAGGAAGAACCTACAGAGTTTCTGGCACAGTTTCTACAGATTGCTGACACAGTACATGATAAGGAAATAGATCACGATGTCTACAGACTATTACTGTTTCCATTTGCTGTAAAAGATCAAGCTAAGAGGTGGTTAAATAACCAACCTAAGGCCAGCATAAGAACATGGAAACAGCTGACAGAAAAATTCCTGAATCAATATTTCCCTCCAAAAAGGATGACACAGCTAAGGCTGGACATCCAAGGCTTTAAACAAGGAGATAATGAATCTCTTTATGATGCCTGGGAGAGATACAGAGAGATGCTACGAAAATGCCCCTCTGAAATGTTTTCAGAGTGGGTTCAGTTAGACATCTTCTACTATGGGCTTGCAGAAGGAGCTCAGATGTCTCTAGATTACTCAACTGGTGGATCTATCCATATGAGAAAGACAATTGAAGAGGCTCAAGAGCTCATTGATACAGTTTCCAGGAATCAGCATCTGTATCTAAGCAGCAACCCTTCCATGAATGAAGAGGTTAAAACAGTAACTGCTGAATTCAGTACTGTAAAACAAGCTGCTGAATTCAATCAGCAATTGGATTTTCTAACAAAGCAGTTAGCTGAATTCAAGGACAGGCTACAGGAGACAAGGATAGCTAATATACATATGGACGAACAGTTTAAGCAAACAAAGCAGCAGCTATCAAGGCAAATAGCAGAAGAATGCCAAGCAGTTCAATTGAGGAGTGGGAAAACACTAAATACCCCACCTCAAGGCATCAAAAATTCAAGATATGAGCGACCCACCAAAAATTCACCTGAGGACAGTAAGAGCCCAGGGAAAAATAATTCTGGCACTAAAACGCCAGAAAATGGGTGGAAGGCTGGCGCTGAACGCCCAGACCATGCCCAAAACTGGCGTTCAGCGCCAGAAACAAGGCAGGATTGGCGTTCAACGCCAGAACTGGGCAAGAATCTGGCGTTGAACGCCCAAATGGGGCAGAATCCAGCATTGAACGCCCAAAATGGGCACATTTCTGGCGTTCAGGCGCCAGGAACAGACAGTGAGCTGGCGTCTAACGTCACTCCAGTTTCTGACTCTGGCACTCAATTGCCAGTGAGGGATCAGACACACACAAGTGCTGATAACAACCCCTCTAAAAAGGCTTCTTTAACCACTAAGGTTGAGGAATATAAAGCCAAGATACCTTATCCTCAAAAACTCCGGAAAGAGGAGCAGGATAAGCAATTTGCTCGCTTTGCAGATTATCTAAGGACTCTTGAAATAAAGATTCCATTTGCAGAGGCACTTGAGCAAATACCTTCTTATGCCAAGTTCATGAAAGAAATCTTGAGTCATAAAAAGGAGTGGAGAGAAACAGAAAGAGTTCTCCTCACTGAAGAATGCAGTGCAGTCATTCTGAAAAGCTTTCCTGAAAAGCTTAAAGACCCTGGGAGTTTTCTGATACCATGCATATTAGAAGGTGATTGCACCAAGACAGCCTTATGCGATCTTGGGGCAAGCATCAACCTAATACCTGCATCCACTATCAGGAAGCTTGGCTTAACTGAAGAAGTTAAACCAACCCGGATATGTCTCCAACTTGCTGATGGTTCCACTAAATACCCATCAGGCATGATTGAAGACATGATGGTCAGAGTTGGGCCATTTGCCTTTCCCACTGACTTTGTTGTGCCGGAAATGGAGGAGCACAGGAGTGCTACTCTCATTCTAGGAAGACCCTTCCTAGCAACTGGACGATCCCTCATTGACGTCCAGCAGGGGGAAATAACCCTGAGAGTCAACGATGACGAGTTCAAGTTGAACGCTGTCAAAGCCATGCAGCATCCAGACACATCAACAGACTGCATGAAAGTTGACCTTATTGACTCTTTGGTAGAAGAGATCAACATGGCTGAGAGTCTCGAATCAGAGTTGAAAAACATCTTTAAAGATGTTCAGCCTGATTTGGAGGATTCAGGGGACATGAAAGAGCCTCTGAACTTTCTTCTGAAAGAGGAAAATCCTCCTAAACCAGAGCTCAAGCCACTGCCACCATCCTTGAAATATGCATTTCTAGGAGAAGGTGACACTTTTCCAGTGATCATAAGCTCTGCTTTAAATTCACAGGAAGAGGAAGCACTTATTCAAGTGCTAAGGACACACAAGACAGCTCTTGGGTGGTCCATAGGTGACCTTAAGGGCATAAGCCCAGCTAGATGCATGCACAAAATCCTATTGGAGGATAATGCCAAACCAGTGGTTCAACCACAGAGGCGGCTAAATCCAGCCATGAAGGAAGTGGTGCAGAAAGAGGTCACCAAATTACTAGAGGCTGGGATTATTTATCCCATTTCTGATAGCCCCTGGGTGAGCCCTGTTCAAGTCGTCCCAAAAAAGGGAGGCATGACAGTGATTCATAATGAAAAAAATGAACTGGTTCCTACAAGAACAGTTACAGGGTGGCGCATGTGTATTGACTACAGAAGGCTCAATACAGCCACCAGAAAGGATCATTTTCCTTTACCATTCATAGACCAGATGCTAGAGAGACTAGCAGGTCATGATTACTACTGCTTTTTGGATGGCTACTCAGGCTATAACCAGATTGCAGTAGATCCCCAGGATCAAGAGAAAACAACATTCACATGTCCATCCGGAGTGTTTGCTTATAGAAGGATGCCCTTTGGGCTATGCAATGCACCTGCAACCTTCCAGAGATGCATGCTCTCTATTTTCTCTGATATGGTGGAAAAATTTCTGGAAGTCTTCATGGATGACTTCTCAGTATATGGAGACTCATTCAGCTCCTGTCTTGATCACCTAAAACTTATTCTGAAAAGATGCCAAGAAACCAACCTAGTTTTAAACTGGGAAAAGTGTCACTTCATGGTGACTGAAGGAATTGTTCTTGGGCATAAAATCTCAAACAAGGGAATAGAGGTGGATCAAGCAAAAATAGAGGTAATTGAAAAATTACCACCACCTGCCAATGTTAAGGCAATCAGAAGCTTTCTGGGGCATGCAGGATTCTATAGGAGGTTTATAAAGGATTTTTCAAAAATCGCAAAACCTCTAAGCAATCTGCTAGCTGCTGACACGCCATTTGTGTTTGACACAGCATGCCTGCAGGCGTTTGAAATGCTGAAAGCTAAGCTGGTCACAGCACCAGTCATTTCTGCACCAGACTGGACATTGCCATTTGAGTTAATGTGTGATGCCAGTAATCATGCCATTGGTGCAGTATTGGAACAGAGGCATGACAAGCTTCTGCATGTCATTTATTATGCCAGTCGCGTTCTAAATGATGCCCAGAAAAATTACACAACCACAGAAAAAGAACTACTTGCAGTGGTTTACGCCATTGACAAGTTCAGATCATACTTAGTAGGATCAAAAGTGATTGTGTATACTGACCATGCTGCTCTTAAATATCTACTCACAAAGCAGGATTCAAAACCCAGGCTCATCAGATGGGTATTGCTTCTGCAAGAGTTTGATATAGAAATAAGAGACAGAAAAGGGACAGAGAACCAAGTAGCTGATCATCTATCCCGGATAGAGCCAGTGGAAGGGACGTCCCTCCCCTTTCTTGAGATCTCTAAGACGTTCCCTGATGAGCATCTATTTGCCATTCAGGAAGCACCATGGTTTGCCGATATTGCAAACTATAAAGCTGCAAGGTTCATACCCAAGGAGTACAATAGAATACAAAAGAAGAAACTAATTACTGATGCAAAGTACTACTTGTGGGATGAACCCTATCTCTTTAAGAGATGTGCAGACGGAATTATCCGTAGGTGTGTCCCCAGAGAGGAAGCACAGAGAATCCTATGGCATTGCCATGGATCTCAATATGGAGGCCATTTCGGAGGTGAGCGAACAGCCACCAAGGTCCTCCAATGTGGCTTCTATTGGCCCACACTCTATAAAGATTCCCGAGAGTTTGTACGTAATTGTGACAGTTGCCAAAGAGCTGGTAATCTGCCTCATGGTTACGCCATGCCTCAACAAGGAATCTTGGAAATAGAGTTGTTTGATGTATGGGGAATTGACTTCATGGGACCTTTTCCACCATCATACTCAAACACTTATATTCTGGTGGCAGTTGACTATGTATCAAAATGGGTTGAGGCTATTGCCACACCCACCAATGATACTAAAACAGTGCTGAAGTTCCTCCAGAAACATATCTTTAGCAGGTTTGGTGTCCCTAGAGTGTTAATCAGTGATGGGGGTACTCACTTCTGCAATAAACAGCTTTACTCTGCCATGGTTCGGTATGGAATTCGCCACAAAGTGGCCACTCCATATCATCCACAAACCAACGGGCAAGCTGAAGTCTCTAACAGAGAATTAAAGAGAATCCTGGAACGGACAGTAAATACCCGTAGAAAGGATTGGGCAAGGAGCTTGGATGATGCTCTGTGGGCTTACAGAACAGCATTCAAGACCCCTATAGGGACCTCTCCATACCAACTCGTGTATGGTAAGGCATGCCACTTGCCCGTGGAACTGGAACATAAGGCCTACTGGGCAATGAGATTCCTAAACTTAGATGCCAAATTAGCAGGAGAAAAACGATTGCTCCAGCTAAATGAGCTAGAGGAATTCAGATTCACAGCTTTCGAAAATGCCAAGCTTTATAAAGAAAAATAAAAAAAATGGCATGACAGAAAGCTGTCATCTAGAATCTTTGAACCAGGACAGAAGGTCCTGTTGTTTAACTCTAGACTCAGGCTATTCCCCGGGAAACTGAAATCCCGGTGGAGGGGACCATACGTGATTACAAGTGTGTCACCATATGGTTATGTGGAGCTTCAAGATATTGATTCTGATAAGAAGTTCATTGTCAATGGACAGAGAATCAAGCATTATCTTGAAGGCAACACTGAGCAAGAATGCTTAAGGCTGAAGCTAGATTAAAAGCTCAGCAAGGTCCAGCTAAAGACAATAAAGAAGCGCTTGCTGGGAGGCAACCCAGCCATGGGGCAACAATCCTCTAAGCATTTTGCCCTATTTCTATCTTTATTTTTTATATAAGAGTTCATTGACAACAAGGTAAATAATCATTTACAGAAGACCTCGGCACACAAAACAGAGTAAAAGAGCTCAATGGCAAGAAAACGCCAGTAAAGGGGCATTTTGGGTGTTCAGCGCCCAAAATGGGCATCCACTGGGCGCTGAACGCCAGTAATGGCAGCATTTGGGCGTTTAACGCCAGAAATGGCCACCCACTGGGCGTTGAACGCCAGGAATGGCAGCAACTGGGCGCTGAACGCCCAGGAGACCAGCATTTGGGCGCTGAACGCCCAAAACAGGCAGTGTTTGGGCGTTCAAACGCCAGGAGGACAGGGAGGAGCCAAATCCAGTAATCCCACACGTATTTCCATTTTAATTTCAAATTTTATGCTTCAATGCATGATTTTTACATGAACATATCAAGAACCCTGGTTTCTAAAATCCCTAATTTCTAAAAATCCATCTTTCCAAATTCAATCCAACTCTTTTCAAAATCTTTGCTGAAAACAAATCTATCTTTTTCACTCAAAAATCTTTTCAACTAATCCATATCTTTTTCAAATATCCATATTATCTTTTTCAAAATTCAGAGTCATCTTTTTCAAAAATCTATCATATCTTTTCAAAATTAATCTCTATCTTCTATCTTATCTTTTTCAACTCAATCTTTTTATCTTATCTCCTCCAATTTTTCGAAAACCCACCCCCCACCCCTTTAAATTGGGCTCGGCCTCCCCCCTCCTTCATCATCAAGTGCTACTCAATCTCCTTCTATCCCTCTCCTTTCTTTTCTTTTGCTTGAGGACAAGCAAACCTCTAAGTTTGGTGTGTTTATCCGAGATCACTACTAAGATTATGGCTCTCAAAGGGAAACAATACACTCCAAGAGGCAAGAAAGAGAGCGTTCCAAAACCACTTTGGAATCAAGGGAAGTTCTTATCTAAAGAACATTCAGACCATTATCTTAAAGTAATGGGTCTGAGATCAGTGATCCCGGAAGTTAGATTCGATCTGAAAGAAGACGAATATCCGGAGATCCAGGAGCAAATTCGAATCAGGAACTGGGAAGTCCTAGCTAATCCTGAAACGAAAGTAGGAAGGAACATGGTCCAGGAGTTTTATGCTAATATGTGGCAGACTGACAAGCAAAGACTATCTGGAACTGCCTGCTACGAGTTTCGGACCATGGTCAAGGGAAAAATTGTTCATACCACCCCTGACAAGATCAGAGAGATACTAAAGCTACCTCAGCTAAAGGATGATCCAGACTCCTTCAACAGGAGGATGATGAGAGCAGACATTGGCCTGGATAAGATTCTAGAGGACATCTGTATCCCTGGAGCCAGGTGGACCACCAACACAAAGGGCGTCCCAAATCAACTCAAGAGGGAGGATCTCAAACCAGTTGCCAGAGGATGGCTAGACTTCATTGGGCATTCTCTGTTACCCACCAGCAACCGTTCTGAAGTCACAGTTAAAAGAGCAGTGATGATTCATTGCATCATGATGGGAAAGGAAGTGGAGGTTCATCAGCTGATTTCAACAGAGCTCTATAAGATTGCTAACAAAAATTCAAGAGAGGCCAGGTTGGCTTATCCAAGTGTGATTTCTCTGCTCTGCAAGGACGCTGGAGTCAAGATGGGAATAACTGAATATATCCTAATTGAAAAGTCAATCACCAAAGCATCAATGGAGAGACAACAAGCACAGGAGGATCATATCAAGAAGAGAGCACAGGAATTCCTCCCAGAGATTCCTCAAGCAGAATATTGGGAATATCTTGAGACGTCTGTCACCAAGATACAGGAAGCTATGGAGCAAATAATAAAACAACAGAAGGAACACAGTCAAATGCTGACCCATATGCTTAAAGAACAAGAGGAGCAGGGACGTGACTTAAGGGAACTGAAGCGCCAAAAGTCTTCTATGATACCAAGCCTCCCAAGGATCAGAGGAACCCCCATACCCCCAGAATAAAGGTTGTTAATTTCCAATTTCTGCCTTAACTCTGTGACCTTATAAAAAGTACCTTAGAAGTCATATAGTAGTAATTAGTATCTATTTTGATTCTATCTCCAATTAAGCTATAGTTTATTTTTCTCATCATCATTAAACATGAATAAAGTAGTAGATCTTTTGAATAAGAAGCAATAAAATTTTGAGTTTAAATAAAACAAATTCTAATTGGTTAAATGTGGTGGCAATGCTTTCTGTCTTCTGAATGAATGCTTGAACAGTGCATATGTCTTTTGAATTTGTTGTTTAAGACTGTTAAATATGTTGGCTCTTGAAAGAATAATGAACATGAGACATGTTATTGATAATGTAAAAAAAAATCATCAAAATGATTCTTGAAGCAAGAAAAAGCAGCAAAGAACAAAGCTTGCAAAAAAAAAAAAAAGCAAGCAGAAAAAGCCAATAACCCTTAAAACCAAAAGGCAAGGGCAATTAAGAAGGATCCCAAGGCTTTGAGCATCAGTGGATGGGAGGGCCTAAAGGACTGAAATCCTGGTCTAAGCGGCTAAACCAAGCTGTCCCTAACCATGTGCTTGTGGCGTACAGGTGTCAAGTGAAAACTTGAGACTGAGCGGTTAAAGTCAAGGTCCAAAGCAAAAAGAAGAGTGTGCTTAAGAACTCTGGACACCTCTAATTGGGGACTTTAGCAAAGCTGAGTCACAATCTGAAAAGGTTCACCCAATTATGTGTCTGTGGCATTTATGTATCTGGTAGTAATACTGGAAAACAAAGTGCTTAGGGCCACGGCCAAGACTCATAAAGAAGCTGTGTTCAAGAATCATCACACTGAACTAAGAGAATCAATAACACTATCTGAATTCTGAGTTCCTATAGATGCCAATCACTCTGAGCTTCAATGGATAAAGTGAGATGCCAAAACTGTTCGAAGCAAAAAGCTACTAGTCCCGCTCATCTAATTAGAATCTGAGCTTCAATCAAAAACTCTGAGATATTATTGCTTCTCAACCTATTAGTCTTCTATTTTATTTGTCTAGTTGCTTGAGGACAAGCAACAGTTTAAGTTTGGTGTTGTGATGAGCGGATATTTTATACGCTTTTTGGGGATAATTTCATATAGTTTAGAGTATGTTTTAGTTAGTTTTTAGTCTATTCCTAGTAGTTTTTAGGAAAAATTCATATTTCTGGACTTTACTATGAGTTGTGTGTTTTTCTGTAATTTCAGGTATTTTTCTGGCTGAAATTGAAGGAGCTGAGCAAAATTTTGATTCAGGCTGAAAAAGGACTACTGATGCTGTTGGATTCTGACCTCCCTGCACTCAAAGTGGATTTTCTGGAGCTACAGAACTCGAAATGGCGCGTTTCCAATTGCGTTGGAAATTAGACATCCAGTGCTTTCCAGCAATATATAATAGTCCATACTTTGGCCAAGAATTGACGACGTGAACTGGCATTCAACGCCAGCCTTCTGCCCAAATCTGGCGTCCAGCGCCAGAAAAGGATCAAAAACTGGAGTTGAACGCCCAAACTGGCATAAAAACTGGCGTTCAACTCCACAAATGGCCTCCGCACGTGAATTGCTTAAAGTCTCAGCCCCAGCACACACCAAGTGGGCCCCAGCACACCAAGTGGGCCCCAGAAGTGGATCTCTGCATCATCCATTATAGTCCACTCACATTTTGTAACCCTAGGCTACTAGTTTAGTATTTAAACAACTTTTAGAGACTTATTTTGTATCTCATGACATTTCAGATCTAAACTTTGTATTCTCTGACGGCATGAGTCTCTAAACTCCATTGTTGGGGGTGAGGAGCTCTGCTGTGTCTTGATGAATTAATTCAAGTATTTCTATTTTCCATTCAAACACGCTTGTTCCTATCTAAGATGTTCATTCGCGCTTAACTGTGATGAAGGTGATGATCCGTGACATTCATCACCTTCCTCAAACCATGAACGTTTGCCTGACAACCACCTCCGTTCTATATCCGATTGAATGAGTATCTCTGAGATTTCTTAATCAGAATCTCCATGGTATAAGCTAGAACTGATGACGGCATTCATGAGAATCCGGAAAGTCTAAACCTTGTCTGTGGTATTCCGAGTAGGATTCAAGGATTGAATGACTGTGACGAGCTTCAAACTCCTGAAGGCTGGGCGTTAGTGACAGACGCAAAAGGATAGTAAATCCTATTCCAACCGGATCGAGAACCAACCGGTGATTAGCCGTGCTGTGACAGAGCGCGTGAGCGTAGTTTTCACTGGAAGGATGGAAGGTAGCCATTGACAACGGTGATCCACCAACACACAGCTTGCCATAGGAGGACGTGCGTGCGTGAATCAGAAGACAGAGGAAAGCAGAGATTCAGAAGACAAAGCATCTCCAAAACTCCAACATATTCTCCATTACTGCACAACAAGTAACCTTTAATTTATGCTCTCTTGGTTATTCACAATTCAACTGATAAACATAATTGACTTCCTGACTAAGATTTATAAGATAACCATAGATTGCTTCAAACCAACAATCTCCGTGGGATTCGACCCTTACTCACGTAAGGTATTACTTGGACGACCCAGTGCACTTGCTGGTTAGTGGTACGAGTTGTGAAAAGTGTGATTCACAATTCATGCACCAAGTTTTTGGGACAGTCCAGGAGGACTTTGGGGTCATATTCTAACCCCTCTACTGCTTCGTATGGGAGTAGCATATGCATACCCTCCATTGGAGTTAGTAGCTTTGAGTTGAATCCTCAGCTCATTATCATGGTGCAGCAAAGTTGCCAGTATTCCGGTCTTCCACAGGAAGAACCTACAGAGTTTCTGGCACAATTTTTACAAATTGCTGACATAGTACATGATAAGGAAATAGATCAGGATGTCTACAGACTATTACTGTTTCCATTTGCTGTAAAAGATCAAGCTAAAAGGTGGTTAAATAACCAACCTAAGGCCAGCATAAGAACATGGAAACAGCTGACAGAAAAATTCCTGAATCAATATTTCCCTCCAAAAAGGATGACACAACTAAGGCTGGACATCCAAGGCTTTAAACAAGGAGATAATGAATCTCTTTATGATGCCTGGGAGAGATACAGAGAGATGCTACGAAAATGCCCCTCTGAAATGTTTTCAGAGTGGGTTCAGTTAGACATCTTCTACTATGGGCTTGCAAAAGGAGCTCAGATGTCTTTAGATTACTCAGCTGGTGGATCTATCCATATGAGAAAGACAATTGAAGAAGCTCAAGAGCTCATTGATACAGTTGCCAGGAATCAGCATCTGTATCTAAGCAGCAACCCTTCCATGAATGAAGAGGTTAAAACAGTAACTGCTGAACTCAGTACTGTAAAACAAGCTGCTGAATTCAATCAGCAATTAGATTTTCTAACAAAGCAGCTAGCTGAATTCAAAGACAGGTTACAGGAGACAAGGATAGCTAATATACATATGGAAGAACAGTTTAAGCAAACAAAGCAGCAGCTATCAAAGCAAATAGCAGAAGAATGCCAAGCAGTTCAATTAAGAAGTGGGAAAACATTAAATGCCCCACCTCAAGGCATCAAAAATTCAAGAAATGAGCAACCCACCAAATATTCCCCTGAGGACAGTAAGAGCCCAGGGAAAAATAATTCTGGCACTAAAACGCCAGAAAATGGGTGGAAGGCTGGCACTGAACGCCCAGACCATGCCCAAAACTGGCGTTCAGCGCCAGAAACAAGGCAGGATTGGCGTTCAACGCCAGAAATGGGCAAGAATCTGGCGCTGAACGCCCAACAGGGGCATATTTCTGGCGTTCAGGCGCCAGGAACAGACAGTGAGTTGGCATCTAACGTCACTCCAGCCTTTGACTCTGGTACTCAATTGCCAGTGAGGGATCAGACACACACAAGTGCTGATAACAACCCCTCTAAAAAGGCTTCTTTAACCACTAAGGTTGAGGAATATAAAGCCAAGATACCTTATCCTCAAAAACTCCGGAAAGAGGAGCAGGATAAGCAATTTGCTCGCTTTGCAGATTATCTAAGGACTCTTGAAATAAAGATTCCTTTTGCAGAGGCACTTGAGCAAATACCTTCTTATGCCAAGTTCATGAAAGAGATCTTGAGTCATAAAAAGGAGTGGAGAGAAACAGAAAGAGTTCTCCTCACTGAAGAATGCAGTGCAGTCATTCTGAAAAGCTTTCCTGAAAAGCTTAAAGATCCTGGGAGTTTTCTGATACCATGCATATTAGAAGGTGATTGCACCAAGACAGCTTTATGTGATCTTGGGGCAAGCATCAACCTGATACCTGCATCCACTATCAGGAAGCTTGGCTTAACTGAAGAAGTTAAACCAACCCGGATATGTCTCCAACTTGCTGATGGTTCCACTAAATACCCATCAGGCGTGATTGAGGACATGATTGTCAGAGTTGGGCCATTCGCCTTTCCCACTGACTTTGTTGTGCTGGAAATGGAGGAGCACAAGAGTGCTACTCTCATTCTAGGAAGACCCTTCCTAGCAACTGGACGATCCCTCATTGACGTCCAACAGGGGGAAATAACCCTGAGAGTCAACGATAACGAGTTCAAGTTGAACGCTGTCAAAGCCATGCAGCATCCAGACACATCAACAGACTGCATGAAAGTTGACCTTATTGACTCTTTGGTAGAAGAGATCAACATGGCTGAGAGTCTCGAATCAGAGTTGGAAGACATCTTTAAAGATGTTCAGCCTGATTTGGAGGATTCAGGGGACATGAAAGAGCCTCTGAACTTTCTTCTGAAAGAGGAAAAACCTCCTAAACCAGAGCTCAAGCCACTGCCACCATCCTTGAAATATGCATTTATAGGAGAAGGTGACACTTTTCCAGTGATCATAAGCTCTGCTTTAAACTCACAGGAAGAGGAAGCACTTATTCAAGTGCTAAGGACACACAAGACAGCTCTTGGGTGGTCCATAGGTGACCTTAAGGGCATAAGCCCAGCTAGATGCATGCACAAAATCCTATTGGAGGATAATGCCAAACCAGTGGTTCAACCACAGAGGCGGCTAAATCCAGCCATGAAGGAAGTGGTGCAGAAAGAGGTCACCAAATTACTGGAGGCTGGGATTATTTATCCTATTTCTGACAGCCCCTGGGTGAGCCCTGTTCAAGTCATCCCAAAAAAGGGAGGCATGACAGTGATTCATAATGAAAAAAATGAACTGGTTCCTATAAGAACAGTTACAGGGTGGCGCATGTGTATTGACTACAGAAGGCTCAATACAACCACCAGAAAGGATCATTTTCCTTTACCATTCATAGACCAGATGCTAGAGAGACTAGCAGGTCATGATTATTACTGCTTTTTGGATGGCTACTCAGGCTATAACCAGATTGCAGTAGATCCCCAGGATCAAGAGAAAACAGCATTCACATGTCCATCCGGAGTGTTTGCTTATAGAAGGATGCCCTTTGGGCTATGCAATGCACCTGCAACCTTCCAGAGATGCATGCTCTCTATTTTCTCTGACATGGTGGAAAAATTTCTGGAAGTCTTCATGGATGACTTCTCAGTATATGGAGACTCATTCAGCTCCTGTCTTGATCACCTGAAACTTGTTCTGAAAAGATGCCAAGAAACCAACCTAGTTTTAAATTGGGAAAAGTGTCACTTCATGGTGACTGAAGGAATTGTTCTTGGGCATAAAATCTCAAACAAGGGAATAGAGGTGGATCAAGCAAAAATAGAGGTAATTGAAAAATTACCACCACCTGCCAATGTTAAGGCAATCAGAAGCTTTCTGGGGCATGCAGGATTCTATAGGAGGTTTATAAAGGATTTTTCAAAAATCGCAAAACCTCTAAGCAATCTGCTAGCTGCTGACACGCCATTTGTGTTTGACACAGCATGCCTGCAGGCGTTTGAAACGCTGAAAGCTAAGCTGGTCACAGCACTAGTCATTTCTGCACCAGACTGGACATTGCCATTTGAGTTAATGTGTGATGCCAATGATCATGCCATTGGTGCAGTATTGGGACAGAGGCATGACAAGCTTCTGCGTGTCATTTATTATGCCAGTCGCATTTTAAATGATGCCCAGAAAAATTACACAACCACAGAAAAAGAACTACTTGCAGTGGTTTACGCCATTGACAAGTTCAGATCATACTTAGTAGGATCAAAAGTGATTGTGTATACTGACCATGCTGCTCTTAAATATCTACTCACAAAGCAGGATTCAAAACCCAGGCTCATCAGATGGGTATTGCTTCTGCAAGAGTTTGATATAGAAATAAGAGACAGAAAAGGGACAGAGAACCAAGTGGCTGATCATCTGTCCCGGATAGAGCCAGTGAAAGGGACGTCCCTCCCCTTTCTTGAGATCTCTGAGACGTTCCCTGATGAGCATCTATTTGCCATTCAGGAAGCACCATGGTTTGCCGATATTGCAAACTATAAAGCTGCAAGGTTCATACCCAAGGAGTACAATAGAATACAAAAGAAGAAATTAGTTACTGATGCAAAGTACTACTTGTGGGATGAACCCTATCTCTTTAAGAGATGTGCAGACGGAATTATCCGTAGGTGTGTCCCCAGAGAGGAAGCACAGAGAATCCTATGGCATTGCCACGGATCTCAATATGGAGGCCATTTCGGAGGTGAGCGAACAGCCACCAAGGTCCTCCAATGTGGCTTCTATTGGCCCACACTCTATAAAGATTCCCGAGAGTTTGTACGTAATTGTGACAGTTGCCAAAGAGCTGGTAATCTGCCTCATGGTTACGCCATGCCTCAATAAGGAATCTTGGAAATAGAGTTGTTTGATGTATGGGGAATTGACTTCATGGGACCTTTCCCACCATCATACTCAAACACTTATATTCTGGTGGCAGTTGACTATGTATCAAAATGGGTTGAGGCTATTGCCACACCCACCAATGATACTAAAACAGTGCTGAAGTTCCTCCAGAAACATATCTTTAGCAGGTTTGGTGTCCCTAGAGTGTTAATCAGTGATGAGGGCACTCACTTCTGCAATAAACAGCTTTACTCTGCCATGGTTCGGTATGGAATTTGCCACAAGGTGGCCACTCCATATCATCCACAAACCAATGGGCAGGCTGAAGTCTCTAACAGAGAATTAAAGAGAATCCTGGAACGGACAGTAAATACCCGTAGAAAGGATTGGGCAAGGAGCTTGGATGATGCTCTGTGGGCTTACAGAACAGCATTCAAGACCCCTATAGGGACCTCTCCATACCAACTCGTGTATGGTAAGGCATGCCACTTGCCCGTGGAACTGGAACATAAGGCCTACTGGGCAACCAGATTCCTAAACTTTGATGCCAAATTAGCAGGAGAAAAACGATTGCTCCAGCTAAATGAGCTAGAGGAATTCAGATTCACAGCTTTCGAAAATGCCAAGCTTTATAAAGAAAAATAAAAAAAATGGCATGACAAGAAGCTGTCATCTAGAATCTTTGAACCAGGACAAAAGGTCCTGTTGTTTAACTCTAGACTCAGGCTATTCCCCGGGAAACTGAAATCCTGGTGGAAAGGACCATACGTGATTACAAGTGTGTCACCATATGGTTATGTGGAGCTTCAAGATATTGATTCTGATAAGAAGTTCATTGTCAATGGACAGAGAATCAAGCATCATCTTGAAGGCAACATTGAGCAAGAATGCTCAAGGCTGAAGCTAGATTAAAAAGCTCAGCAAGGTCCAGCTAAAGACAATAAAGAAGCGCTTGCTGGGAGGCAACCCAGCCATGGGGCAACAATCCTCTAAGCATTTTGCCCTATTTTTCTTTTTTATTTGTTTATATAAAGTGTACTGACACTAAGGTAAAGAATCAATTGCATAAGTTTACAGGGTTACAGAAGGAATTTGCACACAAAACAGAGAAAAAGAGCTCAACGGTAAGAAGACGCCAGTAAAGGGGCATTTTGGGCATTCAGTGCCCAAAATGGGCATCCAGTGGGCGCTGAACGCCAGTAAGGATAGCTATCTGGCGTTCAAACGCCAGAAAAGGGCAACAACTGGGCGTTGAACGCCCAGGAGAGCAGCATTTGGGCGTTGAACGCCCAAAACAGACAGTGTTTGGGCGTTCAAACGCCAGGATGGTGAGGAGGAGCTCTCCTTCTACCCATCTCCTTTCTTTACTTTTTCTTGAGGACAAGCAAAGCTCTAAGTTTGGTGTGCTTATCCGTGATCACTAAGATCATGGCCCCTAAAGGAAAACAACCCACTCCAAGAAGCAAGGACCAAGCACCTCACAGACTAGAGGAACATCCACTTCCAAACCTCAAGGTTGTTGAGTTCTAATCTTAGCCTTAACTCTGTGATAATTGTTCTTATTTTAGTTTTACCTTAGGAGTCATATAATAGTAATTAGTATCTATTTTGATTTTATCTCCAATTAAGTTATAGTCTATTTTTCTCATCATCATTAAACATGAATAAAATAGTAGATCTTTTGAATAAGAGGCAATAAAATTTCGAGCTTTTAATAAGAGAAATTCTAATTAGTTACATGTGGTGGCAATGCTTTCTGTCTTCTGAATGAATGCTTGAACAGTGCATATGTCTTTTGAATTTGTTGTTTAAGACTGTTAAATATGTTGGCTCTTGAAAGAACAATGAACATGAGACATGTTATTGATAATCTGAAAAATCATAAAAATGATTCTTGAAGCAAGAAAAAGCAGCAAAGAACAAAGCTTGCAGAAAAAAAAAAAAAAGCCAAAAGCTCTTAAAACCAAAAGGCAAGGGCAAATAAAAAGGATCCCAAGGCTTTGAGCATCAGTGGATAGGAGGGCCTAAAGGAATAAAATCCTGGTCTGAGCGGCTAAACCAAGCTGTCCCTAACCATGTGCTTGTGGCGTGTAGGTGTCAAGTGAAAACTTGAGACTGAGCGGTTAAAGTCAAGGTCCAAAGCAAAAAGAAGAGTGTGCTTAAGAACTCTGGACACCTCTAATTGGGGACTTTAGCAAAGCTGAGTCACAATCTGAAAAGGTTCACCCAGTTATGTGTCTGTGGCATTTTTATTATATATTGCCATGTCTAATGGTGCACGAAATTGTGATCTCCAGGCTCGAACAAATCCTGGTAATGGCTCCAAAGCTTGGTGCTCTGATCTTAATTCATAATTGTCACAACTTCGATACAACTAACCAGCAAGTGCACTGGGTCGTCCAAGTAATACCTTACGTGAGTAAGGGTCGAATCCCACAGAGATTGTTGGTATGAAGCAAGCTATGGTCACCTTGTAAATCTCAGTCAAGCAGATATAAAGTGATAATGGTGTTTTCGAATTTAATATAATAAAATAGGGGTAGAGATACTTATGTAAATCATTGGTAGGAATTTCAGATGAGCGAATGGAGATGCTTTTCGTTCCTCTGAACCTCTGCTTTCCTGCTATCTTCATCCAATCAGTCTTACTCCTTTCCATGGCTGGCTTTATGCAAGGGCATCACCGTTGTCAGTGGCTACATCCCCTCCTCTCAGTGAATAATATGCTCACGCACCCTGTCACGGCACGGCTATTCATCTGTCGGTTCTTGATCATGCTGGAATAGGATTCACCCTCCTTTTGCGTCTGTCACTAACGCCCAGCACTCGCGAGTTTGAAGCTCGTCACAGTCATTCAATCATAGAATCCTACTCGGAATACCACCGACAAGGTTTAGACTTTCCGGATTCTCTCGAATGCCGCCATCATTCTAGCTTATGCCACGAAGATTCCGGTTAGGAGATCTAAGAGATATTCATTCTAGCTTATTTCATGTAGAACGGAAGTGTTTGTCAGGCACGCGCGCATAAGGGAGAAGGATGATGAGCGTCACACATAATCATCACCTTCATCATGTTCTTGGGTGCGAATGGATATCTTAGAAGCGAAATAAGAAGTATTGAATAGAAAATAGTAGTACTTTGCATTAATCTTTGAGGAACAGCAAAGCTCCACACCTTAATCTATGGAGTGTAGAAACTCTACCGTTGAAAATACATAAGTGAAAGGTCCAGGCATGGCCGAGATGGCCAGCCCCCAAAACGTGATCACAGGATCCAAATACAATCCAGGATGCCAAATACAATAGTAAAAGGTCCTATTTATAATAAACTAGCTACTAGGGTTTACATGAGTAAGTAATTGATGCATAAATCCACTTCCGGGGCCCACTTGGTGTGTGCTTGGGCTGGGCTTTGATTGTTACACGTGTAGAGGTCCTCCTTGGAGTTGAACGCCAGCTTTTGTGCCAGTTTGGGCGTTCAACTCTGGTTTTGGCTCCTTTTCTGGCGCTGGACGCCAGATTTGGGTAGAAAGCTGGCGTTGAACGCCTGTTTACGTCGTCAATTCTTGGCCAAAGTATAGACTATTATATATTGCTGGAAAGCCCTGGATGTCTACTTTCCAACGCAATTGGAAGCGTGGCATTTCGAGTTCTGTAGCTCCAAAAAATCCACTTTGAGTGCAGGGAGGTCAGAATCCAACAGCATCAGCAGTCCTTTTTCAACCTCTGAATCTGATTTCTGCTCAAGTCCCTCAATTTCAGCCAGAAAATACCTGAAATCACAGAAAAACACACAAACTCATAGTAAAGTCCAAAAATGTGAATTTAACACAAAATCTATTAAAAACATCCCTAAAAGTAACTAGATCCTACTAAAAACATACTAAAAACAATGTCAAAAAGCGTATAAATTATCCGCTCATCACAACACCAAACTTAAATTGTTGCTTGTCCCCAAGCAACTGAAAATCAAAATAGGATAAAAAGAATAGAATATACTATAAATTCCAAACTATCAATGAAACAGAGCTTCAATCATATGAGCGGGACTTATGGCTTTTTGCCTCTTGAATAGTTTTGGCATCTCACTTTATTCATTGAGGTTCAGAATGATTGGCATCTATAGGAACTTCAAATTTCGAATAGTGTTATTGACTCTCTTAGTTCAGTATGATGATTCTTGAACACAGCTTCTTTATGAGTCTTGGCCGTGGCCCTAAGCACTTTGTTTTCCAGTATTACCACCGGATACATAAATGCCACAGACACATAATTGGGTGAACCTTTTCAGATTGTGACTCAGCTTTGCTAAAGTCCCCAATTAGAGGTGTCCAGGGTTCTTAAGCACACTCTTTTTTTGCTTTGGACCTTGACTTTAACCGCTCAGTCTCAAGTTTTCACTTGACACCTACACGCCACAAGCACATGGTTAGGGACAGCTTGGTTTAGCCGCTTAGACCAGGATTTTATTCCTTTAGGCCCTCCTATCCACTGATGCTCAAAGCCTTGGGATCCTTTTTATTTGCCCTTGCCTTTTGGTTTTAAGGGTTATTGGCTTTTTGCTCTTGCCTCTTGGTTTTAAGAGCTTTGGCTTTTTCTGCTTGCTTTTTCTTTTTCTTTCTATTTTTTTTTCGCCTATTTTTTTTTTCTGCAAGCTTTGTTCTTTGCTGCTTTTTCTTGCTTCAAGAATCATTTTTATGATTTTTCAGATTATCAAATAACATGTCTCCTAGTCATCATTCTTTCAAGAGCCAACATATTTAACATTCTTAAACAACAACTTCAAAAGACATATGCACTGTTCAAGCATTCAGTTAGAGAACAAGAAGCATTGTCACCACATCAATATAATTAAACTAAGTTCAAGGATAAATTCAAAACTCATGTACTTCTTGTTCTTTTGAATTAAAACATTTTTATTTAAGAGAGGTGATGGAGTCATAGGACATTCATAACTTTAAGACAAAGTTACTAACTACTAATGATCATGTAATGAAGACACAAACATAGATAAGCACATAATATAGAAAACGAAAAACAGAAGAAATAAGAACAAGGAATGAATCCACCTTAGTGATGGAGGTGTTTCCTTCTTGAGGAACCAATGATGTCCTTAAGCTCTTCTATGTCTCTTCCTTGTCTTTGTTGCTCCTCCTTCATTGCTTTTAGATCTTCTCTGATTTCATGAAGGATGATGGAGTGCTCTTGATGTTCCACCCTTAGTTGCTTCCAATAATTGTGTGGAAGAAAGTGTATCCCCTGAGGTATCTCAGGGATCTCTTTATTTGCAGTCAAATGTTCTACCACTGAGCTATAGACCCTTGATGGAAGCTTTTGTCTTCCCTTTCCTCTTTCTAGAGGTTTCTCTGGCCTTAGGTGCCATCAATGGTTATGGAAAAAACAAAAAAGTTATGTTTTTACCACACCAAACTTAGAATTTTGCTCGCCCTCGAGCAAAAGAAGAAAGAATAGAAGAATAAGAAGAAGATATGGAGGAGATGGATGGGAGTGTGTATTCGGCCATATGGGTGGGATTGGGTGGGAGAGAGAGAGAGATGTTGAATTTTTGCAGGTAGTGGGTGTATGGATGTGAGTGGTAAATGGAAAAAAAAAAAAAGAAGAAGGGATGATCATGAATGGAAAGAGAGATGATGAGGTAGGTGGGGATCCTGTGGGGTCCACAGATCCTGAGATGATCCTGTGGGGTTTACAGATCCTGAGATGATCCTGTGGTGTCCACAGATCTTGAGGTGATCCTGTGCTGTCCACAGGTCTGGAGGTGTCAAGGATTTACATCCTTGCACCCATTAGGCATGTAAAATGCCCTTGCACACAACTCTGGGCGTTCAGCGCCAGGTTGGTGCCCATTTTGGGCGTTCAACGCCCATTTGCTGCCATTTCTGGCGTTGAACGCCAGAACCATGCTTGTTCTGGGCGTTCAGCGCCAGGATGTTGCCATTTTGGGCGTTCAGCGCCAGAACCATGCTATGTTCTGGCATTTGAACGCCAGGCAGATGCTCCTCCAGGGTGTGATTTTTCTTCTGCTGTTTTTGATTCCGTTTTTTATTTTTATTTTTATTTTGTGACTCCACTTGATCATGAACCTAAGAAAACATGAAAAACAATAATAATAGAATTAGATAAATAAACATTGGGTTGCCTCCCAACAAGCGCTTCTTTAATGTCAATAGCTTGACAGTGGGCTCTCATGGAGCCTCACAGATGTGCAGAGCTTTGTTGAGACTCTCCAACACCAAACTTAGAGTTTGACTGTGGGGGCTCTGGTTGACTCTGCTTGGAGAGAAGCTTTTTCTGCTTCCTCTCCATGGCTGCAGAGGGAGATCCTTGAGTTTTAAACACAAGGGAGTTCTCATTCCATTGAAGGAATATTTCACATCTGTCAACATCAATCACAGCTCTTGCTGTGGCCAGGAAAGGTCTTCCTAGGATGATGGATTCATCCTCTTCCTTTCCAGTATCCAGGACTATGAAATCAGTAGGGATGTAAAGGCCTTCAACCTTTACTAACACGTCCTCTACTTGTCCATAAGCCTGTTTTCTTGAGCTGTCTGCCATCTCTAATGAGATTTTAGCAGCTTGCACCCCATAGATTCCCAGTTTCTCTATTACAGAGAGGGGCATGAGGTTTATTCCTGAACCAAGGTCACACAGAGCCTTAAAGATTATGGTGCCTATGGTACATGGTATTATGAACTTTCCAGGATCCTGTCTCTTCTGAGGCAATGTCAGTTGATCCAGATCACTTAGTTCATTGATGAACAAGGGAGGTTCAACTTCCCAAGTATCAATGCCAAATAATTTGGCATTTAGCTTCATGATTGCACCAAGAAACTTGGCAGTTTGCTCTTCAGTAACATCCTCATTCTCTTCAGAAGAGGACTATTCATCAGAGCTCATGAAGGGCATAAGGAGGTTCAATGGAATCTCTATGGTCTCTAGATGGGCCTCAGAGTCCTTTGGTTCCTCAGAGGGAAGCTCCTTATTGATCACTGGACGTCCCAGGAGGTCTTCCTCCTTGGGATTCACGTCCTCTCCTCTCCTCACAGGTTCGGCCATGGTGCTTATGTCAATGGCCTTGCACTCTCCTTTTGGATTCTCTTCTGTATTGCTTGGGAGAGTACTAGGAGGGATTTCAGTGATCCTTTTACTCAGCTTATCCCATGAGTTCAGGCTATCCTTAGGTTGAGAATCCAACCAGAGTCTAGCTCTGTCTCTTACAGAAAAAGGGAAAAGCATGAGCCTGTAGACTTTAGGATCTACTCCATTAGTCTTTACAGTATCACATATCTGCAAGAATTCAGTTAAGAACTGAAAAGGGTCTTCAGATGGAAGTCCATGAAACTTGCAGTTCTGCTGCATCAGAGAAACTAATTGAGGTTTCAGCTCAAAGTTGTTTGCTCCAATGGCAGGAATGGAGATGCTTCGTCCATGTAAATTGGAATTAGGTGCAATGAAGTCACCAAGCATCTTCCTTATATTGTTATTATTTTCGGCTGCCATCTCCTTTTCCTGTTCGAAAATTTCTGAAAGGTTATCTCTGGATTGTTGTATTTTAGCTTCTCTTAATTTTTTTTTCAGAGTCTTTTCAGGTTCTGGATCTGCTTTAACAAGAATGTTCTTGTCCTTGCTCCTGCTCATATGACAAAGAAGATGGCACAGAAAAAATAGTAATAATAATATGGATCCTTTATACCACAGTATAGGGATCCTTGTGTTAGTAGAAGAAAAGAAGGGAAGAAAATCTGAACTCAGAGAGAGAGGGGGTTCGGATTTTGGAGAGTTGAAGGAAAGATGTTAGTATATCAATAAACAAATAGAAGAAGATGAGAGGGGGAAGTGAATTTTCGAAAACAATTTTTGAAAAAGAGTTAGTGATTTTTGAAAATAGTTTTTGAAAAAGGTTAGTATTTTTTTTTCGAAATTTTTTTTTATATAAAAAAGTAAAAATAATTAGTTAATAAAAAAGAAATTTTTGAAAAAGAGGGAAGATATTTTCGAAAATTAGGGAGAGAGAGTTAGTTAGGTAGTTTTGAAAAAGTTAAGAAACAAACAAAAAGTTAGTTAGTTAGTTGAAACAAATTTTGAAAAGGTAAGAAGTTAGGAAGTTAGAAAAGATATTTTGAAATCAAATTTTTTGAAAAAGATAAGAAGATATTTTTGAAAAGATATGATTGAAATTAGTTTTGAAAAAGATTTGATTTTTAAAATCACAATTAATAACTTGATTCACAAGAAATCATAAGATATGATTCTAGAACTTAAAGTTTGAATCTTTCTTAACAAACAAGTAACAAACTTGAAATTTTTTGAATCAAAACATTAATTGTTATTGTTATTTTCGAAAATTTGGTATAAAAATAAGAAAAAGATTTTTGAAAAATATTTTTGAAATTTTTGAAAATAACTAAGAATTTTGAAAAAGATTTTATTTTTGAAAAAGATTTTGAAAAAGATAAGATTTTCAAATTGAAAATTTGATTTGACTCATGAGAAACAACTTGATTTTAAAAATTTTTGAAAAAGTCAACTCAAATTTTCGAATTTGATGAGAGAAAAAGGGAAAGATATTTTTTTGATTTTTTTTTGAATTTTTATGAAAACATGAAAATTATGCAATGCATGAAATTTTTAGATCAAAACAATGAATGCATGCAAGAATGCTATGAATGTCAAGATGAACACCAAGAACACTATGAAGATCATGATGAACATCAAGAACATATTTTTGAAAAATTTTTAATGCAAAGAAAACATGCAAGACACCAAACTTAGAATTCTTTAATGCTTACGCACTAAGAATTCAAGAATGCATATGATAAACATGAAAAGACACAAAACAAAAAATCATCAAGATCAAACAAGAAGACTTACCAAGAACAACTTGAAGATCATGAAGAACACCATGAATGCATAAAATTTTCGAAAAATGCAAGATGCACATGCAATTGACACCAAACTTATAACATGACTCAAGACTCAAACAAGAACACAAAAAAATATTTTTTTTTTATTTTTATGATTTTCTAATTTTTTTTGGATTTTTGTATAAATTTTTTTTGAAAACATTTGGGAAAAAGGAAGTAATGAATTCATAGTCCTCAATCAAAATCCTGGGAATTAGACATGGCTTCATGGCCAGTCAAGCTAAAACATGTTATATGAAACACTAGAATTCATTCTTAAAATTTTTTGAAGAAAAATATATTTTTGAAAACATTTTTTTTTCGAAAACAGGTGAGAAGATTTTTTTGAAAAATTTTTGAAAATAAAATAAAAAGAAAATTACCTAATCTGAGCAACAAGATGAACCGTCAGTTGTCCAAACTCGAACAATCCCCGGCAACGGCGCCAAAAACTTGGTGCACGAAATTGTGATCTCCAGGCTCGAACAAATCCTGGTAATGGCTCCAAAGCTTGGTGCTTTGATCTTAATTCATAATTGTCACAACTTCGATACAACTAACCAGCAAGTACACTGGGTCGTCCAAGTAATACCTTACGTGAGTAAGGGTCGAATCCCACGGAGATTGTTGGTATGAAGCAAGCTATGGTCACCTTGTAAATCTCAGTCAAGCAGATATAAAGTGATAATGGTGTTTTCGAATTTAATATAATAAAATAGGGGTAGAGATACTTATGTAAATCATTGGTAGGAATTTCAGATGAGCGAATGGAGATGCTTTTCGTTCCTCTGAACCTCTGCTTTCCTGCTATCTTCATCCAATCAGTCTTACTCCTTTCCATGGCTGGCTTTATGCAAGGGCATCACCGTTGTCAGTGGCTACATCCCCTCCTCTCAGTGAATAATATGCTCACGCACCCTGTCACGGCACGGCTATTCATCTGTCGGTTCTCGATCATGCTGGAATAGGATTCACCCTCCTTTTGCGTCTGTCACTAACGCCCAGCACTCGCGAGTTTGAAGCTCGTCACAGTCATTCAATCATAGAATCCTACTCGGAATACCACCGACAAGGTTTAGACTTTCCGGATTCTCTCGAATGCCGCCATCATTCTAGCTTATGCCACGAAGATTCCGGTTAGGAGATCTAAGAGATATTCATTCTAGCTTATTTCATGTAGAACGGAAGTGTTTGTCAGGCACGCGCGCATAAGGGAGAAGGATGATGAGCGTCACACATAATCATCACCTTCATCATGTTCTTGGGTGCGAATGGATATCTTAGAAGCGAAATAAGAAGAATTGAATAGAAAACAGTAGTACTTTGCATTAATCTTTGAGGAACAGCAGAGCTCCACACCTTAATCTATGGAGTGTAGAAACTCTACCGTTGAAAATACATAAGTGAAAGGTCCAGGCATGGCCGAGATGGCCAGCCCCCAAAACGTGATCACAGGATCCAAATACAATCCAGGATGCCAAATACAATAGTAAAAGGTCCTATTTATAATAAACTAGCTACTAGGGTTTACATGAGTAAATAATTGATGCATAAATCCACTTTCGGGGCCCACTTGGTGTGTGCTTGGACTGGGCTTTGATTGTTACACGTGTAGAGGTCCTCCTTGGAGTTGAACGCCAGCTTTTGTGCCAGTTTGGGCGTTCAACTCTGGTTTTGGCTCCTTTTCTGGCGCTGCACGCCAGATTTGGGTAGAAAGCTGGCGTTGAACGCCAGTTTACGTCGTCAATTCTTGGCCAAAGTATGCACTATTATATATTTCTGGAAAGCTCTGGATGTCTACTTTTCAACGCAATTGGAAGCGCGTCATTGCGAGTTCTGTAGCTCCAGAAAATCCACTTTGAGTGCAGGGAGGTCAGAATCCAACAGCATCAGCAGTCCTTTTTCAACCTCTGAATCTGATTTCTGCTCAAGTCCCTCAATTTCAGCCAGAAAATACCTGAAATCACAGAAAAACACACAAACTCATAGTAAAGTCCAGAAATGTGAATTTAACACAAAATCTATTAAAAACATCCCTAAAAGTAACTAGATCCTACTAAAAACATACTAAAAACAATGTCAAAAAGCGTATAAATTATCCGCTCATCACAAAAAACTTGGTGCACGAAATTGTGATCTCCAGGCTCGAACAAATCCTGGTAATGGCTCCAAAGCTTGGTGCTCTGATCTTAATTCATAATTGTCACAACTTCGATACAACTAACCAGCAAGTGCACTGGGTCGTCCAAGTAATACCTTACGTGAGTAAGGGTCGAATCCCACGGAGATTGTTGGTATGAAGCAAGCTATGGTCACCTTGCAAATCTCAGTCAGGCGAATTTAAACATGATATTTTATTAGATTAAAATAAACAATAAAAGGGATAGAGATACTTATGTAGATTCATTGGCAGGGATTTCAGATAAGCGAATGGAGATGCTTTTCGTTCCTCTGAACCTCTGCTTTCCTGCTATCTTCATCCAATCAGTCTTACTCCTTTCCATGGCTGGCTGTATGCAAGGGCATCACCGTTGTCAGTGGCTACATCCCCTCCTCTCAGTGAATCCTATGCTCACGCACCCTGTCACGGCACGGCTATTCATCTGTCGGTTCTCGATCATGCTGGAATAGGATTCACCCTCCTTTTGCGTCTGTCACTAACGCCCAGCACTCGCGAGTTTGAAGCTCGTCACAGTCATTCAATCATTGAATCCTACTCGGAATACCACAGACAAGGTTTAGACTTTCCGGATTCTCTTGAATGCCGCCATCATTCTAGCTTACGCCACGAAGATTCCGACTAAGAGATCTAAGAGATACTCATTCGATTCTAATGTAGAACGGAAGTGGTTGTCAGGCACGCGATCATAGGGAATGATGATGATTGTCACGTTCATCACATTCAGGATGAAGTGCGAATGAATATCTTAGAAGCGAAACAAGATGAATTGAATAGAAAACAGTAGTACTTTGCATTAATCTTTGAGGAACAGCAGAGCTCCACACCTTAATCTATGGAGTGTAGAAACTCTACCGTATGAAAATACATAAGTGAAGGTCCAGGCATGGCCGAGATGGCCAGCCCCCAAAACGTGATCACAGGATCAAAATACAATCCGGGATGCCTAATACAATAGTAAGAGGTCCTATTTATAATAAACTAGCTACTAGGGTTTACATGAGTAAGTATTTGATGTATAAATCCACTTCCGGGGCCCACTTGGTGTGTGTTTGGGCTGAGCTTAAGTGTTGCACGTGCAGAGGCCATTTGTGGAGTTGAACGCCAGTTTTTGTGCCAGTTTGGGCGTTCAACTCTGGTTTTGGATCCTTTTCTGGCGCTGGACGCCAGATTTGGGTAGAAAGTTGGCGTTGAACGCCAGTTTAGGTCGTCTATTCTTGGCCAAAGTATGGACTATTATATATTTCTGGAAAGCCCTGGATGTCTACTTTCCAACGCAATTGGAAGCGCGCCATTTCGAGTTCTGTAGCTCCAGAAAATCCACTTTGAGTGTAGGGAGGTCAGAATCCAACAGCATCAGCAGTCCTTTTTCAACCTCTGAATCTGATTTCTGCTCAAGTCCCTCAATTTCAGCCAGAAAATACCTGAAATCACAGAAAAACACACAAACTCATAGTAAAGTCCAGAAATGTGAATTTAACACAAAATCTATTAAAAACATCCCTAAAAGTAACTAGATCCTACTAAAAACATACTAAAAACAATGTCAAAAAGCATATAAATTATCCGCTCATCACAACACCAAACTTAAATTGTTGCTTGTCCCCAAGCAACTGAAAATCAAAATAGGATAAAAAGAATAGAATATACTATAAATTCCAAACTATCAATGAAACAGAGCTTCAATCATATGAGCGGGACTTATAGCTTTTTGTCTCTTGAATAGTTTTGGCATCTCACTTTATCCATTGAGGTTCAGAATGATTGGCATCTATAGGAACTCAAAGTTCAGATAGTGTTATTGATTCTCCCAGTTCAGTATGATGATTCTTGAACACAGCTTCTTTATGAGTCTTGGCCGTGGCCCTAAGCACTTTGTTTTCCAGTATTACCACCGGATACATAAATGCCACAGACACATAACTGGGTGAACCTTTTCAGATTGTGACTCAGCCTTGCTAAAGTCCCCAATTAGAGGTGTCCAGGGTTCTTAAGCACACTCTTTTTTTTTTTTTTTTTTGCTTTGGACCTTGACTTTAACCGCTCAGTCTCAAGTTTTCACTTGACACCTACACGCCACAAGCACATGGTTAGGGACAGCTTGGTTTAGCCGCTTAGACCAGGAGTTTATTCCTTTAGGCCCTCCTATCCACTGATGCTCAAAGCCTTGGGATCCTTTTTATTTGCCCTTGCCTTTTGGTTTTAAGGGTTATTGGCTTTTTGCTCTTGCCTCTTGGTTTTAAGAGCTTTGGCTTTTTCTGCTTGCTTTTTCTTTTTCTTTCTATTTTTTTTCACCTTTTTTTTTTCTCTGCAAGCTTTGTTCTTTGCTGCTTTTTCTTGCTTCAAGAATCATTTTTATGATTTTTCAGATTATCAAATAACGTGTCTCCTAGTCATCATTCTTTCAAGAGCCAACATATTTAACATTCTTAAACAGCAACTTCAAAAGACATATGCACTGTTCACGCATACATTCAGAAAACAAGAAGCATTGTCACCACATCAATATAATTAAACTAAGTTCAAGGATAAATTCGAAACTCATGTACTTCTTGTTCTTTTGAATTAAAACATTTTTCATTTAAGAGAGGTGATGGATTCATAGGACATTCATATCTTTAAGACAAAGTTACTAACTACTAATGATCATGTAATAAAGACACAAACATATATAAGCACATAACATATAAAAACAAAAAACAGAAGAAATAAGAGCAAGGAATGAATCCACCTTAGTGATGATGGCGTTTCAATGATGTTCTTGAGCTCTTCTATGTCTTTTCCTTACCTTTTGTTGCTCCTCCTTCATTGCTTTTAGATCTTCTCTGATTTCATGAAGGATGATGGAGTGCTCTTGATGTTCCACCCTTAGTTGCTTCCAATAATTGTGTGGAAGAAAATGTATCCCCTGAGGTATCTCAGGGATCTCTTGATTTGTAGTCAAATGTTCTACCACTGAGCTATAGACCCTTGATGGAAGCTTTTGTCTTCCCTTTCCTTTTTCTAGAGGTTTCTCTGGCCTTAGGTGCCATCAATGGTTATGGAAAAAACAAAAAAGCTATGCTTTTACCACACCAAACTTAGAATGTTGCTCGCCCTCGAGCAAAAGAAAAAGAATAGAAGAATAAGAAGAAGATATGGAGGAGATGGAGGGAGATGTGTATTCGGCCATATGGGTTGGATTGGGTGGGAAAGAGATGTTGAATTTTGAAGGAAAGTGGGTGTTTGGATGTGAGTGGTAAAGGGTTAATAGGGAAGAGTGTTTATTGGGAATAGAGGATGATTGAGAAGAGAGAAGAGAGTGAGTGGAGGTAGGTGGGGATCCTGTGGGGTCCACAGATCCTGAGGTGATCCTGTGAGGTCCACAGATCTTGAGGTGTCAAGGCATTTACATCCCTGCACCAATTTAGGCATGCAAAATGCCCTTGCACACAACTCTGGGCGTTCAGCGCCAGGTTGGTGCCCATTTTGGGCGTTCAACGCCCATTTGCTGCCATTTCTGGCGTTGAACGCCAGAACCATGCTTGTTCTAGGCGTTCAGCGCCAGAACTATGCTCTGTTCTGGCGTTTGAACGCCAGACAGATGCTCCTCCAGGGTGTAATTTTTCTTCTGCTGTTTTTAATTCCGTTTTTGAATTTTTTGTTTATTTTGTGACTCCACATGATCATGAACCTAAGAAAACATGAAAAACAATAAAAATAAGAATTAGATAAACATTGGGTTGCCTCCCAACAAGCGCTTCTTTAATGTCAATAGCTTGACAGTGGGCTCTCATGGAGCCTCACAGATGTGCAGAGCTTTGTTGAGACTCTCCAACACCAAACTTAGAGTTTGGATATGGGAGTTCAGCACCAAACTTAGAGTTTGGTTGTGGCCTCCCAACACCAAACTTAGAGTTTGACTGTGGGGGCTCTGGTTGACTCTGCTTTGAGAGAAGCTTTTCAAGCTTCCTCTCCATGGTTGCAGAGGGAGATCCTTGAGTTTTGAATACAAGGGAGTTCTCATTCCATTGAAGGACTATTTCACCTCTGTCAACATCAATCACAGCTCTTGCTGTGGCCAGGAAAGGTCTTCCTAGGATGATGGATTCATCCTCTTCCTTTCCAGTATCCAGGACTATGAAATCAGCAGGGATGTAAAGGCCCTCAACCATTACTAATACATCTTCTACTTGTCCATAAGCCTATTTTCTTGAGCTGTCTGCCATCTCTAGTGAGATTTTAGCAGCTTGCACCTCATAGATTCCCAGTTTCTCCATTATAGAGAAGGGCATGAGGTTTATTCCTGAACCAAGGTCACACAGAGCCTTAAAGATCATGGTGCCTATGGTACAGGGTATTATGAACTTTCCAGGATCCTGTCTCTTCTGAGGCAATGTCAGTTGATCCAGATCACTAAGTTCATTGATGAACAAGGGAGGTTCAACTTCCCAAGTATTAATACCAAATAATTTGGCATTCAGCTTCATGATTGCACCAAGAAAATTGGCAGTTTGCTCTTCAGTGACATCCTCATTCTCTTCAGAAGAGAAATACTCATCAAAGCTCATGAAGGGCATAAGGAGGTTCAATGGAATCTCTATGGTCTCTAGATGAGCCTCAGAGTCCTTTGGTTCCTCAGAGGGAAGCTCCTTATTGATCACTGGACGTCCCAGGAGGTCTTCCTCCTTGGGATTCACGTCCTCTCCTCTCCTCACAGGTTCGGCCATGGCGCTTATGTCAATGGCCTTGCACTCTCCTTTTGGGTTCTCTTCTGTATTGCTTGGGAGAGTACTAGGAGGGATTTCAGTGATCCTTTTACTCAGCTGGCCCACTTGTGCTTCCAAATTTCTAATGGAAGACCTTGTTTCATTCATGAAACTTACAGTGGCCTTAGATAGATCAGAGACTAGAATTGCTAAATTAGAAGCATTTTGTTCAGAGTTCTCTGTCTGTTGCTGAGTGGATGATGGAAAAGGCTTGCTATTGCTAAACCTGTTTCTTCCACCATTATTAAAGCCTTGTTGGGGCTTTTGATCCTTCCATGAGAAATTTGGATGATTTCTCCATGTTGAGTTATAGGTGTTTCCATAAGGTTCACCTAAGTAATTTACCTCTGCTATTGCAGGGTTCTTAGGATCATAAGTTTCTTCTTCAGAAGAAGCTTCTTGAGTACTGTTGGATGCAGCTTGCATTCCATGCAGACTCTGAGAGATCATATTGACTTGCTGAGTCAATATTTTATTCTGAGCCAATATGGCATTCAGAGTATCAACTTCAAGAACTCCCTTCTTCATAGGCGTCCCATTACTTACAGGATTCCTTTCAGAAGTGTACATGAACTGGTTATTAGCAACCATGTCAATGAGTTCTTGAGCTTCTGCAGGCGTTTTCTTTAGGTGAATGGATCCACCTGCAGAAGTGTCCAGTGACATCTTTGATAGCTCAGATAAACCATCATAGAATATATCCAGGATGGTCCATTCTGAAAGCATGTCAGAAGGACACTTTTTGGTCAACTGTTTGTATCTTTCCCAAGCTTCATAGAGAGATTCACCTTCTTTCTGTCTGAAGGTTTGAACATCAGCTCTAAGCTTGCTCAACTTTTGAGGAGGAAAGTACTTGGCTAAGAAAGCCGTGACCAGCTTATCCCAAGAGTTCAGGCTGTCTTTAGGTTGAGAATCCAACCATAATCTAGCTCTGTCTCTTACAGCAAAAGGGAAAAGCATGAGCCTGTAGACTTCAGGATCTACTCCATTAGTCTTAACAGTATCACATATCTGCAAGAATTCAGTTAAGAACTGAAAAGGATCTTCAGATGGAAGTCTATGAAACTTGCAGTTCTGCTGCATCAGAGAAACTAATTGAGGTTTCAGCTCAAGTTGTTTGCTCCAATGGCAGGAATGGAGATGCTTCTTCCATGTAAATTGGAATTAGGTGCAGTAAAGTCACCAAGCATCTTCCTTACATTATCATTATTTTCGGCTGCCATCTCCTCTGCCTGTTCGAAAATTTCTGAAAGGTTATCTCTGGATTGTTGTATTTTAGCTTCTCTTAATTTTCTCTTCAGAGTCCTTTCAGGTTCTGGATCTGCTTCCACAAGAATGTTCTTGTCCTTGCTCCTGCTCATATGACAAAGAAGAAGGCACAGAAAAATAATAATAATAATAATAGAGATCCTTTATACCACAGTATAGGGATCCCTTTGTGAGTGGAAGAAAAGAGGGGGAGACAAAGAATGTGATGTAAAGGAAGAAACACAACTGTACGGATGGAAGAGATGTGAGATGAGATGTTAGGATATGAATGAATAAATAGAATGAGATGGGGGAGGGATAATTTTCGAAAATTATTTTGAAAAAGAGTTAGTGATTTTCGAAAATGGTTTTTGAAAATTGTTAGTATTTTTTTTTCGAAAATTTTTGAAATCAAAAATAAAAATAAAAATAATTAGTTAATTAAAAAGAAATTTTTTGAAAAAGGGGGAGATATTTTCGAAAATTAGAGAGAGAGAGTTAGTTAGGTAGTTTTGAAAAAGTTAAGAAACAAGCAAAAAGTTAGTTAGTTAGTTGAAACAAATTTTGAAAAGATAAGAAGTTAGGAAGTTAGAAAAGATATTTGGAAAAGATATTTTTGAAAAAGATAAGATAAGAAGATATTTTTGAAAAGATATGATAGGAATTAGTTTTTGAAAAAGATTTGATTTTTAAAATCACAATTAATGACTTGATTCATAAGAAATCACAAGATATGATTCTAGAACTTAAAGTTTGAATCTTTCTTAACAAGCAAGTAACAAACTTCAAATTTTTGAATCAAAACATTAATTGATTATGTTATTTTCGAAAAATTGGTATAAAAATAAGAAAAAGATTTTTGAAAAATATTTTTGAGATTTTCGAAAATAACTTAGAATTTTGAAAAAGATTTGATTTTTGAAAAAGATTTTGAAAAAGATAAGATTTTCAAATTGAAAATTTGATTTGACTCATGAGAAACAATTTGATTTTTTAAAAATTTTTGAAAAAGTCAACTCAATTTTCGAATTTGATGAGAGAAAAAGGGAAAGATATTTTTTTGATTTTTGAATTTTTTTTATGAAAAACATGAAAATTATGCAATGCATGAAATTTTTAGATCAAAACAATGAATGCATGCAAGAATGCTATGAATGTCAAGATGAACACCAAGAACACTATGAATGTCAAGATGAACATCATAGACACAATTTTGAAAAATTTTTAATGCAAATAGAACATGCAAGACACCAAACTTAGAAATTTTTCATATTTAGACTCTAACAAACGAAAAATGCACATGAAAAACAACTAAAGATGCAAAACAAGAAAACATCAAGATCAAACAAGAAGACTTACCAAGAACAACTTGAAGATCATGAAGAACACTATGAATGCATGATATTTTCGAAAAATGCAAGATGCATATGAAATTGACACCAAACTTATGATATGACTCAAGACTCAAACAAGAAACAGGAAAATATTTTTGATTTTTATGATTTTCTAATTTTTTTGGTAATTAATTTTTTTTTTATGTTTTTCGAAAAATAATTTTGAAAAAGAAAATAAGGATTCCAAAATTTTTAATATGAATTCTAGGAATCTTATGCTCTAAAGCTCCAATCAAAGGGTCAGGCATGGCTTAATAGCCAGCCATGCTTTAGTATGTAACTCAGACATGACACGCCTGACATTCCTTACATTCAACAGCCAATTGGCTAAGAAAGATAAAGAAGCTCTTCTCTTGAGTATAAGAATTGAGACATGGCTTTACAGCCAGCCAGGCTTCAACATGCTCCATGAAACTCTAGAATTCATTCTTAAAAATTCTGAAAGGAAAATATATTTTTGAAAACATTTTTATTTTAAAAAAAATTTTTTTTTTCGAAAACAAAGGAAGAATTTTTGAAAAATTTTTGAAAAAAATTTTTTGAAAAGAAAACAAAAAGAAAATTACCTAATCTGAGCAACAAGATGAACCGTCAGTTGTCCAAACTCAAACAATCCCCGGCAACGGCGCCAAAAACTTGGTGCACGAAATTGTGATCTCCAGGCTCGAACAAATCCTGGTAATGGCTCCAAAGCTTGGTGCTCTGATCTTAATTCATAATTGTCACAACTTCGATACAACTAACCAGCAAGTGCACTGGGTCGTCCAAGTAATACCTTACGTGAGTAAGGGTCGAATCCCACGGAGATTGTTGGTATGAAGCAAGCTATGGTCACCTTGCAAATCTCAGTCAGGCAGATATAAAGTGATAATGGAGTTTTCGAAATTAAATAATAGAATAGAGATAGAGATACTTATGTAAATCATTGGTAGAAATTTCAGATAAGCGACTGGAGATGCTTTCGTTCCTCTGAACCTCTGCTTTCCTGCTATCTTCATCCAATCAGTCTTACTCCTTTCCATGGCTAGCTTTATGCAAGGGCATCACCGTTGTCAGTGGCTACAATCCCCTCCTCTCAGTGAATAATATGCTCACGCACCCTGTCACGGCACGGCTATTCATCTGTCGGTTCCCGATCATGCTGGAATAGGATTCACCCTCCTTTTGCGTCTGTCACTAACGCCCAACAATCGCGAGTTTGAAGCTCGTCACAGTCATTCAATCATTGAATCCTACTCAGAATACCACAGACAAGGTTTAGACCTTCCGGATTCTCTTGAATGCCGCCATCATTCTAGCTTACGCCACGAAGATTCTGGTTAGGAGATCTAAGAGATATTCATTCTAGCTTAATTCATGTAGAACAGAAGTGTTTGTCAGGCACGCGTTCATAAGGGAGAAGGATGATGAGCGTCACACATAATCATCACCTTCATCACGTTCTTGGGTGCGAATGGATATCTTAGAAGCGAAATAAGAAGAATTGAATAGAAAACAGAAGTACTTTGCATTAATCTTTGAGGAACAGCAGAGCTCCACACCTTAATCTATGGAGTGTAGAAACTCTACCGTTAAAAATACATAAGTGAAGGTCCAGGCATGGCCGAGAGGCCAGCCCCTCTGATCTAAGAACCAGACGTCCAAAGATGCCTAATACAATAGTAAAAGGTCCTATTTATAATAAACTAGTCACTAGGGTTTACATGAGTAAGTAATTGATGCATAAATCCACTTCCGGGGCCCACTTGGTGTGTGTTTGGGCTGAGCTTGAGTGTAGCACGTGCAGAGGCCATTTGTGGAGTTGAACGCCAGTTTCTGTGCCAGTTTGGGCGTTCAACTCTGGTTTTGGATCCTTTTCTGGCGCTGGACGCCAGATTTGGGCAGAAGGCTGGCGTTGAACGCCAGTTTACATCGTCAATTCTTGGCCAAAGTATGGAGTATTATATATTGCTGGAAAGCCCTGGATGTCTACTTTCCAACGCAATTAAAAGCGCGCCATTTCGAGTTCTGTAGCTCCAGAAAACCCACTTTGAGTGCAGGGAGGTCAGAATCCAACAGCATCAGCAGTCCTTCTTCAACCTCTGAATCTGATTTTTGCTCAAGTCCCTCACTTTCAGCCAGAAAATACCTGAAATCATAGAAAAACACCCAAACTCATAGTAAAGTCCAGAAATGTGAATTTAACATAAAATCTATTAAAAACATCCCTAAAAGTAACTAGATCCTACTAAAAACATACTAAAAACAATGTCAAAAAGCGTATAAATTATCTGCTCATCACAACACCAAACTTAAATTGTTGCTTGTCTCCAAGCAACTGAAAATCAAAATAGGATAAAAAGAATAGAATATACTATAAATTCCAAACTATCAATGAAACAGAGCTTTGGGGGTGAGGAGCTCTGCTGTGTCTCGATGAATTAATGCAAGTATTTCTGTTTTCTATTCAAACACGCTTGTTCCTATCTAAGATGTTCATTCGCGCTTAACTGTGATGAAGGTGATGATCAGTGACATTCATCACCTTCCTCAAACCATGAACGTGTGCCTGACAACCACCTCCGTTCTATATCCGATTGAATGAGTATCTCTGAGATCTCTTAACCAGAATCTCCGTGGTATAAGCTAGAACTGATAGCGGCATTCATGAGAATCCGGAAAGTCTAAACCTTGTCTGTGGTATTCCGAGTAGGATTCAAGGATTGAATGACTGTGACGAGCTTCAAACTCCTGAAGGCTGGGCATTAGTGACAGATGCAAAAGGATAGTAAATCCTATTCCAACCGGATCGAGAACCAACCGGTGATTAGCCGTGCTGTGACAGAGCGCATGAGCGTAGTTTTCACTGGGAGGATGGAAGGTAGCCATTGACAACGGTGATCCACCAACACACAGCTTGCCATAGGAGGACGTGCGTGCGTAAATCAGAAGACAGAGGAAAGCAGAGATTCAGAAGACAAAGCATCTCCAAAACTCCAACATATTCTCCATTACTGCACAACAAGTAACCTTTAATTTATGTTCTACTGGTTATTCATAATTCAACTGATAAACATAATTGACTTCCTGACTAAGATTTACAAGATAACCATAGATTGCTTCAAACCAACAATCTCCGTGGGATTCGACCCTTACTCACGTAAGGTATTACTTGGACGACCCAGTGCACTTGCTGGTTAGTGGTACGCGTTGTGAAAAGTGTGATTCACAATTCGTGCACCAAGTTTTTGGCGCCGTTGCCGGGGATTGTTCGTGTTTGAACAACTGACGGATTATTTTGTTGCTTAGATTAGGAAAAATCTTTCATTTTTTTTTTTGGTTTAGAGTCTTTTATTATTTATCCTTTGTTAAAATACTTTAAACTTATAGCTCAGTTATTTAGAACGTGGTGTTTATGTTCATGATAATTGGCTATCATATTTTTTAAAACCTTTTTCAAAAATAATTTTTCTATTAAATCCTGTGCCAAACTTTAAGTTTGGTGTTTTCAAAAATAATCTTTCTTAAAATTTCTTTTTAAGGTCCCATAACTCATTTGGCTAGAGCGTTAATCTGTGTTCTTGGTAATTGGGTTAGAATCTTTTATACTCTTTTCAAAACCTTCTTTTTCATAAATAATATTTTCTCTATTAAATTTTGTGCCAAACTTAAAGTTTGGTGTTTTCTTGTTGATTTCACCTTGGTTTTCGAAAATTTTGGTGGTTTTCTAAAAATTTTTTAAGTTTGGTGTTCTTTCTTCATGTTCTTGTGTTCTTGTGAGTCTTCAAAGTGTTCTTGAGTTTTCCTTGTGTCTTGATCTTAAAATTTTTAAGTTTGGTGTTCCTTGGTGTTTTCCCACCAAATTTTTCGAAAAAAAGGAGCATTAGATCTAAAAATTTTAAATCTTGTACTATCTTATTGTTTTTCTCTCTCCTCACTAAATTCAAAAAAAAATATCTTTTCAAAATATCTCTTCTAACTTCATAACTTCTTATCTTTTCAAAATTTGTTGCAACTAACTAACTAACTTTTTGTTTGTTTCTTAACTTTTTCAAAACTACCTAACTAACTCTCTCTCTCTAATTTTCGAAAATATCCTCCCTCTTCTTCAAAAATTTCTGTTTTTTTTAACTAATTAATTTTAAAATTTTTTTTTTACAAAAAAAAATATTTTATTTCAAAATTCAAATTCTTTTTAGTTATTTTATTTTATTTAAGTATTTACTTCTTATAAAATAAAATAAATAAAAAGATAAATCAGTCCAAGTTATATCCATAGATCCATCATGGACATAAGTGGAAATGAACAGTCCAGGAGGACTCTGGGGTCATATTCTAACCCCTCTACTGCTTCATATGGGAGTAGCATATGCATACCCTCCATTGGAGTTAGTAGCTTTGATTTGAATCCTCAGCTCATTATCATGGTGCAGCAAAGTTTCCAGTATTCTGGTCTTCCACAGGAAGAACCTACAGAGTTTCTGGCACAATTTTTACAAATTGCTGACACAGTACATGATAAGGAAATAGATCAGGATGTCTACAGACTATTACTGTTTCCATTTGCTGTAAAAGATCAAGCCAAGAGGTGGTTAAATAACCAACCTAAGGCCAGCATAAGAACATGGAAACAGCTGACAGAAAAATTCCTGAATCAATATTTCCCTCCAAAAAGGATGACACAGCTAAGGCTGGACATCCAAGGCTTTAAACAAGGAGATAATGAATCTCTTTATGATGCCTGGGAGAGATACAGAGAGATGCTACGAAAATGCCCCTCTGAAATGTTTTCAGAGTGGGTTCAGTTAGACATCTTCTACTATGGGCTTGCAGAAGGAGCTCAGATGTCTTTAGATTACTCAGCTGGTGGATCTATCCATATGAGAAAGACAATTGAAGAAGCTCAAGAGCTCATTGATACAGTTGCCAGGAATCAGCATCTGTATCTAAGCAGCAACCCTTCCATGAATGAAGAGGTTAAAACAGTAACTGCTGAATTCAGTACTGTAAAACAAGCTGCTGAATTCAATCAGCAATTAGATTTTCTAACAAAGCAGCTAGCTGAATTCAAAGACAGGTTACAGGAGACAAGGATAGCTAATATACATATGGACGAACAGTTTAAGCAAACAAAGCAGCAGCTATCAAAGCAAATAGCAGAAGAATGCCAAGCAGTTCAATTAAGAAGTGGGAAAACATTAAATACCCCACCTCAAGGCATCAAAAATTCAAGAAATGAGCGACCCACCAAAGATTCACCTGAGGACAGTAAGAGCCCAGGAGAAAATAATTCTGGCACTAAAACGCCAGAAAATGGGTGGAAGGCTGGCGCTGAACGCCCAGACCATGCCCAAAACTGGCATTCAACGCTAGAAACAAGGCAGGATTGGCGTTCAACGCCAGAAATGGGCAAGAATTTGGCGTTGAACGCCCAAATGGGGCACAATCCAGCGTTGAACGCCCAAAATGGGCACATTTCTGGCGTTCAGGCGCCAGGAACAGACAGTGAGTTGGCATCTAACGTCACTCCAGCTTCTGACTCTGGTACTCAATTGCCAGTGAGGGATCAGACACCCACAAGTGCTGATAACAACCCCTCTAAAAAGGCTTCTTTAACCACTAAGGTTAAGGAATATAAAGCCAAGATACCTTATCCTCAAAAACTCCGGAAAGAGGAGCAGGATAAGCAATTTGCTCGCTTTGCAGATTATCTAAGGACTCTTGAAATAAAGATTCCATTTGCAGAGGCACTTGAGCAAATACCTTCTTATGCCAAGTTCATGAAAGAGATCTTGAGTCATAAAAAGGAGTGGAGAGAAACAGAAAGAGTTCTCCTCACTGAAGAATACAGTGCAGTCATTCTGAAAAGCTTTCCTGAAAAGCTTAAAGACCCTAGGATTTTTCTGATACCATGCATATTAGAAGGTGATTGCACCAAGACAGCTTTATGCGATCTTGGGGTAAGCATCAACCTGATACCTGCATCCACTATCAGGAAGCTTGGCTTAACTGAAGAAGTTAAACCAACCCGGATATGTCTCCAACTTGCTGATGGTTCCACTAAATACCCATCAGGCGTGATTGAGGACATGATTGTCAGAGTTGGGCCATTCGCCTTTCCCACTGACTTTGTTGTGCTGGAAATGGAGGAGCACAAGAGTGCTATTCTCATTCTAGGAAGACCCTTCCTAGCAACTGGACGATCCCTCATTGATGTCCAACAGGGGGAAATAACCCTAAGAGTCAATGATGATGAGTTTAAGTTGAACGCTGTCAAAGCCATGCAGCATCCAGACACATCAACAGACTGCATGAAAGTTGATCTCATTGACTCTTTGGTAGAAGAGATCAACATGGCTGAGAGTCTCGAATCAGAGTTAGAAGACATCTTTAAAGATGTTCAGCCTGATTTGGAGGATTCAGAGGACATGGAAGAGCCTCTGAACTTTCTTCTGAAAGAGGAAAAACCTCCTAAACCCGAGCTCAAGCCACTACCACCATCCTTGAAATACGCATTTCTGGGAGAAGGTGACACTTTTCCAGTGATCATAAGCTCTGCTTTAAATTCACAGGAAGAGGAAGCACTTATTCAAGTGCTAAGGACACACAAGACAGCTCTTGGGTGGTCCATAGGTGACCTTAAGGGCATAAGCCCAGCTAGATGCATGCACAAAATCCTATTGGAGGATAATGCCAAACCAGTGGTTCAACCACAGAGGCGGCTAAATCCAGCCATGAAGGAAGTGGTGCAGAAAGAGGTCACCAAATTACTAGAGGCTGGGATTATTTATCCCATTTCTGATAGCCCCTGGGTGAGCCCTGTTCAAGTCGTCCCAAAAAAGGGAGGCATGACAGTGATTCATAATGAAAAAAATGAACTGGTTCCTACAAGAACAGTCACAGGGTGGCGCATGTGTATTGACTACAGAAGGCTCAATACAGCCACCAGAAAGGATCATTTTCCTTTACCATTCATAGACCAGATGCTAGAGAGACTAGCAGGTCATGATTATTACTGCTTTTTGGATGGCTATTCAGGCTATAACCAGATTGCAGTGGATCCCCAGGATCAAGAGAAAACAGCATTCACATGTCCATCTGGAGTGTTTGCTTATAGAAGGATGCCATTTGGGCTATGTAATGCGCCTGCAACCTTCCAGAGATGCATGCTCTCTATTTTCTCTGACATGGTGGAAAAATTTCTGGAAGTCTTCATGGATGACTTCTCAGTATATGGAGACTCATTCAGCTCCTGTCTTGATCACCTGAAACTTGTTCTGAAAAGATGCCAAGAAACCAACCTAGTGTTAAACTGGGAAAAGTGTCACTTCATGGTGACTGAAGGAATTGTTCTTGGGCATAAAATCTCAAACAAGGGAATAGAGGTGGATCAAGCAAAAATAGAGGTAATTGAAAAATTACCACCACCTGCCAATGTTAAGGCAATCAGAAGCTTTCTGGGGCATGCAGGATTCTATAGGAGGTTTATAAAGGATTTTTCAAAAATCGCAAAACCTCTAAGCAATCTGCTAGCTGCTGACACGCCATTTGTGTTTGACACAGCATGCCTGCAGGCGTTTGAAACGCTGAAAGCTAAGCTGGTCACAGCACCAGTCATTTCTGCACCAGACTGGACATTGCCATTTGAGTTAATGTGTGATGCCAGTAATCATGCCATTGGTGCAGTATTGGGACAGAGGCATGACAAGCTTCTGCATGTCATTTATTATGCTAGTCGCGTTCTAAATGATGCCCAGAAAAATTACACAACCATAGAAAAAGAACTACTTGCAGTGGTTTACGCCATTGACAAGTTCAGATCATACTTAGTAGGATCAAAAGTGATTGTGTATACTGACCATGCTGCTCTTAAATATCTACTCACAAAGCAGGATTCAAAACCCAGACTCATCAGATGGGTATTGCTTCTGTAAGAGTTTGATATAGAAATAAGAGACAGAAAAGGGACAGAGAACCAAGTGGCTGATCATCTGTCCCGGATAGAGCCAGTGGAAGGGACGTCCCTCCCCTTTCTTGAGATCTCTGAGACGTTCCCTGATGAGCATCTATTTGCCATTCAGGAAGCACCATGGTTTGCCGATATTGCAAACTATAAAGCTGCACGGTTCATACCCAAGGAGTACAATAGAATACAAAAGAAGAAATTAGTCACTGATGCAAAGTACTACTTGTGGGATGAACCCTATCTCTTTAAGAGATGTGCAGACGGAATTATCCGTAGGTGTGTGCCCAGAGAGGAAGCACAGAGAATCCTATGGCATTGCCATGGATCTCAATATGGAGGCCATTTCGGAGGTGAGCGAACAGCCACCAAGGTCCTCCAATGTGGCTTCTATTGGCCCACACTCTATAAAGATTCCCGAGAGTTTGTACGTAATTGTGACAGTTGCCAAAGAGCTGGTAATCTGCCTCATGGTTACGCCATGCCTCAACAAGGAATCTTGGAAATAGAGTTGTTTGATGTATGGGGAATTGACTTCATGGGACCTTTCCCTCCATCATACTCAAACACTTATATTCTGGTGGCAGTTGACTATGTATCAAAATGGGTTGAGGCTATTGCCACTCCCACTAATGATACTAAAACAGTGCTGAAGTTCCTCCAGAAACACATCTTTAGCAGGTTTGGTGTCCCTAGAGTGTTAATCAGTGATGGGGGCACTCACTTCTGCAATAAACAGCTTTACTCTGCCATGGTTCGGTATGGAATTCGCCACAAAGTGGCCACACCATATCATCCACAAACCAATGGGCAAGCTGAAGTCTCTAACAGAGAATTAAAGAGAATCCTGGAACGGACAGTAAATACCCGTAGAAAGGATTGGGCAAGGAGCTTGGATGATGCTCTGTGGGCTTACAGAACAGCATTCAAGACCCCTATAGGGACCTCTCCATATCAACTCGTGTATGGTAAGGCATGCCACTTGCCCGTGGAACTGGAACATAAGGCCTACTGGGCAACCAGATTCCTAAACTTTGATGCCAAATTAGCAGGAGAAAAACGATTGCTCCAGCTAAATGAGCTAGAGGAATTCAGATTCACAGCTTTCGAAAATGCCAAGCTTTATAAAGAAAATCAAAAAATTGGCATGACAGAAAGCTGTCATCTAGAATCTTTGAACCAGGACAGAAGGTCCTGTTGTTTAACTCTAGACTCAGGCTATTCCCCGGGAAACTGAAATCCCGGTGGAGGGGACCATACGTGATTACAAGTGTGTCACCATATGGTTATGTGGAGCTTCAAGATATTGATTCTGATAAGAAGTTCGTTGTCAATGGACAGAGAATCAAGCATTATCTTGAAGGCAACATTGAGCAAGACTGCTCAAGGCTGAAGCTAGATTAAAAGCTCAGCAAGGTCCAGCTAAAGACAATAAAGAAGCGCTTGCTGGGAGGCAACCCAGCCATGGGGCAACAATCCTCTAAGCATTTTGCCCTATTTTTATTTTTATTTGTTTATATAAAGTTCACTGACACTAAGGTAAAGAATCATTTGCATAAGTTTACAGGGTTACAGAAGGAATCTACACACAAAACAGAGATAGGGAGCTTACTGGCAAGAAAACGCCAGTGAAGGCCATTTTGGGCGTTCAGCGCCCAAAATGGGCATCCAGTGGGCACTGAACGCCAGTAAGGATAGCTATCTGGCGTTCAACGCCAGAAAAGGGCAACAACTGGGCGTTGAACGCCCAGGAGAGCAGCATTTGGGCGTTAAACGCCCAAAACAGGCAGTGTTTGGGCGTTCAAATGCCAGGATGGTGGGGAGGAGCTCTCCTTCTACCCATCTCCTTCTTTTTCTTTTCCTTTAGGACAAGCAAAGCTCTAAGTTTGGTGTGCTTATCCGTGATCACTAAGATCATGGCCCCTAAAGGAAAACAACCCACTCCAAGAGGAGCAAGGGCGTGATTTAAAGGAACTGAAGCGCCAGAAATTCTCTCTTGAAGGACCAAGCACCTCACAGACTAGAGGAACATCCACTTCCCAAACCTCAAGGTTGTTGAGTTCTAATCTTAGCCTTAACTCTGTGATAACTGTTCTTATTTTAATTTTACCTTAGGAGTCATATAGTAGTAATTAGTATCTATTTTGATTTTATCTCCAATTAAGCTATAGTTTATTTTTCTCATCATCAGCAAACATGAATAAAGTAGTAGATCTTTTGAATAAGAAGCAATAAAATTTCGAATTTTAATAAGAGAAATTCTAATTAGTTAAATATGGTGGCAATGCTTTCTGTCTTCTGAATGAATGCTTGAACAGTGCATATATCTTTTGAATTTGTTGTTTAAGACTGTTAAATATGTTGGCTCTTGAAAGAATGATGAACATGAGACATGTTATTGATAATCTGAAAATCATAAAAATGATTCTTGAAGCAAGAAAAAGCAGCAAAGAATAAAGCTTGCAGAAAAAAAAAAAAAGCAAGCAGAAAAAGCCAAAAGCTCTTAAAACCAAAAGGCAAGGGCAAATAAAAAGGATCCCAAGGCTTTGAGCATCAGTGGATAGGAGGGCCTAAAGGACTAAAATCCTGGTCTAAGCGGCTAAACCAAGCTGTCCCTAACCATGTGCTTGTGGCGTGCAGGTGTCAAGTGAAAACTTGAGACTGAGCAGTTAAAGTCAAGGTCCAAAGCAAAAAGAAGAGTGTGCTTAAGAACTCTGGACAACTCTAATTGGGGACTTTAGCAAAGCTGAGTCACAATCTGAAAAGGTTCACCCAGTTATGTGTCTGTGGCATTTATGTATCCGGTAGTAATACTGGAAAACAAAGTGCTTAGGGCCACGGCCAAGACTCATAAAGAAGCTGTGTTCAAGAATCATCACACTGAACTAAGAGAATCAATAACACTATCTGAATTCTGAGTTCCTATAGATGCCAATCACTCTGAGCTTCAATGGATAAAGTGAGATGCCAAAACTGTTCAGAAGCAAAAAGCTACTAGTCCCGCTCATCTAATTAGGATCTGAGCTTCAATCAAAAACTCTGAGATATTATTGCTTATCAACCTATTAGTCTTCTATTTTATTTGTCTAGTTGCTTGAGGACAAGCAACAGTTTAAGTTTGGTGTTGTGATGAGCGGATATTTTATACGCTTTTTGGGGATAATTTCATATAGTTTAGAGTATGTTTTAGTTAGTTTTTAGTCTATTTTTATTAGTTTTTAGGAAAAATTCATATTTCTGGACTTTACTATGAGTTGTGTGTTTTTCTGTAATTTCAGGTATTTTTCTGGCTGAAATTGAAGGAGCTGAGCAAAAATCTGATTCAGGCTGAAAAAGGACTGCTGATGCTATTGGATTCTGACCTCCCTGCACTCAAAGTGGATTTTCTGGAGCTACAGAACTTGAAATGGCATGCTTCCAATTGCGTTGGAAGGTAGACATCCAGGGCTTTCCAGCAATATATAATAGTCCATACTTTGCACAAGGATAGACGACGTAAACTGGCGTTCACGATTAGCCGTGCCGTGACAGGGCATTGGATCATTTTCCCGTGAGATGACCGAAAGTAGCCATTGACAGTGGTGATGTATCACATAAAGCTAGCCATGGAAAGGAGTAAGACTGATTGGATGAAGATAGCAGGAAAGCAGAGGTTCAGAGGAACGAAAGCATCTCCATTCACTTATCTGAAATTTCTACCAATGATTTACATAAGTATCTCTATCCCTATTCTATTATTTACTATTCGAAAACTCCATTATCACTTTATATCTGCCTGACTGAGATTTGCAAGGTGACCATAGCTTGCTTCATACCAACAATCTCCGTGGGATTCGACCCTTACTCACGTAAGGTATTACTTGGACGACCCAGTGCACTTGCTGGTTAGTTGAACGGCGTTGTGTCCACACATAGAGCCACAATGAGGATTCAATACAATTATATATTGTTAATCATACACAAGTACAAAGAATGTGTAATCACAATTTCGTACACCAAGTTTTTCGGCTAATCGTCTGGAGGCATCACCCTTGTCAATGGCTTCATCTTATCTTCTCAGTGAATAATATGCTCACGCACCCTGTCACGGCACGGCTATTCATCTGTCGGTTCTCGATCATGCCGGAATAGGATTTACTATCCTTTTGCGTCTGTCACTAACGCCCTGCAATCGCGAGTTAGGAGCTCGTCACGGTCATCCAATCATTGAATCCTACTCGGAATACCACAGACAAGGTTTAGACTTTCCGGATTCTCTTGAATGCCGCCATCAATCTAGCTTACGCCACGAAGATTCTGGTTAGGAGATCTAAGAGATATTCATTCTAGTTTAATTCATGTAGAACAGAAGTGTTTGTCAGGCACGCGTTCATAAGGGAGAAAGATGATGAGCGTCACACATAATCATCACCTTCATCATGTTCTTGGGTGCGAATGGATATCTTAGAAGAGAAATAAGAAGAATTGAATAGAAAACAGTAGTACTTTGCATTAATCTTTGAGGAACAGCAGAGCTCCACACCTTAATCTATGGAGTGTAGAAACTCTACCGTATGAAAATACATAAGTGAAGGTCCAGGCATGGCCGAGATGGCCAGCCCCCTAAAACGTGATCAAAGGATCATAAGGTAATCCAAAGATGTCAAATACAATAGTAAGAGGTCCTATTTATAATAAACTAGCTACTAGGATTTACATGAGTAAGTATTTGATGTATAAATCCACTTCTGGGGCCCACTTGGTGTGTGTTTGGGCTGAGCTTAAGTGTTTCACATGCAGAGGTCATTTGTGGAGTTGAACGCCAGTTTCTGTGCCAGTTTGGGCGTTCAACTCTGGTTTTGGATCCTTTTCTGGTGCTGGACGCCAGATTTGGGCAGAAGGCTGGCGTTGAACGCCAGTTTACGTCGTTAATTCTTGGTCAAAGTATGGACTATTATATATTGCTGGAAAGCCCTGGATGTCTACTTTCCAACGCAATTGGAAGCGCGCCATTTCGAGTTCTGTAGCTCCAGAAAATCCCCTTTGAGTGTAGGGAGGTCAGAATCCAACAGCATCAGCAGTCCTTCTTCAACCTCTGAATCTGATTTTTGCTCAAGTCCCTCAATTTCAGCCAGAAAATACCTGAAATTACAGAAAAACACACAAACTCATAGTAAAGTCCAGAAATGTGAATTTAACATAAAAACTAATGAAAACATCCCTAAAAGTAACTAGATCCTACTAAAAACATACTAAAAACAATGCCAAAAAGCGTATAAATTATCCGCTCATCACAACACCAAACTTAAATTGTTGCTTGTCCCCAAGCAACTGAAAATCAAATAAGATAAAAAGAAGAGAATATACTACAAATTCCAGACTATCAATGAAACAGAGCTTCAATCATATGAGTGGGACTTATAGCTTTTTGCCTCTTGAATAGTTTTGGCATCTCACTTTATCCATTGAGGTTCAGAATGATTGGCATCTATAGGAACTCAGAGTTCAGATAGTGTTATTGATTCTCCTAGTTCAGTATGATGATTCTTGAACACAGCTTCTTATTGAGTCTTGGCCGTGGCCCTAAGCACTTTGTTTTCCAATATTACCACCGGATACATAAATGCCACAGACACATAATTGGGTGAACCTTTTCAGATTGTGACTCAGCTTTGCTAAAGTCCCCAATTAGAGGTGTCCAGGGTTCTTAAGCACACTCTTTTTTTGCTTTGGACCTTGACTTTAACCGCTCAGTCTCAAGTTTTCACTTGACACCTACACGCCACAAGCACATGGTTAGGGACAGCTTGGTTTAGCCGCTTAGACCAGGATTTTATTCCTTTAGGCCCACCTATCCACTGATGCTCAAAGCCTTGGGATCCTTTTTATTTCCCTTGCCTTTTGGTTTTAAGGGTTATTGGCTTTTTGCTCTTGCCTCTTGGTTTTAAGAGCTTTTGGCTTTTTCTGCTTGCTTTTTCTTTTTCTTTCTATATTTTTTTTTTTGCCTATGTTTTCTCTTTTTTTTTTCTGCAAGCTTTGTTCTTTGCTGCTTTTTCTTGCTTCAAGAATCATTTTTATGATTTTTCAGATTATCAAATAACATGTCTCCTAGTCATCATTCTTTCAAGAGCCAACATATTTAACATTCTTGAACAACAACTTCAAAAGACATATGCACTGTTCAAGCATACATTCAGAAAACAAGAAGCATTGTCACCACATCAATATAATTAGGCTAAGTTCAAGGATAAATTCGAAACTCATGTACTTCTTGTTCTTTTGAATTAAAACATTTTTCATTTAAGAGAGGTGATGGATTCATAGGACATTCATATCTTTAAGACAGAGTTACTACTACTAATGATCATGTAATGAAGACACAAACATAGATAAGCACATAACATAGAAAACAAAAAACAGAGAAAGTAAGAACAAGGAATGAGTCCACCTTAATGATGTCCTTGAGCTCTTCTATGTCTTTTCCTTGTCTTTGCTGCTCCTCCTTCATTGCTTTTAGATCTTCTTTGATTTCATGAAGGATGATGGAGTGCTCTTGATGTTCCACCCTTAGTTGCTTCCAATAATTGTTGTGGAAGAAACTGTATCCCCTGAGGTATCTCAGGGATCTCTTGATTTGCAGTCAAATGTTCTACCACTGAGCTATAGAACCTTGATGGAAGCTTTTGTCTTCCCTTTCCTCTTTCTAGAGGTTTCTCTAGCCTTAGGTGCCATCAATGGTTATGGAAAAAACAAAAAAGCTATGCTTTTACCACACCAAACTTAGAATGTTGCTCGCCCTCGAGCAAAAGAAGAAAGAATGAAGAAGATATGGAGGAGATGGATGGGAGTGTGTATTCGGCCATATGGGTGGGATTGGGTGGGAGAGAGATGTTGAATTTTGAAGGTAGTGGGTGTATGGATGTGAGTGGTAAATGGAAAGTAGAAGGGATGATCATGAATGGGAAGAAAGATGATGAGGTAGGTGGGGATACTGTGGGGTCCACAGATCCTAAGGTGTCAAGGCATTTACATCCCTGCACCAATTTAGGCATGTAAAATGCCCTTGCACACAACTCTGGGCGTTCAGCGCCAGGTTGGTGCCCATTTTGGGCGTTCAACGCCCCTTTGCTGCCATTTCTGGCGTTGAACGCCAGAACCATGCTTGTTCTGGGCGTTCAGCGCCAGAACTATGCTCTGTTCTGGCGTTTGAACGCCAGACAGATGCTCCTCCAGGGTGTGATTTTTCTTCTGCTATTTTTGATTCCGTTTTCAATTTTTATATTTATTTTGTGACTCCACATGATCATGAACCTAAGAAAACATGAAAAACAATAAAAATAAGAATTAGATAAACATTGGGTTGCCTCCCAACAAGCGCTTCTTTAATGTCAATAGCTTGACAGTGGGCTCTCATGGAGCCTCACAGATGTGCAGAGCTTTGTTGAGACTCTCCAACACCAAACTTAGAGTTTGGATATGGGAGTTCAGCACCAAACTTAGAGTTTGGTTGTGGCCTCCCAACACCAAACTTAGAGTTTGACTGTGGGGGCTCTGGTTGACTCTGCTTTGAGAGAAGCTTTTCAAGCTTCCTCTCCATGGTTGCAGAGGGAGATCCTTGAGTTTTGAATACAAGGGAGTTCTCATTCCATTGAAGGACTATTTCACCTCTGTCAACATCAATCACAGCTCTTGCTGTGGCCAGGAAAGGTCTTCCTAGGATGATGGATTCATCCTCTTCCTTTCCAGTATCCAGGACTATGAAATCAGCAGGGATGTAAAGGCCCTCAACCATTACTAATACATCTTCTACTTGTCCATAAGCCTGTCTTCTTGAGCTGTCTGCCATCTCTAGTGAGATTTTAGTAGCTTGCACCTCATAGATTCCCAGTTTCTCCATTATAGAGAGGGGTATGAGGTTTATTCCTGAACCAAGGTCACACAGAGCCTTAAAGATCATGGTGCCTATGGTACAGGGTATTATGAACTTTCCAGGATCCTGTCTCTTCTGAGGTAATGTCAGTTGATCCAGATCACTTAGTTCATTGATGAACAAGGGAGGTTCAACTTCCCAAGCATCAATGCCAAACAATTTGGCATTCAGCTTCATGATTGCACCAAGAAACTTGGCAGTTTGCTCTTCAGTGACATCCTCATTCTCTTCAGAAGAGGAATACTCATCAGAGCTCATGAAGGGCATAAGGAGGTTCAATAGAATCTTTATGGTCTCTAGATGAGCCTCAGAGCCCTTTGGTTCCTCAGAGGGAAGCTCCTTATTGATCACTGGACGTCCCAGGAGGTCCTCCTCCTTGGGATTCACGTCCTCTCCTCTCCTCAGAGGTTCGGCCATGGCGCTTATGTCAATGGCCTTGCACTCTCCTTTTGGGTTCTCTTCTGTATTGCTTGGGAGAGTACTAGGAGGGATTTCAGTGATCCTTTTACTCAGCTGGCCCACTTGTGCTTCCAGATTTCTAATGGAAGACCTTGTTTCATTCATGAAACTTACAGTGGCCTTAGATAGATCAGAGACTAGATTTGCTAAATTAGAAGCATTTTGTTCAGAGTTCTCTGTCTGTTGCTGAGTTGATGATGGAAAAGGCTTGCTATTGCTAAACCTGTTTCTTCCACCATTATTAAAGCCTTGTTGGGGCTTTTGATCCTTCCATGAGAAATTTGGATGATTTCTCCATGTTGAGTTATAGGTGTTTCCATAAGGTTCACCTAAGTAATTTACCTCTGCTATTGCAGGGTTCTCAGGATCATAAGCTTCTTCTTCAAAAGAAGCCTCTTGAGTACTGTTGGATGCAGCTTGCATTCCATGCAGACTCTGAGAGATCATATTGACTTGCTGAGTCCATATTTTATTCTGAGCCAATATGGCATTCAGAGTATCAACCTCAAGAACTCCCTTCTTCATAGACGTCCCATTGCTCACAGGATTCCTTTCAGAAGTGTACATGAACTGGTTATTAGCAACCATGTCAATGAGTTCTTGAGCTTCTGCAGGCGTTTTCTTTAGGTGAATGGATCCACCTGCAGAGGTGTCCAGTGACATCTTTGATAGCTCAGATAAACCATCATAGAATATATCCAGGATGGTCCATTCTGAAAGCATGTCAGAAGGACACTTTTTGGTCAACTGTTTGTATCTTTCCCAAGCTTCATAGAGAGATTCACTTTCCTTCTGTCTGAAGGTTTGAACATCAGCTCTAAGCTTGCTCAGCTTTTGAGGAGGAAAGTACTTGGCTAAGAAAGCCGTGACCAGCTTATCCCAAGAGTTCAGGCTGTCTTTAGGTTGAGAATCCAACCATAATCTAGCTCTGTCTCTTACAGCAAAAGGGAAAAGCATGAGCCTGTAGACTTCAGGATCTATTCCATTAGTCTTAACAGTATCACATATCTGCAAGAATTCAGTTAAGAACTGAAAAGGATCTTCAAATGGAAGTCCATAAAACTTGCAGTTCTGCTGCATTAGAGAAACTAATTGAGGTTTCAGCTCAAAGTTGTTTGCTCCAATGGCAGGAATGGAGATGCTTCTTCCATGTAAATTGGAATTAGGTGCAGTAAAGTCACCAAGCATCTTCCTTGTATTATTATTATTTTCGGCTGCCATCTCCTCTGCCTGTTCGAAAATTTCTGAAAGGTTATCTCTGGATTGTTGTATTTTAGCTTCTCTTAATTTTCTCTTCAGAGTCCTTTCAGGTTCTGGATCTGCTTCCACAAGAATGTTCTTATCCTTGCTCCTGCTCATAAGACAAGGAAGAATGGCCAGAAAAATGATAATAATAATAGGGATCCTTTATACCACAGTATAGGGATCCTTGTGTTAGTAAAAGAAAAGAGGGGGAGATAAAGAATGTGATGTAAAGGAAGAAACACAACTGTGAGAATGGAAGAGATGTGAGATGAGATGTTAGGATATGAATGAATAAATAGAATAGGATGTGGGAGGTATAATTTTCGAAAATTATTTTGAAAAAGAGTTAGTGATTTTTGAAAATTGGTTTTTGAAAAAAATGTTAGTATTATTTTTTTTTTTTCGAAAATTAGAATTTAAAATTTAAAATAATAGTTAATTAAAAAGAAATTTTTGAAAAAGGGGAAGGTATTTTCGAAAATTGAGAGAGAGAGAGTTAGTTAGGTAGTTTTGAAAAAGTTAAGAAACAAACAAAAAGTTAGTTAGTTAGTTGAAACAAATTTTGAAAACCAATTTTGAAAAGATAAGTAGTTAGGAGGTTAGGAAAGATATTTTGAAAAGATATTTTTGAAAAAGATAAGATAAGAAGATATTTTGAAAAGATATGATAGAAATTAGTTTTGAAAAAGATTTGATTTTTAAAATTTCAATTAATGACTTGATTCATAAGAAATCACAAGATATGATTCTAGAACTTAAAGTTTGAATCTTTCTTAACAAGTAAGTAACAAACTTCAAATTTTTGAATCAAAACATTAATTGATTATGTTATTTTTGAAAATTTGGTATAAAAATAAGAAAAATATTTTTGAAAAATATTTTTGGGATTTTCGAAAATAACTAAGAATTTTGAAAAAGATTTTGAAAAAGATAAGATTTTCAAATTGAAAATTTGATTTGACTCATGAGAAACAATTTGATTTTAAAAATTTTTGAAAAAGTCAATCCAAATTTTCGAATTTGATGAGAGAAAAAAAGGAAAGATATTTTTTTTTTGAATTTTTTTGAATTTTTATGATGCAAGGGAAAAACACTAAAAAGATGCAATGCATGAAATTTTTAGATCAAAATATGTGATGCATGCAAGAATGATATGAATGTCAAGATGAACACCAAGAACACTATGAAGATCATGATGAACATCAAGAACACATTTTTGAAAAATTTTTTATGCAAAGAAAACATGCAAGACACCAAACTTAGAATTCTTTAATGCTTACGCACTAAGAATTCAAGAATGCATCTGATAAACATGAAAAGACACAAAACAAAAAATCATCAAGATCAAACAAGAAGACTTACCAAGAACAACTTGAAGATCATGAAGAACACCATGAATGCATGAAATTTTCGAAAAATGCAAGATGCACATGCAATTGACACCAAACTTATAACATGACTCAAGACTCAAACAAGAAACACAAAATATTTTTGATTTTTTTTTATTTTCTAATTTTTTTAGATTTTTATTTTAAATTTTTCGAAAATAGTTTTCAAAAAGAAAAATAAGGATTCCAAAATTTTTAATATGAATTCCAGGAATCTTGCCATGTTAGTCTAAAGCTTCAGTCCAGGAATTAGACATGGCTCACTAGCCAGCCAAGCTTTCAATGAAAGCTCCGGTCCAAAACACTAGACATGGCCAATGGCCAGCCAAGCTTCAGCAGGTATGGATACTTTTCATGTATAGAGCAACTCAGTGTGTGAGAATCTCTTCATTTGTGATGGCAAGTTGAAACCCCAGTCCAAAAAGTTAGACATGGCTTACAGCCAGCCAGGCTTCAACATGCTTCATGAAACACTAGAATTCATTCTTAAAAATTCTGAAGTCATAGAATAATTTATTTTTGAAAACATTTTTTTTTTCGAAAACAGATGAGAAAATTTTTGAAAATAAAATAAATAGAAAATTACCTAATCTACGCAACAGGATGAACCGTCAGTTGTCCAAACTCAAACAATCCCCGGCAATGTGAGCAACTTGGTGCTCTGATCTCAATACATAATTGTCACAACTTCGATACAACTTGGTGCACAAAATTGTTACTCTCTTACAATTTCGCACACATGACCAGCAAGTGCACTGGGTCGTCCAAGTAATACCTTACGTGAGTAAGGGTCGAATCCCACGGAGATTGTTGGTTTGAAGCAATCTATGGTTATCTTGTAAATCTTAGTCAGGAAGTCAATTATGTTTATCAATTGAATTGTGAATAACCAGTAGAGCATAAATTAAAAGTTACTTGTTGTGCAGTAATGGAGAATATGTTGGAGTTTTGGAGATGCTTTGTCTTCTGAATCTCTGCTTTCCTCTGTCTTCTTGTTCACGCACGCACGTCCCCCTATGGCAAGCTGTGTGTTGGTGGATCACCGTTGTCAATGGCTACCTTCCATCCTTCCAGTGAAAACTACGCTCACGTGCTCTGTCACAGCACGGCTAATCACCGGTTGGTTCTCGATCCGGTTGGAATAGGATTTACTATCCTTTTGCATCTGTCACTAACGCCCAGCCTTCAGGAGTTTGAAGCTCGTCACAGTCATTCAATCCTTGAATCCTACTCGGAATACCACGGACAAGGTTTAGACTTTCCGGATTCTCATGAATGCCGCTATCAGTTCTAGCTTATACCACGGAGATTCTGATTAGAGAATCTAAGAGATACTCATTCAATCGGATATAGAACGGAGGTGGTTGTCAGGCACACGTTCATGGGTTGAGGAAGGTGATGAATGTCACTGATCATCACCTTCATCACAGTTAAGCGCGAATGAACATCTTAGATAGGAACAAGCGTGTTTGAATAGAAAACAGAAATACTTGCATTAATTCATCGAGACACAGCAGAGCTCCTCACCCCCAACAATGGGGTTTAGAGACTCATGCCGTCAGAAAATATAAAGTTTAGATCTGAAATGTCATGAGATACAAAATAAGTGTCTAAAAGTTGTTTAAATACTAAACTAGTAGCCTAGGGTTACAAAAATTGGATAAACTATGATGGATGATGCAGAAATTCACTTCTGGGGCCCACTTCTGTGTGCTGGGGCCCACTTGGTGTGTGCTGGGGCTGAGACTTAAGCAATTCACGTGCAGAGGCCATTTGTGGAGTTGAACGCCAGTTTTTGTGCCAGTTTGGGCGTTCAACTCCAGTTTTTGATCCTTTTCTGGCGCTGGACACCAGAATTGGGTAGAGGACTGGCGTTTAACGCCAGTTTACGTCGTCTATTCTTATGCAAAGTATAAACTATTATATATTGCTGGAAAGCCCTGGATGTCTACTTTCCAACGCAATTGGAAGCACGCCATTTCGAGTTCTGTAGCTCCAGAAAATCCACTTTGAGTGCAGGGAGGTCAGAATCCAACAGCATCAGCAGTCCTTTTTCAGCCTGAATCAGATTTTTGCTCAGCTCCTTCAATTTCAGCCAGAAAAATACCTAAAATTACAGAAAAACACACAACTCATAGTAAAGTCCAGAAATATGAATTTTTCCTAAAAACTAATAAAAATAGACTAAAAACTAACTAAAACATACTCAAAACTATATGAAATTATCCCCAAAAAGCGTATAAAATATCCGCTCATCAGAAACCTATTGGGAACATGGATAATAAAAACAAAAGGTAGAAAAGTTGAAAAGAATAAAATAATTCAAATAAAAATTTTGGGAAGCATGCTCATGTAAAATCAAATAATTGAATTACCATGTGCAATAAAAAAATGTTATTTTTCAGTATTTGAATAAAGGGGATACAAAAAAATTCCCCAAATGCAAATTAAATGCACATGGGACAAAAGTTAAAGTATGAGAAAAAAGTTAAAGTATGAGCATGTAACATCAAAAGTGAGAAAAAGTGGGAAAATAGGTAAAGAAGTTTTGCTTTACAAAGTATATATGTTAGGTGAGGTCTTAGACTAATCAAGGATTCGCTTAATTAGCTCACTTAGCCTTATACATATACCCTTACCTTTACCTTGGCCCCATTACAACCTTAATTAAAGACCTCATGACTTTGGTATGTCTATACTCTATAATTGTTGATTGGTTAGATGAAGAACAAAGTTATAGAAAGGAAGGATAAAAAGAAGAATAGAGTGATTAACCCAATAAACACTGAGTGACTAGAGAGTAAACATAAAATCCAGTGAGGGTTCAATAGCTCATTAACATATATCTCTGCTTGAATTATTAATTGTCTTGCAATTTTATAAAATATTTTTTCTCTCCCATCTCAACTGTATATATATATATATATATATATATATATATATATATATATATATATATATATATATATATATATATATATATGACTCCTTGAGAATGTGAATTAATTCAACTACATGTAAGCTTTATATACAAGTGAATAACAATTAAGAATTGCATGATGCATGTAGGTAGTTGCATTTAGAGTAGATTGCATTGCATGAGATTCCACCACTTTAACCTTAACTTACTCTTTATCTTGGACTTAGCATGAGGACATGCTATTGTTTAAGTGTGGGGAGGTTGATAAACCCATATTTTATGATATATCTTGTGCTTAATCTGAGTGATTTATTAAATCCTTCACCCACTTATTCATATTAATTGCATGGTTTTACTTTCCCTTCCTTATTATGTGATGTATGTGAAAAACATATTTCCTATGCTTAAAAATAATTATTTTGATTACCCTTTATTTCCATTCGATGCCGTGATTCGTGTGTTGAGTAGTTTCAGATCTTCTAAGGCAGGAATGACTTAAACGATGGAAAGGAAACATACAAAAATGGAAGGAAAGCACAAAACGGAATTTTTGAAGAAACTGGCATCCACGCGATCGCATGGGCGACGCGGCCGCATGCCAGCGCGAATCAACAGCGACGCGACCGCATGACTGACGCGATCACGCGCCACAAGCAGAACACATATGACGCGGCCGCATGACTGAAGCGACCGCGTGACAAGAAAAACTCCGAATGACGCGACCACGTGACCCACGCGGACGCGTGACAGAGGCCACGCACCAGAAATTGCAGAAAATACTCCTAGCGATTTCTGAAGCCCTTTTTGGCCCAAATCCAAGTCCAGAAGGCATAGACCAGAGGTTATGAAGTGGGGGAACGCATCCATTCAAAGGAGAGTCTCCAATTAGTTAGTTTTCCATGATTTAGATTTAGTTTTGAGAGGGAGATTCTCTCCTCTCTCTTTAGGATTAGGATTTAGATTTAGGATTTTATTCGCTTTCCGAATTATCTCTTTACCAGGTTCGATATTCCTTTTTATTTTGTTCTCAATATAATTATGAATTCTTCTATGTTACAGATTACTCTTTGAATTAATGTTATTTGAGGTATTTCAGTTTAATATTGCTTTCTTTTATTTATGTTACTTTTATCCCCAATCTGAAGATATTTTTATCCCAGTAGATTTACTTTTCCCCTTTTGGTCTTGGTTAAGAAATCAGTAACTCAGGAGTTATCAAACTCAACATGATTGATAATCGTTATCTTTACTAATTGAATTGAACTTCAATAATCCCAATCTTTCCTTAGGGATTAACTAGGATTTGAGGATCTAACTAATTAGTCACTTGACTTTCCTTTGCTCTAGCAAAGGTTAACTAAGTGGAATTAAGATTCAATTTTCATCATCATTGATAAGGATAACTAGGATAGGACTTCTAATTTCTCATACCTTGCCAAAAGTGTGTTTTACAGTTATTTATTTAATTTACAGTCTTTTACTTACTTTAATTGCAATTTAAATCACTTATTCCTCATCTTCAAAACCCCAATTTATAATCTTCATAACCAATAATAAGAACATACTTCCCTGCAGTTCCTTGAGAATACGACCCGAGGTTTAAATACTCGGTTATCAATTTTAAAGGGGTTTGTTACTTGTGACAACCAAAACATTTGTATGAAAGGACTTTTGTTAGTTTAGAAACTATACTTGCAACGAGGATTTATCTGCGAATTTCTAGACCACGCAAAAGTTCTCTCATCAATAACCCCGCGAGAGATTCCACTCGGTTTCCCAACTGCTATTGTGAACTCATGTTCCCCATCGTGATTGCACAAAATTATCATTTTGAACCCCTTCTTAACCCTCTGGGTCATATAGTTTAGTTTGTCATACCTCGTATTGAGCGACGAGGATGGAGCTTTCTCATGAAGAGACCATAAGAAGCCAATCTCTTGTGGGTGGTGGAATTCTACACCAACTACTTCTCACCCTCTCTTCAGACTGTTTTCATGCACCGGAAGCAAGTCCCAGTTTTCGAGAGGGCTATGCAAGAAGTACTCCGAGTCCCACCTGTATCAGATGAGATAGATGGTTATCAAGAGGCCCTCTGCCAGCGTGATGAGTTCAATTCCGCTTTTGATTGGGATGCTGTCCACCGGGTTATTGCCGAACCGGATACATTTTGGACCCGAGGGCACCTCAGGCCTCGACCTAAGGGCATTCTTGCGCGTTATCTGACTGTAGAGGCTCGAGCATGGACCCAAATCTTGTCTCATTATGTGTTTCCCAGCACTCACGAGACCTTAATCACCGCGGACCTCGCCTTGCTAGTTTGGTGTATACTCACAGAGCGGCCGGTTAACATTGCTCGCCTTATCCACCAAGCAATGGGTCGTGTTCATGCCAAGGGTAACCTACCTTTTCCAGCCTTGGTGATGGAGTTAGTTGCTACTGTTGATGTTCCCTGAGAGACTAAATATCGAAAAGTGATGATTCCGGTAGAGGGCGACGTCGTCCCAACCGGAAAATACCTCAAGCCTCCGGCGGAACACAAACCCATTGATATAGCTGTCCCCTTAGTTATCCCTACCACTTCTTCTACATCACAAGGATCTTCCCACCAACGGCTTGAAGACCTCCACAAGAAGATAGATAGATATGAATGGCAGAACCAACGCCGGTATGCTTACATAAAGAAGCTTTTGAGCTGTGTGACTCCTTCTATGGAAGAACTGGAGATCTCCACATCCACCTCGTACTTAAGTGAAGGGAGCATTCGCGAACGGGATAGTGGAAGTTCCAAGCCCGACCACCCGTTGCACCTTGCTAGTAGCATAGAGGACTGTGCTAATTCTTAAGTGTGGGGAGGTCGTTCGACCGATCTCCGTGGGTAATAATCTCCTCTTTTCAACATCTATGGACTTTAGTTCTCTTTTGTTTTATTAATTAGGACATCTTGCATGTTTAATTAGTTTTTCTTGATAGGACTACTTGGTTGGGGTGATGACTTCTTTTCCAAGAAATTGTATTTTCAGGGTACCCTACCAATTTTGAAAATTTTTTTCTTAAGATAACTTGCTTGAAGAATGTATTTTGGAATATGGTGTTTGAGCTGAGAACACAAGCATATGAGTTTTAAGCCCTATTGTGTGGTTATATCTTCTAACCACTTATTTCCATTCTTGTGTGCATTACTCTCTCTCTCTAGGATTGCAATCCTTGCTTTGTCTGATTCTATATATCCATTATTTTGTGTATGGATGCATTTACATGATTGAGGCCATCATTTCAATAATCACTTTTCCCAAACGGCCTTAACCCTTTTATCTACCGTTGCTAACCAATTTTGAGCCCATGATAAACCCTTTTTGTTCTTAAATTGAGCACACCAACACCCCTAAGCAAAAAACAATGAACGTCCCTGGATTTGAAGCCTTGATTAGCTTAGGCAAGTGAGAGTGTGTATCATTCAATTGGAAGGGTGTACTTGGGAACTTGGGTAGATGTAAAGGTATGTATTTGTGGGTGTAATTAAAAATTTTGGAAATTGGGAACATACTCATGTATTGAATGATTGGACCATATGCATTGGTGTTTTCGTATATGAAACCCCAAAAAAGGGACAAGCAAAGAAAAGAAAAAAAAAAAATATATATATATATAATATGAAGGAAAAGGAATGTAAAGAAAAGAAATAGAAAAACAAAAGAAACAAAAATATGGAAAAAGAAAGAAATAAAAAGGGGACAAAAATACCCCAAAATAAAGTAACAATAATAATGCATATGGAATGTGAACTAAAGAGAATGCATGAGTATATGAAAAAGTGGAAACCATGGGTAGCTAGGTGTTGTATTGAGAATTATATAGGTTGTTCTATGTGTTTGATGAGATCTTAGGTTAATCAAGGATTCAAATTTCAAGCTCACTTGACCATATACATCCCTACCTTTGCCCTAGCCCCATTACAACCTATGAACAAGACCTCATGATACTTGTATGCATGCATCAAGTAATTGTTGATTGTTAGATGAAAGATAAATCTTGGAAAGCATGATTAGGAGAGGATTGAGTGATGGACCCTATACACTTGAGCGAATAGAGCGGATACACTTCCGGTAAGGGGTTCTGATGAGCGGATAATTTATACCCTTTTTGGCATTATTTTTACATAGTTTTTAGTATGTTTTAGTTACTTTTTATTATATTTTTATTAGTTTTTATGCAAAAATCACATTTCTGGACTTTACTATGAGTTTGTGTATTTTTCTGTGATTTCAGGTATTTTCTGGCTGAAATTGAGGGACCTGAGCAAAAATCTGATTCAGAGGCTGAAAAAGGACTACAGATGCTGTTGGATTCTGACCCTCCTGCACTCGAAGTGGATTTTCTAGAGCTATAGAAGCCCAATTGACGCGCTCTCAATTGCGTTTGAAAGTAGACATCTTGGGCTTTCTAGCAATGTATAATAGTCCATACTTTGCCCGAGATTTGATGGCCCAAACTAGCGTTCAAACGCCCACCAAAGACCATTTTCTGGAGTAAAATGCCAGACTGGCACCAGAACTGGAGTTAAACGCCCAAACTGGCACCCAAGTGATGAGCAAATTCTTGTGTCGGTATAGAATTTCCTCAAATGAATGAATTCTCGTTGCAAGTATAGTTCTACACCAACAAAGAATCCTCCCAATAAAAAATTTGGTTGTCACATGAAACAAACCCCAAATGAAAATTAACCGAAGTATTTGAACTCCGGGTCGTCTCACAAGGAATTGCAATGAAGTGCTTAATTATTGGCTATGAAGATGTGGGGGGCGGGTTTGATTTGGTAATTAGCAAGAAAATAGATGGCAAGGAAAGTAAATGAACAATTAACTAATAAAAGAAATGAAAAGTACTCTTGGCTAGACATAGGTAAATTGAGATCACCATCCTTATCTACAAATCATATATTGATAATTATGAGAGGCCAACCTATTAAATCTACTTCCAAAAGCCTTAATTACGTAATATCTACTCCTAAGCTTGAAGTACGTCAAATAGGTTTGATCACATCAACCCATAAGTCCCAACCTATCTACTAATTAGATTAGAAGTGGGTTGGTGTCAATGAGTATCAAATTGATCACCAAGGGTTCTCAAATCACCAAATCATTGAGACCCAATGATTCAAGGTTACTCAATTCCCTTAGCCTAGGCCAAGAGTAAAGAAAACTACTCAAAAACTAGTGAAAGTATTTTAAAAAACACCTAGAGTGCAAGAAAAGTAAACATCATCAAATGCAAGAATTAGCAAAACCCATAACTATCACAAGTAAGAAATCAACAAGAACAATGAAGATAAACTAAATCAAAACAAGAATTAAAAGTTGAATTTAAGAAAATTAAACCTAAACTACCCTAAATTTTAGAGAGAAGGGAGAGCTTCTCTTTCTAGAATTCTAGCCTAAAACATGATGAAAACTAAACTATGACTACTTGGTTCATTTCCCCTTCAATCCTTGGGTTCAATAGCATCAGAAATGAGTTGGATTGGGCCCAAAATGAGCTGCAAAATCGTTGGCCACGATTTCACTTTAGTGAACCACGTGCTCCATCGGTGTGCACACATACATGGCACGTAGGCGCCCCTATACGCAAAGCAACATATGACAAATTTTATATCATTTTGAAGCCCTGGATGTTAGCTTTCCAATGCAATTGGAACTGCCTCATTTGGACCTTTGTAGCTCAAGTTATGGTCGATTGAGTGCAAAGAGGTCAGGCTTGACAACTTTACGATTCCTTCATTTCTTCATGAGTTCTCCCACTTTGCATACTTTTCTCCTCACTTCTTCCATCCAATACTTGCCTTATGAACTTGAATTCACTCAACAAATACATCAATGCATCGAATGGAATTAAAGTGGATTAAAATTGGCTATTTTAAGGCCTAAAAAGCATGTTTTCACACTTAAGCACAATTTAAGGGAGAATTACAAAACAATGCTATTTCATTGAATAAATATGAGAAAAGGTGATAAAATCCCCCAAAATAAGCACAAGATAAACCAAAAAATCGGGGTTTATCAAATCTCCCCACACTTAAACCAAGCATGTCCTCATGCTAAGAATAAAGAAGGACAAGAAAAGGGTATGAACATTTATTCAATGCAAATAAACTATATGCACCTATCTACATGCATGCAACTAAATGTGAAATGCTTCTACCTACTTGGTTAAACGTAAATCAATCCCCAAGAACACATATGCACATGTAGGGCTTGGTAGTATGATGATTCATGAATCCTACCAATTTGAATATCAAAATAAAGTACAAATAGACTTGCAAGAAGAACGCTCATGAAAGCCGGGAACAAGGAATTGAACATCGAACCCTCACCGGATGTGTATCCGCTCTAGTCGCTCTAGTGTATAGGGTCGATCACTTAATTCTCTTCTACTCATGCTTTCCAAGATTTGTTTTTCATCTAACAATCAACAATTATTCAATGCATGCATACATTCATCATGAGGACTTGTTCATAGGTTGTAATGAGGCTAGGGTCAAGGTGGGATGTATATGGTTAAGTGAGTTTGAAATTTGAATCTTTGATTAACCTAAAATCTCACCAAACACATATAACAACCTATATAATTCTAACACAATACCTAGCTACCCATGATTCCCACTTTTTCACATACTCATGCATTCTCTTTAATTCATATTCCATATGCATTGATTTTTATTGAACTTTACTTTGGGGCATTTTTGTCCCCTTTTTATTTCTTTTTTCTTTTTCTATATTTTTTTTCTTTTTATATTTTTTTCTTTATTTTGTAAATTTTTTTTCTTTTTGTAATAAAGCATATACAAGAGTATCAATGCATATGGTTTAAACATAATTAATACATGAGGATGTACCCTATTCCCAAAATTTTCAATAAAAATAAAAATTATACTTTTACCTCAACCAATGTCCCAAGTTTCCCATACCCAAATGATACACACTCTCACTAGCCTAAGCTAATCAAAGATCCAAATTAAGGACATTTATTGTTTTTCACTTAGGGGTAGTGATGTGCTATAATTAAGAACAAAAGAGATTCAATAGGCTCAAATTTGGCTAACAATGGTTGATGAAGGGTAGGCTATTTGGGTAAGTGAGCTAAATAAAATGATGGCCTCAATCATATAAATACATGTATACATGGAATAATGGACATAAAGAATCAAACAAATCAGAGATTACAATCATAGAAAGAGAATGATGCACACAAGCATGAAAATAAGTGGTTATAAGATGTAACCACACAATTAGGCTCAAAACTCACATGCTTGTGTTCTTAGCTCAAAAATCATGTTCCAAAATAAATTCTTCAAGCAAGTTCAACAAGAGAAATTTTTTCCAAATTGGTAGGGTGCCCTAAAAACAGTTTCTTGGAAAAGAAATCATCACCCTAACTAAGTAGTCCTAACATAAAAAGGAAGTGGTAAAAATATGTACAAATTCTAACTAACATACAACCTATCATGCAATGCAACAACTAATCTAACAAAGGAAATCAAGAATTGGTGTTGAAAAAGGAAATTGTTACCCATGGAGGTCGGTCGGACGACCTCCCTACACTTAGAAATTTGCACCATCCTCGGTGCATGCGAAGAAGGGCAATGTGGATAGGTTGCTACAATCGATGAGCTTCTTCAAAGGATTGTGCGGGTGGACTTGTGTGGTGCCCCATTTAGAAGCCTTTCCATTTCTTTTCTTCATTTGGTGGCCAACCTCAAAGGAGAGAAAAAGAAAGAAAATTAAGCCTACAGTAAGGATGTTAAGCAAATATAACATAGGTGGGGGCTAATGCCAAGTAAAAGTATGGTTCTCAAATACATGGTAGCTACAACACATAAGTGAGAAAACAATATAGGCTAAGGGCATATCAACTAATACTTGATGCAAGAGTAAAGTCAAAGCATAGGCAAATGACATGAAGAGCGTGTTGCATCAAGCTTAATCAATAATTGACACAAACAAGATTAATGATAAGCATGAGAGCATTGGTCCCATCCTAACTCAATGATGATGAGGTACAAAAACAAGGGATCATGAGTCAGGAAGAACTAAAGCATTAATCTTGTGTGTAGAGCAAATATTACAATTAATGCCAAACAAGTCACGAAGTACCAAGAGTAACCAAGAAATTCTCAACAATTGAGTAAGAGCATTTAACACCATCATTAAAATAAGAAACTTAGAAAAGAAAATAAGAATAAGCTATAAAAACAAAATTAGAATGCAATGAATGAAAATAGGCAAATGCAATAAAAGAAAATGGAAGAAAAGAATTATTTTTTATTTTTATTTTTTATTATTATTTTATTTTAATTTAATTTTTTTTAAAGAAAAATGAATTTTTTCAAGAGAGGAAGAAGAAGAAAAAGGAAAAAAATAGAAAGAAAGAAGAAGAAAAGAAGAAAGAAGGAGAAAGGAGAAAGGAGAAAAACAGGGTGCAAATCCGCGCGCGCGCCATGCGTGCTTGGGCGCGAATGCAGCAGGAATAAACTGCGCGTGCGCGCCACGCGTGCTTACACGCGGATGCGGTAGGGGCAATCGGTGTGTACGCGCCATGCGTGCTTACGCGCGGATCACCTGGCACAAAGTAGGCATAAAGTGGGCACAACTCTTGGGTTTTAGTACTAGGAGTTGTGAAACCACACCCGCGCGCGCGCACAGCGTGCTTGCGCGCCGATGGCCGCTTTTTTTTTCTTTTAGAAACATAGAAACATAATTTAACACTCTCCTAACCTACAAGCATTCTAAAACAATCAAAAATCAAATTTAACAAAAATCTTTAAGTTTTTTTGAAAAATTTTCAAAGACAAAAACAAACAAAACTTGTACTTCAAGCAACCTACTTTAACAATAATCTAAACTAATCAAAACACACTACTACAACCTATCAATCGAAACAAAATGTATAAGGGTATAGAAAAGAAGAAAACTACCTATAATGGCAACTCCAATCACTTATTAACCAAATCTAAAAGGGAGTGGAAAGAGTTTACCATGGTGGGGTATCTCCCACCTAGCACTTTTAGTTTAAGTCCTTAAGTTGGACAATTGGAAGGCTCCTTGTTATGGTGGCTTATGCTTCTACGCATCTTGAAACTTCCACCAATGCTTGGACTTCAAGTAAGCTCCAAAATTCAAAATCAATGGCACCAAGCTTTGATGAAGTTCCACACAAGCTAAGGGCTTCCAAAATTGATCTTCATATATTCCCGGATCCCAAATCTTGTTTCCACATCCATCTTCAAGTTGATCATCACAATTCCAATTAGGTGAGAAGTGATCCAAATTCTCAAGTAAACACCAAAGCATCTTCCTAGACCCCTTTAGTTGAGAACTATACCAACCATTGTACTTAGACTTTAAGCTTCCAACCATAAGGAACCTTGATTGGCATTTCCACCCACTACTCAATTTCCTTTTGTTCTTAACCCCACAAAGAGCTCTAAGTTTCCCATCATTTTTAATCAAACCATATTCAAGTGGGAAAGTAAAGATTAGAGATAAGAATTTTACCCACTTGAATGTTATGTTGGATGGTGACTTAGGAAGGGACGTCTCCAATGATCTTGTAAGTTCCATTCCCTTGTGCTCTTCTTTAAATAGCTCCACCTCTTGGCAAGCTTCTTCCACCTTCACCTCTTGACAAGACTCTTCATGTCCAATTACTTCCTCACCAACCTCTTCTAGCTCTTCTCCATTCTTCATATCACAACTTGGAGGTAATGTGGAACTTGTCTCAACATCCACCTCAATTTCAAGAGGAGAAGATTCTTCAAATACCAAAGGATCATGTGTTGGTGTGGGCTCATCTCTAAGAGGAAGATTTGTTATTTGCTCATCTTCTTCCAATTCTTCATCATTCATCATATGCTTAGGAGGTTGCGCATTATCCTCCTCAACACCAAATTCAAGCTCATTGGAAGAAGGTTCAATAACTTCCACAAAATCATCAATAATGTCACTTGGTGTGGAAGTGCTCTCAAGTTTGAAATCCACCTCTTGTTCAACTTCCTCTAACTCTTCAACCACTTCTTCTTCTTCAATAATCTCTTCCTCCTCCACTTGTTGCAAGACATACCCCATCTCCTTGTCCTCATGTTGAGATTCAAAAATCTCCTTTATACTCCACTCTTCGGTTGATTTCTCACATTCATCCGTGGAGGTGCTTTGCTTGTTGCATGAGTCCCATGAGTCCAAGTTGGCTTTAATTTTGGCAAGGTTAGCCTCGATAGTTTTGTGTCTCTTTTGGGCTTCCTCTTGCTCCTTTTGACGAATTATTGCTTGAAGCCAATTTATTACTTCCTTGAGACGATCCATTGTCTCTTAGATGGATGGATATGGGTGTTTTTCCATGGAGGGTTGTGGTGGAAAGAGAAATTCAATATGTTGTTGAAAGTTATCATACATGGGAGGTGATTCATCTTGGTGATAATATGGAGGTGGTGGTTCCATGTGTGGTTCATATGGTTCATAAGGTGGTTGGTATGGTGGGTAAGGATTAGGGTCATATGGAGGTGTTTGGTGAAAAGAGACTTGTGAGTAAGGTGGTTCAAAATCATGTTGAGGGGATGGTTCATAGGCATGTGGTGGTGGTTGTTGGCAATCACAATAAGGGTCACCACATTGATGGGTTGGAAACGAATTCCAACACCTAAAACTCATCGGCAAGTGTACCGGGTCATATCAAGTAGTAAAACTCACTTAGAGTGAGGTCGATCCCACAGGGATTGATGGATCAAGCAACTTTAGTGGGTGATTAGTTTAGTCAAGCTAACATTGGTGAGTGATTATTGATGCAGCAGAAAGTAAATGACAAGAAAATTTAAAGTGCAGAAAGTAAATTGGACAGAAACTTAAAGAGCAAGAAAAGTAAATTGACAGAATCTTAAATGACAAGAAATATAAATTGCATCAAATGTAAAGGGGATTGGGTGCAGGGAATTTAAAGGAAGCAGTAAGCAGAACTTAGAACAATTGCAGAAGAATTAAATTGTATGAAAAGTAAAAGGAATTGGGTGCTGGGATTCAAGAAATCAAACAAGAAAGTGTAAATAGCAATCAAATAGAGAAGTAAAAGTTGCAGCAGATTCAAACAGATTTGGAAAATCACTTGAAAAATCAAAACAGAAAGCAGCTTGGCTCAATTGTAAAATCTAAATGAGAGGTTGAAGATCTCAGGAGCTCAATGAGACTAGAAAACAAGTCTAGATCTTAATCCCTTCCTTGATCCAACAGCAAACAGATTGAAGAAGAAATAGAGATGAAAGCAGTAAAGAGAGCTTTGATTCAAATCACAATTCACTGAAATTATGCAGACAAGCAAACAGAGAGAATTCTCAAGGTGAGATTGAAACAGAATTTTTTCAATTCTCAACCCAAGATTCAAAACAAAAATGAAAACTAAGAGAGAGCTCTCTAATCCTAATGCTCCCTAGTGGAGCCAGCCCCCCTTAACAAAGATGAAAAAGATGCCTTATATAGGCTTTACAAAATGAAAATGAAAATGAAATTGAAAACAAATTACAATTAAATGAAATTCCTATTTTAAGTATCTCTTGTGCCTTTGAGTGATGATAATGGGCTTTGCTTGCTTTGGATTTGGGTTGAAGATGGCCCTAATTGATCACTCTTGGTCTTAGGGAGAAATCTGCGTGCAAATTGGATTGTTGGTGCTTTACGTTTGAGTCAACATTTGGGGGGCAAACGTGGACTCAAACATCTTCGCAAGGAAGTTAGCAAAAACCAGCAATCTGCTGTCATTGGCATTTGACCTCACGTTTGAGGTCAAACGTGAGCGCAAACGTTGAAGCTTCTCCAAGGCAACCAACAGTGGCGTTTGACCTCACGTTTGAGGTCAAATGTGAGCGCAAATGTTGAAGCTTCCATCTTCAATCTTGGCTGAACTCTGATGGCGTTTAACATCACGTTTGAGGTTAAACGTGGACACAAACGTGAGGGCTTTCATCTTTAGCCCTACTTCCTTGCTTCCTTGCTTCTTTGTAGCGCTTGGTGAACACCAAGAGCGCAGCTTCCTTTCTTCCATAAGTCGAAATGTTCATTGTCTTGAACGTGGCATTCAATTACTAATACTTCATGAATGCTTTAATAATCCATTGGCATTAGTTGCATTAATAATATTATATGCATGCTTCATGGTTCAATTAATTAGTAATGCCATAAAGCTTCATGCATTTCATTCATTAGCATTAGTAATTAATTGTTTCCTGTATGCATCCATTTACTTATTAATGTAATGCATTAACGTAATGCCAATTGCATTAAACATTTCATGCATGCATGCACATGATATTGATGCATGTGCCAAGGTTTCATGGTCATGGCCACGCTTTTAAGAGCGTGGCCTAAAGTTCCAAAGTGTGCTCAATCTTCAAAGTGTGCCCAAAATTCCTCTTTTCTTCTTTTTGGCTTATTTTGTGCTTTTTTGCTTCTTTTTCTTCTTATTTCCTACAAAATCTATAAAATCAAAAGATCAAGGGAATATACCAATTAAGTACAAAAGCATTCAATATTTAAGCACAAATCATCAATTTCTTGTATGAAAAAGCATAGAAAAACCTGACATGGTGACATGTCATCACAACACCAAACTTAAACCTTGCTTGTCCCCAAGCAAGAAAAGAATCATGGAATAAAAATTGACAATCCAAGGTAAGAAGAATAGCAACTCAATGTTCATGGTAAGCTAGTTGTCAATGCAAGCTACAATCACAAAAGAAATGTAAATGATTGATGCTTCTATCTAGCTCAATTTATGAAATCTTTTTCTTATAATTTTTCCTTGAAATAAGCTTTTGATTTTCTTATTAGCTTCTCCTTTTGGGTGCTTTGCCCCATGAATTGATAACAAAACTACGACTCTAAGTGCTTTGTTTTCAAGTTTTACCACTTGATACATAAACACCACAAGCATTTAATTAGAGCACTTCATTAAGCTCATTTGTTTTTTTTTTTTAAATTCTCTAATCATTGATGCTCAGAGCCTTGAGCTTTGAGGGAGTGCTTTTTGCACTTTGAGCCTAACCTTGACTTCTAAGTGTTTTGTTTTCAAGCATTTTACTTGATACATAAACACCACAAGTACTTAACAAATTAATTGTCATTGGTACTCAGAGCCTTCAGCTTTCTCATTCTTTCCCTTTTTCTTTTCTTGCCTTTAATTACATTTGCTTCTTCAAGGTTTTCATGATTTCCAAAGATTTCACAAAATGTACTAGATGAAAACTTCAATTAAATAAAATCTAATGCAATTAAGCAACAATTAACCATACTAGCCTTCCAATGCTTGTATGCACATGCTAAGTTCTTCTATAATTCATTGTTTGTTTATGATCATGATTCTTTATTACTTTGAACTCACAGAAATCAAGTTGGTAGTCATAATGCCACAGCAAGATGTTACAAATCAAAATTCAAGCTATGCTTATTCATACCACACATACATACAGAGAATATAAAGACAATCATGCAATTTAAGTGCTGGAAACAAATGAGAGGAAAAGGAACTCTACAACCTTGTAGTCCATCTTCTCTATTTTGTTATCCTTTTTCCTCTGTTCTTCCTCTTTCCCTTGCCAAACTCAGAATGCTTGCTCATTTTCAAGCAACAATTAGAACAATGGCTATGGGGCTAAGATGGATTATGAATGTCTTACACAATGAAATGTTAGTAGTACATGTGTTCTAAGCAAGCAAAATTAAAGATAATAATCAAGGCACAAGAAACAGAGACATTGTGATTGCATAGATAAGAAGGTGTGCACAATACATTGCATAAAAGATAAGTGGCACACCAAACTTAGTGTGACACTTTTACTTGGAATTTATGCAAGTATCTAGTAGATATGGGAACCAAATTTTTGTTGCATAGCAACACCAAACTTATAATGCAATCACATGTCAATTTTATTTGAAGCAAGACTAAATAAAACTGTTATTTGTTAAGTACAATCACCAAGCCAAGAATCTGTCATGAATAAGGATCTCTTGGTGATGTACTAACAAAGACAGTTAATAAGCAAACTAGAGGAAAGCATTTAAAAATAGAAAAATAACTAAAGCAAGTAGAATGAAAAAGTGTTAAATCAAAAGAGAAAAATAAAAATGCAGAGGCATTGTGATTATGCAAACAAGTGGTGCTGCTGGATGACTCGCATAGAAAATTAAGTGGCACACCAAACTTAGAATCTTAGTGTGACACTTCCATGTAGAATTTATGCAATCATCCATGAATATGGAAAACAGTTTATTGCTGGGCAACACCAAACTTAGAATGTAACTATATGCCAATTTATTGAATTTAAACAAAGCACAAAAAGAAAACAAAGCAGAGAAGAAATGTTACCTACGGTTGGGTTACCTCCCAACAAGTGCTCTTTTAGTGTCATTAGCTTGACATGTTGTTCTTCACTTTCTTCCTCTTCTTCCAATTTGTTAAGAGGAATGACCTCAAAGGGGGAAAAGATTCAGCTAGTGTCCCTTGTCTTGGGCTTTCCTCAGCAAGTTTCCTTTTGTAAAAAGCTTGATTGAGCTTACTTGCTGGATTAGGGACGGAATTGGTGCTCTTGCTAGTTGCCTTCACTCCTTTGGATTCAAGACTTGGTTGCTGTGTGATTATTAGAGTTTTGTATTCATCCAAAGCCTTTTGAATTGGTGGTTCCATGAGCTTTTCCTCTATGTACTTCTCTGCTTCACTTGAGTTTGGAATTCTTTGGTTGTCTTTCTCACTTTCTTGCTCTTCCACTTCCTCCCTTGCACTCAACATTTGACTTAATAGCTTTTTCATTGAGGAGGTTTGTTAATCTTCCCAACATTTCTTCATCTTATCTTCATATCTTTTAATCTCAGAGTCAATTGTTGAGACTTTTTGGTCCAGGGGAGTTTGAGGAGGTTGTGAGTGTTCAGGTTCTCTTGTCATCTCAAGTGCAGTTTCAGGTTCCAATACTTTCACCACCTCTTCCTTTTTTGCAATTTCACTTGACACAGGGACCTTGTGTTCTTGTTTTTCCATTTCCTCCTTCCTTGCATTCAACAATTGAGCTAACATCACTTCTATATTTTTGAGGGAGTTCTCTTGTTCTTTCCAAACTTTCGTTGTCTTCTCCTTATATCTTTTGAGCATGGACTCAAGCTTTGAGAACCTTGAGTGGTTCATGGAAGTTTGTGTGGGTGGTGAGTTTTGAAAGGGGCTTTTTGTTGAAGCATGGTCAAGTGATGATATCTTTGGATGAATATCATATGGAGCATTAGAATTCTCTTCCTAGCCACCATTAGAATCATGAATTGCATCATTTTGTGGTGGAGGGAAATATCTCATATGGTTTTCTTGCTCATCTTGTGTCTCTGAAGCAAATCTCCATGGATTGGAGTGCTTAGAATTTGTATTTTCTTGGTGATATTCCCAGCCACCATTAGAGATTGATGATGGTGGGTAATATCCCATAAAATTTTGTTTGACCATAAGATAAGTTGAACTGCATTTGTATTTTGTAAAATGCAACATCAATGAAAATTGAAATTCATGTCACAGAGAAAGAATTTCTTAGTGAGGCAATAGCTCAAACACCTTGTTATCAACTTAAAATAGAGAACAAATACAAAGAAAATACTTGATCTAGACTTCTCACCCACTTAATCATTGTTGATCTAAATCAATCCTCGGCAGCGGCACCAAAAACTTGATGGGTTGGAAACGAATTCCAACACCTAAAACTCACCGGCAAGTGTACCGGGTCGCATCAAGTAGTAAAACTCACTTAGAGTGAGGTCGATCCCACAGGGATTGATGGATCAAGCAACTTTAGTGGGTAATTAGTTTAGTCAAGCTAACATTGGTGAGTGATAATTGATGCAGCAGAAAGTAAATGACAAGAAAATTTAAAGTGCAGAAAGTAAATTGGACAGAAACATAAAGAGCAAGAAAAGTAAATTGACAGAATCTTAAATGACAAGAAATGTAAATTGCATCAAATGTAAAGGGGATTGGGTGCAGAAAATTTAAAGGAAGCAGTAAGCAGAACTTAGAACCATTGCAGAAGAATTAAATTGTATGAAAAGTAAAAGGAATTGGGTGCTGAGATTCAAGAAATCAAACAAGGAAGTGTAAATAGCAATCAAACAGAGAAGTAAAAGATGCAGCAGATTCAAACAGATTTGGAAATCACTTGAAAAATCAAAACAGAAAGTAGCTTGGCTCAATTGTAAAATCTAAATGAGAGGTTGAAGATCTCAGGAGCTCAATGAGACTAGAAAAAAAGTTTAGATCTCAATCCCTTCCTTGATCCAACAGCAAACAGATTGAAGAAGAAATAGAGATGAAAGCAGTAAAGAGAGCTTTGATTCAAATCACAATTCACTGAAAATTATGCAGACAAGCAAACAGAGAGAATTCTCAAGGTGAGATTGAAACAGAATTTCTTCAATTCTCAACCCAAGATTCAAAACAAAAATGAAAACTAAGAAAGAGCTCTCTAATCCTAATTCTCCCTAGTGGAGCCATCCCCCCTTGACAAAGATGAAAATGGTGCCTTATATAGGCTTTACAAAATGAAAATGAAAATGAAATTGAAAACAAATTACAATTAAATGAAATTCCTATTTTAAGTATCTCTTGTGCCTTTGAGTGATGATAATGGGCTTTGCTTGCTTTGGATTTGGGTTGAAGATGGCCCTAATTGATCACTCTTGGTCTTGGGGAGAAATCTGCGTGCAAATTGGATTGTTGGTGCTTTACGTTTGAGTCAACATTTGGGGGCAAACGTGGACTCAAACGTCTTCGCAAGAAAGTTAGCAAAAATTAGCAATCTGCTGTCATTGGCGTTTGACCTCACGTTTGAGGTCAAACGTGAGCGCAAATGTTGAAGCTTCTCTAAGGCAACCAGCAGTGGCGTTTGACCTCACGTTTGAGGTCAAACATGAGCGCAAACGTTGAAGCTTCCATCTTCAATCTTGGCTGAACTCTGATGGCGTTTAACCTCACGTTTGAGGTTAAACATGGACGCAAATGTGACGGCTTCCATCTTTAGCCTTGTGGTGCACGAATTGTGAATCACACTTTTCACAACTCGTACCACTAACCAGCAAGTGCACTGGGTCGTCCAAGTAATACCTTACGTGAGTAAGGGTCGAATCCCACGGAGATTGTTGGTTTGAAGCAATCTATGGTTATCTTGCAATTCTTAGTCAGGAAGTCAATTGTATTTATCAGTTGAATTGCGAATAAACAAGAGAGCATGGGTTAAAGGTTACTTGTTATGCAGTAACGGAGAATATGTTGGAGATTTGGAGATGCCTTGTCTTCTGAATCTCTGCTTTTCTCTGTCCTCTGATTCACGCACGCACGTCCTTCTATGGCAAGCTGTGTGTTAGGGCATCACCGTTGTCAATGGTTACATCCCCTCCTCTTGTGAAAATGGTCCAAATGCTCTATCACAGCACGGCTAATCATCTGAGGTTCCCGATCATGCTGGAATAGGATTCACCCTCCTTTTGTGTCTGTCACTACGCCCAGCACTCGCGAGTTTGAAGCTCGTCACAGTCATTCAATCCCTGAATCCTACTCGGAATACCACAGACAAGGTTTAGACTTTCCGGATTCTCATGAATGCCGCCATCAATCTAGCTTATACCACGGAGATTCTGATTAAGGAATCTAAGAGATATTCATTCAATCTGATGTAGAACGGAGGTGATTGTTAGACACACGTTCATGGATTGAGGAAGGTGATGAGTGTCACTGATCATCACCTTCTCCATAGTTAGGCGCGAATGGATATCTTAGATAGGAACACGCATGTTTGAATGGAAAACAGAAATACTTGCATTAATTCATCGAGACACAGCAGAGCTCCTCACCCCCAACAATGGAGTTTAGAGACTCATGCCGTCAAAGAGTACAAATTTTTTATCTAAAATGTCATGAGGTACAAAATAAGTCTCTAAAAGTTGTTTAAATACTAAACTAGTAGCCTAGGTTTACAAAAATTGAGTAAACTATGATGGGTGGTGCAGAGATCCATTTCTGGGGCCCACTTGGTGTGTGCTGGGGCTGAGACATAAGCAATTTACGTGCATAAGGCTGTTTTGGGCGTTCAACGCCAGGTTTGGATCCATTTCTGGCGTTGAACTCCAACTTTTAATCCTTTTCTGGCGCTGGACGCCAGAATTGGGCAAAGAACTGATGTTGAATGCCAGTTTACGTCATCTATCCTTGAGCAAAGTATGAACTATTATATATTGCTAGAAAGCCCTGGATGTCTACTTTCCAACGCAATTGGAAGCGCGCCATTTTGAGTTATGTAGCTCCAGAAAATCCACTTTGAGTGCAGGGAGGTTAGAATCCAACAGCATCGGCAGTCCTTTTTTAGCCTGAATCAGATTTTTGCTCAGCTCCCTCAATTTCAGCCAAAAAAAATACCTGAAATTATAGAAAAATACACAACTCATAGTAAAGTCCAGAAATATGAATTTTTCCTAAAAACTAATGGAAATAAACTAAAAACTAATTAGAATATACTAAAAACTATATGAAATTAACCCCAAAAAGCGTATAAAATATCCGCTCATCACAACACCAAACTTAAACTGTTGCTTGTCCTCAAGCAACTAGACAAATAAAATAGAAGACTAATACGTTGAGAAGCAATAATATCTCAGAGTTTTTGAGTGAAGCTCAGATTCTAATTAGATGAGCGGGACTAGTAGCTTTTTGCTTCCGAACAGTTTTGGCATCTCACTTTATCCATTGAAGCTCAGAGTGATTGGCATCTATAGGAACTTAGAATTCAGATAGTGTTATTGATTCTCCTAATTCAGTATGATGATTCTTGAACACAGCTATTTCATGAGTCTTGGCCGTGGCCCTAAGCACTTTGTTTTCCAGTATTACCACCGGATACATAAATGCCACAGACACATAATTGGGTGAACCTTTTAGATTGTGACTCAGCTTTGCTAAAGTCCCCAATTAGAGGTGTCCAGAGTTCTTAAGCACACTCTTCTTTCTGCTTTGGACCTTGACTTTAACCGCTCAGTCTCAAGTTTTCACTTGACACCTTCACCCCACAAGCACATGGTTAGGGATAGCTCGGTTTAGCCGCTTAGGCCAGGATTTTATTCCCTTAGGCCCTCCTATCCACTGATGCTCAAAGCCTTGGGATCCTTTTTATTACCCTTGCCTTTTGGTTTTAAGGGCTATTGGCTTTTTCTGCTTTTCTCTTTTTTTTTTTTGCTGCTTTTTCTTGCTTCAGGAATCATTTTTATGATTTTTCAGATTATCAATAACATGTCTCATGTTCACCATTCTTTCAAGAGCCAACATATTTAACAGTCTTAAACAACAAATTCAAAAGACATATGCACTGTTCAAGCATTCATTCAGAAGACAGAAAGTATTGCCACCACATGTAACTAATTAGAATTTCTCTTATTAAAAACTCGAAATTTTATTGCCTCTTATTCAAAAGATCTACTATTTTATTCATGTTTGCTGATGATGAGAAAAATAAACTATGGCTTAATTGGAGATAAAATCAAAATAGATACTAATTACTACTATATGACTCCTAAGGTGAACTTCTATAACGACACTATCACAGAGTTAAAGCAGAAATTGAAATTTAACAACCTTTGTTCTGGGAAATGGGTGTTCCTCTGATCCGTGGGGTGCTTGATCTTTTAGGGGATAACTTCTGACGCTTCAATTCCCTTAAGTCACGCCCTTGCTCCTCTTGTTCTTTAAACATATAGGTAAGAATTTGACTGTGTTCCTTCTGTTCTTTTATTATTTGTTCCATAGCTTCCCGTATCTTGGTAACAGATGTCTCAAGATACTCCCAGTATTCAGATTGAGGGATTTCTGGGAGAAATTCCTGTGTTTTCTTCTTGGTGGGATCATCCTGTGCTTGTTGTTTTTCCATTGATGCTTTGGTGATTGGTTTCTCAACTGAGATATACTCAGTTATTCCCATCCTTACTCCAGCGTCCTTGCAGAGCAGAGAAATCACGCTTGGATAAGCCAACCTGGCCTCTTTGGAATTTTTGTTAGCAATTTTGTAGAGTTCAGCCGAGATCAGTTGATGAACTTCCACTTCTTTTCCCATCATGATGCAATGGATCATCACTGCTTTTTTAACTGTGACTTCAGAACGGTTGCTAGTGGGCAACAGAGAATGCCCAATGAAGTCCAGCCATCCTCTGGCGACTGGTTTGAGATCTTCTCTTTTGAGTTGATTTGGGACACCCTTTGTATTGGTGGTCCACCTGGCTCCAGGGATACATATGTCCTCTAAAATCTTATCCAGGCCCTTGTCTGTTCTCATCATTCTCCTGTTGAAGGAGTCTGGATCATCTTTCAGCTGAGGTAGCTTTAAGATCTCTCTGATCTTGTCAGGGGTGGTATGAACAATCTTTCCTCTGACCATGGTCCGATATTTATAGAAAGCAGTTCCAGATAGTTTTTGCTTGTCAGTCTGCCACATATTAGCATAGAACTCCTGGACCATATTCCTTCCCACTTTCGTTTCAGGATTAGCTAGGACTTCCCAGTTCCTGATTCGAATTTGCTACTGGATCTCCGGATATTCATCTTCTTTCAGATCGAATCTAACTTCCGGGATCATTGATCTCAGACCCATTATTTTGTTATAATGGTCTGAATGTTCTTTAGATAAGAACTTCCCTTGATTCCAAAGTGGTTTTGGAACACTTTCTTTCTTGCCTCTTGGAGTGGGTTGTTTTCCTTTAGGAGCTATGATCTTAGTGATCGCGGATAAACACACCAAACTTAGAGGTTTGCTTGTCCTCAAGCAAAAGAAAAGAAAGGAGAGGGATAGAAGGAGAGCTAGGTGCAATTGTTGATGGAGGAGGGTGGAGGCCGAACCCAAATTTAAAGGGAGGGAGGGTGGGTTTTCGAAAAAAGAGATAAAGATATGATAAAAGATTGATTTGGAAAAGATAAGATAGAAGATATGATAAGAGAGGATATAGTTTAAAATTGAAAAGATATGAAAGATTTTTGAAAAAGATAAATCTAGATTTTGAAAAAGATAAAGTAGAGATTTTGAAAAAGATATTGATGAGTTGAAAAGATAGATTTGTTTTTAAAAAGATTTGAAAAGAGTTGGATTGAATTTGCAAAGAGGGTTTGTGCTTATGGATTAAGATATATTTGATATTTTTAAAGTAGGATTTTTAGAAATTAGGGATTTTAGAAATCAGGGTTCTTAACATGTTTATGCAAGAAATCATGAATTGAAGTATGAAAATCAAGATTAGAATGAAAAATATGAAGAAAAATGAGTTTGCCACCTCCCCATCATCCTGGTGTTTGAACGCCCAAACACTGTCTGTTTTGGGTGTTCAACGCCCAAATGCTGATCTCCTGGGCGTTCAACGCCCAGTTGTTGCCCTTTTCTGGCGTTGAACGCCAGATTGCTACCCTTACTGGCGTTCAGCGCCCACTGGCTGCCCCTTTTGGGTGCTGAACGCCCAAAAATAGGCTCTTACTGGCGTTTTCTTGCCAGTGAGCTCTTTTTCTCTGTTTTGTGTGTAGATTCCTTCTGTAACCCTGTGAACTTATGCAATTGATTCTTTACCTTGTTATCAATGAACTCTATATAAACAAATAAAAATAAAGATAGAAATAGGGCAAAATGCTTAGAGGATTTATGCCCCATGGCTGGGTTGCCTCCCAGCAAGCGCTTCTTTATTGGCTTTAGCTGGACCTTGCTGAGCTTTTAGTCTAGCTTCAGCCTTGAGCACTCTTGCTCAATGTTGCCTTCAAGATAGTGCTTGATTCTCTGTCCATTGACAATGAACCTCTTATCAGAATCAATATCTTGAAGCTCCACATAACCATATGGTGATACACTTGTAATCACGTATGGTCCCTTCCACCGGGATTTCAATTTCCCGGGGAATAGCCTGAGTCTAGAGTTGAACAGCAGAACCTTCTGTCCTGGCTCAAAGATTCTAGATGACAGCTTTCTGTCATGCCACTTTTTTTATTTCTCTTTATAAAGCTTGGCATTTTCAAAAGCCTTGAATCTGAATTCCTCTAGCTCATTTAGCTGGAGCAATCTTTTTTCTCCAGCTAATTTGGCATCAAAGTTTAGGAATCTATTGCCCAGTAGGCTTTATGTTCCAGTTCCACGGGCAGGTGACATGCCTTACCATACACAAGTTGGTATGGAGAGGTCCCTATAGGGGTTTTGAATGCTGTTCTGTAAGCCTACAGAGCATCATCCAAGCTCCTTGCCCAATCCTTTCTACGGGTACTTACTGTCCGTTCTAGGATTCTCTTTAATTCTCTGTTAGAGACTTCAGCTTGCCCATTAGTTTGTGGATGATATGGAGTAGCCACCTTATGGCGAATTCCATACCGAACCATGGCAGAGTAAAGTTGTTTATTGCAGAAGTGAGTGCTCCCATCACTGATTAGTACTCTAGGGACACCAAACCTGCTAAAAATATGTTTCTAGAGGAACTTCAGCACTGTTTTAGTATCATTGGTGGGTGTGCCAATGGCCTCAACCCATTTTGATACATAGTCAACTGCCACCAGAATATAAGTGTTTGAGTATGATGGTGGGAAAGGTCCCATGAAGTCAATTCCCCAAACGTCAAACAACTCAATTTCCAAGATTCCTTGTTGAGGCATGGCGTAACCGTGAGGCAGATTACCAGCTCTTTGGCAACTGTCACAGTTACGTACAAACTCTCGGGAATCTTTATAGAGTGTGGGCCAATAGAAACCACATTGGAGGACCTTGGTGGCTGTTCGCTCACCTCCGAAATGGCCTCCATATTGAGATCCATGGCAATGCCACAGGATCCTCTGTGCTTCTTCTCTAGGCACACACCTAAGGATTATTCCGTCTACACATCTCTTAAAGAGATAAGGTTCATCTCACAAGTAGTACTTTGCATCAGTAATTAATTTCTTCTTTTGTATCCTGTTGTACTCATTGGGTATGAACCTTGCAGCTTTATAGTTTGCAATATCGGCAAACCATGGTGTTTTCTGAATGGCGAATAAATGCTCGTCCGAAAAAGTCTCAGAGATCTCAAGAGAGGGGAGGGGCGTCCCTTCTACTGGCTCTATCCGGGACAGATGATCAGCCACTTGGTTCTCTGTCCCTTTTCTGTCTCTTATTTCTATATCAAACTCTTGCAGAAGCAACACCCATCTGATGAGCCTGGGTTTTGAATCCTGCTTTGTGAGTAGATATTTAAGAGCAGCATGATCAGTATACACAATCACTTTTGATCCTACTAAGTATGATCTGAATTTGTCAATGGCGTAAACCACTGCAAGTAATTCCTTTTCTGTGGTTGTGTAATTTTTCTGGGCATCATTTAGAACGCGACTAGCGTAATAAATGACGTGCAGAAGCTTGTCATGCCTCTGTCCCAACACTGCACCAATGGCGTGATCACTGGCATCACACATTAGCTCAAATGGTAATGTCCAATCTGGTGCAGAAATAACTGGTGCTGTGACCAGCTTAGCTTTCAGCGTTTCAAACGCCTGCAGGCACTCTGTGTCAAACACAAATGGCGTGTTAGCAGCTAGCAGATTGCTTAGAGGTTTTGCGATTTTTGAAAAATCCTTTATAAACCTCCTATAGAATCCTGCATGCCCCAGAAAGCTTCTGATTACCTTAACATTGGCAGGTGGTGGTAATTTTTCAATTACCTCTATTTTTTCTTGATCCACCTCTATTCCCTTGTTTGAGATTTTATGCCCAAGGACAATCCCTTCAGTCACCATGAAGTGACATTTTTCCCAGTTTAAAACTAGGTTGGTCTCTTGGCATCTCTTCAGAACAAGTTTCAGGTGATCAAGACAGGAGCTGAATGAGTCTCCATATACTGAGAAGTCATCCATGAAGACTTCCAGAAATTTTTTCACCATATCAGAGAAAATAGAGAGCATGCATATCTGGAAGGTTGCAGGCGCATTACACAGCCCAAATGGCATCCTTCTATAAGCAAACACTCCAGATGGACATGTGAATGCTGTTTTCTCTTGATCCTGGGGATCTACTGCAATCTGGTTATAGCCTGAGTAGCCATCCAAAAAGCAGTAATAATCATGACCTGCCAGTCTTTCTAGCATTTGGTCTATGAATGGTAAAGGAAAATGATCCTTTCTGGTGGCTGTATTGAGCCTTCTGTAGTCAATACACATGCGCCACCCTGTAACTGTTCTTGTAGGAACCAGTTCATTTTTTTCATTATGAATCACTGTCATACCTCCCTTTTTTGGGACGACTTGGACAGGGCTCACCCAGGGGCTATCAGAAATAGGATAAATAATCCCAGCCTCTAGTAATTTGGTGACCTCTTTCTGCACCACTTCCTTCATGGCTGGATTTAGCCGTCTCTGTGGTTGAACCACTGGTTTAGCATTATCCTCCAATAAAATTTTGTGCATGCATCTAGCTGGGCTTATGCCCTTAAGGTCACCTATGGACCACCCAAGAGCTGTCTTGTGTGTCCTCAGCACTTGAATAAGTGCTTCCTCTTCCTGTGAATTTAAAGCAGAGCTTATGATCACTGGAAAAGTGTCACCTTCTCCCAGAAATGCATATTTCAAGGATGGTGGTAATGGCTTGAGCTCGGGTTTAGGAGGTTTTTTCTCTTCCAGAAGAGATTTCAGAGGCTCTTTCATGTCCTCTGAATCCTTCAAATTAGGCTGAACATCTTTAAAGATGTCTTCCAACTCCGATTCGAGACTCTTAGCCATGTTGATCTCTTCTACCAAGGAGTCAATAAGATCAACTTTCATGCAGTCTGTTGATGATTCTGGATGCTGCATGGCTTTGATAGCGTTCAACTTAAACTCATCATCATTGACTCTCAGGGTTATTTCCCCCTGTTGGACGTCAATGAGGGATCGTCCAGTTGCTAGGAAGGGTCTTCCTAGAATGAGAGTAGCACTCATGTGCTCCTCCATTTCCAGCACAACAAAGTCAGTGGGAAAGGCGATAGGCCCAACTCTGACAATCATGTCTTCAATCACGCCTGATGGGTATTTAGTAGATCCATCAGCAAGTTGGAGACATATCCGGGTTGGTTTAACTTCTTCAGTTAAACCAAGCTTTCTGATAGTGGATGCTGGTATTAGGTTGATGCTTGCTCCAAGATCACATAAAGCTGTCTTGGTGCAATTACCTTCTAGTGTGCATGGTATCAGAAAACTCCCAGGGTCTTTAAGCTTTTTAGGAAAGCTTTTCAGAATGACTGCACTGCATTCTTCAGTGAGGAGAATGGTGCACGAAATTGTGATCTCCAGGCTTGAACAAATCCTGGTAATGGCTCCAAAGCTTGGTGCTCTGATCTTAATTCATAGTTGTCACAACTTCGATACAACTAACCAGCAAGTGCACTGGGTCGTCCAAGTAATACCTTACGTGAGTAAGGGTCGAATCCCACGGAGATTGTTGGTATGAAGCAAGCTATGGTCACCTTGTAAATCTCAGTCAGGCAGATATAAAGTGATAATGGTGTTTTCGAATATTATATAGTAAAATAGGGATAGAGATACTTATGTAATTCATTGGTAGGAATTTCAGACAAGCGAATGGAGATGCTTTTCGTTCCTCTGAACCTCTGCTTTCCTGCTATCTTCATCCAATCAGTCTTACTCCTTCCCATGGCTGGCTTTATGTGATACATCACCACTGTCAATGGCTACTTTCGGTCATCTCTCGGGAAAATGATCCAATGCCCTGTCACGGCACGGCTAATCGTCTGGAGGCATCACCCTTGTCAATGGCTTCATCTTATCCTCTCAGTGAATAATATGCTCACGCACCCTGTCACGACACGGCTATTCATCTGTCGGTTCTCGATCATGCTGGAATAGGATTTACTATCCTTTTGCGTCTGTCACTAACGCCCTGCAATCGCGAGTTAGGAGCTCGTCACAATCATTCAATCATTGAATCCTACTCGGAATACCACAGACAAGGTTTAGACTTTCTGGATTCTCTTGAATGCCGCCATCATTCTAGCTTACGCCACGAAGATTCTGGTTAGGAGATCTAAGAGATATTCATTCTAGCTTATTTCATGTAGAACAGAAGTGTTTGTCAGGAACGCGTTCATAAGGGAGAAGGATGATGAGCGTCACACATAATCATCACCTTCATCACGTTCTTGGGTGCGAATGGATATCTTAGAAGAGAAATAAGAAGAATTGAATAGAAAACAGTAGTACTTTGCATTAATCTTTGAGGAACAGCAGAGCTCCACACCTTAATCTATGGAGTATAGAAACTCTACTGTTAAAAATACATAAGTGAAGGTCCAGGCATGGCCGAGATGGCCAGCCCCCTAAAACGTGATCAAAGGATCATAAGGTAATCCAAAGATGTCTAATACAATAGTAAAGGGTCCTATTTATAATAAACTAGTCACTAGGGTTTACATGAGTAAGTAATTGATGCATAAATTCACTTCCGGGGCCCACTTGATGTGTGTTTGGGCTGAGCTTGAGTGTGGCACGTGTAGAGGTCCTCCTTGGAGTTGAACGCCAGTTTTAGTGCCAGTTTGGGCGTTCAACTCTGGTTTTGGCTCCTTTTCTGGCGCTGGACGCCAGATTTGGATAGAAAGCTGGCGTTGAACGCCAGTTTATGTCATTTATTCTTGGCCAAAGTATAAACTATTATATATTGCTGGAAAGCCCTGGATGTCTACTTTCCAACGCAATTAGAAGCGCGCCATTTCGAGTTCTGTAGCTCCAGAAAATCCACTTTGAGTGCAAGGAGGTCAGAATCCAACAGCATCAGCAGTCCTTTTTCAACCTCTGAATCTGATTTCTGCTCAAGTCCCTCAATTTCAGCCAGAAAATACCTGAAATCACAGAAAAACACACAAACTCATAGTAAAGTCCAGAAATGTGAATTTAACACAAAATCTATTAAAAACATCCCTAAAAGTAACTAGATCCTACTAAAAACATACTAAAAACAATGTCAAAAAGCGTATAAATTATCCGCTCATCACAACACCAAACTTAAATTGTTGCTTGTCCCCAAGCAACTGAAAATCAAAATAGGATAAAAAGAATAGAATATACTATAAATTCCAAACTATCAATGAAACAGAGCTTCAATCATATGAGCGGGACTTATAGCTTTTTGCCTCTTGAATAGTTTTGGCATCTCACTTTATCCATTGAGGTTCAAAATGATTGGCATCTATAGGAACTCAGAGTTCAGATAGTGTTGTTGATTCTCCTAGTTCAGTATGATGATTCTTGAACACAGCTATTTTATGAGTCTTGGCCGTGGCCCTAAGCACTTTGTTTTCCAGTATTACCACCGGATACATAAATGCCACAGACACATAATTGGGTGAACCTTTTCAGATTGTGACTCAGCTTTGCTAAAGTCCCCAATTAGTGGTGTCCAGGGTTCTTAAGCACACTCTTTTTTTTTTTTGCTTTGGACCTTGACTTTAACCGCTCAGTCTCAAGTTTTCACTTGACACCTACATGCCACAAGCACATGGTTAGGGACAACTTGGTTTAGCCGCTTAGACCAGGATTTTATTCCTTTAGGCCCTCCTATCCACTGATGCTCAAAGCCTTGGGATCCTTTTTATTTGCCCTTGCCTTTTGGTTTTAAGGGTTATTGGCTTTTTGCTCTTGCCTCTTGGTTTTAAGAGCTTTTGGCTTTTTCTGCTTGCTTTTTCTTTTTCTTTCTATTTTTTTTTCGCCTATTTTTTTTTTATTATTTTTTTTTCTGCAAGCTTTGTTCTTTGCTGCTTTTTCTTGCTTCAAGAATCATTTTTATGATTTTTCAGATTATCAAATAATCATGTCTCCTAGTCATCATTCTTTCAAGAGCCAATATGTTTAACATTCTTAAACAACAACTTCAAAAGACATATGCACTGTTCAAGCATACATTCAGAAAACAAGAAGCATTGTCACCACATCAATATAATTAAACTAAGTTCAAGGATAAATTCGAAACTCATGTACTTCTTGTTCTTTTGAATTAAAACATTTTTTATTTAAGAGAGGTGATGGATTCATAGGACATTCATAACTTTAAGACATAGTTACTAACTGCTAATGATCATGTAATGAAGACACAAACATAGATAAGCACCATAACATAGAAAACGAAAAACAGAGAAAGCAAGAACAAGGAATGAGTCCACCTTAGTGATGTCCTTGAGCTCTTCTATGTCTCTTCCTTGTCTTTGTTGCTCCTCCCTCATTGCTTTTAGATATTCTCTGATTTCATGAAGGATGATGGAGTGCTCTTGATGTTCCACCCTTAGTTGCTTCCAATAATTGTGTGGAAGAAAATGTATCCCCTGAGGTATCTCAGGGATCTCTTGATTTGCAGTCAAATGTTCTACCACTGAGCTATAGACCCTTGATGGAAGCTTTTGTCTTCCCTTTCCTCTTTCTAGAGGCTTCTCTGGCCTTAGGTGCCTTCAATGGTTATGGAAAAAAACAAAAAAGCTATGCTTTTTACCACACCAAACTTAGAATGTTGCTCGCCCTCGAGCAAAAGAAGAAAGAATGAAGAAGATATGGAGGAGATGGATGGGAGTGTGTATTCGGCCATATGGGTGGGATTGGGTGGTAGAGAGATGTTGAATTTTGAAGGTAGTGGGTGTATGGATGTGAGTGGTAAATGGAAAACAGAAGGGATGATCATGAATGGGAAGAGAGATGATGAGGTAGGTGGGGATCCTGTGGGGTCCACAGATCCTGAGGTGATCCTGTGAGGTCCACAGATCTTGAGGTGTCAAGGCATTTACATCCCTGCACCAATTTAGGCATGCAAAATGCCCTTGCACACAACTCTGGGCGTTCAGCGCCAGGTTGGTGCCCATTTTGGGCGTTCAACGCCCATTTGCTGCCATTTCTGGCGTTGAACGCCAGAACCATGCTTGTTCTGGGCGTTCAGCGCCAGGATGCTCCCATTCTGGGCGTTCAGCGCCAGAACTATGCTCTGTTTTGGCGTTTGAACGCCAGGCAGATGCTCCTCCAGGGTGTGATTTTTCTTCTGCTGTTTTTGATTCCGTTTTCAATTTTTATATTTATCTTGTGACTCCACATGATCATGAACCTAAGAAAACATGAAAAACAATAAGAATTAGATAAACATTGGGTTGCCTCCCAACAAGCGCTTTTTTAATGTCAATAGCTTGACAGTGGGCTCTCATGGAGCTTCACAGATGTGCAGAGCTTTGTTGAGACTCTCCAACACCAAACTTAGAGTTTGGATATGGGAGTTCAACACCAAACTTAGAGTTTGGTTGTGGCCTCCTAACACCAAACTTAGAGTTTGACTGTGGGGGCTCTGGTTGACTCTGCTTGGAGAGAAGCTTTTTCTGCTTCCTCTCCATGGTTGCAGAGGGAGATCCTTGAGTTGTAAATACAAGGGAGTCCTCATTCCATTGAAGGACTATTTCACCTCTGTCAACATCAATCACAGCTCTTGCTGTGGCCAGGAAAGGTCTTCCTAGGATGATGGATTCATTCTCTTCCTTTCCAGTATCCAGGACTATGAAATCAGTAGGTATGTAAAGGCCCTCAACCTTTACTAACACGTCCTCTACTTGTCCATAAGCCTGTTTTCTTGAGCTGTCTGCCATCTCTAATGAGATTTTAGCAGCTTGCACCCCATAGATTCCCAGTTTCTCTATTACGGAGAGGGGCATGAGGTTTATTCCTGAACCAAGGTCACACAGAGCCTTAAAGATCATGGTGCCTATGGTACAGGGTATTATGAACTTTCCAAGATCCTGTCTCTTCTGAGGCAATGTCAGTTGATCCAGATCACTTAGTTCATTGATGAACAAGGGAGGTTCAACTTCCCAAGTATCAATGCCAAATAATTTGGCATTCAGCTTCATGATTGCACCAAGAAACTTGGCAGTTTGCTCTTCAGTAACATCCTCATTCTCTTCAGAAGAGGAATACTCATCAGAGCTCATGAAGGGCATAAGGAGGTTCAATGGAATCTCTATGGTCTCTAGATGAGCCTCAGAGTCCTTTAGTTCCTCAGAGGGAAGCTCCCTATTGGTCACTGGACGTCCCAGGAGATCTTCCTCCTTGGGATTCATGTCCTCTCCTCTCCTCACAGGTTCGGCCATGGCACTTATGTCAATGGCCTTGCACTCTCCTTTTGGGTTCTCTTCTGTATTACTTGAGAGAGTACTAGGAGGGATTTCAGTGATCCTTTTACTCAGCTGGCCCACTTGTGCTTCCAAATTTTTAATGGAAGACCTTGTTTCATTCATGAAACTTACAGTGGCCTTAGATAGATCAGAGACTAGATTTGCTAAATTAGAAGCATTTTGTTCAGAGTTCTCTGTCTGTTGCTGAGTGGATGATGGAAAAGGCTTGCTATTGCTAAACCTGTTTCTTCCACCATTATTAAAGCCTTGTTGGGGCTTTTGATCCTTCCATGAGAAATTTGGATGATTTCTCCATGTTGAGTTATAAGTGTTTCCATAAGGTTCACCTAAGTAATTTACCTCTGCTATTGCAGGGTTCTCAGGATCATAAGCTTCTTCTTCAGAAGATGCCTCTTGAGTACTGTTGGATGCAGCTTGCATTCCATGCAGACTCTGAGAAATCATATTGACTTGCTGAGTCAATATTTTATTCTGAGCCAATATGGCATTCAGAATATCAACCTCAAAAACTCCCTTCTTCATAGGCGTCCCATTACTCACAGGATTCCTTTCAGAAGTGTACATGAACTGGTTATTAGCAACCATGTCAATGAGTTCTTGAGCTTCTGCAGGTGTTTTCTTTAGGTGAATGGATCCACCTGCAGAAGTGTCCAGTGACATCTTTGATAGCTCAGATAAACCATCATAGAATATATCCAGGATGGTCCATTCTGAAAGCATGTCAGAAGGACACTTTTTGGTCAACTATTTGTATCTTTCCCAAGCTTCATAGAGAGATTCACCTTCTTTCTGTCTGAAGGTTTGAACATCAGCTCTAAGCTTGCTCAGCTTTTGAGGAGGAAAGTACTTGGCTAAGAAAGCCGTGACCAGCTTATCCCAAGAGTTCAGGCTGTCTTTGGGTTGAGAATCCAACCATAATCTATCTCTGTCTCTTACAGCAAAAGGGAAAAGCATGAGCCTGTAGACTTCAGGATCTACTCCATTAGTCTTAACAGTATCACATATCTGCAAGAATTCAGTTAAGAACTGAAAGGGATCTTCAGATGGAAGTCCATGAAACTTGCAGTTCTGCTGCATCAGAGAAACTAATTGAGGTTTCAACTCAAAGTTGTTTGCTCCAATGGCAGGAATGGAGATGCTTCTTCCATGTAAATTGGAATTAGGTGCAGTGAAGTCACCAAGCATCTTCCTTATATTATTATTATTTTCGGCTGCCATCTCCTTTTCCTGTTCGAAAATTTCTGAAAGGTTATCTCTGGATTGTTGTATTTTAGCTTCTCTTAATTTTTTTCTTCAGAGTCCTTTCAGGTTCTGGATCTGCTTTAACAATAATGTTCTTGTCCTTGCTCCTGCTCATATGACAAAGAAGATGGCACAGAAAAAATAGTAATAATAATATGGATCCTTTATACCACAGTATAGGGATCCTTGTGTTAGTAGAAGAAAAGAAGGGAAGAAAATCTGAACTCAGAGAGAGAGGGGGTTCGGATTTTTGGAGAGTTGAAGGAAAGATGTTAGTATATCAATAAACAAATAGAAGAAGATGAGAGGGGGAAGTGAATTTTCGAAAACAATTTTTTGAAAAAGAGTTAGTGATTTTTGAAAATAGTTTTTGAAAAAGTTTAGTATTTTTTTTTTTCGAAATTTTTTTTTTAAAAAAAGTAAAAATAATTAGTTAATAAAAAAGAAATTTTTGAAAAAGAGGGAAGATATTTTCGAAAATTAGAGAGAGAGAGTTAGTTAGGTAGTTTTGAAAAAGTTAAGAAACAAACAAAAAGTTAGTTAGTTAGTTGAAACAAATTTGAAAAGATAAGAAGTTAGGAAGTTAGAGAAGATATTTTGAAATCAAATTTTGAAAAAGATAAGATAAGAAGATATTTTTTTGAAAAGATATGATAGAATTTAGTTTTTTTAAAAAAGATTTGATTTTTAAAATCACAATTAATGACTTGATTCATAAGAAATCACAAGATATGATTCTAGAACTTAAAGTTTGAATCTTTCTTAACAAGCAAGTAACAAACTTCAAATTTTTGAATCAAAACATTAATTGATTATATTATTTTCGAAAATTTGATATAAAAATAAGAAAAAGATTTTTGAAAAATATTTTTTTTTAATTTTCGAAAATAACTAAGAATTTTGAAAAAGATTTGATTTTTGAAAAAGATTTTGAAAAAGATAAGATTTTCAAATTGAAAATTTGATTTGACTCATAAGGAACAACTTTGATTTTTAAAAATTTTAAAAAAAGTCAACTCAATTTTCAAATTTGATGAGAGAAAAAGGGAAAGATATATTTTTTTTTTAATTTTTGAATTTTTATGATGAGAGAGAAAAACAAGAAAAATGATGCAATGCATGAAATTTTTAGATCAAAACAATGAATGCATGCAAGAATGCTATGAATGTCAAGATGAACACCAAGAACACTATGAATGTCATGATGAACATCAAGAACATATTTTTGAAATTTTTTTTTTAATGCAAAGAAAACATGCAAGACACCAAACTTAGAATTCTTTAATGCTTAGACACTTAAGAATTCAAGAGTGCATATGATAAACATGAAAAGAAACAAAACCAAAAATCATCAAGATCAAACAAGAAGACTTACCAAGAACAACTTGAAGATCATGAAGAACACTATGAATGCATGATATTTTCGAAAAAATGCAAGATGCATATGAAAGTGACACCAAACTTATGATATGACTCAAGACTCAAACAAGAAACACAAAAATATTTTTTATTTTTATGTTTTTCTAATTTTTTTGTATTTTCTTTTAATTTTTTTTTTCGAAAATTATTGTGAAAATTAAAAAATAAGGATTCCAAAATTTTTAATATGAATTCCAGGAATCTTGCCATGTTAGTGTTAAAGCTCCAATCAAAGGGTCAGGCATGGCTTAATAGCCAGCCAAGCTTCAACATATAATTACATGGACTGGAGTGATTAGTTGAATACCAATCCCAAAGCAGTTTGGGTATGGCTTTACAGCCAGATAGGATTCAACATGTTTCATGAAACACTAGAATTCATTCTTAAAAATCCTGAAGAAAAATATATTTTTGAAAACATTTTTTTTTTTCAAAAACAAAGAAGAAAATTTTGAAAGGTTTTTGAAAACTTTTTTGAAAACTAAAACAAAAAGAAAATTACCTAATCTGAGCAACAGGATGAACCGTCAGTTGTCCAAACTCAAACAATCCCCGGCAACGGCGCCAAAAACTTGGTGCACGAAATTGTGATCTCCAGGCTCGAACAAATCCTGGTAATGGCTCCAAAGCTTGGTGCTCTGATCTTAATTCATAGTTGTCACAACTTCGATACAACTAACCAGCAAGTGCACTGGGTCGTCCAAGTAATACCTTACGTGAGTAAGGGTCGAATCCCACGGAGATTGTTGGTATGAAGCAAGCTATGGTCACCTTGTAAATCTCAGTCAGGCAGATATAAAGTGATAATGGTGTTTTCGAATATTATATAGTAAAATAGGGATAGAGATACTTATGTAATTCATTGGTAGGAATTTCAGACAAGCGAATGGAGATGCTTTTCATTCCTCTGAACCTCTGCTTTCCTGCTATCTTCATCCAATCAGTCTTACTCCTTCCCATGGCTGGCTTTATGTGATACATCACCACTGTCAATGGCTACTTTCGGTCATCTCTCGGGAAAATGATCCAATGCCCTGTCACGGCACGGCTAATCGTCTGGAGGCATCACCCTTGTCAATGGCTTCATCTTATCCTCTCAGTGAATAATATGCTCACGCACCCTGTCACGACACGGCTATTCATCTGTCGGTTCTCGATCATGCTGGAATAGGATTTACTATCCTTTTGCGTCTGTCACTAACGCCCTGCAATCGCGAGTTAGGAGCTCGTCACAGTCATTCAATCATTGAATCCTACTCGGAATACCACAGACAAGGTTTAGACTTTCCGGATTCTCTTGAATGCCGCCATCATTCTAGCTTACGCCACGAAGATTCTGGTTAGGAGATCTAAGAGATATTCATTCTAGCTTATTTCATGTAGAACAGAAGTGTTTGTCAGGCACGCGTTCATAAGGGAGAAGGATGATGAGCGTCACACATAATCATCACCTTCATCACGTTCTTGGGTGCGAATGGATATCTTAGAAGAGAAATAAGAAGAATTGAATAGAAAACAGTAGTACTTTGCATTAATCTTTGAGGAACAGCAGAGCTCCACACCTTAATCTATGGAGTGTAGAAACTCTACTGTTAAAAATACATAAGTGAAGGTCCAGGCATGGCCGAGATGGCCAGCCCCCTAAAACGTGATCAAAGGATCATAAGGTAATCCAAAGATGTCTAATACAATAGTAAAGGGTCCTATTTATAATAAACTAGTCACTAGGGTTTACATGAGTAAGTAATTGATGCATAAATTCACTTCCGGGGCCCACTTGATGTGTGTTTGGGCTGAGCTTGAGTGTGGCACGTGTAGAGGTCCTCCTTGGAGTTGAACGCCAGTTTTAGTGCCAGTTTGGGCGTTCAACTCTGGTTTTGGCTCCTTTTCTGGCGCTGGACGCCAGATTTGGATAGAAAGCTGGCGTTGAACGCCAGTTTATGTCATTTATTCTTGGCCAAAGTATGAACTATTATATATTGCTGGAAAGCCCTGGATGTCTACTTTCCAACGCAATTAGAAGCGCGCCATTTCGAGTTCTGTAGCTCCAGAAAATCCACTTTGAGTGCAAGGAGGTCAGAATCCAACAGCATCAGCAGTCCTTTTTCAACCTCTGAATCTGATTTCTGCTCAAGTCCCTCAATTTTAGCCAGAAAATACCTGAAATCACAGAAAAACACAAAAACTCATAGTAAAGTCCAGAAATGTGAATTTAACACAAAATCTATTAAAAACATCCCTAAAAGTAACTAGATCCTACTAAAAACATACTAAAAATAATGTCAAAAAGCGTATAAATTATCCGCTCATCAGAGAACTCTTTCTGTTTCTCTCCAATCCTTTTTATGACTCAAGATATCTTTCATGAACTTGGCATAAGAAGGTATTTGCTCAAGTGCTTCTGCAAATGGAATCTTTATTTCAAGAGTCCTGAGATAATCTGTAAAGCGAGCAAATTGCTTATCCTGCTCCTCTTTCCGGAGTTTTTGAGGATAAGGTATCTTAGCTTTATATTCTTCAACCTTAGTTGCTGTAGGTTTATTGCCTACAGAAGTGGTTGAAGAAGCCTTTTTAGAGGGGTTGTCATCAGCACGTGTGTGTGTCTGATCCCTCACTGGCAATTGAGTGCCAGAGTTAGAAGCTGGAGTGACGTGAGACGCCAACTCATTGTCTGTTCCTGGTGTCTGAACGCCAGAACTGTGCCCATTTTGGGTGTTCAGCGCCAGATCTTGCCCATTTTGGGCGTTCAACGCCAGATCCTTGGTTGTTTCTGGCGTTGAACGCCAGTCCTTGCTTGTTACTGGCGTTGAACGCCAGTCTTGGGCAGGGTCTGGGCGTTCAGCGCCAGCCTTCCACCAAATTTCTGGCGTTTTAATGCCAGAATTACTTTTCCCTGGGCTCTTACTGTCCTCAGGTGAATTTTGGGTGGTTTGCTCATTCCTTAGCTCTTTGCTGCCTTGAGGTGGGGTATGTAATGTTTTCCCACTTCTTAATTGAACTGCTTGGCATTCTTCTGTTATTTGTCTTGACAGCTGCTGCTTGGTTTGCTTCAATTGTTCTTCCACATTTATATTAGCCATCTTTGTCTCTTGTAGTTTATCCTTGAATTCAGCTAACTGCTTTGTTAGAAAATCCAATTGCTGATTGAATTCAGCAGCTTGTTTCACAGGACTGAGTTCAGCAGTTACTATTTTAACCTCTTCTTTCATGGAAGGGTCACTGCTTAGGTACAGATGCTAATTCCTGGCAACTGTATCAATGAGCTCTTGAGCCTCTTCAATTGTCTTTCTCATGTGGATAGATCCACTAGCTGAGTAATCTAGAGACATCTGAGCTCCTTCTGCAAGCCCATAGTAGAAGATGTCTAACTGAACCCACTCTGAAAACATTTCAGAGAGGCATTTTCGTAGCATCTCTCTGTATCTCTCCCAGGCATCATAAAGAGATTCATTATCTCCTTGTTTAAAGCCTTGGATGTCCAGCCTTAGCTGTGTCATCCGTTTTGGGGGAAAGTATTGATTCAGAAATTTTTCTGTCAGCTGTTTTCATGTCCTTATGCTGGCCTTAGGTTGGTTATTTAACCACCTCTTAGCTTGATCTTTCACAGCAAATGGAAACAGTAATAGTCTGTAGACATCCTGATATATTTCCTTATTATGTACTGTGTCAGCAATTTGTAAAAACTGTGCCAGAAACTCTGTAGGTTCTTCCTGTGGAAGACCGGAATACTGACAATTTTGCTGCATCATGATAATGAGCTGAGGATTCAACTCAAAGCTACTGACTCCAATGGAGGGTATGCAGATACTACTCGCATATGAAGCAGTAGAGGGGTTAGCATACGACCCCAGAGTCCTCCTGGACTGTTCATTTCCACTTAGATCCATGATGGAGAAAGGGAGATGATGTAAAAAAAATATTTTTATTTTTATTTATTTATTTATTTATTTATTTCGAAAATAAAATAAATTAAAAGAAAATAAATAAAAATAGGTGAAGATTTTCGAAAAAATGAGGGGAGAGAAAGTGGTAAGGAAGTTTTGAAAAAGATATGATTTGGAAAAGATTTTAAATTTTAAAAAAAATCTGATTTTTTTTTTAAAAAAATGATTTTCGAAAATTTGTTTTAAAATTAGAGAGAAAAGATATTTTTGAAATTAGTGAGGAAAGAGAAAAACAATGAAATAGCACAAGACTTAAAATTTTTAGATCTAATGCTCCTTGTTTTCGAAAATTTTGGAGGGAAAACTTCAAGGAACACCAAACTTAAAATTTTAAGATCACGACACAAGGAAAACTCAAGAACACTTTGAAGACTCACAAGAACACAAGCACATGAAGGAAGAACACCAAACTTAAAATTTTTAGAAACCCAAACTAAAATTTTTGAAAAACACAGAAAAATCAACAAGAAAATACCAAACTTAAAGTTTGGCACAAGATTTAATATAAAAATTATTTTTTTTCTTTTGAAAAAGATTTTAAGAAAAGGAAAATAAGGATTCTAAAATTCTAACACGACAACAATAAGAGACTCTAAACTAAAAAGAGAAATTTTTCCTAATCTAAGCAACAAAATAAGCCGTCAGTTGTCCAAATACGAACAATCCCCGACAACGGCGCCAAAAACTTGGTGCACGAATTGTGAATCACACTTTTCACAACTCGTACCACTAACCAGCAAGTGCACTGGGTCGTCCAAGTAATACCTTACGTGAGTAAGGGTCGAATCCCACGGAGATTGTTGGTTTGAAGCAATCTATAGTTATCTTGCAATTCTTAGTCAGGAAGTCAATTGTATTTATCAGTTGAATTGCGAATAAACAAGAGAGCATGGGTTAAAGGTTACTTGTTATGCAGTAATGGAGAATATGTTGGAGATTTGGAGATGCCTTGTCTTCTGAATCTCTGCTTTCCTCTGCCATCTGATTCACGCACGCACGTCCTTTTATGGCAAGCTGTGTGTTGGGGCATCACCGTTGTCAATGGTTACATCCCCTCCTCTTGTGAAAATGGTCCAAATGCTCTGTCACAGCACGGCTAATCATCTGAGGTTCCCGATCATGCTGGAATAGGATTCACCCTCCTTTTGCGTCTGTCACTACGCCCAGCACTCGCGAGTTTGAAGCTCGTCACAGTCATTCAATCCCTGAATCCTACTCGGAATACCACAGACAAGGTTTAGACTTTCCGGATTCTCATGAATGCCGCCATCAATCTAGCTTATACCACGGAGATTTTGATTAAGGAATCTAAGAGATATTCATTCAATCTGATGTAGAACGGAGGTGATTGTCAGACACACGTTCATGGATTGAGGAAGGTGATGAGTGTCACTGATCATCACCTTCTCCATAGTTAGGCGCGAATGGATATCTTAGATAGGAACACGCATGTTTGAATGGAAAACAGAAATACTTGCATTAATTCATCGAGACACAGCAGAGCTCCTCACCCCCAACAATGGAGTTTAGAGACTCATGCCGTCAAAGAGTACAAAGTTTTGATCTAAAATGTCATGAGGTACAAAATAAGTCTCTAAAAGTTGTTTAAATACTAAACTAGTAGCCTAGGTTTACAAAAAATGAGTAAACTATGATGGGTGGTGCAGAGATCCACTTCTGGGGCCCACTTGGTGTATGCTGGGGCTGAGACTTAAGCAATTCATGTGCATAAGGCTGTTTTGGACGTTCAACGCCAGGTTTGGATCCATTTCTGGCGTTGAACTCCAACTTTTAATCCTTTTCTGGCGCTGGACGCCAGAATTGGGCAGAGAACTGGCATTGAACGCCAGTTTACATCGTCTATCCTTGAGCAAAGTATGGACTATTATATATTTCTGGAAAGCCCTGGATGTCTACTTTCCAACGCAATTGGAAGCATGCCATTTTGAGTTCTATAGCTCCAGAAAATCCACTTTGAGTGCAGGGAGGTCAGAATCCAACAGCATCAGCAGTCCTTTTTCAACCTGAATCAGATTTTTGCTCAGCTCCCTCAATTTCAGCCAGAAAAATACCTGAAATTATAGAAAAATACACAACTCATAGTAAAGTCCAGAAATATGAATTTTTCCTAAAAACTAATGGAAATAAACTAAAAACTAATTAGAATATACTAAAAACTATATGAAATTAACCCCAAAAAGCGTATAAAATATCCGCTCATCACCTTGCTTCCTTGCTTCTTTGTAGCGCTTGGTGAACACCAAGAGCGCAGCTTCCTTTCTTCCATAAGTCGAAATGTTCATTGTCTTGAACGTGGCATTCAATTACTAATACTTCATGCATGCTTTAATAATCCATTGGTATTAGTTTCATTAATAATATTATATGCATGCTTCATGGTTCAATTAATTAGTAATGCCGTAAAGCTTCATGCATTTCATTCATTAGCATTAGTAATTAATTGTTTCCTGCATGCATCCATTTACTTATTAATGTAATGCATTAACGTAATTCCAATTGCATTAAACATTTCATGCATGCATGCACATGATATTGATGCATGTGCCAAGGTTTCATGGTCATGGCCACGCTTTTAAGAGCGTGGCCTAAAGTTCCAAAGTGTGCTCAATCTTCAAAGTGTGTCCAAAATTCCTCTTTTCTTTTTTTTGGCTTATTTTGTGCTCTTTTGCTTCTTTTTCTTCTTATTTCCTACAAAATATATAAAATCAAAAGATCAAGGAAATATACCAATTAAGTACAAAAGCATTCAATATTTAAGCGTAAATCATCAATTTCTTGTATGAAAAAGCATAGAAAAACCTGACATGGTGACATGTCATCACACATCCATTAGATTGATATGCATTAGGATTAGGATTATACCCATAAGAATCCGGAGGTTGTTGTTGCCAAGAAGGTTAATGAATCCCTTGAGGCTCCTCCCATCTTAGATTATTCCATCTTTGATGCACATCCTCATTGTAGCTCCCATTTCATACAACATAATTTGAGCCAAACTCATAGCCAAAGTGAGGATGAGAATTCATAATAGCAAAGAGAATAAAAATAAGTACTAATAAGAACTAATAAAAACTAACTCCTAAAGCAAGCAAAACTAACAAAGAAGCCTATTAACATATATACAATAGCCAATAATATAACACCATTGCAACTCTCCGGCAACGGTGCCATTAATTTGATAGTCGAAATTTATTGTTGGTCTAGATTTTCTTCCTAAAGAAAGGAATTACTTCGTTGTCAGCATAGCTCCAAACCAACAAACAACTCTCACATCAAATTAAATTTTGGTTGTCACAAGTAACAAACCCCAAATAAGAATTAACCGAAGTATTTAGACTCCGGGTCGTCTCACAAGGAATTGCAATAAAGTGATCAATTATTGGCTTTGAAGATGCAAGGGGGTTTTGGGTTATAGGAGGAACAAGAAAAAAGTAAATTAAACAAGTAATTAAAGAATGTAAGTAAATAAGAGAAAGCAAGTAATAAAGAGAGAGACATTCATGGAAAATATTGAGAATATAGGCTTTCTATCCTAGTCATACAATGATTAATTCACCCTATTTAGTCAACTCCAACAAATGGAAGAAGGTATCATGTTATCTTCACATAGGGAGAACGTCAAACAAGACTAATCAATCATATCACAATGATAAACAAGAATTTATCTTATTACGTCATCCCTAATGATGGAGGAATGTATCATGTTATCCTCATACACGGAGAAAGTCTAATAAGACTAGCTAATCTCAATCCAAAAGTCCTAATCACCTACTAATTGAATTAGCAAGAGATTAGAGTCAATGGAAATCATACTAGCTAACAACTCTAGATCACCAACATAAGTTGGGTTTTCATGACTCAAGATTGCCTAATTACTCTTTCCAAGCCAAGAATGCTCAAAATCTACTCTAAAGTCCAACCAAGCATTTTTTTCAAACACTTGGTGGATACAAATGGAAAGCACGGTAAAAGTGCAAGAATAATAAGTCTACCAACTACTAATTGCAAGGAAAGTAAATCAACAACTCAAATAATCAATAAAAAGAACATTAAACATTAAATTGCATTAAAGAGATCTAAATCCAACATGAACATCCATGAACATAAAAGAAGCATAAAAGTAAAATTAACATCACAAACTAAGAGAATGAAAGTTTAGAAGCAAGAAATTATAAAGGAAACAAGATGAAAAGATGAGATTGAACCTAGATCTAGGAGAAATTAACCTAACCTAATTCTAGAGAGAAGATGGAGCTTCTCTCTATAGAAACTAAGCTACATGATGCTATACTACCAAAACAATTGCTCCTTCCTTGCCCAAGCTTGAATTCTGCATGAAATAGCATCAGAAATGAGTTGGGTTGGGCCCAAAGTGCTTCAGAAATTGCCCCCAGCGATTTCATCTTTAGTGGGCCACGAGCAGCATCGGCGCGCACGCGTACATGGAGCATGCGCGCCCCTATACACGAAACAACATATGGCAAATTTTATATCATTTCGAAGCCCCGTATGTTAGCTTTCCAACGCAACTAGAACCGCCTCATTTGAACCTTTATAGCTCAAGTTATGGTCGATTGAGTGTGAAGTGGTCAGACTTGACAACTTTATGGTTCCTTCATTTCTTCATGAGTTCTCCCACTTTGCATGCTTTTCTCCTCACTTCTTCCATCCAATACTTGCCTTATGAACCTGAAATCACTCAACAAATATATCAAGGCATCGAATGAAATTAAAGTGAATTGAAATCACCAATTTTAGGGCCTAAAAAGCATGTTTTCACATTTAAGCACAAATCAAGGGAGAATTGCAAAACCATGCAATTTCATTGAATAAATGTGAGAAAAGGTGATAAAATCCCCTAAATTAAGCACAAGATAAACCAAAAAATTGGGGTTTATCACCAATCTGGCGTTTAACTCCAAGAATGGCCTATGCACGTGTAAATCTCAATGCTCAGCCTAAGCACACACCAAGTGGGTCCCAAAAGTGGATTTCTGCAGTATCTGCACTTAGTTACTCATTTTCTGTAAACCCTAGTAACTAGTTTAGTATAAATAGAACTTTTTACTATTGTATTCATATACTTTATCATACTTTGGAGACCATTGTTCACGTTTTAGAGGCTGGCCATTCGGCCATGCCTAGACCTTTTTCACTTATGTATTTTCAACGGTGGAGTTTCTACACCTCATAGATTAAGGTGTGGAGCTCTGCTGTTCTTCATGAATTAATGCAAGTACTATTATTTTTCTTTCAATTCACGCCTACTTCTTCTCTAAGATATGCTCTCGTACTTAATTCAGTTAAGTCAGAATGAAGGGGTGACCCGTGACAATCACCCAATCTTCATTACTCGCTTTGCCAAGATCCGCGTGCCTGACAACCACAAGCGGTCTACATGATGTTCAACGTAGTCATTGGACGACAGCCAGAGTATATTCTCTTGGGTCTCTGATCTGCGATTCACATCGTCTCTCCTGACAACAGAGCATCTGAATCTGAGATTAGAACCTTCGTGGTATAGGCTAGAACCATTGGCAGCATTCTTGAGATCCGAAAAGTCTAAACCTTGTCTTTGGTATTCCGAGTAGGATCTGGGAAGGGATGAATGTGATGAGCTTCAAACTTGCGAATGTTGGGTGCAGTAACAGTGTGCAAAAGGACAAGGGTCCTATTCCGACGCTAGTGAGAACCGACAGATGAATAGCCGTGCGAAAGCTGTACATGGTATTTTTCATCCGAGACGAGAAATCCGACAGTTGATTAGCCGTGTAGAGATCGTACCTGGTATTTTACATCCGAGAGGACCATGGAAGGGAGCATGCATGATTAGAAGAAGGCAATAGGAAAGCAGAAGTTTAGAAGCAACAAAGCAACTCCAAATGCTTATCTGAAATTCCCACCAATGAATTACATAAGTATCTCTATTTTATTTTATGTTTTATTTATCTTTTAATTATCAAAACCTCATAACCATTTGAATCCGCCTGACTAAGATTTACAAGATGACCATAGCTTGCTTCAAGCCGACAATCTCCGTGGGATCGACCCTTACTCACGTAAGGTATTACTTGGACGACCCAGTGAACTTGCTGGTTAGTTGTGCGGAGTTGTGAAAAGTGTGAATCACAATGTCGTGCACCAGGTTTGATGCTCAACTCCTCGTTCCCGGCTTTCACAAGCGTTCGTTTCGCAAGTTATATGCACTTCATTCTGATGTTCAAATTGGTAGGATTCATGGACTACATGTCACCTTAGCCCTATATGCTCATATGTGTTCTTGGAGGATAGATTTACTTTTGACCAAGTAAATAGACGTATTTACATTAGTTGCATGCATTTAGTTAGGTAATTTTTACTTCATGACCCTTTTCACCCATGTCTTTGGTCTTTTATCTTTAGCATGAGGACATGCTCGGTTTAAGTGTGGGGAGGTTTGATAAACCCCAAATTTGTGGTTTATATTGTGTAGAATTTGGGAGATTTTATCAATATTTTCCACACTTATTCACAGAAATTGCATGGTTTTGTGTTCTCTTCCTAATATTGCTTCATGATGGAAAACATGCTTCTTTTGCTTTAAAATTGCCATATTTTGTTTCACTTTTATCACCATTCGATGCTGTGATATGTTTGTTGAGTGATTTTAGAGTTTGTAGGGCAAGAATGTCCTAGAAAAGAGGAAGGAAGTATGCACAAGTGGAAGAAACATGTAGAATTGGGCTTTGAGAAAATCAGCTGCGACGCGCACGCGCACCTCACACGCACGCGTGGGTGCAGGAAGCTGGGTATGGCACGCGAAGAGTGGCGCATCCACGTGGATTGGCGAAATTCCCATCGACGCACATGCGTGCATGACGCGCACGCGTGGATCACGAAATTCAGGCAACACGCATGCGTACATGATGCGTACGCGTGACGAGCTGCACAAGACCTCATTAAAGAAATCGTGCCTGGCGATTTCTGAGGCTCAGCAGGCCCAAATTCAAGCTAATTCTGCATGGAAAAGACCCAGGAACTCAAGGAGGAAAGGAGGGGATCATCCATTACACACTTGGACACATTTTTTGCTAGTTTTCTTTGGTTCTTGTTCTTCTAGAGAGAGAAACCACTATTCCTCTCTAGATCTAGTTTGGTTTGATCTTCCCTTATTGAATTTTGAATTGGATATTGTTGATTTCTAGTTTTGATTACTTAATTTGAATTCTCTAGTATAATTTTGTTTAGATCTTATGTTAGATTGCTGTTCTCTTGTTATTTCCCATTTTCTATTCATCTTATGAACTTTGTGGATCTTGAATTTCTAATGGTACATTGATGTTCTCCATGATTAATAGTGTTGTTTGAGTAGTTCTCCTTTGATAATTGTTAATGGGTGCTTTTAATTTCCAATTTATTAGCAATTTGAATATGTCTTTTATTAATGCATACCATGTGTTTGATGAAATGTTTCCCTTGATTATGGAGTAGTTTTCTTGACTCTTGGCCTACACTAAGGGAATTGGGTAAACTTGAGTCATTGGGTCTAATTAATTTGGTGATTTGAGAACCCTTAGTGGTCAAGTTGATACCCATTGACACTAATCCACTACTAAGTCAATTGTTAGTTAGATTCGGACTTATGAGTTGAGATTGATCAAGTCACTTGACGTACCTCAAGCTTAGGAGTAAACATTACGTACTTAAAGCTCTTGGAGGTAGACTTAGTGAGTTTGGTTCCTCATAATTGTCAAGATATGGTTATTAGACAAAGATGGTGACCCCAATTCCTATGCCTAGCCAAGAGTTTCCTTTATTAATCATATTTGAAAACCAAAAATTCCAATTGCATTGAGTTTAGTTATAGTTACTTGTTTAGTTCTAGAGTAGAATTACATTGGATGTTATCTAGTTAAATTGAAATTGCTCATACCTTGTTTTAGTTGTTTGATTTAGTTTCTTGCACTTTAAAGATTTCTTGCTTATCAAGCTTAGTAGTTTAAATTCTTGATCATGACTCCCAACCTCGGAATTCTAACCAATGTTGATGCACATGTTTGCCCATTCCTTGTGAGACGACCCGAGGTTTGAATACTCAAGGGGAAAGGAGGGGATCATCCATTACACACTTGGCGCCGTTGCCGGGGATTGTTCGAGTTTGAACAACTGACGGTTCATCTTGTTGCTTAGATTGGGTAATTTTATTTTATGTTTAAGCTTTTTATTTTTATTTTCGAAAAAAAATTTATTTAAAAAAAATATATTTTGTTCTTCAGAATTTTTAAGAATGAATTCTAAAGTTTCATAAGATATGTTGAAGCCTGGCTGGCTGTTAAGCCATATCTAATCTATTGGATTGAGGTTTCCACTTATCTTTGCAGGAGCTTTTTGGTTCCCATCAATTTGGCTGTTGTATGTAATGCTCTGTTAAAGCTTGGCTGGCCAAATTCTTTTGGACCGAAGCTTTAGACTAACATTGCACGAATCCTGGAATTCTTATTAAAAATTTTGTATCTCTTTATTTTCTTTTTTTCAAAATAATTTTCGAAAAATATACAAAAAAATTTTAATAAAATCATAAAACCAAAAAAATTTTGTGTTCTTGTTTGAGTCTTGTGTCAAATTTTAAGTTTGATGTAAATTGCATGTTTTTAAGTTTTCTTGAATTTTCGAAAATATATACATTGTGTTCTTCTTTGATCTTCAAGTTGTTCTTCATGATTTTCTTTGTTTAATCTTGTGATTTTCTTGTTTTGTGTTTTTTGTTATTTTTCATATGCATTTTCGAATTCATAGTGTCTAAACATTAAAAATTTCTAAGTTTGGTGTCTTGCATGTCTTTCTTTTCTTAAAAAATTTTCAAAAATATGTTCTTGATGTTCATCATGATCTTCAAAGTGTTCTTGGTGTTCATCTTGACATTCAAAGTGTTCTTGCATGCATTATTTGTTTTGATATTAATTTCTTATGTCTTGTGTCATTTTGTGATTTTTCTCTCTCCTCATTAAAAAATTAAAAAATAAAAAATAATATCTTTTCCTTATTTCACTCATAAATTTCAAAATTTTGGGTTGACTTAGTCAAAATTTTTAAAATTTAGTTGTTTCTTGTTAGTCAAGTCAAAATTTCAATTTAAAAACTTTATCTTTTGAAATCTTTTTCAAAAATCAAATCTTTTTCATTTTTCTTTCATGTTTTTCGAAAATTCTTCAAAATAAATTTTCAAAATCTTTTTTTTTATTTTTATCTCTTATTTTCGAAACTTTACTAACAATTAATGTTTTGATTCAAAAATTTCAAGTTTGTTGCTTTCCTGTTAAGAAAGGTTCAATCTTTAAATTCTAGAATCATATCTTTTAGTTTCTTGTTAGTCAAGTCATCAACTTTAATTTTCAAAATCAAATCTTTTTTTTAATTTCTTTTTCAAATCTTTTTCAAAATAAATTTCAATAATATATTTTTCAAAATTTAATTTCAAAATTTTTTACTAACTTCTTATCTTTTCAAAATTTATTTTCATATCTTTTTCAACTAACTACTTGACTTTTTGTTTGATTTTAAAATGTTACTAATTCTTATCTTTTTCAAAACTACATAACTACCTTTCTCTCTCTCTAATTTTCGAAAACAACTAACCACTTTTTCAAAATTCTTTTTAATTAACTAATGATTTTAAATTCTAATTTTATTTTATTTTATTTCTTTTCTTAAATTTCAAATTCTAAATTATAATTAAAATAAAAACAAAAACATTTTTCTTTTCTTTTAATTAATATTCGAATACTCCTTCCCTCTCATCTCTTTCTATTTATTTTATTTATTCACTAGCATCCCTCTTCTTAAAAAAATTCAAACGCTCTCCCTCTTTTTGTGTTCGAATTCTTCTTATTCCCTCTCTACCTCATTCTTCTATTCTTCCATTCTTCTACTCACATAAAGGAATCTCTATACTGTGACATAGAGGATTTCTCTTCTTTTCTATTCTCTTCTTTTTCATATGAGCAGGAACAAGGATAAGTACATTCTTGTTGAAGATGATCCTGAACCTGAAAGAACTATGAAGAGGAAGTTAAGAGAAGCTAAAGTATAACACTCTGGAGAGGACCTTACAGAAATTTTCGAAAAAGAAGAAGACATGGCAGCCAAAAATAACAACAATGGTGGAGATGCAAGGAAGATGCTTGGTGACTTTACTGCACCAACTTCCGACTTCTATGGAAGAAGCATCTCAATCCCTGCAATTGGAGTAAACAACTTTGAGCTTAAACCTCAATTAGTTTCTTTAAATGCAAAAGAATTGCAAGTTTCATGGACTTCCATTGGAAGATCCTCATCAGTTCTTAGCTGAATTCTTGCAAATCTATGACACTGTTAAGACCAATGGGGTTAATCCCGAGGTCTACAGACTTATGCTTTTTCCCTTTGCTGTAAGAAATAGAGCTAGGATATGGTTGGACTCACAACCTAAAGAAAGCCTGAACTCTTGGAAAAAGCTGGTCAATGCTTTCTTGGCCAAATTTTTTCTACCTCAAAAGTTGAGCAAGCTTAGAGTGGAAGTCCAAACCTTCAGATAGAAGGAAGGTGAATCCCTCTATAAAGCTTGGGAAAGATACAAGCAATTGATCAGAAGGTGTCCTTCTGACATGCTTTCAGAATAGAGCATCTTATTTATATTCTATGATGGTCTGTCTGAATTGTCCAAGATGTCATCGGATCACTTCATCTGAAGAAGACACTTGCAGAAGCCCAGGAACTCATTGAAATGGTTGCAAATAACCAGTTTATATATACTTCTGAAAGAAATCTTGTGAATAATGGGATGACTCAGAAGAATGGAGTTCTTGAGATTGATACTCTGAATGCAATATTGGCTCAGAATAAAATATTGACTCAGCAAGTCAATATGATTTCTCAGAATATGACTGGAATGCAAGCTGCATCCGGCAGTACTAAAGAAGTTTCCTCTGAAGGAGAAGCTTATGTCCCTGAGAATCCTGGAATGGAAGAAGTGAATTACATGGGAGAATCCTATGGAAACACTTACAATCCTTCATGGAGGAATCATCCTAATTTCTCATGGAAGGATCAGTAGAAGCCTAATCAAGGCTTCAATAATAATAATGGTGGGAGAAATAAGTTTGGCAATAGCAAGCCTTTTCCATCATCTTCTAAGCAACAGACAGAGAATTCTAAGCAGAGCCTCTCTGACTTAGCAACCATAGTCTCTGATCTATCTAAGACCACTCTCAGTTTCATGACTGAAACAAGGTCCTCCATCAGAAATTTGGAGCCAAAAGTGGGATAACTAAGTAAAAGAGTTACTGAAATCCCTCATAGTACTCTCCCAAACAATACAGAAGAGAATCCAAAGAGAGAGTGCAAGGCCATAAATATAACCAACATGGCCGAACCTATAGAGGAGGAAGAGGCAATGATTTCCAGTGAGGAAGATCTCAATGGACGTCCACTAACCCCTAAAGAGTTCCCTAATGAGGAACCAAAAGAATCTAAGGCTCATACAGATACCATAGAGATTCCACTGAACTTACTGTTGCCATTTATGAGCTCTGATGAAGATTCTTCCTCTGATAAGGATGAAGATATTATTGAAGAGCAAGTTGCTCAATATCTAGGAGCAATCATGAAGCTGAATGCCAAGTTATTTGGTAATGAGACTTGGGAGGATGAACCTCCATTGCTCATCAATGAACTGAATACCTTGGTTCAACTGAAATTACCTCAGAAGAAACTGGATCCCAGAAAGTTCTTAATACCCTGTACCATAGGCACCATGACCTTTGAGAAGGCTCTGTGTGACCTGGGGTCAGAAATAAACCTCATGCCACTCTCTATAATGGAAAAACTAGTGATCTTTGAGGTACAAGTTGCAAGAATCTCACTAGAGATGGCAGACAAATCAATGAAACAGGCTTATGGACTTGTAGAGGATGTCTTAGTGAAGGTTGAAGGCCTGTACATCCCTGCTGACTTCATAATCCTAGACACTGGGAAGGATGAGGATGAATCCATCATCCTTGGAAGACCCTTCCTAGCCACAGCAAGAGCTGTGATTGATGTGGACAGAGGAGAGTTAGTCCTTCAATTGAATGAGGACTACCTTGTGTTTAAGGCTCAATGATCTTCTTCTGTAACCATGGAGAGGAAGCATGAAAAGCTTCTCTCAATACATAGTCAAACAGAGCCCCCACACTCAACTTCTAAGTTTGGTGTTGGGAAGCCACCATTAAGCTTTGAGCCTCTGTGAAGCTCTCTAAGAGCTCACTGTCAAGCTATTGACATTAAAGAAGCACTTATTGGGAGGCAACCCAATGTTATTTAATTATATTTATTTATATTCCATTGTCATTTTATGTTTTCTTTAGGTTGATGATCATGTGAAGTCATAAAAATAGCTGCAGAATTAAAGCAAAATAAAAAATAACATAAAAAATAGCACACCCTGGAGGACAGGCTTACTGGCGTTTAAACGCCAGTAAAGATAGCAGAATGGGCGTTTAACGCCCAGTCTGGCGGTATTCTGGGCGTTAAATGCCAGAAATGGCAGGAAGACTGGCATTTAACACCAGAAAAGGATGTCTGGTGTCTGGCTGGCGTTAAACGCCAGAAATGGGCATCAGCCTGGCGTTTAACGCTAGAAAAGGGTGCCTGGAGGGCGTTAAACACCAGAAATGGGCATCAGCCTAGCGTTTAACGCCAGAAAAGGTAGCAGAGTTGGCGTTAAACGCCAGAAATGGCACACAGAGGGCGTTTGAACTCCAGAATGGTGCAGGGAGCAGAATTCCTTGACACCTCAGGATCTGTGGACCCCACAAGATCTCCACCTACCCCAACTCACTCTCTCTCCTCTTCACACCTCTCCATAATACTCTTCCCCAAATACCCTTGACCAATCCCATCAATACCTTTTCCCCAAACACCATTCACCTATCACATCCTACCCTCTTCCCTACAACCTCTTCACCACTCACATCCATCCATCATAAACCCCACATACCTCACCATTCAAATTCAAAACACTTCCCTCCCAAACCCAACCCCTCATACACGAATTCCCCCTCTCTCTTACCCTATATATACCCCTCCATACCACCTTCAAATTCACACATTATACACACTTAAACCCCCTTGGCCAAAACCAACCTTCCCCTTTATCTCCTCCATTTCTTCTTCTTCTACTCCTTTCTTTCTTCTTTTGCTCGAGGACGAGCAAACCTTTTAAGTTTGGTGTGGGAAAAAGCTCTGATTTTTGTTTTTCCATAACCACTAATGGCACCTAAGACCGAAGAAACCTCTAGAAAGAAGACAGGGAAGGTAATTTCTTCCACCTCCGAGTCATGGGAGATGGAGAGATTCATCTCAAAGGTTCATCAAGACCACTTCTATGAAGTTGTGGCCAAGAAAAAGGTGATCCCCGAGGTCCCCTTCATGCTAAAAAAGAGTGAATATCCATAGATCCGACGTGAGATTCGAAGAAGAGGTTGGAAAGCTCTCACCAACCCAATCCAACAAGTCAGAATCTTAATGGTTCAAGAATTCTATGCTAATGCATGGATCACTAAGAACCATGATCAAAGTATGACCCCAAACCCAAAGAATTGGCTCACAATGGTTCGGGGGAATTACTTAGATTTCAGTCCAGACAATGTAAGGTTGGCATTTAACTTGTCAATGATGAGAGGAGATCCTCATCCCTTCACTAGAAGGGTCAACTTTGATCAAAGGTTGGACCAAGTCCTCAGAGACATCTGTGTGGAAGGAGCTCTGATGGGTTGAAAATGGATTTCCAACACCTAAAACTCACCGGCAAGTGTACCGGGTCGCATCAAGTAGTAATTACTCACAAGAGTGAGGTCGATCCCACAGGGATTGGTAGATTGAGCAATTTTAGTTAGATGGTTGATTTAGTTAAGCAAACAGTTGATGATTTGAATGAATTGTAACCAACAGAAGCTAGATTGCATGAGAATAAAAGGGAGAGGGAGAATTGACAGTAAATGAAAGAGCAGAAGAAGTAAAATAGCTGAATCTTAAAGTGCAAGTAATGTAAATGACTGAAACTTAAATTGCAAGAAATGTAAATAGCTGAAACTTAGAGTGCAAGAAATGTAAATTTCTTGAATAATAAAGGGGCGTGGGATGCTAGGATTCAGAATTTAACAACAAAAAATAAAGAAGAAGAAGTAAGTGTATAGATCTAAACAAAATTGGAAAATTGCAGTGAAGAACAAAACAGAAAGTAAATTCAACTAAATTGCAAGAGCTAGGAAAGAAATTCAAGAGCTCAGAGGCTCAATGAGACTAGAAAAAAAGTCTAGATCTCAATTTCTTCCTTGATCCAACAGAGGAGAGCAATAGCAATAGAAATGTAAATGAAATAGCAAATAAAACTTAGATCCAATTCTTGGAACAATTGAGAAGAGAGGTAAAAGATGATTCTCAAACTTAGAATCAATGAAGCTCTTCAATCTCAAATCAAGTTCCAAAACAGAAAGCAAAAGTAGCAGAAGAAATGAAAATAAAGACAAAAAGCCAAATTTGATTCTCAATTCTTGGAATTAGACAGAAGAAAACAGAAATTGGTTGTAGATAAAAGATTGAAACAGAATTCCTTCAATCTCAATCCACAATTCAAGAACAGAAAGTAAGAAATGCAAAATTAAGAACAAGGAGGAGAGAACTCAGGTCTCAATCCCAATTCCCCAATTCAAGCTAAAATAAAACTCAAAATAAATGAAAATTCAAGAGTGGAAGTAAAGGTAAACAAAAAGGTCCTTTCCTAAATCAAACTAAGTCCTATTTATACACTTTCTATTTTTGATCTTCAAGTGGGCTTTTCATTTGGTGAAGAATTGGATCTAAAGTGGCAATTAAATTAAAATTACACCCATGGTGCACCTTCAGGGGAGCGTTCAGTTAACTAAACTAACTGAGCGCTCCAAGTCTTGGTCAGGTTTGTGTCGTGCATGGCTCCAGGTTAGCGTTCAGTTACTTAAGGTAACTGAGTGCTACACATGCTTCCTTTGGCCTTCAATTTTTGGTGCGTGACAAGCCTTGGCATAGCGTTCAGTTAAGTAACTTAACTTAGCACTACAAGCCTTGCACAAGGTCCCTTTGTTTGTTGAACTAGCGCTCAGTTGAAGGAGTTAACTCAGCGCCCTTTGCTTGTGGAAAGAACTCCATCTTTGAACCTTGAGTGAGCCAACTTGGTGCCCAATTTCTTGCAAGTGAAGTAGCGCTCAAGAGAGACCAAGGCCAAGAGAGATTATCAAACAAACTAAGAAATAAGAAACTAAGTGTAGAACCTTGGATGAACTAAAAAGAAAATGAGTCATGGAGAGCAACTAGTCCTAGAAGGTATAACAAGGGAAGGCTAAGGGGTGTTCCTTGAATATCCATAGAACCAAGAGGTAGTAAGCAATAAAGGTCCAAGGCTCTGAGCATCAACTACTGGATAGAAAAAAAACATTAAAAAGCTCAAAAAGAATTAAAGATCTTAGTAGATGCTTGTGGTGAAGATGTGTCAAGAAGAGACCTGGGCAAGTAAATTCTTAGGGGTGTCTCAACACCTAGTACCCTAAAACCAACTGGTTTGGGAGTGCTAATTGGAAGCTTAATTAAGGGGTTGTCTTGAGACAAAACACTTAGAGTCGTGGTCAAGAAAGCAAAATAACCCTTACTACTTCAAGGTGACAATCAATAGAAAGGACCCCTAAAGCCTATACCTGAAAGGACCCTCAAGGATCCAAAAGCTTTTCATGACATTAAAACATTCATACATGTGTTGAACACTTAGTTTTACTCTTAGTTGTATTGCAATCATTCAAAGCCAAGGCCTCAAGTTATAAAGGTTTACTCACATTGATTTGCTTGGGACAATCAAAGCTTAAGTTTGGTGTTGTGATGACTTGCATCATCTACCCTTCTTTCTTGCATAAAGAAGACCATAAAAGAGCATAAATCTCATTTGATCAGTATAATTCATGCATTATTTGATGAATATTATGATACACTACTTTGAGATGAGTTGTGCTGAATTTCAGGTGAAAAAGGCATAAAAAATGGGTAGAAAACAAACAAGAAGCTGCGCGTGTGAAACTGGCGTGCCACTTGGAGCAAATGCCACAAAAATGCACTGGCGTGGCATGCCAGGAGCTATGCGTGGCACGCCAGTACTAAAGTCCAGAGAAAAATTCCAAGCATGCATATGGGCATGGCACGCCAAGGACTGGGCGTGGCACGCTAGTACAAAATTCCAGAGAGCAAAATGGAGGACACAAAAGGGGCGTGGCACGCCAGGTTGGGCGTGGCACGCCTGACCCATCAACTACTATGGGCGTGCCACTTGAGAAAAGGGGTGTGGCACGCCAACTCATCATTCCAAGAAGAACCTCCACTATGGCGTGCCACTTGGTATCGAAGGCGTGGCATGCCAGCTCCAAGAAGTCACTTGGGCGTGCCACTTGAACAGCATGGCGTGGCACGCTGGTACAATAATTCAGAGAAGAGGCTGAAGGCAATTGAAGACTGGGCATGCCACTTGAAGTCGAAGGCGTGGCACGCCAACCTCTCAACCTCACTTAGGCGTGCCACTTGGTATCGAAGACATGGCACGCCAACCCAAGCATGTCACTATGGCGTGCCACTTGAAGGCTGAGGCGTGGCACGCCAACTACTGGAACCAATACAAGATCATGGGCGTGGCACGCCAGCCTTTAGGCGTGGCATGCTGGTATAAGTTTCCAGAGAGGATGAAGGAGGCTAATTACATGGGGCGTGCCACTTGGTATCGAAGGCGTGGCAAGCCACTCACCATTCTTCACTTAGGCGTGCCACTTGAGCAACCAGGCGTGGCACGCCAGTGTCATTCAGAGAGCAAAGAAGCATTGGGGCGTGCCACTTGAGTTCGTGGCGTGGCACACCAAACAGAGGAACCACTCACTCACAAAAGGGGCGTGGCATGCCAGACCCTAGGCGTGCCACGCTAGTGCAACTTTCCAGAGAAGCTTAGCTAAGCATAGAGCAAGGGCGTGGCACGCCAGTTCAAGTTTCTAGAGGCAAAGAAAAGTGGAAAAGGGCAAAGGGCGTGCCACTTGAGTTCGAAGGCGTGGCACGCCAAGGTTGATAGAGAGATGAGTGTGCCACTTGAAGGATTAGGTGTGTGGTGTACGAAATTGTGATCATCAATGGGCCAACAACTTGGTACGCACAATTGTAATCTCAACTCTTTATCACAACTTCGCATAACTAACCAGCAAGTGCACTGGGTCATCCAAGTAATAAACCTTACGTGAGTAAGGGTCGATCCCACGGAGATTGTCGGCCTGAAGCAAGCTATGGTCACCTTGTAAATCTCAGTCAGGCGGATTCAAATGGTTATGGTGAATTGATAATAAAAACATAAATAAAATATAAACTGGGATAGAGATACTTATGTAATTCATTGGTGAGAATTTCAGATAAGCATATAGAGATGCTTTCGTTCCTCCTGAACCTCTGCTTTCCTGCTGTCTTCGTCCAATCATTCCTACTCCCTTCCATGGCAAGCTGTATGTAGGGCATCACCGTTGTCAATGGCTACATCCCATCCTCTCTGTGAAAATGGTCCAATGCGCTGTCACATCATGGCTAATCATCTGTCGGTTCTCGATCATACTGGAATAGGATTTACTATCCTTTTGCGTATGTCACTACGCCCAGCACTCGCGAGTTTGAAGCTCGTCACAGCCATCCCTTCCCAGATCCTACTCGGAATACCAGAGGCAAGGTTTAGACTTTTCGGATCTCAAGAATGGCCATCCATGGGTTCTAACTTATACCACGAAGATTCTAATATCTCGGACACGGTCCTCTGTATTAGATATCTAAGAGATACTCATTCTAACTTGTTTGCATGTAGAACGGAAGGGTTTGTCAGGCACGCGTTCGTAGGTGATAATGATGATGAGCGTCACATAATCATCACATTCATCATGTTCTTGTGTGTGAATGGATATCTTAGAATAGGAATAAGCTTGAATTGAATAGAAAAACAATATTACTTTGCATTAATTCATGAGGAACAGCAGAGCTCCACACCTTAATCTATGGTGTGTAGAAACTCTACCGTTGAAAATACATAAGTGATAAGGTCCAGGCATGGCCGAATGGCCAGCCCCCTAAACATGATCAAAGGATCAAAAGATAATCCAAAGATGTAAATACAATAGTAAAAAGTCCTATTTATACAAAACTAGTTACTAGGGTTTACAGAATGAGTAATTGATGCAGAAATCCACTTCCGGGGCCCACTTGGTGTGTGCTTGGGCTGAGCATCGAGCTTTACACGTGTAGAGGCTTCTCTTGGAGTTGAGCGCCAGTTTGTAACCTGTTTCTGGCATTTAACTCCACTTTGCAACCTGTTTTTGGCGTTTAACTCCAGAATGCAGCATGGCACTGGCGTTGAACGCCAGTTTGCATCATCTAAACTCGGGCAAAGTATGGACTATTATATATTGCTGGAAAGCCCTGGATGTCGACTTTCCATTGCAATTAAGAGCGCACCATTTGGAGTTCTGTAGCTCCAGAAAATTTACTTTGAGTGCAGGGAGGTCAGAATCCAACAGCATCTGCAGTCCTTCTTCAACCTCTGAATCTGATTTTTGCTCAAGTCCCTTAATTTCAGCCAGAAAATACCTGAAATCACAGAAAAATACACAAACTCATAGTAAAGTCTAGAAATGTGAATTTTAATTAAAAACTAATAAAAATATACTAAAAACTAATTAAATTATACTGAAAAATGTGTAAAAACAATGCCAAAAAGCGTATAAATTATCCGCTCATCACAACACCAAACTTAAATTGTTGCTTGTCCCCAAGCAACTGAAAATCAAATAGGATTAAAAGAAGAGAATATACTATAAATTCCAAAATATCAATGAAACTTAGCTCCAATCAGATGAACGAGACTTGTAGCTTTTTGCCTCTTGAATAGTTTTGGCATCTCACTTTATCCATTGAAGTTCAGAATGATTGGCATCTATAGGAACTTAGAATTCAGATAGTGTTATTGATTCTCCTAGTTCAGTATGTTGATTCTTGAACACAGCTACTTTATGAGTCTTGGCCGTGGCCCTAAGCACTTTGTTTTCCAGTATTACCACCGGATACAAAAATGCCACAGACACATAACTGGGTGAACCTTTTCAGATTGTGACTTAGCTTTGCTAAAGTCCCCAATTAGAGGTGTCCAGGGTTCTTAAGCACACTCTTTTTCTTTTTGCTTTGGACCTTGACTTTAACCACTCAGTCTCAAGTTTTCACTTGACACCTTCACACCACAAGCACATGGTTAGGGACAGCTTGGTTCAGCCGCTTAGGCCAGGATTTTATTCCTTTAGGCCCTCCTATCCACTGATACTCAAAGCCTTGGATCGTTTTTATTTATCCTTGCCTTTTGATTTTAAGGGCTATTGGCTTTCTACTCTTGCCTTTTGGTTTAAAGAGCTTTTGGCTTTTTCTGCTTGCTTTTTCTTTTTCTTTTTCTCTTTTTTTTGCATTTTTTTCTGCAAGCTTTTGTATTCACTGCTTTTTCTTGCTTCGAGAATCATTTTTATGATTTTTCAGATTATCAGATAATATTTCTCCTTTTCATCATTCTTTCAAGAGCCAACATATTTAACATTCATAAACCATAATATCAAAAGACATATGCACTGTTCAAGCATTCATTCAGAAAACAAAAAGTATTGTCACCACATCAAAATAATTAAACTAGTTTCAAGGATGAATACGAAATCATGTACTTCTTGTTCTTTTGTTTTTAGAAGATTTTTCATTCAAGAGAGGTGATGGATTCATATTCATAACTTTAAGGCATAGACACTTAACACTAATGATCATATAGTAAAGGCACAAACATAGATAACACATAAGGCTCAAAAACTGAAAAACAGAAAATAAATAGACAAGGAGATTAAGGAATGAGTCCACCTTAGTGAGGGTGGCGTCTTCCTCTTCTTGAAGAACCAATGGTGCTCTTGAGCTCCTCTATGTCTCTTCCTTGTCTTTCTTGCTCCTTCCTCATAGCTCTTTGATCTTCTCTAATTTCATGGAGGATGATGGAGTGCTCTTGGTGCTCCACTCTTAGTTTTCCCATGTTGGAACTTAATTCTCCTAGGGAAGTGTTGATTTGCTCCCAATAATTCTGTGGAGGAAAGTGCATCTCCTGAGGCATCTCAGGGATTTCATGGTGAGGAATTTCCTCATGCTCATGTTGAGGTCCATGATCTCTTATTTGCTCCATCCTTTTCTTAGTGATGGGCTTGTCCTCTTCAATGAGGATGCCTCCCTCTATGTCAATTCCAGCAGAATTGCAGAGGTGGCAAATGAGGTGAGGAAAGGCTAACCTTGCCCAAGTGGAGGACTTGTCAGCCACCTTGTAGAGTTCTTGAGGTATAATCTCATGAACTTCCACCTTTTCTCCAATCATGATACTATGGATCATGATGGCCCGGTCTATAGTAACTTCAGACCGGTTACTAGTAGGAATGATTGAGCGTTGAATGAACTCTAGCCATCCCCTAGCCACTGGTTTGAGGTCATGCCTTCTTAATTGAACCGGCTTGCCTCTTGAGTTAATTTTCCATTGAGCTCCTTCCTCACATATGTCTATGAGGACTTGGTCCAACCTTTGATCAAAGTTGACCCTTCTTGTGTAGGGTCGTGCGTTCTCTTCCATCATTGGCAAGTTGAACGCCAGCCTTACATTTTCCGGACTGAAATCTAAGTATTTCCCCCGAACCATGGTAACCAATGCTTTGGATTCGGGTTCACACTTTGATCGTGGTTCCTAGTGATCCATGCGTTTGCATAGAACTCTTGAACCATTAGGATCCCGACTTGTTGAATGGGGTTGGTGAGAACTTCCCAACCTCTCCTTTGGATCTCAAGTCGGATCTTCGGATACTCATTCTTTTTGAGCTTGAAAGGAACCTCAGGGATCACTTTCTTCTTGGACACAACTTCATAGAAGTGGTCTTGGTAGACCTTTGAGATGAATCTCTCCATCTTCCATGACTCAGAAGTGGAAGCAATTGCCTTTCCTTTCCTCTTTCTAGAGGTTTCTCTGGTCTTAGGTGCCATAAATGGTTATGGAAAAACAAAAAGCTATGCTTTTACCACACCAAACTTAAAATGTTTGCTCGTCCCCGAGCAAAAGAAGAAAGAAAAAAAAAGAAGAAGAAGAGAAATAGAGGAGAGGGAGAGAAAGGTGTTTTCGGCCAAGGGGTGAAGATAGGGTTGTGTTGTGTGAAAATGAAGAAGGAATGAGGGGTTTATATAGGAGTGGGGGGAGGGTTAAGTTTCGGCCATTAGGGTTGGGTTTGTGAGGGAAAATATTTTGAATTTTGAAGGTAGGTGGGATTTTTGGGGAAGAGGGGATGGATGTGAGTGGTGAAGAGGTGATGGGGAAGAGTGATTGAGTTGATTGGTGAAGGGTATTTACGGAAGAGAGTTATGAAAAGGTGTGAAGAGGAGAGAGAAGAAGATGTGGGGATCCTGTGGGGTCCACAGATCAAGTGGGGTCAAGGACTTAACATCCCTGCTCCAATTAGGCGTGTAAAACGCCCTTGCTGTGCAATCCTGGCGTTTAACGCCAGACTGCTGCCTGTTTCTGGCGTTAAACGCCAGACAGATGCTTGGTTCTGGCGTTTAAACGCCAGACTGCTCTCCTCCAGGGTGTGCTATTTTTAATGCTGTTTTTCATTTTGTTTTTGATTTTTCAGTAGTTTTTGTGACTCCACATGATCATCAACCTAAAGAAAACATAAAATAACAATAGAAATAAATAAATATAATTAGATAACATTGGGTTGCCTCCTAACAAGCGCTTCTTTAATGTCAATACCTTGACAGTGAGCTCTCATGGAGCCTCACCGGTAATCAGAGCAAGGTTGGAACCTCCCAACACCAAACTTAGAGTTTGAATGTGGGGGTTCAACACCAAACTTAGAGTTTGGTTGTGGCCTCCCAACACCAAACTTAGAGTTTGACTGTGGGGACTTTGGTTGACTCTGCAGTGAAAGAAGCTTTTCATGCTTCCTCTCCATGGTTACAGAAGGAGATCTTTGAGTTTTAAACACAAGGTTGTCCTCATTCAGTTGAAGGATCAATTCTCCTCTGTCCACATCAATCATAGCTCTTGCTGTGGCTAGGAAGGGTCTTCCAAGGATGATGGATTCATCCTCATCCTTCCCAGTGTCTAGGATTATGAAATCAGCAGGGATGTAAAGGCCTTCAACCTTTACTAACACATCCTCTACTAGTCCATAAGCCTATTTTCTTGAGTTGTCTGCAATCTCTAATGAGATTCTAGCAGCTTGCACCTCAAAGATCCCAAGTTTCTCCATTACAGAGAGTGGCATTAAGTTTATTCCTGACCCTAGGTCACACAGAGCCTTCTCAAAGGTCATGGTGCCTATGTTACAGGGAATTAGGAATTTACCAGGATCCTGTCTCTTTTGAGGTAATTTCTGCCTATCCAATGCATCCAGTTCATTGGTGAGCAAGGGAGGTTCATCTTCCCAAGTCTCATTACCAAATAATTTGGCATTCAGCTTCATGATTGCACCAAGGTACTTAGCAACTTGCTCTTCAGTAACATCTTCATTCTCTTCAGAAGAAGAATACTCATCAGAGCTCATGAAGGGCAGAAGAAGGTTTAATGGAATCTCTATGGTCTCTAGGTGAGCCTCAGATTCCTTTGGTTCCTCATTGAGGAACTCCTTATTGGCCACTGGACGTCCCAGGAGGTCTTCCTCACTGGGATTAATGTCCTCTCCCTCCCTTGTAGGTTCGGCCATGATGGTTAAATCAATGGCCTTGCACTCTCTTTTTGGGTTCTCTTCTGTATTGCTTGGGAGAGTACTAGGAGGGGTTTCACTGACTCTTTTACTCAGCTGGCCCACTTGTGCCTCCAAATTTTTAATGGAGGACCTTGTTTCATTCATGAAACTTAAAGTGGCCTTAGATAGATCAGAGACTATATTTGCTAAGCTAGATAGATTCTACTCAGAATTCTCTGTCTGTTGCTGAGTGGATGATGGAAAAGGTTTGCTATTGCTAAACCTGTTTCTTCCACCATTGTTAAAGCCTTGTTGAGGCTTTTGTTAATCCTTCCATCAGAAATTTGAATGATTTCTCCATGAGGGATTATAGGTGTTTCCATAGGGTTCACCCATGTAATTCACCTCTGCTATTGCAGGGTTCTCAGGATCAAAAGCTTCTTCTTCAGAAGATACCTCTTTAGTACTGTTGGATGATTCCTTCAATCCATTCAGACTCTGAGAGATCATATTGACTTGCTGAGTCAATATTTTATTCTGAGCCAATATGGCATTTAGAGTATCAATTTCAAGAACTCCCTTCCTCTGAGGCGTCACATTATTCACAGAATTCCTTTTAGAAGTGTACATGAACTGGTTATTTGCAACCATGTCAATAAGTTCTTGAGCTTCTGCAGGCGTTTTCTTTAGGTGAATGGATCCACCTGCAGAATGGTCCAATCACATCTTTGATAATTCAGACAGACCATCATAGAATATATCCAGGATGGTCCATTCTGAAAGCATGTCAGAAGGACACTTTTTGGTTAGTTCCTTGTATCTCTCCCAAGCTTCATAGAGGGATTCACCTTCCTTCTGTCTGAAGGTTTGAACATCCACTCTAAGCTTGCTAAGCTTTTGAGGAGGAAAGAACTTGGCTAAGAAAGCCGTGACCAGCTTATCCCAAGAGTTCAGGCTGTCTTTAGGTTGAGAGTCCAACCATATTCTAGCTCTGTCTCTTACAGCAAACGGAAAAAGCATGAGCTTGTAGACCTCGGGATCAACCCCATTGGTCTTAACAGTATCACAGATTTGCAAGAATTCAGTTAGGAACTGAAAAAGATCTTCTGCTGGAAGTCCATGAAACTTGCAATTCTGTTGCATCAGAGAAACTAATTGAGGTTTCAGCTCAAAATTGTTTGCTCCAATGGCAGGGATTGAGATGCTTCTTCCATGTAAATTGGAATTAGGTGCAGTAAAGTCACCAAGCATTTTCCTTGCATTGTTGTTATTTTCGGCCATCTCTCCTTCTTTTTCAAAAATTTCTGTCAGATTTTCTCTAGAGAGTTGTGCTTTAGCTTCCCTTAGCTTCCTCTTCAGAGTCCTTTCAGGTTCAGGATCAGCTTCAACAAGAATGTTCTTATCCTTGTTTCTGCTCATATGAAAAAGAAGAGAACAGAAAATATGGAATCCTCTATGTCACAGTATAGAGATTCCTTTATGTGAGTAGAAGAAGATATGAATAGAAGATGGAGAATCCAAACACAAGGGTGAGGAGTAGGTTCGAATTCTTAGATGAAGAGGAGTGTTAGTAAATAAATAAATAAATAGAAAGAGGTGAGAGATGAGAAGAATAATTCGAAAATAAAAAAATATTTTAAAATTAAATTTAAAATTCGAAAATTAAAATTGAAATTAAATTAAATTAAATTTTAAAACAATTAATTAATTAAAAAGGAAATTTGGAAAAGAGGGAAGGGATTTTCGAAAATTGGAGAGGGAGTTAGTTAGGTAGTTTTGAAAAAGATAAGAATCAAACAAAAAGTAAAGTGGTTAATTGAAAAAGATTTGAAAATCAAATTTGAAAAGATAAAAAGTTAGAAAAGATTTTGAAATTAAATTTTGAAAAAGATGTGATTGAAACTTATTTTGAAAAAGATTTGAAAAAGAAATTTAAAAAGATTTGATTTTGAAATCAAAGTTGATTACTTGACTAACAAGAAACTAAAAGATATGATTTAAAATTTTAAAGATTAAACCTTTCTTACTAGGCAAGTAACAAACTAAAAATTTTAGAATCAATCACATTAAATGCTAATAAGATTTTCGAAAATTATGAAAAAGATTTTTGAAAATTAATTTTGAAAATTTCGAAAATTATGAAAGAAAAATGAGAAAGATTTGATTTTTGAAAAAGATTTGAAAAAGATAGAATTTTTAAATTGAAAATTTGATTTGACTCATAAGAAACAACTAAATTTTAAAAATTTTTGAAAAAGTCAACTCAAATTTTCGAAAATTTATGAGAGAAAAAGGGAAAGATATTTTTTTATTTTTGAATTTTTAATGAAGAAAGAGAAAAATACAAAAAAGACACAAGACATAAAAATTATGAATCAAAACAAGAAAAATATGCAAGAACACTTTGAATGTCAAGATGAACACCAAGAACACTTTGAATGTCAAGATGAACATCAAGAACTTATTTTTGAAAATTTTTGAGAAGAGAAAAACATGCAAGACACCAAACTTAGAAATTTTCAAACTTTAGACACTAACAATTTGAAAATGCATATGAGAAACAAGAAAAGACACAAAACAAGAAAAATTAACGATCAAACATAGAAAATCATCAAAAACAACTTGAAGATCATGAAGAACAAGAAAGAAACTCAATGCATGTGTTCTTCGAAAATTTAAGAAAAGTTAAAAGCATGCAATTGACACGAAACTTACAATTAGACACTAGACTCAAACAAGAAACATCAAATTATTTTTGATTTTATGATTTTGTTAAACTTTTTTTTTGGTTTTTTTCGAAAATTATTTTGGGAAAAATGAAAAAGAAGAAATTTTTTTTTGTATTTTTTTGAAAATAAAAAGAATAAAAGCAAAAACTTAAAATTAAAATAAAATTACCTAATCTGAGCAACAAGATGAACCGTCAGTTGTCCAAACTCAAACAATCCCCGGCAACGGCGCCAAAAACTTGGTGCACAAAATTGTGATCATTAATGGCACCAACAACTTGGTACGCACAATTGTAATCTCAACTCTTTATCACAACTTTGCACAACTAACCAGCAAGTGCATTGGGTCGTCCAAGTAATAAACCTTACGTGAGTAAGGGGTCGATCCCACGGAGATTGTCGGCCTGAAGCAAGCTATGGTCACTTGGTAAATCTCAGTCAGGCGGATTCAAATGGTTATGGTGAATTGATAATAAAAACATAAATAAAATATAAACTGGGATAGAGATACTTATGTAATTCATTGGTGAGAATTTCAGATAAGCGTATAGAGATGCTTTCGTTCCTCCTGAACCTCTGCTTTCCTGCTGTCTTCATCAAATCATTCCTACTCCCTTCCATGGCAAGCTGTATGTAGGGCATCACCGTTGTCAATGGCTACATCCCATCCTCTCTGTGAAAATGGTCCAATGCGCTGTCACTGCATGGCTAATCATCTGTCGGTTTTCGATCATACTGGAATAGGATTTACTATCCTTTTGCGTCTGTCACTACGCCCAGCACTCGCGAGTTTGAAGCTCGTCACAGCCATCCCTTCCCAGATCCTACTCGGAATACCACAGACAAGGTTTAGACTTTCCAGATCTCAAGAATGGCCATCCATGGGTTCTAACTTATACCACGAAGATTCTAATATCTCGGACTCGGTCCTCTGTATTAGATATCTAAGAGATACTCATTCTAGCTTGTTTGCATGTAGAACGGAAGTGTTTGTCAGGCACACATTCGTAGGTGATAATGATGATGAGCGTCACATAATCATCACATTCATCATGTTCTTGTGTGCGAATGGATATCTTAGAATAGGAATAAGCTTGAATTGAATAGAAAAACAATAGTACTTTGCATTAATTCATGAGGAACAGCAGAGCTCCACACCTTAATCTATGGTGTATAGAAACTCTACAGTTGAAAATACATAAGTGATAAGGTCCAGGCATGGCCGAATGGCCAGCCCCCTAAACATGATCAAAGGATCAAAAGATAATCCAAAGATGTAAATACAATAGTAAAAAGTCCACTTTATACTAAACTAGTTACTAGGGTTTACAGAATGAGTAATTGATGAAGAAATCCACTTCCGGGGCCCACTTGGTGTGTGCTTGGACTGAGCATTGAGCTTTACACGTGTAGAGGCTTCTCTTGGAGTTGAACGCCAGTTTGTAACTTGTTTCTAGCGTTTAACTCCACTTTGCAACCTGTTTCTGGCGTTTAACTCCAGAATGCAGCATGGTACTGGCGTTGAACGCCAGTTTGCGTCATTTAAACTCGGGCAAAGTATGCACTATTATATATTGCTGGAAATCCCTGGATGTCTACTTTCCAACGCAGTTAAGAGCGCGCCATTTGGAGTTCTGTAGCTCCAGAAAATCCACTTTGAGTGCAGGGAGGTCAGAATCCAACAGCATCTGCAGTCCTTCTTCAACCTCTGAATCTGATTTTTGCTCAAGTCCCTCAATTTCAGCCAGAAAATACCTGAAATCACAGAAAAACACACAAACTCATAGTAAAGTTCAGAAATGTGAATTTTAATTAAAAACTAATAAAAATATACTAAAAACTAATTAAATTATACTAAAAACTGTGTAAAAACAATGCCAAAAAGCGTATAAATTATCCGCTCATCAGTGTGGCACGCCAAGCTAGAAATGAAGGGCTACGTGACACCCTAGTAAAGCGCCAGCCACACGCCAGCTAAGAAGTCACGCTTAATGAGTGTTTTCTTTTCCCTCCAAAATGTAATTTTTCTTTTTCACTTTTGTTATTCTTTTATTTTACTAGGAGTAGTATAAATATCCCCAAGGAGTACTGAAGAAGGGGGTTAAGCAGTTAGTTTTAAATCCACTTTTACACTTCACTTTTGAGTACTTTTTGAGCTATGAGTAGCTAACTTCCCTCTCATTGAGAGAGGGAGCTCTTTTGTACTTGATGGATTGATAATAGTGAAATTATTCTTTTCTTCATCTTCTCTTTGATTTGCTAGAAGGAATTTCGTTCTTAATGCTTAGTGTTTAATTATCTTGGAAAAGAGATTGAATGCAATTGGGTTTCATGGGAACCTTGGGAAAGGATACATGAAATCATGCTTGAAATCCCTTCTCACACTTGAGTAGAATCTGGGTTTTGGTATTTGGATATATGACATATAATCCTTCCTCTACTTGGACCTATAATGGTGTGTGGTATAATCAGGGACCAAGCATATCTCTCTTCATGAGCAATTAGACCAAGAAATTGGCTATTGATCAAGATCTGAGAGATTGAGTCACCAAGGGATTGGGGCTCAATCAATCATGATTGCCAAGAGGTCAATGAGTTGCATGATTGAAGAGGATATAAGCTAGATTTGATCGAAAGAGACAACATCTCCCAATCTCAATGAATTTCCCCATTCTTATCTATCTATTTCTCTCTAGCTTAATTTTACATTCAGTAATTCCCCATTCCCATTTACATTCAAGTCATTTATGATTCTGCACTTTACATTCTGCCATTTATATTTCTGCACTTTATCGCTTTTCTTTATATTCTAGTCATTTACATTTATGTCATTTACAATTCCGCACTTCACAATCTTATTGATCTGCTTGACTAATTCATCAATCAATTAAAACTTCTTGAATTTGCTAATCTCTGTGGATACGATCCCACTCTACTGTGGGTTATTACTTGACGATAACTTTGGTGCGCTTGCTAAAAGAACTAATTCACCAATTTTTGAATGGGGGTATGGATTGGACTCATCAAGTTTTCACCCTCCAATCTTTCTCCAACTTGGTCACCCTCACCTCAAGTTCCTCCTTCAAACCCTTCATCCAGTCGAACTACAATTTAGCCTCCTCCATAAAAGCCTTTGTAGCATGAATGGGAAGATCCTGAGCAGTCCGATATAAAGCCGCCCCCATGTGTGCCATTTTGACGCTGCTCCGAGTAATGAAGTTCAAATGGCGAAGGAGAGAAACATCGTCAGTAGGGATGGTGCCATAAGGACCAATTTGCTGGTCCACAAACTCGACAGCATCAAAATCTGGGACATCAAGGTTAAAGGGCTCAGCGGTTTTCTGCCTTTTCGGTGGAGGAGCACTAGAGGTAACAATAGAAGCCTGTGGAGGATCAACCAAATGAAGCCGAGGAGTAGGAATCATCCTCCTCGGTCCAGGAGAGCTCGGTACAGATGGTTTCGACTAAACCTGAGAAGACCCCTCCCCGGCCATCTTGGCCGAGATGTTCTGAACTGCTGTAGCTTTCCTCGCCTTCTTAAAGGCCTTCATAGATTCTTTATTTTTAATCAACTCTGAAAACAAACATCACAGCGAAAAACAAAGTTATGAACCAAGAAGAGAAAAAGAAATAAACTCGACAAAATAAGCAAAAACACAAAACAGAAATCGACCACTACCCAGCTCAGCTCGAAGAAGAGAGGGATTTCCTAAGAATTTCTTTGTATCAAGATGGGGAGGCTGCCCCCAGTTTTCTTCCAACACAGTCACAAAGGCTTGCTTAGTCTCATCTAACATCTCCCACGTATATTTTGACACCATTACATTCTTTTGCTATTCTAAAGGAAAGGCAGGCTCGTCATTCTCATCCAGAAAAAAGGGCCGAGCTCACTCAACAGCTCGGACCCTAAAAAAGTAATTCTTAAAGTCACGAAAAGATTTATCAAACATGGAAAAAACCTTCTTCCCCTGGGAAGCTTAGAAAGAAACCTAGGCGGTCTTCTTCTTAACCACCCCAGGCTTTGTCAAAACAAAGAGATAAAAGAAGAGGGATTGCGAAGCAGGGATACTGACGTGGCAAAAATTGGCGAGTTAAGAAATTATTATAAGAGATACATTGCAAGTACAGTTCTTAACCAACCGAAATTCCACTTATCAATTTAGAAGGGTTGTCACAAAATTAAAATTAAAATTAAAATACTGGGAGTATGAATCCCAGGTCGTCTCCCAACGAATTGCAGAAAGATGTGCTATTTTATTAATCAGATGTTTTCAAAAATGGTTTGAGTTGATAAACAGGAAATTAAATTAGAGAATTTATGTAATTTTAAATAAAAACCTTGACTGGGAGTAGATTAGTTGGAAGCCCTATTCTTGCTGGAGTACTCTCAAGATTAATTGATAATTGAAGGTTGTTCTGCTCAGTTACCCTTTACTAGGTAAAGGAAAGTCAAGCAAGTTGGAAGGCTATTTCTAATCATAAGTCCTAATCCTCTCCCTTGAGAAGGACTAGTGTCAATGATTAGAGGGCGATCCAACAATAAACCCAATTACAATTTTTCTCTTGAGTAACCCAACTCAAGGTTTCCTTTCAATCATCTCCCAATCAAGTTATGGAACTACTCACTCATTATGAATGTAAATTTCACAAAATAAGGAAGAGAAATACTGAAAGACATAATAAATAATAATCAAAAGGATCAATTAAAATAAAAATAGTTCTTGTATAAATAAATTCTAGAAATAATCCTAGAGTAACTCTGAGTAAATAAAGAACATGAAAGAGTAAGTGACAAGTAAGGAAACAAACTAGAATGACGAAGTCTTGACGGAGGTAATAACGCTTCTCAATGTTCCAATCCAAAAAGCAATAAAACCAAATCCTAAGAACTATGAATGTGTAGAGAGAAGCCCTAGAGGAGAGGTAAAATCAGATCTGAAACTAAAACTTATGTGGAATGAATGTTGTCTCCGGTCTCTGCATGTTCCCTGGCTCTAATATGCTTTTCTGGGCCGAAAACTGGGTCAAAACAGGGCCCAAAATCACCCCCAGCGAATTCTGCAGATTCTGCAGATCGCGCATATTACACGATCGCGTCATCCAGGCGTTCGCGTCATCCAGCGTTTTGCCTTGCCACGCGTGCGCGTCGTCCACGCCTTCGCGTCACTGGTGCAGTTTCCAATCTGCGTGGTCGCGTGAGCCATGCGTCCGCGTCACTGCAATTTCCTCTATATCGCGCGGCCGCTGATAAACCCCGTTTTGACGGTTTATCATGTATTGATTTTAAGAGATTTTATCACCTTTTACCCACATTTATTCAATGAAATAGCATAGTTTTGTGATTGTCTCCTTATTTGTGCTTAGATGTGAAAACATGCTTTTAGACCCTTAATTTGATGGTTTTAATCCCCCTTTGATTCCACTAGATGCCTTGATATGTTTGTTAGTGATTTCAGATTGAAAAGGCTAGGAATGGATCAAAGGAGTGAAGAGGAAAGCTTGCAAAGTGGAGAAATCATGAAAAGTCAAAGAAGTTGAACTCGCCCATGGACGCGCGCGCGCACCTGGCGCTTGCGCGCACCTGCGAATCACCCCATGGACCCGTACGCGTGCTGTGCGCGTACGCGTCGGTGCTGGTTTATGATTTTTTTAATGAAAACGTGACCAACGAATTCTCAAGGGTTGTGGGGCCCAATCCCAACCAACTTTGGCGCCAAAGATGCTATTTAAAGCCAAGGATTGAAGAGCAATGGGGATTCCAATCATACACACTCATTAGGATTAGTTTAGAGTTAGTTTCTAGAGAGAGAAGCTCTCGCTTCTCTCTAGGATTAGGATTAGGATTAGGTTTAGTTCTTAGATCTAGGTTTTAATCTTTGCTTTCTTCTACTTCTACCTTTCAATTCTTTGTTGTTACATTCACCATTCTTCCATTCTTTTGTTGCAATTTCCTTTATGTTGTTCTTATGTTTTGTTGTAGATCTACTATTGTTCATTCCATTTTCTTTCAATTCAATAAGAGGTAATTCATGTAGATCTTGTTTCCTTTAATTTTTGTCGTTAATTCTTTACATTTGATTGTAGTTAGAATTAATTCTTGTTGTTGATTTACTATGTCTTTCTTTTGTGCCTTCCAAGTGTTTGATGAAATGTTTGGTTGGATTTTAGAGTAGAGTTTTATGTTCTTGGCTTGGAAAGGTAACTTAGGAACTCTTGAGTTACTAATGTCCAAGTAATTGATGATTGGGATCCATTGACTCTAGTTTTCACTAATTGAATCAGTGGAGAGTTAGGACTTATGGACTAGGATTGATATAGCTCATTTGACTTTCCTTTACTACTAGTTAGAGGATGATTTAATGAGATTAATCCTTGCCAATTCTCATATTGTGGTTAGTGATTAGGATAGAGATCCTTGACCACCAACCCTTGCCAAGACCTTTTTAGCCATTAGTTTACTTTCTTACCATTTATCTTTCATGCTTCATATCAAAACCCCAAGAATAACTCATAACCAATAGCAAGACACTTTATTGTAATTCCTAGGGAGAACGACCCGAGGTTTGAATACTTCGGTTATTAATTTTAGGGGTTTGTTACTTGTGACAAACAATCTTTTGTATGAAAGGATTATTGTTTGGTTTAGGAACTATACTTGCAATGAGAATTCATTTATGAAATTCTAAACCATCAAAAACCTGTTCATCAGCCGCGTGAACCATGCACCCGCGTCACTTCTCGCTGGTCATCTCCTTAATTTCTTGTGTTCCTTCTATTTTTGCAAGCTTCCTTTCCAATCTCCAAGTCATTCATGCCCTATAAGGCCTGAAACACTTAACACACAGATCACGGCATCGAATGGAATAAAGGAGAATTAAAATACAAAATTAAAAGTCTCTAGGAAGCAAGTTTTCAACCATAAAGTATTTTTAGGAAGGAATTATAAATGCATGCTTATTTAATGAATAAGTGGGTAAAGATTTGATAAAACCACACAATTAAATACAATATAAACCATAAAATAATGGTTTATCAACCTCCCCACACTTAGATATTAGCATGTCCTCATGCTTAGTTGAAGGAGATAAAATAAATGAGTAGGAACATGTAAAACTCATGCAATGCAATGCAACCTATACATGTGAATGCAACTATATGATTCTTGTCTACCTGGTTAAAAGTAAATAAGCTCTTCAAGACAATCACAAATCAAATTCCACTAATTCAATTCTTATACAGTAAGAACAGATAAAAATGCAAGAAGGTAGCTCATGAAAGCAGGGAACATAGAATTTAAGCATTGAACCATTCACTGATGATATATGTATGCTCTAATCTCTCTAGTGTATAGGGTAATCACTCTATCCTTCTCTAATCATGCTTTCTAACTTCTGTTCTTCACCTAACCAATCAACAACAATTAATATACTAATGAAAACATCATGAGGTCTTTTCAAGGTTGTAATGGGGCCAAGGTATGGGTAAGGGTACATATATGGCTAAGTAAGCTTATAAATTGAACCTTTAATCAGTCCAAGCTTTCACCTAACACATATATATTCTTTATAACTTAGATTTCATACCTAGCTACCCAAAATTTCTCTCTCACATTCATTACTCATGTATCAACTTTTATTTTAATTTTATCATACATGCATTGATCTTTGAATTCTTAACTTAACATTGGGGTAATTTTGTCCCCTTATTTAATTATTGAATATTTTTGGATTTTTGGATTTTTTTTAACATAAATATAGCATAAAAGTAAACATAACTTATCAATGCACATAGATTTTTGATTCTTATAGTTTCACATGAGTAGGTACCCAAATTCCCATTATATCATTATGACACATTCCCTTATTATCTTTTGTTCCCACAATTTTCCATACTTAATTAACACATAATTCTATCTTAAGCTAACTAAAGATTCAATTGGGATATATAATTGTTTTTCCGCTTAAGGCTAGTAATATGGTAAAATAAAGAACAAATGGGATTTAAAGGCTCAAAGTGGCTAACAAAGGTAATTTGCAAGGGTAGGCTTAATTTGGATAAGTGAGCTACACAAATAATGGCCTCAATCATATGCAAGCATATAAATATGTTAAACATTGGACATATAGGATGAAACAAAATATAAATTACAATCATAGAGAAGTAAACACATAAGAATAAAATAATTATGGTTAAATAATGTAACCATGTATAAAGGCTCAAATCTCACAGGTTGTGTGTTCTTTAGCTCAAAAATCATGTTCCAAATACAACTTCAAGCAGATTTAACATAAAAGTTTTAAATAAGATTAGTGAAATTTTGTTCTAAAAATAAGGTCTTAGAAGAAACTTATTGTCTTTTCAATCAAGTAGAACATGCATGCAACTAATCTATTACTATACAATTTATCCTATTCTACAAAAGAAAAACTAACTAAATATCCTATTTTATTGGTGTTAGGGAAGAGAAATTACCTCCGGAAGTCAGGTACTGACTGACCTCTCCACACTTAAGGCTTTGCACCGTCCTCGGTGCCATCTGTCAGGAACAAAGGTGGGCTGGTAGCAGTATCTCCACAGTCAGGGCCATCATGGCTCCTAGTGCTGGTAAAGGAAGTGGAGTCCGGGGTGTCTGAGTCTCTGTATTTTCCCTTAAGTTGCTCCTTGAGGTATGTGAATCGGCGCTTGTTACGGCGTTCTCTTAGCTTTGCTTTGTGTTCCTTCCGATCCAACCTTTCAAGTATCTGATGGAGCAGTTGAGTGGTTGTAGGTGCTTGTGGTGTTGAAGGAGGAATCACTTCAGCCAGTTCAGTAGGCTGGCTGGTAGTGGCTGCTGGAGGTCTGATGTATTTTCCGTTAGGGACGTACTGATCTTCCCGTGGAAACATGGCTTTGGTGTCCCGAGCTCTGTAGGAGACTCTGGCGGATGAGACGAGATCTGAAACCAAGGCGGGAAAAGGTAAGTTGCCCACAATTTGTACGTGTCCCATAGCACTCTAGATGTGTCTTGGTAGGTTCAGAGGTTGGTTTGTAAGGATGCATCATAGTAGAGCGGCCATGTCTGTAGTGAAGGAGGACTCGTAGGTGCTCGGAAAGACGTAATGGGACATAATCTGTGCCCATACTCGAGCCTCTAAGGTGAGTGCGGAAGCCAATATTCCCTTAGGACGGGAACGATGGCATCCATAGATCCATCTGCTGCCAGGTAGTGCGATAACTCTGAGAACAGCGTCCCAGTCAAATTGGTACATCTGGCGCTTGAGTGCGGCTTCTTGAAATGCGTCCAGTCTTTCTGGAGTGGGGGAAGATCTAAAGCTCGTTGAATGGCCTCTTCTGTGATGGGGATTTACTTCTGACGGACATAGACAGACTGTAGGGTCGGCAGGTGGAAGTTGGAGTAGAACTTGACAACCCAGGAAAGATTGACCTGCCATGGCTGTCTCTGTAGGAAGCCCCATTGTCTTTGCGCAATTTGTTGCTCAACAAATACAGCAATATGGTTTGGGAGGATAAGAAGGTATCGTTGTTGTAACTCCTTTCTGCCAGAATGGGGAACATCTGCTCACAGTAGCGATTGGTAAATCGCGCAGTGTCCTTTGCTGGGAAGGCTTTTTCTTTATCATCAACCTTTATAATCCTCTTAATTCTTTTTGTTGAGGTTTTAACCACAGTCGAAGAAGGCTCTGCCACTAATGCTCGTTTTGTTCCTCTCCTTGCTGTTGATTTAGGAGCAGCTTTCTCCTTGCCTTTCTTGGTGGCCATTCTGAAAGGGGGAAAAGAGAAAGTATGTCAAAATGTCAAGGGATAGAGCAAGGAAGAGAACTGGAAAGGTGGTAATCAATGCACATAAAAAAAATGAATAATGTTAACACATGGTCATGACAACATGTGGAAAATCAGCAATAGAAATATAACGAGTGCATATGAGGACAATTAAATGCAAGGTGTTTATTGGCATGCAGGCAAAGGCATGAGTAGCATAGATCAAGCATTCAATGTCCAAGTTAGATTACCAAGTCTTTCATACTAACAATCTGTTTGTAATGACAATTATATTAAATTAATATGATATGAAAAAGGGTTTTGTGAAAAGCAAGCATTTAGAGTAGGAAAATAAAAGGATTCAAAAATAGTGCACAATGCCATATAGGCTTTTTCACAAACACATAGCATGCATGGTAGGTAAGCTGTTCAAAATAAGAGATTGAACATGCAAGAAACCCTTTAAAAATTGATATATAATTGACAAACAATGTTGCAACAATCCACAAGCAAACATAAGGAATAATAACGAACCTTACTAAATATCTAACACCAATTAAAAGAGAAAAAGAAAGAAAAAAGAAAACATGAATAATGAAAAATAAAAAGAAAACGAAAAGAAGAAGAGAACATAAATTAAGAAGAATAGAAAAGTAAGGAGGGGGGAAGAAAAGAAAAACCTTGTTAATGGTGATGAGAGAGAGAGAGTAGAAAGTGAGAAAGATGGAAGAAGGAAGAAAGGGGAAGAAAATAATGAGGAGAGAAAAGAAAAAGTAGGATTTGGGGAAGAGAAAGATAAGATATTTGGCAAATTAGGCTAAGCTATGCAGCGCAAGCGACGCAGACGCATGGGGGACGCGTTCGCGCGACTTGCGCTTAAATTAATCGACGCGGTCGCGTCGGTCACACGGACGCGTGACACGTTTTGTGCTACTGGTGTGAGGGCAGCCTCGCGCTCGCACAACTCTCTGTTCAAAACTTAGTATTGCCAAAATCCAGGGTGACGCGGTCGCGTGGTCGACGCGATCACGTGAGTGGCCATTATAGGGATATGACGCGGATGCGTAAGTCATGCGTCCGCGTGGTAAGGCTTGTGCGTTCAGCACCAGTCCAGCACCACTCTAGCACAACTTTCGGTCGTGCACCCTCTCTTATGTCGATTTCCAGGTCACGCGTCCGCGTGGGTGACGCGGACGCGTGGGAGGCATGTTTCCCATGTGACGCGGATGCGTCAGTGACGCGGTCGCGTGGGGTGATTTGTGCCAAAGGCACGCCTCCAGCCACGCTCCCGCATGACTCTCTGTTCGATTTATTATTCTCTCTGAGCCACCTGCGACGCGGACGCGTCGGCGACGCTGTCGCGTCGTGGCTCTCCCACTTTTTTTTTTTTAAATAAAAGTATGCAAATGCAGATGCAAACTAAATGTACTAACAATGAGAAGAGTTATTGAAGAAGAAAACTAAGAATAAAGAAAGGAACGATCATACCGTGGTGGGTTGTCTCCCACCTAGCACTTTGCTTTTAGGTCCGTAAGTTGGACGCTCCATTAGCTCAGTCTTCTGCTGTGAGCGGATCTTCCAAGAGGAAGATATCTAACTCCTTATTTTTCGTCACCTTCTCACCATGATATAGCTTCAAACAATGCCCATTAACTTTGATGAGTTCAGAGCTTGAAGGGTGACTTAGGTGAAAAACTCCGTACGGCTCAGCCTTCTCTACTCGATATGGACCTTCCCATCTTGATCTCAACTTGCCTGGCATGAGCCTCAGTCTGGATTTGTAAAGGAGGACTAAGTCCCCAGGTTGAAACTCTTTCCTCTTGATGTGCTGATCATGTACAGCCTTCATCTTTTCCTTGTACAGTCTTGAGTTCTCATAAGCTTCCAGGCGAAGGCTTTCCAATTCTTGCAGCTGCAACTTCCTTTCAGCTCTGGCTTTCTCAAATCCCATGTTGCACTCTTTTACTGCCCAAAAGGCTTTGTTCTCTACTTCAACTGGGAGATGACAGGCTTTTCCATAAACTAAGCAGAAGGGACTCATCCCAATGGGTGTCTTGTATGTTGTTCTGTATGCCCAAAGTGCATCTTGTAGCCTGGTGCTCCAGTCTCTTCTATGAGGTTTGACTATCTTCTGTAATATACGCTTTATCTCTCTGTTAGATACCTCGACTTGCCCATTAGTCTGAGGATGGTAGGCTGTTACTACTTTATGAATTATCCCATGCTTTTTCAGCAATCATGTTAGTCTCCTGTTACAAAAATGGGTGCCTTGATCGCTCACGATTGCTCGTGGTGATCCAAAGCGACAAATAATGTGGTTTCTCACAAAGGAAACAACAGTGTTAGCATCATCAGTGCGGGTAGGAATTACTTCCACCCATTTGGAAACATAATCTATAGCTAACAATATATAAAAATAACCATTAGAATTTGGAAATTGACCCATGAAGTCAATGCCCCAAACATAAAAAATTTCACAGAAAAGCATAATTTGTTGAGGCATCTCATCCTTCTTGGATATATTACCAAATTTTTGGCATGAAAAACAAGATTTAAAAAATTCAGCAGTGTCTCTAAAAAGAGTAGGCCACCAGAATCCACAGTCTAAGATTTTTCTAACTGTTCTTTGAGGGCCAAAATGTCCTCCACTCTCAGATGAGTGACAGGCCTCTAAGATGGACTGGAATTCTGATTGAGGTACACACCTTCTAATTACCTGGTCAGTGCCACATCTCCATAAATATGGGTCATCCCATATATAATATTTAGACTCGCTTTTCAGCTTGTCTCTTTGATGCTTAGTAAAGTTTGGAGGAAAAGTGCGGCTAACTAGATAATTAGCTACAGGTGCATACCAAGGGACTACCTCAGATACTGCTTGCAGGTTATCAAAAGGAAAATTATCAGCTATAGGAGTGGAGTCATCTTTAATGTGTTCAAGGCAACTCAAGTGGTCTGCCACTAAATTCTGGTTACCACTCCTATCCTTTATTTCTAAATTAAATTCTTGTAGTAGCAGTATCCAACGTATAAGCCTTGGTTTGGATTCCTTTTTAGCTAATAAATACTTTAGAGCTGCGTGGTCTGAATACACTACTACTTTGGTACCAAGTAAATAGGCTCGGAATTTATCCAGAGCAAAAACAATAGCAAGAAGCTCTTTCTCAGTAGTAGTGTAATTAGACTGAGCGGCGTCTAAAGTCTTAGACGCATAAGCAATTACAAAGGGGTCCTTACCTTCACACTGGGCCAGCGCTGCTCCTACTGCATGGTTGGAAGCATCACACATGATCTCAAATGGCTGGCTCCAGTCAGGTCCTCTCACAATTGGAGCTTGAGTCAGGGCAGTCTTCAGTTTATCAAATGCTTGTTAGAAATCCTCACTGAACTCGAACTCAATATCTTTCTGCAGTAATCTGGATAAGGGAATCGCTACCTTACTGAAGACCTTAATGAATCTCCGGTAAAAACCTGCATGGCCAAGGAACGAACGGACTTCCCTCACAGAGGAGGGGTAAGGTAAACTAGAAATAACATCCACCTTTGCTGGATCTACAGAAATGCCAGTATTAGATACAACATGTCCTAGTATAATCCCTTGTTTAACCATAAAGTGACATTTTTCAAAATTCAATACAAGGTTTGTACTAACACATCTATCTAATACTCTAGATAAGCTATCTAAGCAAAGGCTAAAAGAATCACCATAAACGCTAAAATCATCCATAAAAACCTCCATACAGTCCTCAATGAGGTCAGAGAAAAGACTCATCATGCACCTTTGGAAAGTAGCTGGTGCATTGCACAAGCCAAAGGGCATTCTCTTATAAGCATAAGTCCCAAAAGGACAGGTGAAAGTAGTCTTTTCCTGGTCTTCAGGAGCTATATGAATCTGGAAATAACCTGTGTAACCATCTAAAAAGCAATAATGCGATTTACCTGACAGGCGATCCAACGTTTGATCAATGAATGGAAGAGGATAGTGATCCTTACGGGTAGCCTGGTTTAGGCGCCTGTAATCAATGCAGACCCTCCAGGTGTTCTGTACTCTGGTTGCCATGAGCTCTCCATGCTCATTCTTTACTGTAGTGACTCCAGACTTCTTGGACACCACTTGTACCGGGCTTATCCATTCACTGTCTGAGATGGGATAAATGATATCTGCCTCTAGTAGTCTGGTCACTTCCTTTTTGACAACCTCTAAGATAGTAGGATTCAGTCTTCTCTGGGGTTGACAAACAGGCCTAGCTCCCTCTTCTAAAAATATTTTGTGCTCACAAACTTGAGGGTTGATGCCTACTATGTCTGCCAAACTCCACCCAATTGCCTTCTTATGCCTCCTCAGCACACTAAGTAACTGCTCTTCTTGTTGAGAAGTGAGTTCCCGTGCAATGATAATTGGAAACTTCTGCTTGTCCTCAAGGTAAGCATATTTGAGGTGTGGAGGGAGGGGTTTTAATTCTAACTTCTGCTCATGGCCAGGCTCTGGATTGTCTGGAGTTGGTGATAATGGTAAAGTACTTTCATTGTTCTCAGAAAGTGTCCCTACACTCAGACCTTGTCCTATGTACTTCTCTTCTAACTCCTCCTGGTGAATTTCAGCTACGGTTTCATCTATGATGTCACACTGGAGGATAGAATGATCTTCTAGAGGGTGCTTCATAATTCCATTCAGATTGAAGCTTACTACTCGGTCGTCTATTTCAAAAGAGTATTTTCCTGAAAAAGCATCCAGTTTGAACTTCGAGGTCTTCAGGAATGGTCTTCCGAGTAGGATTGATGATGGCTTCTCTGAGTCATTTTGGAGTATCTCCAGGATATAAAAATCAATGGGAAAGGTGAGCCCCTTAATGCCCACTAATACATCTTCAGCAACTCCTGCCACTGTAATAATGCTTTTATCTGCTAACACAAAATGAGCTGCCGACCTTTTTTAGGGAGGGAGTGATAAACCCATATTTCATGAGTTCTTTTGTGCTTAATTTGAGTGATTTATTCAATCCTCCACCTACTTATTCATATTAACAGCATGGTTTTACTTTCCCTTCCTTATTATGTCATATTGTGAAAAACATGTTTCCTAAGATTTAAAAATTAATTATTTTAATTACCTTTATTTCCATTCGATGCCATGATTAGTGTGTTGAGTAGTTTCAGATTTTCTAAGGCAGAATGACTTAAAGGATGGAAAAGAAAACATACAAAAATGGAAGGAGAAAGCAAAACGGAGCTTTGAAGGAAACTGGTATTCACGCGATCTCATGGACGACGCTAGGCCGTCGAGCTGACGTGCCATGGGAGGATGCCGATGAGAGACCACTAGGGGCGGATTGCAGGAAGATCATTCCTCATAGCAGGAACTTCTTAGCTTTGGGCTACAGACCACCACCCTTCACTGCTACTGATGAGCCAGCCCCACCGTCTGCTGGACCCTCTTCATCCACAGCTGCCACTGCTGTTCCTGCTGCTACCACTGCACCTTCACCTGCCTCTGAGCCCGTATACCGCCTCATGCACCGCCTATTCCGACAGCTTGATCAGATGGAGCGCCGTAACTGGCGTCGGTATGAGAGTTTGGAGCGTCGCAACAAGCGACGCTATGAGCACCTGAAGCTGATGATACGATCCGGCGACATCCCCTCTGAGCCCGACACACCGTCTGAGCCATCAGAGGAGGAGGAGGATGGGCACGAGGAGGAGACTCATTTCCAGGAGGAGACCCATCAGCAGGCAGCCACAGAGCAGGCTGCCCCGCATCAGAAGGTTATGCCCCAGATAGAGGCTGCAGATCCGGAGATCCCGATCCAGTCAGCCCCACCTCTACAGCAGCCCGACCCTCAGCCCACCACCACTACAGAGCCTCCAGCTGCCATCCCTACCAGTGATGACACCCCTTCACACCCGGCTTGATTGAGCATCAGGGACGATGCTTTATTTTAAGTGTGGGGAGGTCGCCATCTCTGGCATTTATTTTGGTAAACCACTACATACTTTTTCTTTTATTTTGAATATTTTTCTGTATTTTTCTTTTTACTGTTATTTTCTGAGTACTTATACATTGCTTTTATGTATTTTTACTCTATTTTTGCATATTGCATCTTTAGTTCATATTTTTAGTTATTTAGTTTAGTTTGCAATTCTGATTTATTAATGGATTAATTAGTATAGTTTACCCTTTTTAGCATAAGATAGTATAGTTTAAATTGAAAAATATAAAAAGGAAGTAAGCTAGGAAATTGAACATATCAGATTTAAATCCATAAACCTTTTATATAGCATTACATGATGTAGTTAAGCTGACAACATTTCATCAAGGAGGAACATTAAAACTTTAAAAGCTACCCTAAATAATTTTTTTATGAGAATAATGAGAATTTTTAACTAAACCTGCATAACATATATGAATGATATATGATGCTTGAGTTAGAGAACACACAGCCTGTGAGTCTTGAGCTTAATTGTATGGTTGCATTCAAACCATAACTTCATTCCTGTGTGTTTCGCTTCTTTTTATTCTGATGTTCTTTACTTTGCTTTAATCTATATGTCCAATTATAGAATATAGAATAGATACATACCAAAAGAATGATTGAGGCCATCATTTGATTTTAGCTCACTTACCCCAGAATAACCTACCTTTCACATCACCCTTGTCAGCCCCCTTGAGCCTTTAAAATCCCTTTTATTCTATTTAGCCACACTACTAGCCTTAAGCAGAAAAAAACAAAATAAAATCCCAAGTTGAATCCTTGGTTAGCTTAAGATAGAAAATTATGAATAGATTAGAACATGGGAAACCTATTGGGAACATGGATGATAGAAACAAAAGGGTAGAAGAGTTAAAAGAAATAAAATAAATTTGGGAAGCATGCTCATGAAAAAAAAAAGAGAGTTATTTTTCAGTATTTAATAAAAGGGGATACAAAAGAACCCCCCTCCCCCCCCCCAATGCAACAATACACATGGGATAAAAATAAAATTTGAAACATGAGCATGTAACAACAAGTGGGGAAATATGGAAAATTAGGTAAAGAAGTTTTGTTTTACTAGATATGTATGTTAGGTGAGATCTTAGTCTAATTAAGGATTCACTTATTAGCTCACTTAACCTTATACATATATCCTTGCCTTCACCTTGGCCCCATTACAACCTTAATTAAAGACCTCATGACTTTTTGGTATGACTATATTTTAAAATTGTTGATTGGTTAGATGAAAAACAAAGCTATAGAAAGTAAGAATAAAAAGAAAAGTAGAGTGAATAAACCCAGTAAACACTGAGTGACTAGAGGGTAAATACAAAATCCAGTGAGGGTTCAATAACTCATCAACATATATCTGTACTTAATTTACTAATTGTTTTGCAAGTTTGTACAATGTTTTCTTTCCCATCTCATTTGCTGAAACGCTTCATTATTTAAGGGTTGGCTATACATATACATGACTCCTTGAGAATATGAACTAACTTGACTACATGTAAGCTTTATATATGAGTGAATAATTTAGAGTTGCATGATGCATCATTCATTTAGGTAGTTGCATTTAAATTAGGTTGCATTGCATGACATTCCATCACTTTAACCTTAATTATTTACCTTGGGTTTAGCATGAGGACATGCTAGTGTTTAAGTGTGGGGAGGTTGACAAACCCATATTTCATGAGTTCTTTTGTGCTTAATTTGAGTGATTTATTCAATCCTCCACCTACTTACTCATATTAACTGCATGGTTTTACTTTCCCTTCCTTATTATGTCATATTGTGAAAAACATGTTTCCTAAGCTTTAAAAATTAATTATTTTAATTACCTTTATTTCCATTCGATGCCGTGATTAGTATGTTGAGTAGTTTCATATTTTCTAAGGCAGAATGACTTAAAGGATGGAAAAGGAAACATACAAAAATGGAAGGAGAAAGCAAAATGGAGCTTTGAAGGAAACTGGTATTCACGCGATCGCATGGACGACGCGATCGCGTGCCAGAAGCGAAGATGCAGCGACGCGGCCGCATGACTGACGCGACCGCGCGACATAAGCAGAACGCATACGACGCGGACGCGTGACTGACGCGATCGCGTGGCAAGGAAAAGCTCCGAATGACACGACCGCGTGACCCACGCGGACGCGAGACAGAGGCCACGTATCAAAATTTACAGAATACGCCCCCAGTGATTTCTGAAGCCCTTTTTGGCCCAGATCCAAGTACAGACAGCATAGACCAGAGGTTATAAAGTGTGGGAATGCACCCATTCAAAGAGAGCTCGCATATTTTATTTTTCAATGATTTAGATTTAGTTGAGAGGGAGATCTTCTCCTCTCTCTCTTAGGATTTAGGATTTCTTCTCGCTTTAAGAGTGACTCTCAATCCAGGTTTTATATTTCTTTGTTTTAAACTTCCCTTTTACTTTATTTATTTATTTCAGTATCTGAGTTGGCTATTTACCTTTATAATTGAATCTATGAATTCTTCCATGTTATAGACTCTTATTTGAATTAATGATAATTGAGGTATTTTCAGTTTATGATTGTTCTCTTTGATTTAAGTTACCATTGCTTCCCATCTAAGGACATTTTTTATTATTCCAGCAATTTTACTTTTTCCCCTTTTGGTCCTGGTTAAGAATTCAGTAACTCAACAGTTATTAAACTCAACATAACTGATAATCGTTATCTTGCTAATTGAGCTGAACTTAAGTAATCCCAACCTTTTCTTAGGAAATAAATAGGATTCAAAGGTCAATTTAATTAGTCCCTTGACTTTCCTTTGCCCTAGTAAAGGTTGACCAAGTGGAGTTTAGATTCAAATTTCATTATAGTTGAGAGAGATAACTACGTTGGACCCATAACTTCTCTTACCTTGCCAAAAGTCTGCTTTACAGTATTTATTTATTTTAATTGCCATTTACTTTACTTGTCATTTAAATTACTTGCTTCTCATCTTCTAAACCCCGATTACAACCTTTATAGCCAATAATAAGAACATACTTTCTCGCAGTTCCTTGAGAAGACGACTCGAGGTTTGAATACTCGGTTAATAATTTTTAAAGGGGTTTGTTACTTGTGACACCCAACACGTTTGTACGAAGGAAATTTTGTCGGTTTAGAGACTATATCTACAACGCGACTATTTTTATGACATTCTTTACTGGCAAAAATCCTAACGTCAAGGAGCCTCAAAATATCATATATAGACAAAGGCATTATACTCACACATGTTCCTAAATCACACATGCAGTCAGAAAATACTACACCACCAATAGTACAACTAACCATACATGGACCTGGATCACTACACTTTTCAGGTATACCTCCCATTAAAGCAGATATAGAACTACCTAAAGGAATAGTCTCTAATTCATTAATTTTGTCTTTATATATACATAAATCTTTTAGAAACTTTGCGTATTTAGGTACCTGTTGAATAACATCAAAAAGGGGAACAATTACCTCAACCTTTTTGAATATTTCTACCATTTTGGGATCAGGTTCCAACTGCTTCCTGGGCTTCCTTGCAAGTTGTGGAAAAGGAATAGGAATGGCATTTTTTGCAGTGTTTGCGCCCTTTGGTGGTTCTTCCTGTGATTGAGCTTCTTCTTCTGCAGCCATGTCCTGTATGTCCTCTTCCTCCTCAACATCTTCTATTTCCACTACCTTTTCAGCTGAGGCGTGTTCTGGTGGGCTTGGCTCCTCCTGATTCCTCTCTTGCAATGTGGTTCCGGACCTTAGGGTGATGGCATTAATGCCACCCTTTGGATTGGGTAATGGTTGAGAGGGGATTCCACTGGAGTTCAAAGGCTGGTTATTGGAGTTATTCATTGATCCAATCTGTGAGACAAGAGCTTGCAAGGTAGAGTTCAGACCATTTAGAGTAGAAGTAAGGTTGTTTTCCATGGCCTGTTGTCTCCGATCAATAGATTGTAGTAAGTCATCATTAGAAGATGAAGAAGGACAAGTGATCTGAGTGGTCTGCTGTTGGTTATGCTGTGATCCTTGGAATTGCCTCAGGTGAGGTGCTCTGTAAGGCTGGTTCTGGTTCTGCTGTCTGTTGTTGTTATTATTCCACCTCCAATTTCCCTGATTGTCTCTGCCTCCTCTGTTATTGTTGTCCCTCTAATTCTGGTTAGAATTATCTCTCCAATTCTGGTTAGAATTGTCCTGCCATCCATGGTTGTAACTGCCACCTTGATTGTACCCTTGGTTGGGACGGTCATAGAAGTTATGAGTGGCTGCCACGGTGTTGTCTTCCTGCTGGAGCTGCGGACATTCATCAGTATAATGGCTATAATCAGCACAGATTCCACAAATTCTCTATGGGACTAACTGTTGGCTTTGCTGTGGTGGAGAAGGTTGAGCTTGCTGAGCTTGTTGTTGATTCAATTGCATATGCTTCAGTAAGTTGGTCATTTCACAGATACTCTAAGTTAGAGCAGCAGTCTCTCTGCTAGAGGATACTTTTGCAACAGCTTTTGAACGGCCTTGTTTCTGCCTGTGATTTCGAGTAGATTCAGCCAAGTCGCTGATCAATTGCCATGCCTCATCAGTGGTCTTGTACTTTTTCATAGATCCATTGCTAGCACTTTCCAATGTGGTCTTATCTTGGGGTCTCATGCCTTGTGTGACGTAGCCGAGCAACACTATCTTGTCAATCATATGGTGGGGGCATGCTTCCAGAAGATTGTTGAAGCCCTCCCAATATTCATAGAGAGTCTCGGACTCGTCCTGAACAATCATAGAAATGTCTTTCTGTAGTTTGTCAGTAACTTTAGCTGGGAAGAATTTTTCTAAAAGTTCTCTTCTAAGCGTATCCCAGTCAGAAACAGTTGCTGCGGGTTGAGTGTAGTACCACTCTCTCGCCTTTCCCTCAAGAGAGAATGGGAAAGCTTTCAAGAAAATTGAAGTTTCATCTGCACCGTCACGCCTGACAGTAGAACAGGTTGCTTGGAAATCTCTCAGGTGCTTGATAGGCTCTTGAGCAGGTAAGCCATGAAACTTAGGCATCAAGTTGAGCAGTGCAGTCTTTATTTCAAAGTCTGTAGCCACTGTTGGATGATGCGCTTGAAATGGTTGGATTGTAAAATCAAGGGCTCCAGCCTCCTGGATAGTAATTCTCCTAGGTGCTTCCATGTCACCTACACGTAAATCAACCGAATCAGCAGAAAGGGAGCTTGTTTCTTCCTCAAGTGACGTTTCAGATTTTCCCTCAAAGAGGACTAACCGACGCCGAGCTTGCCTTATTCGTGAGATAGTTCTTTCAATCTCAGGATCAAATACTGGCAAGCTTGGATCAGAAAGTGAATGCGTCATTTAACAAAAGAAACATGTGGCTCATAGTAGCAAAAATAAAATAAAATGCAAATAAATAAATTCTAATTAATAACTTAGCACTCTATTACAACTCCCCGACAACGGCGCCAAAAATTAACGTGGCAGAAATTGGCGAGTTAATAAATTATTATAAGAGATACGTTGCAAGTACAGTTCTTAACCAACCGAAATTCCACTTATCAATTTAGAAGGGTTGTCACAAAATTAAAATTAAAATTAAAATACTGGGAGTATGAATAAATTCTAGAAATAATCCAAGAGTAACTCTGAGTAAATAAAGAACAGGAAAGAGTAAGTGACAAGTAAAGAAACAAACTAGAATGACGAAGTCTTGACGGAGGTAATAACTCTTCTTAATGTTCCAATCCAAAAAGCAATAAAACCAAATCCTAAGAACTATGAATGTGTAGAGAGAAAACCTAGAGGAGAGGTAAAATCAGATCTGAAACTAAAACTTATGTGGAATGAATGTTGTCTCCGGTCTCTGCATGTTCCCTGGCTCTAATCTGCTTTTCTGGACCGAAAACAGGGTCAAAACATGGCCCAAAATCGCCCCCAGCGAATTCTGCAGATTCTGCAGATCGCGCATGTTACGCGATCGTGTCATCCAGGCGTTCGCGTCATCCAGCGTTTTGCCTTGCCACGCGTGCGCGTTGTTTACGCCTTCGCGTCACTGGTGCAGTTTCCAATCCGCGCGGTCGCGTGAGCCATGCGTTCGCGTCATTGCAATTTCCTCTATATCGCGCGGACGCGTGAGCCATGCGCCCGCGTCACTTCTCGCTAGTCATCTCCTTAATTTCTTGTGTTCCTTCCATTTTTGCAAGCTTCCTTTCCAATCTCCAAGTCATTCGTACCCTATAAAGCCCGAAACACTTAACACACAGATCACGGCATCGAATGGAATAAAGAAGAATTAAAATACAAAATTAAAAGTCTCTAGGAAGCAAGTTTTCAACCATAAAGTATTTTTAGGAAGGAATTATAAATGCATGCTTATTTAATGAATAAGTGGGTAAAGATTTGATAAAACCACACAATTAAACACAATATAAACCATAAAATAATGGTTTATCAGATACCTAGTTCGTGACACAGCAACTGAAAGATTTTTATAAAACCCCAGGAGTTGGGATAAAGCTGGGATGGAGCTACATTACAAGACCACAATAGGTTAGTCTCAAAGGGGGTAAATGGAAGAGTAATATTCATCTGACTAAAAAAGAAATCGTATGCATAGAAAATGGGCGTTCTCCAACAATTCGGGTAGAAAAACAAACCCTTTCTTCAGAGTTGGGAGATACAAGCTCATAATTCTTTTCATCACTACCATTACTACAAATCCTATGAAATTGCCTAAGCTGCTGACAAAACTCGGAGTCAACCAACGAAACACACAGAAGAACCATAGAATTCACCCAATCAGCCATGCCCTTAGGAACTTAGGAAGATGTCTCAACAATATTTTTGCGAGAAGACATGAGGTCAACTAGTCCTACAGCAAAAAAGAAGAAAATAGATTACCAACCAAAACATCTTGGGCAAAGTCAAAATCAACTCATAGCAGAGCATGACTCAAGCAAACAAACAAGTAAAAGGAAAACCCCAAGACAAGGTCAAGGGGCATCCTTTGGAGGCAGTGACAGAGTAAGGACTCAGAAAAAATCTACAAAGACTAACATCCCAACAAAACTCTCAGCAAAGAAAAGCCCTTTTCCAAAAGGCAACATCCCGAGAAGAAAGAGATAAAGTCAAAACAAAGTCATCAAAAGAGCAACAAAAATAGCAGTTCAATCAGAAAGCAAACAACAAAACACGCCAAGTGGAGGACATCAAAGACGCAACCTTTTTTCAAAAGAATCAAATGAAGCCATTACCCCACAAAGCTACAAAATCAAATAAAAAGGCAGCAAAACATGCGAAGTCCTAAAAAACCTCAATCATCAGGAGAAACGCCAGAAACATGCATCAAAGCAACAATTGGGCATAACGACGCGAAAAGGTTCAAACTTTCCAGCATGCATTCAAACGAAAAATAAAAGCTTTACCAAAGAACCGAAGGCAAAGCGACGAAAGAAGTAAAGAAGCAGAAAGTAGAACCAACCTGGAAAAAGGGGAAAGCTTCAAAGAAGTCGAAGACGAAAGATAGAATCTGGAATCTCCTTTCAAAGCAAGGAAAGCACTAACAATCCCCAAGCAAAGTCGCAGGGAGAAACGCAAAAATAAAAATTTCAGGCGAAAACAAAAAGTGAGAAAGAAAAGGGAAGTTACGGTAAAGAAACAGAGAAGAGAAACCATTTTCTTGAGTGTAAAATTCAAAATAAAGAGGCTAGAGAAACGGAGCATTAAAAATTAATTAATGAGGGTATTAAACCGTCGCACATTCTCAAGACCAGAGCACTAATACAAAGCGCGCGCTTTTAGAAGAAACGAAAAGAAAACGTTTCATATTCAAAAGAAGACACTACAAAAAGGAAGTCGACAAAATGCTCGAGTTCGACTTCATCAGAGAAGGATCGAAGTCTCAAAACTAAGACTCAACCTCAAAAGAAAGACCGAACTCGAGCAGGGGCACTGTTCATACCCTGGGTCGAGCTGTCCGACCCAGGATGTTTAGTGACAAAGCAACCGACCTCTTCAGGTCGCACTATCCGACCTCTTCTCAAAGAGCTCGGCCAAATTGTCAGGAAAGCCCAATAAAGGGCCCAAATAGAGGAATATGACCCCAATTCGAAGGCAGCCCAAGCCTATAGAGATAAGGGCGGTTCCCTTGAAGATAAGATGACCTCACTTAAAGATAAGATAAGATAAATATAACTAACTTATCTTATCTAAAAAGGTCACTCCACACCATTATAAATATACTGGAGCACCCAGGTATAACTCATACTCTGATTCTACAAAAAACCTGCTTAATACCCTTGCTAACTTAAGCATCGGAGTCCCTTACAGGTACCACCACCCTCCGGTGACAAAGGATCAGCAACGCAGCCAGTCCAACAAGTCAAACATGACCGCTCCGGCCGCCACCCACCAGCCGGACACGTCATCTTCGACCAGTACAGAAGATCTCGTCCGAGATCGACCTACAGTTTCAGGTAACCCTCGAAACAAGTTCCCTTTATTAATCACATTTGAAAACAAAAAATTCCAATTGCATTGATTTTAGTTATAGTTACTTGTTTAGTTCTAGAGTAGAATTACATTGGATGTTATCTAGTTAAATTGAAATTGTTCATACCTTGTTTTATTTGTTTGATTTAGTTTCTTGCACTTTAAAGATTTCTTGCTTATCAAGTTTAGTAGTTTAAATTCTTGATCATGACTCCCAACCTCAGAATTCTAACCAATGTTGATACACATGTTTTCCCATTCCTTGTGAGACGACCCGAGATTTGAATACTTCGGTTTACTTTTATTGGGGTTGAATTCTGTGACAACCAATCCTTTAAAATTTGATGGAGAATTATTAGTTGGTTTGGAACTATGCTTACAACGAAGTTCTATTTCTATTAAGAGAAATTCTAGACCGACGGTAGTCCACCTATCAAATTTTTGGCGCCGTTGCCGGGGAGTGGTTGCAACGTATGCCTTGACATTGGTTATGTGAATATGTGAATATTGTAGATAGTTTACTTGCTTTCAATACTTAGTTGTAGTTTAGATTTCTTTTATACGTGTGCTATAACTTCCAAGTTTGATGACTCGGTCCCAACTGAACTCTAGCTTAGCAGAGCTTGACCTTGAGATTGAAAGAACTTTGTTGCACACTCGGCAAGCTAGATGGCGGTTGAACTATATGGCTAGTACTTCGGCCTCTCTTGAGGAGCATACCGAATCACTAGACGGAACCGAGAGTGACTTGGAGTCCGCTACTTCCTATTCTTCTGTTGGCACCACTAATACATCTTTGCATCCCACAGGTGAACCATATATGGCAGAAGATTCGACCTTTTCTATGGCGCTTTGAGTAGGATCACCAAGGGAATGGACTACTAGAGCTTCACCCCCGTTTAGATTGGATGACCGCTGACCCGGCGTTTGATTTGAAGCAGAGGAGATTAATGACCACTGACCCGGCGTTAATCATTTATAGCCTGACATGGAATGAATCAATCAGAAGTTGGAGTAGATGGTGAGAAACATTGATCTAGAAGGAAGAAGCATCTCCGAAGCCTCAACTGTTCCATCATCACTGATTTCACACTTATTCAGTAATGTTTTATTTATTTAATCTGTTTTATGCATTTTTCGTGACAACTATCTTCTTTTCTAATCGCTTGACTAAGATCTACAAGATAGCCATTGCTTGTTCAAACCAACAATCTCCGTGGGATCGACCCTCACTCACTTGAGGTATTACTTGGACGACTCGGTGCACTTGCCGGTCTATCTGTGCAAATATTGCGGAGTCAATTTTGTGCACCAGTATTCCTCCCGTTAAAGCTCAAAACGGACTTCGGGAATTACTTTCTTCTTGTTCACAACTTCACAGAAGTGATCCTCATGGGTCTTGGAGAGGAACCGGGTGAAGTCATAAGGACCTGAAACGGGCGCCTTCTCTTTCCTCTTCCTTGAGGAGGATTCACCAGTTTTGGGTGCCATAGGAATAGTAAAAATAAAGAAAAAGTGAAGTACCCAACACCAAACTTAAAAAATTTGTTCGTCCCGAAGCAAAGTAAAAGAGAAAGAAGAGGGTGAAGGAATAGAAGAAGGAAGGGTTGGTAAAGTGGAAATGATGAAAAAGGAAGATATATGGACGGAAGGGGTGTGGTCTCGGCTAGAAAAGAATAGAAAAGGGGAGTAGGAATGGTGAAGGCTAGAGAGAGTGATTTAGTGAAGTATAATGGAGTTGTGGGTGAAGGAGTGAAAAGTTGGGGTATATATAGGGAGTGGGGGAGGGTTTGGGTAGTGTAGGTAAGGGTGAAAGGGAAATGAAATTTCAATGTGGTTAATGGGGAAGAGAGATTGATGGAAATGATGAGTGGTGATTGGGTGGAGTAAGGGGTGAGTTGAAAGATTTATGGGATTTGATAGGTTGTTGGGAGGTGATATTGGGACTTGGGGTGGATAAATGTGGACGAGAATGTGGCTAAGGGGTGAAAAGGTGTGTTTGAATGTTCAAAGTGAAAGGGAGTCAGGGGGGGAGGGGGTAACCGTTAGCATGGTTAAAAGCCTTCTTCAAAATGAAATCAGATGCACCTAGCGCTAAACGCCAGCCTTCTTAAAAGCCTCGGCGTTTAGCGCCCGAATTGGCTTCTTCTTCTTCTTCTTTTTTGGGACGAGTCAATGGCGCTAAATGCCCAGCTGGCGTTTAGCGCCCTTGGAGGGATGGTAAATCTTAAGAAAAAGGATCCTTTGTGGGTGTTAAACCCCTACTTGGCATTTACGCTGGCTCCCCTTGCCCCATTCCTGGGACTAAACGCCCTGCCTAGCGTTTAGCGCCCAGGCACTTCGAATCAATCTGATGGCCACACAGTTGAGGAGCATCAAGTTGAGACCACCACACAGCCATCCAGCGCCCTCATTGTCTACCAGCGCCATCACCACCCATCACCGCCAGGCGGTGGAGCTTCACATGATTGATTCCCCCCGATTGATTCCTTTAGTACTGAGGACAGTGCATGGTCTAAGTGTAGGGGAGGATCTTTTATTTTTGGGTGTAAATATTCTCTCCTGAACACTTCTATTTAGTTTATTTTGAGTTTTATTATGCTTTTTGTGGATATTTATAGTACTTTGACTTATGCACTGCTATTTAGTACTTTGGTATATATATATATATATATATATTAGCTGCTTCTAGTTACATCTAGTATTGCACTTTCATTTTAGTATATACGTACATATTGCATTCCTTATATTGCTGGTATATAGTATAATTATGGATTGTGATTGGATGATGTGAATAGCATATGCCTAGTTATCTTGATCCTAATTGTTCATGTTACTTTTTGCTTGTTGAAAATTAGGAAAAGAACTAGGAAATTTTGAAAAATTTTGCATCCATCATATCATACATACATATAGGAATAAAATTTTGGTGAAAAATAACAAATTTTTCAAGAATTTTGTCAAGGGAATGCTATTGAATTTATTGAGAAAACTGTTTTCAAACTTGCTTGAATGATTTCTTTTTGGAACATAGAAGAGTAAAGAATAATAACCTTGTGAGTTTTTGAGCTATAATGAGTGGTTACAAATTTTAACCACTAATTTCGTTTTATTGTGTGATATATCTCTTCTATTATTGCAATCTTGGTTTTGCTTGATTCTTTATTTCCAATGATTGATGTTTTGAATTGCATTGAGCATGATTGAGGCCATCTTTGCATAGCTCACTAACCCATATGGCCTACCCTTTACATCTACCATTGTTAACCCCTTTGAGCCTTGTTGACCCCATTGTTTGTAATATCACCACATTACAACCTTAAGCGGAAAATAATAATTTTACCTTGGATTGCATCCTTGATTAGCTTAGGTTGAGGAGTGTGTTTCATTTAAGTGTGGGGGAATTTTGAGAAACATTGGTAGCAAATGAAATTATTTGATTTTGGGTATTCATTGAAAACTTTGAAAAATAGGTGCATCCATGTATGAGCTATTGAACCATATGCATTGTCTTTATTTCACCTAAAAAAAAAACCCTTCATCATAAAAAGGGCCCAAGGTTGACGTTAGGATTTTTGCCAGTAAAGAATTTTATAAAAACAGTCGTGTTGTAGATATAGTCTCTAAACCAACAGAAATCCCTTCGTACATTTTTGGTTGCCACAAGTAACAAACCCCTTTAAAATTGATAACCGAAGTATTCAAATCTCGGGTCGTCTTCTCAAGGAATTGCAGGGAGGTATGTTCTTATTATTGGTTATGAGTTTGTAAATTGGGGGTTTTGAAAGTAAGGAAGCAGTATGTTGAACAAAAAGAATAAAATAAAATAGTAATAATAAAATAAACTCTTGGCAAGGTATTAAAAATTAGAGGTCCTATCCTAGCTATCCTTATCAATGATGATGAAAATTGAATCTTAATTCCACTTTGTTAACCTTTACTAAGGCAAAGGAAGGTCAATGGATTAATTGGTTTGATCTTCGGATCCTATTTATTTCCTAAGAAAAGATTGGGATTATTGAATTTCAATTTAATTAACAAAGATAACAATTATCAATCATGTTTGAGTTTGATAACTCCCGAGTTACTGATTTCTTAACCAAGACCAAAAGGAGAAAAGTAAATCTACTGGAATAAAAATGTCTTCAGATGGGAATAACAATAATGTAAATAAAAGAAAGCAATAATAAACTGAAATACCTCAAATAACATTAATTCAAAGAGTAATCTGTAACATAGAAGAATTCATAAATAAAATTGGGAAAATAATAAAAAGAACATTGAACCTGGGATTGAGAGTCACTCCTAAAACTAAGAGAAATCCTAAATCTTAATCCTAAGAGAGAGGAGAGAACCTCTCTCTCTAAAAATTACATCTAAATCCTAATAATTGTGAATATGGAAGCGTCCTTATGAATGGATGTATTCCCCCACTTTATAGCCTCTAATCTATGCTTTCTGGGCCGAAAACTGAGTCAGAAACAGCCCAAAAATTGCCGGAGAGGAAATCTGTCACGCTGGTTTTTCGTTATTGCGACACGTCCGCATGGATCATGCGGTCACGTCACCTAGCCTTAGGGAAACTATGGTATATTATATATCAAATCGAAGCCCCGGACGTTAGCTTTCCAACGCAACTAAAACCGCGTCGTTTGGACCTCTTTAGCTCAAGTTATGACTGTTTGAATGCGAAGAGGTCAGGCTGACAGCTTTGCAGTTTCTTCAACTTCTTGTATTCCTTCCACTTTTGCATGCTTCCTTTCCATCCTCCAAGCCATTCCTGCCCTGTAATTTCTAAAAACACTTAACACACATATCAAGGCATCGAATGGTGATAAGGAGAAATTAATTTTTGGTAATTAAAAGGCTCGGGAAGCAAGTTTCCTATTATAGAATAAAATTAGGAAGGAAATATAAAACCATGCAAATATTATGAATAAGTGGGTAAAGAGTTGATAAAATCCACTCAATTGAGCACAAGATAAACCATAAAATTGTGGTTTATCAACCTCCCCACACTTAAACAATAGCATGTCCTCATGCTAAGCTCAAGAGAAACTATAAAGGAGTGAAGAGGAATGATAAAAATGTATGAAATGCAATCCTATCTATATGAATGCAACTAAATGTGAAATGCTTCTACCTACTTAGTTAAAAATAAATAAGTTCTCTAAGACAAACATAAATCAAATTCCACTAATTCAAACCATACAGTAAAAGACAAGTAAACTTGTAAGAAGATAGCTCATAAAAGCAGGGAACATAGAATCAAGCATTGAACCCTTACTGGTAGTGTATATTACTCTAATCTCTCAAGTGTCTAGGGTTAATCACTCTATTCTTCCCTAGTCATGCTTTCTAAACTTTGTTCTTCATCTAACCAATCAACAAATATTTAGTATACCAATGCAAACATCATGAGGTCTTTTCAGGGTTGTAATGGGGCTAAGGTAAGGGTGAGGATATATGTATGGCCAAGTGAGCTATAATATGAATCTTTAATTAGTTTAAGATCTCACCTAACATATACATACTTTATATAATTTTAAAATACTTTACCTAGCTACCCAAATTTTTCCCACTTTTGTATGATTCCCATACTCATATACCAAATTTTTTATATTTCTTTACTTTTATCACATGTGCATTGATCTTTTTATTAACTTAGCATTGGGGTAATTTTGTCCCCTTATTTATTTATTTATTTATTGAATATATTTTTTTTGGATTTTTCTCTTCTTTTTTTTTAGAGAGACATAAAAACTAGAATAACATATCAATGCATATGGAATTTTTAATTTTCTATTTTACATGAGTAGGTACCCGAATTTTCCAATATTCAAAATTAGAAACATGATACATTCCCTTATTAACCCAAGTTCCCACAGTTTCCCCACACTTAATTGTTGCACAATCTCTATCTTAAGCTAACCAAAGATTCAATTGGGGTTTTTAATTTGTTTTTCTGCTTAAGGCTAGTGATGTGGTAAAATACAGAACAAATGGGGATTAAAAGGCTCAAAGTGGCTGACAAGGGTGATTTAAAGGGTAGGCTTATTTGGGATAAGTGAGCTAAAATCAAACAATGGCCTCAATCATATGCAAGCATGTAAATACACTAAATAATGGACATATAGATTGGAATAAAATATAGATTACAATCATAGAGAAGGAAACACACAGGAATAAAATATTTATGGTTAAATAATGTAACCATATAAATAAGCTCAAATCTCACAAGTTGTGTGTTCTTTAGCTCAAAAATTATGTTCCAAATACAACTTCAAACAAATTTAACACAAAAATTTTGATTTAAATTAGTGAAATACTATAAAATTTCTTGAAAAAGAAAATATTACTTCAACCAAGTAGTAACTAAATGCATAAAATCAAACAAATATACAATCAAATATGCAGATGCAACAATAAACAAATAAAGAAAATAAGAGTATTGGTGTTGAAAAGAAGGTAACTAACCCATGGAGATCGGTATCGACCTCCCCACACTTAAGGATTGCACCATCCTCGGTGCATGCTGAGATGTGCAGGTGGACGGGTTGTTCCAACTGATGCTTTCTTTCAAGGATTGTGCAGATGGACTTGTTTGTCTCCCCTTTTAGAAGTTTCTCCCTTTTTCTGTCTTCGGTGGCCAGCCTGAAAGAAGAGAAAAAGAAGAATAGTAATACCCAGAAGTAAAGATAAGAAAATAAATGAAGTATGGGTGGGTTAATGCCAAATGATAAGGGTCTCAATTACATGGAAGCTTCAACATGTACGTGAGAAAATAATAGAAGTCATGGTATACCAGTGGTGCAAAATTTGCAACAAAGAGGGAGAGTGTGGGTGAGGAGAGGTAATGTAAATTCATGTCAATGCAAAAATTAATACAGGTATAAAAGATTGGCATTGATTTAAATAATATTACCTAACCAGAATAAAACAAGTCACTAAGCACCCAAAATAATTCAAGAGAAGATGCAACAGTTAAATAAGAAAATTTTAACACCAAAGGAAAAATAATGAATTTAGAAAAGAAAGCAAAAATATGCACAAAATTAAGATACAATGAATGAAATATGCAAATAAATTAAGAAAAATAGAATGAAGGTGAAAAGGAATGAGAAGTGAAATAAATAAAGTAAGAAAGAAAGAAGAAAAGATAAAAGAAATTAGGATTAGAAAAGAAGAGATAAGAAAATTGGCTGATCTGGATATTCTGTGCGCCGCTTGTGACGCGGACGCGTGAGTGACGCGGTCGCGCAGATAGCGCTTCTATGAAATGACGCGGACGTGTTATCCACGCGGTCGTGTGGATCGATCTGTGCCATTAGCGCGAGGGCAGCCGCGCGGTCGCGTAACTTTCTGTTTGAAGCTCATATTGCCAAATTTTAGGGTGACGCGGTCGCGTGGGGGACGCGATCGCGTGGTTGACCAATATTGGGATATGACGCGGACGCGTGGGGCACGCGTTCGCGTGGTAAGGTCTGTGCGTCTAGCGCCAGTCCAGCATCACTCCAGCTCATCTTTCGGCCATGCACCCTTTTGACGTCGATTTTCAGGTCACGCGGTCGCGTGGGAGGTTAATGTTCCCACTTGACGCGGACGCGTCAGCGACGTGGTTGCGTGGGGTCAAATTATGCTAAAGGCGCGCCTCCAGCCATGCTCTTGCGTGACTTTCTATTCGTTTTTCTTTTCTTCCCATTGCACTGGTGACGCGGACGCGTCAGCGACGCTGCCGCGTTGCGTGCGTGCTCTCCTCTTTTTTTTAAATCTGAAAAAAATGAAGAATGCAGTGTTAATATGAATGTTATAAGTAATTCCAGGTTCAATGAAATAAAATAAAATAAAACTCAAAAACAAACAAAACGAAATAAAATTAAAACTGAAAAGGGAACGATCATACCATGGTGGGTTGTCTCCCACCTAGCACTTTTAGTTAGAGTCCTTAAGTTGGACATTTGGTGAGCTTCCTGTTATGGTAGCTTGTACTTGAACTCATCCAGGAATCTCCACCAATGTTTGGAATTCCAGTAGCCTCTGGGATCCCAAATCTTGTTTCTACACCCGTTTTCAAGTTGATTATCATGATTCCATCCGGGTGGTTCAGCCTTAGAATTCTCACTGAGGCGTCCAAACAACCTCCTAGACCCATTCAATTGAGCTCTACACCAACCTTTGCGTTTAAACTTAAAGCTTTCAACCATAATGAACCTTGCAGGACAATTCTTACCACTGACCATCTTCCTCTTACTCTTAATGCCACAAAGAGCTCTAAGTTGACCATCCGTCTCCAATAGCCCATATTCAAGTGGGATTAGAAAGCTAAGGGATATGAATTTTACCCACTTGAATGTTGTGAAGGATGATGGCAACTTAGGGGGAGGGGTCTCCAATAACTTTGGCAAGGTGATTTCAAGCTCCACTCCCTTGTGCTCTTTGACAATTTCCACCTCTTTGCAAACTTCTTTAATTTCAACCTCTTCCTCTTGGTAGCTTTCTTCCAATTCAATCTCTTCTTCATTACTTACCAAGGGCATGGGAGGTAGTGCTTTTTCTTCTTTAATTTCCATCTCTTGACCAACCTCTTCCAAGTCTTCAACCATGATATGCCTTGGAGGTTGTACACCCTCCTCAACATCAATTTCAATTGCCTTGGAAGGAGGTTCCATAACCTGACTTTTCCATGGAGGGTCAGCATCTCCTAAGTATGCAACCACTTCTTCCTTTTTAATAATTGCTGCTTTGTCCAGTTGTTTAAGTATAAAATCATACTCATCCTCGATGATTTTCTTTCCATGACAACTCCTTTCAACTACTCTTTCATCTTTAAGGGTCTCTCATACCTTTACCCGTAGGGCCTCCTCTAGCTCTTTATGAAGTATGAATTCGCGAAGATGATTCCTTCTTTCCTGTTCCATATCAATAGCATAATTGGGATCATTTTGCTCTTGGATTGATGGATGTGGGTGCTCTTCCATGGAGGGTGGTGATGGGATGAAAAGATCATTATGTGGTTGAAAAAGAAGTGCACTAGAGCTTGAGGGTTGAATATTGGAGGTAGAGGGTTGGTTCATGCGGGATATAAGATTTTGGAGTGTAGAGGTGAGACCAATGATGTTAGAGATGAGTGTATTGTTATCCAATAGAGGTTGGGGTAGATCTATGTATGGCTCATTCAGTTCATAGGGTGGTTGGTATGGTGGATGTGGATTAGGGTCATATGGAGGTAAATGGTGTAAAGGGGCTTGTGAGTATGGTGGTCCAAAGTCATGTTGAGGAAAGGGTTCATAGGCATATGGTGGTGGTTGTTGATAGTCCATTGGAGGTGGTTGTTGCCATGAGGGTTGATCAAATCCTTGTGGCTCCTCCCATCTTTGATTGTTCCAACCTTGATGCCTGTTCTCCTTGTAATTTTCTCTTCCTGCAACATAATTGTAACCAGACTCATAGCCAAAGGGGTGAGAGTTCATAGTAGCAAATAAAAATTAAAAATGAAAATAAAAACAAATTTAAATTAAAAGGTTATTTAAATTTTGAATTTGAAAATGAAATTTTGAAATTTGAATTTTAAATTTTTGAAATTTGAATTTTGAAAAAAAAAATTTTAAATTTGAATTTTGAAATTTAATTTTTGAAATAAGATAAGATAAGATAGAAATTTTAAAATAAAAATCTGAAATTTTTTTTTGAAATTTCGAAAATTCAATTAAAATAAAGAGAAAAGATATTTTTGAATTAAATGAGGAAAGAGAAAAACAATAAAATGACACCAAACTTAAAATTTTTTAGATCAAAACGAAGAAAACAACTAAGAACAACTTGAAGGTCAAGATGAACACGAAGAACAACTTGAAGATCAAGATGAACACCAAGAAAAAAATTTTTTTTTTTTGAAAAATTTTTAATAACTAAATAAAAACCAATAACCACTTAATTTACGAAAAAGCAAAAATAAAAACAAAAATAAAAACAAATAAACAGGTAAAAAGCAAATATTTACAATAACCAATAATAAGGCACACGTTTGCAATTTCCCGGCAACGGCGCCATTTTTGACGTTAGGATTTTTGCCAGTAAAGAATTTTATAAAAACAGTCGCGTTGTAGATATAGTCTCTAAACCAACAGAAATCCCTTCGTACAAACGTTTTTGGTTGTCACAAGTAACAAACCCCTTTAAAATTGATAACCGAAGTATTCAAACCTCGGGTCGTCTTCTCAAGGAATTGCAGGGAGGTATGTTCTTATTATTGGTTATGAGTTTGTAAATTGGGGGTTTTGAAAGTAAGGAAGCAGTACGTTGAACAAAAAGAATAAAATAAAATAGTAATAATAAAATAAACTCTTGGCAAGGTATTAGAAATTAGAGGTCCTATCCTAGCTATCCTTATCAATGATGATGAAAATTGAATCTTAATTCCACTTTGTTAACCTTTACTAAGGCAAAGGAAGGTCAAGGGATTAATTGGTTTGATCTTCGGATCCTATTTATTTCCTAAGAAAAGATTGGGATTATTGAAGTTTAATTTAATTAACAAAGATAACCATTATCAATCATGTTTGAGTTTGATAACTCCTGAGTTACTGATTTCTTAACCAAGACCAAAAGGAGAAAAGTAAATCTACTGGAATAAAAATGTCTTCAGATGGGAATAACAATAATGTAAATAAAAGAAAGCAATAATAAACTGAAATACCTCAAATAACATTAATTCAAAGAGTAATCTGTAACATAGAAGAATTCATAAATAAAATTGGGAAAATAATAAAAAGAACATTGAACATGGGATTGAGAGTCACTCCTAAAACTAAGAGAAATCCTAAATCCTAATCCTAAGAGAGAGGAGAGAACCTCTCTCTCTAAAAACTACATCTAAATCCTAATAATTGTGAATATGGAAGCATCCTTATGAATGGATACATTCTCCCACTTTATAGCCTCTAATCTGTGCTCTCTGGGCCGAAAACTGAGTCAGAAACAGCCCAAAAATCGCCAGAGAGGAAATCTGCCACGCTGGTTTTTCGTCACTGCGACGCGTCCGCATGAATCACGCGATCGCATCACCTAGCGTCAGAGCAACTATGGCATATTATATATCAAATCGAAGCCCTGGACGTTAGCTTTCCAACGCAACTAGAAACGCGTCGTTTGGACCTCTGTAGCTCAAGTTATGACTGTTTGAATGCGAAGAGGTCAGGCTGACAGCTTTGCAGTTCCTTCAACTTCTTGTATTCCTTCCACTTTTGCATGCTTCCTTTCCATCCTCCAAGTCATTCCTGCCCTGTAATCTCTAAAAACACTTAACACACATATCAAGGCATCAAATGGTGATAAGGAAAAATTAATTTTTGGTAATTAAAAGGCTCGGGAAGCAAGTTTCCAATTATAGAATAAAATTACGAAGGAAATATAAAACCATGCAAATATTATGAATAAGTGGGTAAAGAGTTGATAAAATCCACTCAATTGAGCACAAGATAAACCATAAAATAGTGGTTTATCAAAGGTCACCCAAAAGGGTAAGCAAACGAATAGAGAATTGCATATGGGGTGTTTATGAGAAAAGCATACATGAGTGCTAGTGAAAAGAAATGATGGAAGGTTAGGATTGTATTTTGTTTTGATTTAGTTGATAAAGGTTGAGTTGGATACTTAAACTAATCAAGGATTCAAACCATTTCAGTCCACTTAGCCATATCTATCCCACCTTGACCCTAACCCCATTACAACCCTAATAAGTCCTCATGATAAATGCATTCATGAATTACGTGTTGTTGATTGTTAGATGAAAAGCAAATCCTTGAAATCATGATTAGAAGAGATTTGAGTGAATTGACCCTTAGACACCGAGTGATTAGAGTGTATATACACACCTAGTGAGGGTTCAATTACTCAACTCTATGTTTCCATACTTCTTATCATGTATTCTTGCAAGTTGCTTTACTTTGATGAGTTAAATCAATTCTCTAGATTTTGGTTGCAATGGATTGTTTCCTTGCTTTGCCCTAATTATCTATACTTGCTTGGGAATTTGATTGTTTGATTTTACCAATTTCATATAGATACTATAGATAGATATATAGGTATAGATAGTATTTACATACTTGCATGCATATAGGTAGTCACATTTAATAAGTTGATTACCCTTTTGATCATTCTCCTTGTTAGTTTAGCATGAGGACATGCTATTGTTTAAGTGTAGGAGAATTGATGAGTCCATATTTGATGGTATATTTTGACTCAATTTGGATGGATTCTAGCGCATGAACTCACACTTAAGCACCAAAATAGCATACTTTTGTGTTTTGTCCCTAATTTGATCCTAAATGAGAAAACATACAATTTTGTGCTTTAATAGACCAATTTAATCCCACTTTCATGTTATGGTTTGTGAGTGATTTCAAGCCTTGGAGGCAAGAATGGATGGACAAAAGTGGAAGAAAGCATGCACAAGGGAGAAAACATGAAGAAAACAAGGAAAAGCACACACAGCGAAGTGTGCGTGCGCACAGCCCTGCGTGCGCGCGCACAAACAAGGATTTCTGTTTGTGCGTACGCACGCACCTGTGTGTACGCACAGGTCAATTTTCACCCGCGTGTGCGGACGCACACGTCTGTGCATCCGCACAGGTCTCAACACGTGATTTCATTAATGATGCACGTGCTTTGCGATTTCTGTGGCCTCTTGGCGCATTTTGGAAGGCTGGAATGCTGTTTTGGAGTGCTATATGAAGGAGAATCAACACATATCAAAAGGGGGCTCACTTCTTCTAGACTCGCAGCCATCATCGTCATCTTCTCCAGCTTCGGTGCCGTCACCATTGTCTTATGGACTCAACATCTCACGGTGCTTTCTCTCGCTTCTACAGCGAGAAAGCTAGGGTTCTCAACAAAGAGGAGCAGGCCAAAGAGAACGTCTACATCAAGGTATCTCTTCCCTTCCCTTTCCCTTTCTCATTCTCCTTCTTCGAAGCCTGATTTCGATGTTTTTTTTTTTGGTGCAGAAACGGGAGAGAGAGGTCAGAGAAACAAAAGCAGCAAGCTGAGTAGGAAAAGGCAGAGATGGATAAAAAATGCTTCTGACAAGGTATTTGGTTTTTATTCTTGTCATCAGTGTTTTAGGGTTTTGATTTTGCTACTCTAATGTCTAAACATCAACCCTGTGTTTTCACGATTGGATAAATTTCTTCTCACTAAATTCATAATGTTTTAGATCTTAGAATTAAATCAAGCATTGTATGGTTTGCATTCTAATTAGTGAATCTTCAGTCAAAAAGTTCAATGACTGTTGGTATATCAGATTCAACACTCTAATCTTTGGATTCTTTTCAAGAGTTTTCCTGATTTTCCTCGTTCTTCTTCAGTTTGAAGACTTCGCAAATCATAATGCGCTCGATTTGCTTGCAAAATACAGTTCATCTTATCTTGTTTTCAATGATGATATTCAGGTAGCAAATGTTAATGCAGTTGCTTATTCTAATTTGAGGTTACTTAATGACTAATCTTCTTTGGTTTATTTTCAGGGTACAGCATCTGTGGTATTAGCAGGTGATGAGCGGATATTTTATACGCTTTTTGGCATCATTTTCATATAGTTTTTAGTATATTTTGTTTAGTTTTTATTAAGTTTTATATGTTTAGTGTTAAATTCACTCTTTTGGATTCTACTTTGAGTTTTTGTGTTTTTGTGCAATTTCAGGTAATTTCTGGCTGAAATTGAGGAGTTGGAGCAAAAGTCTGATTTAGAGACAGAAAAAGCACTGCAGATGCTGTCCAGATCTGACCTCCTTGCACTCAAAAGAACTTTTATAGAGCTACAAAAGTCCAAATGGAGCGTTCTCAATGGCTATAGAAAGCTGACTTCTAGATATTTCCAGCAATGTATAACAGTCTATACTTTGCTTCAGATTAGAAGGCCCAAAACTGGCATCCAACGACAGCCTCCGGCCCCCTTCCAGGCGTCCAGCGCCCACAGAGTAGAGCCCAGTATCCAAACATCCAAAGACGACCCCCTAGCCAGTGTTCAACACCCTAGAGGCCTCATAGCAAGTGGATCTAATCAAAGCTCAGCCCAAACACTCACTAAGTGGGCCACAGAAGTGGATTTTAGCACAAAAAAGACTGTTTTACCCTTACTAGCCATTTGTTTAGTATTTAGGGGATTAGATTTATGTTATTCATACCTTTTTTACAGACCTTTTGATAAATCTCAATTTTGTTGTTTATCTTGTGCTTATTTCGGGAGATTTTATCAACTTTTCTCACATTTATTCAATGAAATAGCATGGTTTTATAATTCTCCCTTAATTTGTGCTAAAGTGTAAAAACATGCTTTTTAGGCCCTTAAATTGGTGATTTTAATTTACTTTAATTCTATTCGATGCCTTGATGTGTTTGTTGAGTGATTTCAGGTTTATAAGGCAAGTATTGGATGGAAGAAGTGAAGAGAAAACCATGCAAAGTGGAGAATGCATGAGGAAACAAGGATTGGGAGTACACCAATGGACGCGCACGTGTGGAAGTGAAGTTGCATGGCGACGCGTACGCATACATGGCGCGTACGCGTGGATAGGAAATTTCCATGCGACGCGTACGCATGACCCACGTGTACACGTCGATGTTCGCACGTGACTCACTTAAAGGTAAAATGCTGGGGGCGATTTTTGAGCTACCCAGGCCCAAATCCAACTGATTCCTGAAGCTCTTTCATGCAGAATTCAAGCTAGAGCAAAGGGGGGAGCAATTGTTTAGAGTTTTTGCATCATGTAGCTTAGTTTCTAGAGAGAGAAGCTCCATCTTCTCTCTAGAATTAGGGTTCCTAGGGTTAATTGCATCATAGATCCATGTTTAATTCTTTGCTTTCATCTTGTTTCTTCTACATTTTTATGCTCTAGTGATGTAACTCTCTTGCTCTCGCTTGTTAATTTCCTTTTTTGCTCTCTTTTGTGATGATGAACTCTTGATGCATTTGGATCTCTTTTAATGAATTTTGATATTTGATGCCCTTTTATTGTTGATTTGGGTTGTAATTTTACTCTCCTTGCAATTAATAGTTGTTAGATTTTATTATTCTTACACATTTACCATGCTTTCCATTTATACCCACCAAGTGTTTGACAAAATGCTTGGATGGACTTTAGAGTAGCTCTTTGAGCATTTTTGGCATGGAAAGAGTGATTAGGCAATCTTGAGTCATGAATACCTAACTTATGTTGGTGATCTAGAATTGTTAGCTAATGTTGTTTAAATTGACGCTAATCTTTTTCTATTTCAATTAGTAAATGATTAGGACTTTCAGATTGAGATTAGCTAGTCTTATTAGACTTTCTACGAGTGTGAGGATAATATGATACCTTCCTCCATCGTCGGGGATGACGTAATAAGATAAATTCTTGTTTGCCCTCTGCTTGCTGTTTGTTGAATGTATGACAGGTAGAAGGGGAGAAACTTCATCCTCCTTTGATAGTAAACCTGAGAGGACCTTCCTTAGATTAAGGAGGGAAGCAAGAGGCAAATGCATAGTTGGAAAGGAAGTAGTAGAGGAAGATCTGGGAGCTATGATGGAAGAACAAGTGCAAAACCATGTTGGAGTTGATGCTGGTAATCATATTGGACAAGAGAGGAGAGTTTTAGGCTCCTACATCAACCTAAATCCAGGAAACTGTGGCAGCAGCATTCTGAAGCCAACAATCTATGCTAACAACTTTGAGTTAAAACCTCAACTCATCACACTTGTCCAGAATAATTGTTCATATGGAGGGGATCCCAGGAGAACCCAAACCAACATCTCACTACATTCTTGAGGATCTGTGACACTGTAAAGTTCAATGGTGTACATCCTGACACCTACAAGCTACTTTTGTTCCCTTTTTCACTCAGAGATAAGGCAGCAAAGTGGTTGGAAGCATTTTCCAAGGAGATCCTAACAACTTGGGATGAGGTTGTAAATAAATTTCTAGCAAGATTCTACCCTCCATAGAGAGTTAATAGACTGAGAGTTGAGGTGCAGACTTTCAGACAGCAAGATGGTGAAACACTTTATGAGGCCTGGGAGAGGTTCAAACACTTGACAAGGAAGTGCCCTCCGGATATGTTCAACAAATGGGTTCAACTTCATATCTTCTATGAAGGGCTATCATATGAAGCAAAGAAAGCTGTGGACCACTCTTCAGGGGGTTCACTCAACAAGAAGAAAACCATTGAAGAAGCCATAGATGTTATAGAGACTGTAGCTGAAAATGAATACTTCTATGCCTCAGAAAGGACTCAAAAGAGAATAGTGCTGGAGCTAAATTCTATGGATGCCTTGTTAGCACAAAACAAGATGATTGTAGCACAATTAGCAGCCCTAACAAAGAGGATGGAGACTGGCCAAGTCTCAGCTGCCCAAGCTCAAGCACCACCACAGGAAGAAGATGCCCCAGAAGTTGAAAGTGAATGGGAGCAGGCAAATTATGTGAACAATTCTTCTAGACTACTATATGACCCGAACTCCAAGACATATAACTCAGGTTGGAAGAACCAACCTAAATTTGGGTGGAGAAACCAACAAAGTCACAACCAAGACCATAACAAACCATACCAATCTAACCAATACAACAACCATAACCCCAACCATCAATCAGGCAACAATAGACCCTACCACAATTCACAAAATACATCATATCACTCCACCCAACACACACACAACAACCACCACCAAGAAACATCAACTTCAACCATGCAACCATGTGAAATCAAGAGCAATTTTGAAAGAGCGAAGGCTGCAATAGCACAGATGTCATCACAGCTGACAGGAGCTATTTCCAATATTTTAGAGAGATAAATACAAGCCGAAAGGAAGATGGATGCCAACCAAGAAGAGTGCAGATCAAACATAAGGAATCAGAGCGCAGCAATTTCAAAGTTGGAAGCACAATTAGCGAGATTATCTAAGCAAATTCCAATGCCCACACATATATTTTCCAGTGATACCATGGCCAACCCAAGAAGGGAATGCAAAGCCATCACACTTAAAAGTGGAAAAGTTGTAGAAGAAGCATCCCCACATCAGAGCAATCAAGAAAAAGAAGCTGCAAAGAAGCCTAAAAATAAGAAAAAAGAAGAGACCCTTACACCATCCTCATCAAAGCCAGTCCTAAAGCCTTATGTGCCACAAGCACCCTATCCACAAAGGCTAAGGAAGGATGGAAAAGACAACCAGTTCTCCAGGTTCTTAGAAATGTTCAAGAAGCTCCAGATCAACATACCCTTTGTTGAGGCATTAGAGCAAATGCCCTTCTATGCCAAACTTTTAAAGGAGCTCATGACAAGAAAGAGGAACTGGGGAGAGAAAGAAACCATAATACTAACTAAGGAGTACAGTGCTATCATACAAAAGAAGCTTCCTCAGAAGATAAAAGACCCCGGGAGTTTCTAAATTCCATGCATCATAGGTGATATCACCATTGAAAAAGTATTGTGTGACCTGGAGGCTAGCATCAATCTCATGTCCTTGGCCATGATGAGAAGGATGAAGATTGAGGAAGTCAAACCAACAGGGATGGCACTCCAATTGGGTGACAGAACATTCAAATTCCCTCATGGGGTAGTGGAGGATTTGTCGGTGAAAGTGGGAGAGTTTATTTTCCCAGCTGACTTTGTTGTGCTGGATATGGAAGAAGAAGCCAACACATCAATCATCCTAGGAAGGCCATTCCTAGCTACTGTTGGAGCCATTATTGATGTTCAAAAAGTGGAACTAGTCTTGATGTTACATGAAGAGAAGATGGTTTTCAATGTCTTCAAAGCAATAAGTTACCCCAAGGAATCCATAGGAGAGTGCATGATGGTAGATACCATAGAAAAGATAGTTCAAGGGATTTTGGAGGAAGAACAATGTGAAGAGATTATGGAGCTGGAGCAACAAGCATCAGGTGAAGAAAGGCCACAAGAAACCATGGAGAAGTCGATCATGCTGAACCACACGGACGACAAGGAAGTGGAGGCACCAAAACTAGAGCTAAAGACCCTGTCACCAAGCTTGAAGTATGCATACCTGGGTGACAACAACACTTACCCAGTGATCATTAATGCAAGCTTGAGTGAGGAGCAAGAAGAGGAGCTTATCCAAGTGCTGAAGCAACATAAAGATGCTATAGGATGGACACTTGCAGACTTGAAGGAAATTAGTCCTTCAATGTGCATGCACAAAATCCTGCTTGAGGAAGGTGCCAAGCCCTCAAGACAGCAACAAAGAAGGCTAAACCCAACCATGAATGAAGTAGTCCAAAAAGAGGTGTTGAAATTGTGGCAAGCTGGGGTGATTTATCCTATCTCAGACAGCCCTTGGGTAAGCCCAGTGCAAGTAGTCCCAAAGAAAGGAGGGATCACTGTTGTACCAAATGAGAAGAATGAGCTGATACCTATAAGAACAGTGACTGGCTGGCGCATGTGCATTGATTATAGGAAGCTTAATGAAGCCACCAGGAAGGATCACTTTTCCCTACCTTTCATGGATCAGATGCTGGAAAGACTTGCAAGACATGAATATTATTGCTTCTTGGATGGTTACTCTGGTTACAACCAAATAGTTGTAGACCCTAAGGACCAAGAAAATACATCATTTACCTGTCCCTATGGTGTTTTTGCTTATAGGAGAATGCCCTTTGGATTGTGCAATGCACCTGTAACATTCCAAAGGTGCATGCTCTCCATATTTTCAGACATGATTGAAAGATTTATTGAAGTGTTTATGGATGACTTCTCTGTGTTTGGTGATTTATATTCTAACTTCTTGCACCACTTAACTTTGGTGCTAAAGAGATGCCAAGAAACCAACCTCGTTCTGAATTGGGAAAAATGCCACTTTATGGTTACAGAGGGGGTGGTTCTTGGCCACAAAATCTCAAAAAGAGGCATAGAGGTGGACAAGGCTAAGGTAGAGGTGATTGAAAAGTTACCCCCACCTTACAATGTCAAAGCAGTTAGAAGTTTTCTAGGACATGCTGGCTTCTATAGGATGTTCATTAGAGATTTCTCAAAGGTTGCCAAGACTTTGAGCAACCTGCTTGTCTCTAATGTACCTTTTGTTTTTGATAAAGAATGCATGCTAGCCTTTGAAGAACTTAAGAACAAACTCTCCTCTGCACCTATCATAGCACCACCCTGCTGGGATCTACCCTTTGAGCTGATGTGTGATGCATCTGACTTTGCTGTTGGTGCTGTCTTAGGACAGATGAGGGATAAATTGGTGCATGTGATTTATTATGCCAGCAAAGTCCTCAATGAAAATCAAAGGAACTATACCACTACAAAGAAGGAATTACTTGCCATTGTCTTTGCTTTTGATAAGTTTAGATCATATCTTATTGGCTCTAAAGTAATTGTATTCACTGATCATGCAGCACTCAAATATTTGCTTGCCAAACAAGAGTCCAAGCCCAGACTAATAAGGTAGATTCTGCTACTCCAAGAATTTGACATTGAAATTAAAGATAGGAGTGGAACAGAAAACAAAGTGACTGACCACCTTTCAAGGATCCCACAAAAATAAGATGATGCACACTAATTTGCAGTGAATGAGAGCTTTCTTGATGAGCAGTTGATGATGATCCAAGAAGCCCCTTGGTTTGCAGACATAGCCAATTTCAAGGCTATTGGGGAACTACTGATGAGAAGGACTTTTGCGTGGTTTAGAATTCATAAATGAATTCTCGTTTCAAGTATAGTTCCTAAACCAACAATAATCCTTTCATACAAAAATTTGTTTGTCACTAGTACAAACCCCTAAAATCTATAAACCGAAGTATTAAACCTCGGGTCGTTCTCCCTAGGAATTACAATAAAGTGTCTTGTTATTGGTTATGGAGCATGTTTTTGGGGTTTTTGATAAGAAACATGAAAATTAAATGGCAATGAATTAAACTAATAGCTAAAAAAGTCTTGGCAAGAGTTGATGGTCAAGGATCTCTATCCTAATCACTAACCACAACATGAGAATTGGCAAGGATCAACCCCACTAAGGCATCCTCTAACTAATAAAGGAAAGTCAAGTGAGCTATGTCAATCCAAGACCATAAGTCCTAGTTCTCCACCAAATCAATTAGTGAGATCTAGAGTTAATGGCTCCCAATCGTCAATCACTTGGACATTAGTAACTCAAGAGTTCCTAAGTTACCTTCCCAAGCCAAGAGCACTAAAATCTACTCTAAAATCCAACCAAGCATTTTATCAAACACTTGGAAGGCATAAAAGGAAAGTAAAATGAACTAAGTAATTCAACAATAAAAGAACATGAATTATAAATTGCATAGAAATGAAAATAGAAGAAACAAAAGTGCATCAATATAAAAGTAGAGAATTACATGAATTAAATGCAAAATTAGAGAGAGGAGAAGAAGAGGAACAAGAATTAATAAAGGAAAAGTAAATCAAAGCATGAATTAAACCTAGATCTAAGAAATTCTAAGCTAGATCTAACCTACTCCTAATCCTAAAGAGAAGAGAGAGCTTCTCTCTCTAAAACTAACTTTCCCTCCAAAAATTAAACTAAACTAAACTAATGTGTAAAAGTATGTTGATTCCTCTTCTTTTATTGGGTTAAATAGCATCAGAAGTGAGTTGGATTTGGGCCTGAGAAGCCCAGAATTCGCCCCCAGTATTTTGCCTTTAAGTGAGTCACGTGTGGACATCGACGCGTACGCGTACAGTGCGCGTGCGCATCGATTGACAATTTTCCATCCATGCGTACGGGTCATGTGCGCGTACACGCCGCCATGCGACATCACCATTTCACGCGTGCGCGTCTGCTGTGCATGCGCGTCGTTGATCTTATCCCAAATCCTTGCTTTTCCATGATTTCTCCACTTTGCATGCTTTCCTCTCCATTCCTTTGATCCATTCCTAGCCTTTTCAACCTGAAATCATTTAACAAACAAATCAAGGCATCTAGTGGAATCAAAGGTGAATTGAATTTAGCTAATTAAAGACCTAGAAAGCATGTTTTCACACTTAAGCACAAATTAGGATACAATCATGAAACATGATATTTCATTGAATAAATGTGGGTAAAAGGTGATAAAATTCCTTAAATGAAGCATAAGATAAACCCTCAAAATGGGGTTTATCAACTACCAGCTAACATCAACAGATATATGGGGAGAAAGCTAATCAAAGATGCTAAACACTACATTTGGGATGAGCCCTATTTGTTCAACAAGTGTGCTGATGGGATATTAAGAAGGTGTATTTCACAAGAAGAAGGGCAAGAAGTGCTTTGGCAGTGCCATAGATCTGCATATGGAGGCCATTTCAGTGGGGAAAAGAACTACAACCAAGGTGCTACAATGTGGGTTCTATTGGCCAACCATGTTCAAGGATGCAAAGGAATTAGTATCAAGGTGTGATGAATGCCAAAGGGCTGGCAATCTACACAAGAAAAATGAGATGCCACAGAGGTTTATAATGGAATTAAAATTGTTTGATGTATGGGGAATTGATTTTATGGGACTTTTCCCATCCTCCTACTCAAACAATTATATATTGGTGGTTGTAGATTATGTGTCAAAGTGGGTAGAAGCCATAGCCACAGCAACAAATGACAATAAGGTTGTGATAAGCTTCTTGAGGAGGAATATCTTTAGCAGATTTGGAGTTCCAAGAGCCCTCATTAGTGATGGAGGAACACACTTCTGCAACAGGCAACTTGAAACACTCCTCTCTAAATATGGAGTGAAGCACAAAGTGGCAACTCCATACCATCCACAGACCAACGGGCAAGCTGAGATTTCAAACAGGGAGCTCAAAAGAATTCTTGAAAAGACGGTTGGAAGCTTAAGAAAGGATTAGTCTAAAAAGCTGGATGATGCCTTATGGGCCTACAGGACAGCCTTCAAAATACCTATTGGGATGTCTCCATACCAATTGGTGTTTGGTAAGGCTTGTCACTTACCAGTTGAGCTTGAACATAGAGCATTCTGGGCTCTAAAAATGCTGAATTTTGATGATCAAGCTGCTGGAGAAAGGAGGCTAATGCAACTCAATGAACTGGAGGGATTCAGAAATCAAGCTTCTGAGAATGCAAAGATTTACAAGGAAAACACAAAAAGGTGGCATGATCAAAATATAGCAAGGAGAGAGTTCATAGAAGGTCAGAAAGTGCTGCTGTACAATTCAAGACTCAAGTTCTTCATAGGGAAGCTTAAGTCTCGATGGTCTGGACCCTTCACCATCCTCAAGGTGTTTCCCTATAGCCATGTAGAGCTCATGGAAGACAAAACACAGAGAACATTCACTGTGAATGGCCATAGACTCAAGAATTACTTGGGAGACTTACTGGATGAGAAGAGAGTGAGCTACCATTTCAGCTAAAGAAGGAAGAACGTCAAGCTAATGATGCTAAAGAAGCGCTAGTTGGGAAGCAACCTAACACTTTATATCCTTTTGATTTATTGCTTTCTTAGAAGTAGCTTACAATTGTCAACTTAGATAGTTTAAGTTCCAGTTTAATATTCTGATTTCATTGCTTTCTAAAGGTAGATTGTAGGTGGTAGATTAGGAAGCTTAAATATCAGTTTTGGTACTTAGAAGATCTTTAATTTGTTTTCTTTTTCTCTGGAAGTGCAATTTGATGAATACATTTACTGATGATGAGTAATTGGGCTGAGAACTAGCTAAAAAGCTAAGTTTGGTGTGGCCACTAACCCACTTAATCTAGGCTTACAACCATTTGAATAAATTAAATTTGAAAGTAAGCCCAGAGATTAAGTTTGGTGTGGCCACCACCATACGAATCTCACCTAGCAAGCCCAGTACCATTCAAGTTGAAAGCATTTAATAAATTGGTGGGTGCATGAAAGATGGTTTTAAATGTGTTTGGAAGGGGTTAGAAGTAAAGGAATGTGAAAGGATTAAAGTTAATTCACCCTTATGAACACATTAAAAACCCAATTATGAACACAATTTATTAGATGCAATGGGATTAAGTTTGGTGTCCCAAGGGACACTCATCAGTTGTAATTTCATTGGCTCACACTATAAGGAATGTGAAGGATTCTTTTGTCATTACTAATGGGGTTTCGATTTTTATTTTTCAGGAGAGAGAATGGGGCCCACATGATTGATATCTCATAGAGCAAAAAGTCAAAGTGTACTTGCACTTTGGAACTCAACACATGCAGGAAGCCAAAAGGAATAGGAATTGGCGCCTCTTCCCATGCTAGGCATCACTCCCCAAGTGGGAAAACATTGAATTGATTTCACTTCCCACCCTCCAGACTACACTTCTTACCTCTATAAAAGCCTCTCACTTTCCCACCTCTCTTCACACTTTGAACCCTACTTCATACACGAGAGAACCTCCACACTCCAAACCCCCTCTCTTTTCCTTACCCTTCTTTCCTTTGTCTTGATTGAGACAATCAAGTCCTAAGTTTGGTGTTGGAGCAAAATTCTGTTTTGCTTACTCTCTTGCAACTTTCTTCAACTCTCTTTAATCTTTCAAACACCCTTTCTTCATCCCAATGGCACCACCAAGAGCCTCATCATCAAAGAAAAGAAAGACCAAGGAACCAACTTCAAGATCCTCAAGCCACAATGAACACAAGTTCTTCTCTTCATTCAACCAAAACCAATTTTATGGTTGGGTGAGTGAGAGGCAAATTATTCTAGAGGTTGGCTTCCAATTGGGAAGGAATGAACACCCTGAGATCAACAGGGAAATCAACAACAGAGGGTGGGCACTCTTGTGTAACCCACCAAGGAAAGTGGTGGAAAGCTTGGTTAGAGAATTCTATGCCAATACTGTGCCTCAGCCAGGGCAACCCTATGGCTATCTTAGCTATGTGAGAGGGAAGGCAATTGATTATAGCCCCTCCAACATAGATAGGATGCTAATAGTAAGGCAAACAAGCTCCACCCGGAGCTATAAAGAAAGAATGAAGCAAGAAGACCCAGGATTTGATGAAATCCTCAATGAGATTTGTGTGTTGAATGTGCAATGGATAAATGACAAAGATGGGAGGCCCAACTAGTTGAGGAGAAGAGATTTGAGTCCCCAAGCTAAAGGGTGGCTGGATTTTGTGAGAAGATCTCTCAATCCTACTTCCACCACTTCTGAGGTGACAGTGGAAAGGGCTGTGCTCATATACAGCATCATGAAAGGAGAAAATGTGAATGTTGGGGAGATGATTGCCAACAACATCAACAGTGTGCAGAAAAGAACCAAGGATAGCACAAGGTTGGCCTTCTCCAGCATTATCCAAAGGCTATGTGATGAAACAGGGGTTGAAAAGATTATTGATGAAGTGCTAGTGGAATAAGAAAAGCCCATAACTGCCAAGAAGATGGCTAAAGTTGTGGCTGTCAACCCTCTTGAGGGGAGAAGATAGCATAAAGCTCATGCTCATGTGCCACAAGGGCAACCACAATAAGAAGAAGAGCAACCACACTACCTAGCACTTCAACCACTACCATACCAACAATACCAACAGTTTTCTGAAGGTTTCAACTGGGAGCAATTGCAAGGAGATATACATCATCTGAGAGAGGATGTCAACCAACTTAAGGATCAACAAAAGCAATGGGACCAAGTGAATGAGAACATACAACAACTCCAAGGGAGTTTAGAGCACATGAGGAAGGAGCAGTGGTGCATAAAATCATAATCACACTTTTGCAATCCCACACAACTAACCAGCAAGTGCACTGGGTCGTCCAAGTAATACCTTACATGAGTAAGGGTCGATCCCACGGAGATTGTCGGCTTGAAGCAAGCTATGGTTATCTTATAACTCTTAGTCAGGATATCAATAATAATTCTTAGTTTTAATTGGAATGAGTAAAAGAACATAGATTAAATAATACTTGTTATGCAGTAATGGAGAACAGGTTGAGGTTTTGGAGATGCTCTGTCTTCTGAATCTCTGCTTTCCTAATGTCTTCTTCTTCACACACGCAAGGCTCCTTCCATGGCAAGCTGTATGTTGGTGGATCATTGTTGTCAATGGCTACCATCCGTCCTCTCAGTGAAAATGGTCCAACTACGGGTTTCGCAGGTCTAATCATCTGTCAGTTCTCACTAGTGTTGGAATAAGATCCATTGATCCTTTTGCACACTGTCACTGCGCCCAACATTTGTGAGTTTAAAGCTCGTCATAGTCATCCCTTCCTGGATCCTACTCAGAATACCACAGACAAGGTTTAGACTTTCTGGATTTCAAGAATGCTGCCAATTGATTCTAGCTTATACCATGAAGACTCTAATCTTACAGATTTGAATGCTCTATTGTCAGGAGAGGCAATCAAACTCGTGAACCAGGAACCAAAGAGATACATACTTAATCTAAGGTAGAACGGAAGTGGTTGTCAGGCACGCATTCATAGGTTGAGAATGGTGATGAGTGTCACGGATCATCACATTCATCATGTTGAAGTGCAAGTGAATATCTTAGAATAGAAACAAGCGTGATTGAATGGAAAACAGTAGTAATTGCATTAATCCATCGAGACACAGCAGAGCTCCTCACCCCCAACCATGGGGTTTAGAGACTCATGCCGTAGAAGATACAAAATTCAGATGTAAAAATGTCATGAGGTACAAAATGAATCTCTAAAAGTGGTTTTTATAATGAACCAGTAACCTAGGTTTACAGAAAATGAGTAAGCTAAGATGGATAGTACAGAAATCCACTTTCGGAGCCCACTTGGTGTGTGTTTCGGCTGAGCACTGAAGCTTCCACGTGCATAGGCTATTCCTGGCATTGAACTCCAGCTTTTGTGCTAGCTTGGGCATTTAACTACAACTTTTATGCCAGTTCTGGCGTTTAACGCCAGAAAAGGGTAAGGAGCTGGCGTTTAAACACCAGTTTGCGCTACCAAATCTCAGGCCAAGTATGAACTATTATATATTTCTGGAAAGCTCAAGATGTCTACTTTCCAATGCAATTGAGAGCGCGTCAATTGGACTTCTTTAGCTCCAAAAAATTCATTTTGAGTGCAGGGAGGTCAGAATCCAACGGCATCTGCAGTCCTTTCTCAGCCTCTAGATCAGATTTTTGCTTAGGTCCCTCAATTTCAGCCAGAAAATACCTAAAATTATAGAAAAACACACAAACTCATAGTAAAGTCTAGAAATGTGATTTTTGAATAAAAACTAATAAATATATAATAAAAAGCACTTAAAATATACTAGAAACTATATAAAAACACTGCCAAAAAGGGTATAAATTATCCGCTCATCAAGCAGCAAGAATTGTTTGACTGGGGAGAGATGCAAAGCGCACTCAACAAGATAGTGGAGAAAAATAAATGGCAGCAGAGGAACCTTGCCGAGTTCAGGAATCTTTATGATGCCAGAACTATTTCAAGGAGGCAATATGATATCAACACACAAGCGAAGCTGAATCACTTGTGTAATGCTGTGGCTGCCTTAAACCCTGGATACCCAACATTCATGTAAGGAATGGAGAAGTTGAGTGCAAGACAAGAGGAAATTCTGGCCAAGCACAAGGAGGATGAAAGAAATTATATGAGGAGGCTAGGATTTTGGAAGCCCAAAGACACCAAGGCATAAGAGGGATCCTCCAAAATGGATGATGATGACTCCTCCCCCTCCAAAAAGAAAGACAAAGGAAAAGGCCCAATGAACTGAAGCTGCTCAAGGTTGTTAAGTCCCATGGATGACACTCTCAAATTTTTAAATGCTGTTTAGTTTCTTTATGTTTTAATTTCTGTTTGAGAATAAATAGCAATGCTAGGATAGTTTATGTTTAATGCTTAGTTTTTTTTATATGCCCTAAAGTCTTTTATGAGTCCTTTGAATTACATGAAAGAAAATGCAATGTTAGTTCAAGTTTCATCAATATCAATAAAAGAATAGTTTGTTTCCATAAGAGTCATTGTGAGTATTACAAAAACAAGGGCAAAAGAAACTAAGACCAAGTGGGACTGATAAAAAACTAAGAGATAAGGAACTAAGTGTAGAACCTTGAATGAACTGGAAAGAAAATGAGTCATGAAAAGTAACTAGGCTTAGAAGGCATGACAAGTAGAGGCTAAGGGGTGTCCCTTGAATATCTATAGAACCAAGAAGTAGTAAGCAATAAAGATCCAAGGCTCTGAGCATCAACTACTAGGATGGAAAGAAACATTAAATAATTCAAAGAGTTGGAAACCCTAGTAGATTCTTGTGGTGAAGATGTGTCAAGAAAAGAGATCTGGGCAAGTAAATTCTTAGGGGTGTTTCAACACCTAGTACCCTAAAGCCAACTGGTTTGGGAGTGCTAATTGAAAGACTAATTAAGGGGTCATCTTGAGACAAAACACTTAGAGTCGTGGTCAATGAGAAAGAAATTGAAAAAGAAAGAACAACCAAAAGAGAATGAAATAACTCTTGCTATTTCAAGGTGACAATCAATAAAAAGGGCCCCTGAAGCTTATACTTGGAAGAACCCTCAAGGATCTAGAAGTTCTTTATGACATTGAAACAAAAAAAATTTCATATATGTGTTAAATACTTAGCCGTATCCTTGGTAATGTTTTGCATCCATTCAAGGTCAAGTCTTAGTTTATCTAAGAACTACTCACATTGATTTGCTTGGGACAAGCAAATCTTAAGTTTAGTGTTGTGATGACTTGCATCATCTACCCTTTTTTCTTGCCTAAAAAGGACCATAAAAGAGCATAATCTCATTTAATCACTACAATTTATGAGTTAACTGATGAATATTATGGTACATTGCTTTGAAATGGGGTTGTACTTAATTTCAGCTGGAAAAGAGCAACAAAAAGGGAAGAAAATAACAAAACAAGCTGGGCGTGTGAAACTGGCATGCCACTTAGAACAAACGCCACAAAAAATGTATGGGCGTGGCACGCTAGGAGCTGGGCGTGGCACGCCAGTACTGAAGTCCAGAGGGGATTCTCAAATCCTTTACATGGGCATGGCAAGTGGCACGCCAGTATTGAAGTCCAGAGAGGATTCTCAAAGCCTTTACATGGGCGTGGCACACCAAAAGTTAGGCGTGGCACGCCTAGCCCATCACATACTATGGGCGTGCCACTTGAACCATGGGGTGTGGCACGCCAGTTCATCCATCCAAAAGGGATCACTTGGGCGTGCCACTTGGTATAGAAGGCGTGGCACGCTGGTGCGCAGAAATTGTGACAGTTCATACCTTGGTAACGGCGCTAAAAACTTAATACGCACGTTCATAATCTTAGTTCTTTGTCACAACTTCGCACAACTAACCAGCAAGTGCACTTGGTCGTCCAAGTAATAAACCTTACATGAGTAAGGGTCGATCCCACGGAGATTATCGGCTTGAAGCAAGCTATGGTCATCTTGCAAATCTCAGTCAGGCAGATTCAATTGATTATGGAGATTTAATAATTAAAAGATAAATAAAACGTAAATTAAAGATAGAGATACTTATATAATTCATTGGTGGGAATTTCAGATAAGCGTATGAAGATGCTTGTTCCTCCTGAACCTCTGCTTTCCTATTGTCTTCATCCAATCATTCATACTCCTTTCTATGGCAAGCTGTATGTTAGGCATCACCGTTGTCAATGGCTACATCCTGTCCTCTTAGTGAAAATGGTCCAATGTGCTGTCACTGCATGGCTAATCATCTGTCGGTTCTCGATCATACTGGAATAGGATCCATTGATCCTTTTGCGTCTGTCACTACGCCCAGCACTCGCGAGTTTGAAGCTCGTCGCAGCCATCCCTTCCCAGATCCTACTCGGAATACCGCAGACAAGGTTTAGACTTTCCGGATCTCAAGAATGGCCGTCCATGGATTCTAAGTTATACCACGAAGACTCTGATTAAGGAATCCCAGAGATATTCATTCAATCTAAGGTAGAACGGAAGTGGTTGTCAGAAACGCGTTCATATGTTGGGAATGATGATGACTGTCACAATCATCACATTCATATTGAAGTGCGAATGAATACCTTAGAATCAGAATAAGCTTGAATTGAATAGAAAAACGATAGTACTTTGTATTAATTCATGAGGAACAGCAGAGCTCCACACCTTAATCTATGTTGTGTAGAAACTCTACCGTTGAAAATACATAAGAGCAAGGTCCAGGCATGGCCGAGTGGCCAGCCCCCATAAAGGTCTAAGATAGCATAAAACTGATCAAAGATGTCTAATACAATAGTAAAAGGTCCTATTTATATCAGACTAGTTACTAGGGTTTACAGAAATGAGTAAATGATGCAGAAATCCACTTCTGGGACCCACTTGGTGTGTGCTTGGACTGAGCATTGAGCTTTACATGTGTAGAGGCTTCTCTTGGAGTTGAACGCCAGTTTGTAACCTGTTTCTGGCGTTTAACTCCTCTTTGCAACCTGTTTCTGGCGTTTAACTCCAAAATGCAACATGGAACTGGCGTTGAACACCAGTTTGTATCATCTAAACTCGGGCAAAGTATAGACTATTATATATTGCTGGAAAGCCTGGATGTCTACTTTCCAACGTAATTAAGCGCGCGCCATTTGGAGTTCTGTATCTCCAGAAAATCCACTTTGAGTGCAGGGAGGTCAGAATCCAACAGCATCTACAGTCCTTCTTCAACCTCTGAATCTGATATTTGCTCAAGTCCCTCAATTTCAGCCAGAAAATACCTGAAATCACAATAAAACACACAAACTCATAGTAAAGTCCAGAAATGTGATTTTTTATTAAAAACTAATAAAAATATACTAAAAACTAACTAAATCATACTAAAAACTATATAAAAATAATGCCAAAAAGCGTATAAATTATCTGCTCATCACAACACCAAACTTAAATTGTTGCTTGTCCCCAAGCAACTGAAAATCAAATAGGATAAAAAGAACAGAATATACTATGAATTCCAAAATATCAATGAAACTTAGCTCCAATCAGATGAGCGGGACTAGTAGCTTTTTGCCTCTTGAATAGTTTTGGCATCTCACTTTATCCATTGAAGTTCAGAATGATTGGCATCTATAGGAATTCAAAATTCAGATAGTGTTATTGATTCTCCTAGTTCAGTATGTTGATTCTTGAACACAGCTACTTTATGAGTCTTGGTCGTGGCCCTAAGCACTTTGTTTTCCAGTATTACCACCGGATACATAAATGCCACAGACACATAACTGGGTGAACCTTTTCAGATTGTGACTCAGCTTTGCTAGAGTCCCCAATTAGAGGTGTCCAGGGTTCTTAAGCACACTCTTCTTTTTTCTTTGGACCTCAACTTTAACCGCTCAGTCTCAAGTTTTCACTTGACACCTTCACGCCACAAGCACATGGTTAGGGACAGCTTGGTTTAGCCGCTTAGGCCAGGATTTTATTCCTTTAGGCCCTCCTATCCACTGATGCTCAAAGCCTTAGATCCTTTTTACCCTTGCCTTTTGGTTTTAAGGGCTATTGGCTTTTTCTGCTTGCTTTTTTCTTTTTCTTTTTCTCTTTTTTTTCGCCATTTTCTTTTTTTTTCTTTTTTTTTTCTGCAAGCTTTTGTATTCACTGCTTTTTCTTGCTTCAAGAATCATTTTTATGATTTTTCAGATTATCAAATAACATGTCTCCTTTTTCATCATTCTTTCAAGAGCCAACATATTTAACATTCATAAACAACAATTTCAAAAGACATATGCACTGTTCAAGCATTCATTCAGAAAACAAAAAGTATTGTCACCACATCAAAATAACTAAACTAGTTTCAAGGATGAATTCGAAACCATGTACTTCTTGTTCTTTTGTAATTAAAGCATTTTTCATTTAAGAAAGGTGATGGATTCATAGGACATTCATAGCTTTAAGACATAGACACTTAAACACTAGTGATCATGTAATAAGACACAAACATAAATAAACATAAAGCATAATAAATGAAAAACAGTAAAATAAATAGACAAGGAGATTAAGGAATGAGTCCACCTTAGTGAGGGTGGCGTCTTCCTCTTCTTGAAGAACCAATGGTGCTTTTGAGCTCCTCTTTGTCTCTTCCTTGACTTTGTTGCTCCTCCCTCATAGCTCTTTGATCTTTTCTAATCTCATGAAGGATGATGGAGTGCTCTTGATGCTCCACCCTTAGTTGTCCTATGTTGGAACTTAATTCTCCTAAGGAGGTGTTGATTTGATCCTAATAGTTTTATGGAGGAAGGTGCATCCCTTGAGGCATCTCAGGGATTTCATGGTGGGAGATTTCCTCATGCTCTTATTGAGCTCCATGATCTCTTATTTGCTCCATCCTTTTCTTAGTGATGGGCTTGTCCTCTTCAATGAGGATGTCTCCTTCTATGTCAATTCCAGCCGAATTGCAGAGGTAGCATATGAGGTGAGGAAAGGCTAACCTTGCCCAAGTGGAGGACTTGTCAGCCACCTTGTAAAGTTCTTGAGGTATAATCTCATGAACTTCCACCTCCTCTCTAATCATGATACTATGGATCATGATGGCCCTGTCTATAGTAACTTCAGACCGATTACTAGTAGGAATGATTGAGCGTTGAATGAACTCTAGCCATCCCCTAGCCACTGGTTTGAGGTCATGCCTTCTTAATTGAACTGGCTTGCCTCTTGATTCAATTTTCCATTGAGCTCCTTCCTCACATATGTCTATGAGGAATTGGTCCAACTTTTGGTCAAAATTGACCCTTCTTGTGTAGGGGCGTGCGTTCTCTTCCATCATTGGCATGTTGAACGCCAGCCTTACATTTTCCAGACTGAAGTCTAAATATTTCCCCCGAACCATGGTGAGCCAATGCTTTGGATTCGGATTCACACTTTGATCATGGTTCCTAGTGATCCATGCGTTTGCATAGAACTCTTGGACCATTAAGATCCCGACTTGTTGAATGGGGTTGGTGAGAACTTCCCAACCTCTTCTTCAGATCTCATGTCGGATCTCCGGATACTCATTCTTTTTGAGCTTGAAAGGAACCTCAGGGATCACTTTCTTCTTAGCCACAACTTCATAGAAGTGGTCTTGATAGACCTTTGAGATGAATCTCTCCATCTTCCATGACTCAGAGGTGGAAGTAATTGCCTTCCCTTTCCTCTTTCTAAAGGTTTCTCTGGCCTTAGGTGCCATAAATGGTTATGGAAAAATAAAAAGCTATGCTTTTACCACACCAAGCTTAAAATGTTTGCTCGTCCCCGAGCAAAAGAAGAAAGAAAGAAGGAGAAGAAGAAAAAGAATGGAGGAGATGGAGGGAGAAGGTGTATTCGGCCAAGGGTAAGAAGAGAGGGTTGTGTTGTGTGAAAATGAAGAAGGAAAGAGGGGTTTATATAGGGGTGGGATGGAATTTAGGGTTCAGCCATTAGGGTTGGGGTTGGGAGGGAAAAGAGTTTGAATTTTGGAGGTAAGTGGGGTTTATGGGAAATAGAGGATGGATGTGAGTGGTGAAGAGGTGATGGGAAAGAGTGATTGAGGTAATTGGTGAATGGTATTTGGGGAAGAGAGTTATGAAAAGGTGTGAAGAGGAGAAAAGAAGATGTGGGGATCCTGTGGGGTCAAGGACTTAACATCCCTGCTCCAATTAGGCGTGTAAAACGCCCTTGCTGTGCAATCCTGGCGTTTAACGCCAGACTGCTGCTTGTTTCTGGCGTTAAATGCCCAAATGTAGCCTATTTCTAGCGTTTAACGCCAGGCAGATGCTTGTTTCTGGCGTTAAACGCCAGCTTGGTGCTTGTTTCTGGCGTTAAACGCTAGACAGATGCTTGTTTCTGGCGTTTAAACGCCAGAATGCTCTCCTCCAGGGTGTGTTGTTTTCAATGCTGTTTTTCATTCTATTTTTTATTTTTCAGTAGTTTTTGTGACTCCACATGATTATCAACCTACTAAAACACGAAATAACAAAAGGAAAATAAAATAGATATAAATAAATAACATTGGGTTGCCTCCCAATAAGCGCTTCTTTAATGTCAATAGCTTGACAGTGAGCTCTCCTGGAGCCTCACAGATGTTCAGAGCATTGTTGGAACCTCCAAACACCAAACATAGAGTTTGAATGTGGGGGTTCAACACCAAACTTAGAGTTTGGTTGTGGTCTCCCAACACCAAACTTAGAGTTTGATTGTTGGGGCTTGATACTCACGGAAACTTGTCTCTCAACAATTTTCCTTCGGTAAGTATACCGAATTGTCGTCAAGTAATAACTCACAATAGAGTGAGGTCGAATCCCACAGAGATTAACGGATTAAGCAATCAATGGTTAATTGATTATTCTATTTAAACGAATCATTAAGGAGTGATGAGCAGCAGGAATTGTAAATGGCATAAAAGTAAAGAAAGCAATAAAGTGCAGAAAAGTAAAATGGCAAGAAAAGTAAATGTAAGAACTAAAAATAAAATGAACATTGGGATCAAGAGATATTGCAATCCTCCGGATCAAATTCATTTTCATCTCTCCCTCAATCAATGCATTCATTGATCTCCTTGGTAATCTTAAGTGATCGAATTCCAATTTCTTGGTAATTCAATCTCTCAAATCTTGATCAATAGCCAATTCCTTGGTCAATTGCTCATGAGAAGAGATGAAGTATGGTCACTGATTATACCACATGCTTTCCCAAATCAAGTGTTGGTAGAGTTATAGTCACATACCCATCTAACCCCAATTTGGTCCAACATGAGAAAGCATTTCTAGCATGATCTCTTCATTCCTCTTCCAAGGTTCAGAAGAGATCCAAGTATGAATAGCTTATTTTCCAAGATTACTACCCAATTGGATGAAGATTGAAAGCTTTCTAGTAAAATCAAGAGAAAAAATAGAAGAAGAATAATGAAAACTAATATTGATCCATCAAATTACAACAGAGCTCCCTAACCCAATGAAAAGAGTTAGTTGATCATTGCTCTACCAAAATACAAAAGAAAGAAAGTGCAGAAAAGTAAAGATAAAGATTAAAACTGAAATTGAAACTTCAAAATTTATAAATGAAAAGTACAAAGAAAAGAAAGAAAAGGAAAAGTGTGTGAGGGGAGGGAATCCGAAGACCCCTCTCTAATCCCTCATTCCAGAATGTCCGTTTGAATGTAAAAGCTAAGGCCCTTATATAGGCTCTCCTAAATTACAAAATGAAATTAAAAGCAATTTACAATTAAATGAAAATTTCTTTTCTAGATGCTTCTTGTGGCCTTGATTGGTTGACACTTGTAGGCTTGCTTCCTTGAGGTTGGGTGGTCCTTGAAAGAGAATCAAGTTGAGGTCCAGGTGCTAATGTCAGTGCTAACGTTAGCCACACTAACGCTACAAGTGTGACGTTAGTGCTGAAGTTAGTGTGGCTAACGTCACACTTGCTACCCAGTTGGTGCTTTTGGGGCTTAAAAGATGCCTCTGGTTTGTGCTCCAATTTCATGCTCACTATAGAGTATTATATATTGTTGGAAAGCTCTGAATGTCAGCTTTCTAACGCAACTAGAATCATATCAATTGGACCTCTGTAACTCAAGTTATGCTCCTTTGAAGGGGACAGGGTTGCTGGCATAGTGGCTGGCGTTATTGGCAAACGTGAGTGCCAATACGTCCGCGATCAGGGTCTGAAAATTGCCAGTTTCTGAAGCTCAACTTAATGTTCACCCCATACTATTATATATTGTTGGAAAGCCCTGGATGTCTACTTTTCAATGCCTTTGGAAGCGTATCATTTGGAAATCTACAACTCGAGTTATACTTCTTGGAAGGTGAAGAGGTCAGCTGGCCTTACTACAGGTTGATACCATGTTCATATGTGCACTTTGGGGGCAGGGTTTCTCCCTCAAATTTAGTGTCCATCATGTAGTGCCATATATTCTTGGAAAGCTCTGGAATCCTACTTTCCAATGCCACTGGAATCACCTCATTTGGAGTTTTGTGGCTCGAGTTATTCTTGTTTGAAGAAGGCATGGTCAGGCTGCTGGGTGAGACTTTTGCCCACGTTAACTACCATGTTAATGTAGTTAACGTGGAAGCTAACGTGGGTCTTTTTACTTCGCAAACGTTAGTGGAGATCACCTTTTCCACTAACTTTGGCATCTCCCATTCCTTCCACGTTAGTTCCCACGTTAATGTAGTTAACGTGGAAGCTAACGTGGGTCTTCTTGCTTCGCAAACGTTAGTGGAGATCACCTTTTCCACTAACTTTGGCATCTCCCTTTCCTTCCACGTTAGTTCCCACGTTAATGTAGTTAACGTGGAAGCTAACGTTGGTCTTCTTGCACCTTCGCTAGCGTTATTGACACTCACTTTTGCCACTAACGCTGCTCCTTCTTCAAAGTTGATGCCATTAACGTTCCCACTAATGTTCCAACTTTCCTTCCTTCCACGTTAGTGGCCAAGTTAGTGGTACTAACGTAGCCACTAACGTGGCTCTTCTCTGCTTCTTGTTACCTGAAATTAATCAAACAAAGTGCATCAAAGTCTTGCTCTTAATCATGGGATCATGCATCATCCATTTTATCATTTAATTCATGCATAATTCTCATGAAATCATTCAAAATTGACAATGTTTGCTTGAATCATGGTGTGAATGCATTTTCATCCAAATACTTGCTCATTTCCTAATAAAATGCGTGAAACCACCCTAAAGCATATAAAAAATGGCTAGTAAAACTAGCCAAGATGCCCTGGCATCAGGGCTTTGGTTGACTCTGCAGTGAGAGAAGCTTTTCATGCTTCCTCTCCATGGTTACAGAAGGAGATCCTTGAGTCTTAAACACAAGGTTGTCCTTATTCAGTTGAAGGACCAACTCTCCTCTGTTTACATCAATCACAGCTCTTGCTGTGGCTAGGAAGGGTCTTCCAAGGATGATGGATTCATCCTCTTCCTTCCCAGTGTCTAGGATTATGAAATCAGCAGGGATGTAAAGGCCTTCAACCTTTACTAACACGTCCTCTACTTGTCCATAAGCCTATTTTCTTGAGTTGTCTGCCATCTCTAATGCGATTCTGGCAGCTTGCACCTCAAAGATCCCAAGTTTCTCCATTACAGAGAGTGGCATTAAGTTTATTCCTGACCCCAGGTCACACAGAGCCTTCTCAAAGGTCATGGTGCCTATGGTACAGGGTATTAAGAATTTACCAGGATCCTGTTTCTTTTGAGGTAATTTTTTCCTATCCAATGCATTCAGTTCATTGGTGAAGAAGGAAGGTTCATCTTCCCAAGTCTCATTACCAAATAATTTGGCATTCAGCTTCATGATTGCACCAAGGTACTTAGCAACTTGCTCTTCAGTAATTTCTTCATCCTCTTCAGAGGACGAATACTCATCAGAGCTCATGAAGGGCAGAAGGAGGTTCAATGGAATCTCTATGGTCTCTAATTGAGCCTCAGATTCCTTTGGTTCCTCGAAGGGAAACTCCTTATTAGTCACTGGACGTCCCAGGAGGTCTTCCTCACTAGGATTCACGTCCTCCTCCTCCCTTGTAGGTTCGGCCATGATGGTTAAATCAATGGCCTTACACTCTCTCTTTGGATTTTCTTCTGTATTGCTTGGGAGAGTACTAGGAGGAGTTTCAGTGATTCATTTACTCAGCTGGCCCACTTGTGCCTCCAAATTTCTAATGGAGGATCTTGTTTCATTCATGAAACTTACATTGGCCTTTGATAGATCAGAGACTATATTTGCTAAGCTAGATGGATTCTGCTCAGAATTCTCTGTCTGTTGCTGAGTGGATGATGGAAAAGGCTTGCTATTGCTAAACCTGTTTCTTCCACCATTATTAAAGCCTTGTTGAGGCTTTTGTTGATCCTTCCATGAGAAATTTGGATGATTTCTCCATGAGGGATTATAGGTGTTTCCATATGGTTCACCCATGTAATTCACCTCTGCTATTGCAGGGTTCTCAGGATCATAAGCTTCTTCTTCAGAAGATGCCTCTTTAGTACTGTTGGATGATTCCTTCAATCCATTCAGACTCTGAGAGATCATATTGACTTGCTGAGTCAATATTTTATTCTGAGCCAATATGGCATTCAGAGTATCAATTTCAAGAACTCTCTTCCTCTGAGGCGTCCCATTACTCACAGGATTCCTTTCAGAAGTGTACATGAACTGGTTATTTGCAACCATGTCAATGAGTTCTTAAGCTTCTGCAGGCGTTTTCTTTAGGTGAATGGATCCACTTGCAGAATGGTCCAATGACATCTTTGATAATTCAGACAGACCATCATAGAATATATCCAGGATGGTCCATTCTGAAAGCATGTCAGAAGGACACTTTTTTGGTCAGTTCCTTGTATCTTTCCCAAGCTTCATAGAGGGATTCACCTTCCTTCTGTCTGAAGGTTTGAACATCCACTCTAAGCTTGCTAAGCTTTTGAGGAGGAAAGAACTTGGCTAAGAAAGTCGTGACCAGCTTATCCCAAGAGTTCAGGCTGTCTTTAGGTTGAGAGTCCAACCATATTCTAGCTCTGTCTCTTACAGCAAATGGGAAAAGCATAAGCCTGTAGACCTCGGGATCAACCCCATTGGTCTTAACAGTATCACAGATCTGCAAGAATTCAGTTAAGAACTGAAAGGGATCTTCAGATGGAAGTCCATAAAACTTGCAATTCTGTTGCATCAGAGAAACTAGTTGAGGTTTCAGCTCAAAATTGTTTGCTTCAATGGCAGGGATTGAGATGCTTCTTCCATGTAAATTGGAATTAGGTGCAGTAAAATCACCAAGCATCTTCCTTGCATTGTTATTATTTTCGGCCATGTCTCCTTCTTTTTCAAAAATTTCTGTCAGATTTTCTCCAGAGAGTTGTGCTTCAGCTTCCCTTAGCTTCCTCTTCAGAGTCCTTGATGAGACGCAGAAGTTGGTGAATTAAAAATTATTAAAATAGTTACATTGTAAGTATAGTTCTTAACTCACCGAAAATCTGCCTATCAATTTAGAAATATGTCACAAAGAGTTTAAATTAAAAATTACTGGAAGTTTAAGTCCCAGGTCGTCTCCCAACGAGTTGCAGAAAAGTGTGCTATTTTATTAATCAGATGTTCCAAGAAGTTGAGTTAAGTAGGTGGAAAATTAAATTGAGAAAATTCAAATAATATGAATAAAAGCCTTGACTGGGAGTTCATTAGTTGGAATCTCTATTGTTGATGGGATGATTTCAAGATTAATTTATAATTAATGATTGTTCTGTTTAGTTATCCTTTACTAGGTAAAGAAAAGTCAAACAAGTTAGAATGCTAGATCTGTTCACGAGTTGCAACCCACTTATTTCAAAGGGATTGGTGTTAGTGATTAGATAACAATCTATCAGTTAACCCAATTACAATTTTTCTTTCAATCCTTCCAACTCAAGAGTTCCTTTCAATCAACTCCCCATCAAGTGAGGGAAATACTCACTCATTGTAAACAATAAACCTATAACACGTGAAAGGGAATTAAAAGAAGACATGATTATTGGAATGGAAAATTAATTAAAATAGAAGAAATAATCCTTGTATTAAATAATTATGAAAATATTCAAATGACAAAATTGAACAAAGCAAAGAACATGGAAGAATAAAACCAAGTTAAGAGAACTAACTAGAATGACGAAGTCTTGATGAGGAAATAACTCTTCTCAATGTTCCAATGCTAAGACCAATTGAAAATTAAAATTCTAAAACCTAGAGAGAAAAAAAACCTAGAGGAGGAAAAACTAGATTTAAAACTGTCAACTATGTAGAATGAATGTTGTCTTTTGTTTCTGCATATTCTCTGGCTCTAGTCTGCTGTTCCGGGCCAAAAACTGGGTCGAAATAAGGTCCAAAATCGCCCCCAGCAGATTCTGCAGATTATGCAGATCGCACATGTCACGCGATCGCGTCATCCATGCGGACGCGTCATTCGCGCTTTTCCTTGCCACGCGTTCGCGTCGTCCATGCTACCGCGTCACTTGAGCTTTTCCAATCCGCGCGGCCGCGTGAGCCATGCGGCCGCGTCACTGCGATTTGCTCTCCTTCGCGCGGTCGCGTGAGCCATGCGACCGCATCACTTCTCGCTGGTTATCTCTTTAATTCTTGTGTTCCTCCCATTTTTGCTAGCTTCCTTTCCAATCTCTAACTCATTCATGCCCTATAAAGTCTGAAACACTCAACACACAGATCACGGCATCGAATGGAATAAAGAAGAATTAAAAATACATAATTAAAGTCTCTAGAAAGCAGTTTTCAAACATGTTATAAATTCAGGAAGGAATTATAATTTCATGCTAATTTAATGAATAAGTGGGTAAGGATCATGATAAAACCACACAATTAAACACAATATAAACCATAAAATAGTGGTTTATCAACCTCCCCACACTTAAACATTAGCATGTCCTCATGCTTAATTGAAGGAGATAAGGAAATAAGTATGAACATGTAGAAACTCATGAAATACAATGCAAGCCTATATATATATATATATATATATATAAATAAATGCAACTATATGATTCTTGCCCACTTGATCAAAAGTAAATAAGCTCTTCAAAACAATTACAAATCAAATTCCACTAATTCTATCATTATACAATAAAATAGATAAAAGTGCAAGAAGATAGCTAATGAAAGCAGGGAACATGAAAATTCAAGCATTGAACCCTCACTGATAATGTATGTACGCTCTAATCTCTAGTATATAGGGTAATCACTCTATTCTTCTCTAATCATGCTTTCTAACTTTTGTTCTTCTCCTAACCAATCAACAACAGTTAATATATCAATGCAAACATCATGAGGTCTTTTCAAGGTTGTAATGGGGCTAAGGTACAGGTAGGGGTGTACATATGGTTAAGTGAGCTAATAAATTGAATCTTTAATTAACCCAAGCTTCAACCCAACCTATATATTTTTAATGTAATCTTAAAGTTCATACCTAGCTACCTAGAATTCCCTTTTTCTATTCATACTCATGTATCAACTTTATATTTGATTTTATCATATGTGCATTGATCTTTGAATTCTGAATTTAACATTGGGGTAATTTTGTCCCCTTATTTATTTATATAAATATTGTTTTTTTATATTAAAATAAATATAGCTTATCAATGCACATAGATTTTTAATTCTTATAGTTTCACATGAGTAGGTATCCAAATTTCCATTAAATTCTCATGACACATTCCCTTAACAACTTTTGTTCCCACAATTTCCCATACTTAACTAGCACACACAATTCTATCTTAAGCTAACCAAAGATTCAATTTGGGATATACAATTGTTTTTCAGCTTAAGGTTAGTAATGTGGTAAAATATAGAACAAATGGGATTTAAAGGTTCAAAGTGGTTAACAAAGGTAATTGAAAAGGGTAGGCTTAATTTGGATAAGTGAGTTTAAGCAAATAATGGCCTCAATCATGTGCAAGCATGTAAATATAATAAATATTGGACATATAAGATAAAACAAAATATAGATTACAATCATAGAGAAGTAAACACACAAGAATGAAATAATTATGGTTAAATAATGTAACCATGCATAAAGACTCAAATCCTCACAGGTTGTGTGTTCTTTAGCTTAAAAGTCATGTTCCAAATACAACTCAAGAAAATTTATCATAAAAATTTTGAAAAATTAGTGAAATTTTGTTCCAAAGATAGAGTCTTAAAAGAAACTTATTGTATTTTCAATCAAGTAGAACATGCATGCAATTATCCTAACCTATGCAATTTATTCTATTCTATAAAAGAAAGAAAATCTAACTAAAATATCCTAATTATTGGTGCTAGGGAAGAGAAATTACCTCCGGAAGTCAGGTACTAACCGACCTCCCCACACTTAAGGCTTTGCACCGTCCTCGGTGCCGTCTGTCAGGAACAGGGGTGGGCTGGTAGCAGTATCTCCATAATCGGGGCCATCATGGCTCCCTGTGCTGGTGAAAGAAGTGGATTCCGGGGTGTCTAAGTCTTTGAAGTGTCCCTTGAGTAGCTCCTTAAGGTGTTTGAATCGGCGTTCGTTACGGCGCTCTCTCATCTTTGCTTTCTGTTCTTGCCGATCCAACCTTTCGATTATCTGCTGGAGCAATTCATCAGTGGTAGGTGCTTGTAGTGTTGAAGAAGGATTATCTTCAACTGGAGTAGTAGGAAGGCTTGTAGTGGCTGCTGGAAGTCTAAGGTATTTCCCGTTAGGAACATACTGATCATCCCGTGGAAGCACGGCTTTGGTGTCCCCAGCTCTATATGAGACTCCGGTTGCTGAGACAAGATCTGAGACCAAGGCGGGGAAAGGTAAGTTGCCCGCAATTTGTACGTGTCCCATAGCATTCCGGATATGTCTTGAGAGATTCAGAGGTTGGTCTGTAAGGATACACCATAGTAGAACAGCCATGTCCGCAGTGAAGGAGGACTCATGAGTGCTCGGAAAGACTGGTGCACAGAAATTGTGATTACACTTTGATTATGTAAAATTCGTCGCTCTTTCTTTCCCTGGTAATGGCACCAAAAACATGATGCCAATACCATGGTTTACAACATCGCACAACTAACCAGCAAGTGCACTGGGTCGTCCAAAAAATACCTTACGTGAGTAAGGGTCGAATCCCACGGAGATTGTTGGTATGAAGCAAGCTATGGTCACCTTGTAAATCTCAGTCAGGCGGATATAAAATAGTAATGGGGTTTTCGAAAATAATTAATAAAATAGTGATAGAAATACTTATGTAAATCATTGGTGAGAATTTCAGATAAGCAAATAGAGATGCTTTCGTTCCTTTGAACCTCTGCTTTCCTGCTATCTTCATCCAATCAGTCTTACTCCTTTCCATGGCTGGCTTTATGTAATGCATCACCATTGTCAATGGCTACTTTCGGTCTTCTCTTGGGAAAATGATCCAAATGCCCTGTCATGGCACGGCTAATCGTCTGGAGGCATCACCCTTGTCAATGGTTACATCCTATCCTCTCAGTGAACATGGTCAACGCACCCTGTCACGGCACGGCTATTCATCTGTCGGTTCTCGATCATACTGGAATAGGATTTACTATCCTTTTGCGTCTGTCACTACGCCCAGCAATCGCGAGTTTGAAGCTCGTCACAGTCATTCAATCATTGAATCCTACTCGGAATACCACAGACAAGGTTTAGACTTTCCGGATTCTCTTGAATGCTGCCATCAATCTAGCTTATACCACGAAGATTCTGGTTAAGAGATCTAAGAGACACTCATTCAATCGAAAGTAGAACGAAAGTGGTTGTCAGGCACGCGTTCATGGGGAATGATGATGATTGTCACGTTCATCACATTCAGTTTGAAGTGCGAATAAATATCTTAGAAGCGAAATAAGATGAATTGAATAGAAAATAGTAGTACTTTGCATTAATCTTTGAGGAACAGCAGAGCTCCACACCTTAATCTATGGAGTGTAGAAACTCTACCGTTAAAAATACATAAGTGAAAGGTCCAGGCATGGCCGAATGGCCAGCCCCTCTGATCTAAGAACCAGGCGTCCAAAGATGTCTAATACAATAGTAAAAGGTCCTATTTATAATAAACTAGTCACTAGGGTTTACAGAAATAAGTAATTGATGCATAAATCCACTTCCGGGGCCCACTTGGTGTGTGCTTGGGCTGAGCTTGAGTGTTGCATGTGTAGAGGTCCTTCTTGGAGTTGAACGCCAGCATTTGTGCCAGTTTGGGCGTTCAACTCTGGTTTTGGATCCTTTTCTGGCGCTGGACGCCAGAATTGGGCAGAGAGCTGGCGTTGAACACCGGTTTGCGTCATCTATTTTTGGCCAAAGTATAGACTATTAAATATTGCCGGAAAGCCCTGGATGTCTACTTTCCAACGCAATTGGAAGCGCGCCATTTCGAGTTCTGTAGCTCTAGAAAATCTACTTTGAGTGAAGGGAGGTCAGAATCCAACAGCATCAGCAGTCCTTCTTCAACCTCTGAATCTGATTTTTGCTCAAGTCCCTCAATTTCAGTCAGAAAATACCTGAAATCACAGAAAAACATACAAACTCATAGTAAAGTCCAAAAATGTGAATTTAGTATAAAAACTAATGAAAACGTCCCTAAAAGTAACTAGATCCTACTAAAAACATACTAAAAACAATGCCAAAAAGCGTATAAATTATCCGCTCATCACAACACCAAACTTAAAATGTTGCTTGTCCCCAAGCAACTAAAAATCAAATAGGGTAAAAAGAAGAGAATATACTATAAATTCCATACTATCAATGAAACATAGCTCCAATCAAATGAGCGGGACTTATAGCTTTTTGCCTCTTGAATAGTTTTGGCATCTCACTTTATCCATTGAGGTTCAGAATGATTGGCATCTATAGGAACTCAGAGTTCAGATAGTGTTATTGATTCTCCTAGTTCAGTATGATGATTCTTGAACACAGCTATTTTATGAGTCTTGGCCGTGGCCCTAAGCACTTTGTTTTCCAGTATTACCACCGGATACATAAATGCCACAGACACATAATTGGGTGAACCTTTTCAGATTGTGACTCAGCTTTGCTAAAGTCCCCAATTAGAGGTGTCCAGGGTTCTTAAGCACAATCTTTTTTTGCTTTGGACCTTGACTTTAACCGCTCAGTCTCAAGTTTTCACTTGACACCTTCACGCCACAAGCACATGGTTAGGGACAGCTTGGTTTAGCCGCTTAGACCAGGATTTTATTCCTTTAGGCCCTCCTATCCACTGATGCTCAAAGCCTTGGGATCCTTTTTATTTGCCCTTGCCTTTTGGTTTTAAGGGTTATTGACTTTTTGCTCTTGCCTCTTGGTTTTAAGAGCTTTTGGCTTTTTCTGCTTGCTTTTTCTTTTTCTTTCTATTTTTTTTTCGCCTTTTTTTTTCTGCAAGCTTTGTTCTTTGCTGCTTTTTCTTGCTTCAAGAATCATTTTTATGATTTTTCAGATTATCAAATAACATGTCTCCTTGTCATCATTCTTTCAAGAGCCAACATATTTAACATTCATGAACAACAACTTCAAAAGACATATGCACTGTTCAAGCATACATTCAGAAAACAAGAAGCATTGTCACCACATCAATATAATTAAACTAAGTTCAAGGATAAATTCGAAACTCATGTACTTCTTGTTCTTTTGAATTAAAACATTTTTCATTTAAGAGAGGTGATGGATTCATAGGACATTCATAACTTTAAGAAATAGTTACTAACTACTAATGATCATGTAATGAAGACACAAACATAGATAAGCACATAACATAGAAAACGAAAAACATAAGAAATAAGAACAAGGAATGAATCCACCTTAGTGATGGTGGTGTTTCCTTCTTGAGAAACCAATGATGTCTTTGAGCTCTTCTATGTCTCTTCCTTGTTTTTGTTGCTCCTCCCTCATTGCTTTTTGATCTTCTCTTATTTCATGAAGGATGATGGAGTGCTCTTGATGTTCCACCCTTAGTTGTCCCATATTGGAACTCAATTCTCCTAGGGAGGTGTTGATTTGCTCCCAATAGTTTTATGGAGGAAAGTGCATTTGAGGCATTTTCGGGATCTCATGGTGATGAGCTTCATACGCCTCTTGAGCTCCATGAATGGGCTCTCTTGCTTGCTCCATCTTTTTCTTAGTGATGGGCTTGTGCTCTTTAATGAGGATATCTCCCTCTATGTCAATCCCAGCCGAATTGCATAGGTGGCAAATGAGGTGAGGAAAGGCTAACCTTGCCATAGTGGAGGACTTGTCAGCCATCTTGTAGAGTTCTTGAGGTATAATCTCATGAACTTCCACCTCTTCTCCAATCATGATGCTATGGATCATGATGGCCCGGTCTATAGTAACTTCAGACCGGTTGCTAGTGGGAACGATTGAGCATTGAATGAACTCCAACCATCCTCTAGCTATAGGCTTGAGGTCCAATCTTCTTAGTTGAACCGGCTTGCCTTTGGAGTCAATCTTCCATTGAGCTCCTTCTACACATATGTCCATAAGGACTTGGTCCAACCTTTGATCAAAGTTGACTCTCCTTGTGTAGGGGCGTGCGTTCTCTTCCATGTTTGGCAAGTTGAACGCCAACCTCACATTTTCCGGACTAAAATCTAAGTATTTCCCCCGAACCATTGTAACATAGTTCTTTGGATCCGAGTTCTTACTTTGATCATGGTTCTTGGTGATCCATGCATTGGCATAGAACTCTTGAACCATTAGGATGCCGACTTGTTGGATGGGATTTGTTAAAACTTCCCAACCTCTTCTTTGAATTTAATGTCGGATCTCCGGATACTCATTTCTTTTGAGTTTGAAAGGGACCTCAGGGATCACCTTCTTCTTGGCCACAACATCATAGAAGTGGTCTTGATGAGCTTTGGAGATGAATCTTTCCATCTCCCATGACTCGGAGGTGGAAGCTTTTGTCTTCCCTTTCCCCTTTCTAGAGGATTCTCCGGTCTTAGGTGCCATCAATGGTAATGGAAAAACAAAAAGCTTATGCTTTTACCACACCAAACTTAGAATTTTGCTCGCCCTCGAGCAAGAGAAGAAAGAATAGATGAAGAAGAAGAAAAAATGGAGGAGAGGGAGAAGGGGTTGTGTTTCGGCAAAGAAGAGAAGAGAGGGTTGTGTTGTGTGAAAATGAGGAAGAATGGAAGGCTTTATATAGGGGAGGGAGGGGGGATTAAGTTTCGGCCATGTAGGGTGGGTTTGGGTGGGAAATTAATTTTGAATTTTGAAGGTAGGTGGAGTTTATGAGGTAGGTTTATGGGGAAGAGTGGATGGATGTGAGTGATGAAGAGGTGATGGGGAAGAGGGATTGAGGTGATTGGTGAAGGGTTTTGGGGAAGAGTGTTTATGGGATTGTGTGGAAGAGGGGTGAGAAGAAGTGAGTGGAGGTAGGTGGGGATCCTGTGGGGTCCACAGATCCTGAGGTGATCCTGTGGGGTCCACAGATCCTGAGATGATCCTATGGGGTCCACAGATCCTGAGGTGTTCAAGGATTTACATCCTTGCACCAAATTAGGAATGTAAAATGCCCTTGCACACAACTCTGGGCATTCAGCGCCAGGTTGGTGCCCATTTTGGGCGTTCAACGCCCATTTATTGCCCATTTCTGGCGTTGAACACCAGAACCATGCTTGTTCTGGGCGTTCAGCGCCAGCTCCTCTCCAGGGTGCATTTCTGGCGTTCAGCGCCCAGATGATGCCCATTTTGGGCATTCAGCGCCCAGACACTGCCCATTTTGGGCGTTCAGCGCCAGAACCATGCTCTGTTCTGGCATTGAACGCCAGGCAGGTGCTTCCTCCAGGGTGTGATTTTTCTTTTGCTGTTTTTTATTCCGTTTTCAATTTCTATATTTATTTTGTGACTCCACATGATCATGAACCTATAAAGACATATAACTAAAAAAAATATTGTTAGATAAATAAAAATTGGGTTGCCTCCCAACAAGCGCTTTTTTAATGTCAATAGCTTGACAGTGGGCTCTCATGGAGCCTCACAGATGTTTAGAGCATTGTTGAGACTCTCCAACACCAAACTTAGAGTTTGGATATGGGAGTTCAACACCAAACTTAGAGTTTGGTTGTGGCCTCCCAACACCAAACTTAGAGTTTGACTATGGGGGCTTTGTTTGACTATGCTTTGAGAGAAGCTTTTTCTGCTTCCTCTCCATGGATGCAGAGAGAGATCCTTGAGTTGTAAACACAAGGTTGTCCTCATTAAATTGAAGGATTAATTCTCCTCTGTCCACATCAATCACAGCTCTTGCTGTGGCTAGGAAAGGTCTTCCTAGGATGATGGATTCATCCTCTTCCTTTCCAGTATCCAAGACTATGAAATCAGCAGGGATGTAAAGGCCTTCAACCTTTACTAACACGTCCTCTACTTGTTCATAAGCCTGTTTTCTTGAATTGTCTGCCATCTCTAATGAGATTTTAGCAGCTTGCACCCCATAGATTCCCAGTTTCTCTATTACAGAGAGGGGCATGAGGTTTATTCCTGAACCAAGATCACACAGAGCCTTAAAGATCATGGTGCCTATGGTACAAGGTATTATGAACTTTCTAGGATCCTGTCTCTTCTGAGACAATGTCAGTTGATCCAGATCACTTAGTTTATTGATGAACAAGGGAGGTTCATCTTCCCAAGTTTCAATACCAAATAATTTGGCATTCAGCTTCATGATTGCACCAAGAAACTTGGCAGTTTGCTCTTCAGTAACATCCTCATTCTCTTCAGAAGAGGAATACTCATCAGAGCTCATGAATGACATAAGGAGGTTCAATGGAATCTCTATGGTCTCTAGATGAGCCTCAGAGTCCTTTGGTTCCTCAGAGGGAAGCTCCTTATTGACCACTGGATGTCCCAGGAGGTCTTCCTCCTTGGGATTTACGTCCTCTCCTTCCCTTACAGGTTCGGCCATGGTGCTTATGTCAATGGCCTTGCACTCTCCTTTTGGATTCTCTTCTGTATTGCTTGGGAGAGTACTAGGAGGGATTTCAGTGATCCTTTTACTCAGCTGGCCCACTTGTGCTTCCAGATTTCTAATGGAAGACCTTGTTTCATTCATAAAACTTACAGTAGCCTTAGATAGATCAGAGACTAAGTTTGCTAAATTAGAAGTATTTTGTTCAGAGTTCTCTGTCTGTTGCTGAGTGGATGATGGAAAAAGTTTATTATTGTTAAACCTATTTCTTCCACCATTATTAAAGCCTTGTTGAGGCCTTTGACCCTTCCATGAGAGATTTGGATGATTTCTCCATGATGGATTATAGGTGTTTTCATAAGGTTCACCTAAGTAGTTCACCTATGCTATTACAGGGTTCTCAGGATCATAAGCTTCTTCTGCATAAGAAGCTTCTTGAGTACTGTTGGATGCGGCTTGCATTCCATTCAGACTCTGAGAAATCATATTGACTTGCTGAGTCAATATTTTGTTCTGAGCCAATATGGCATTCAGAGTATCAACTTCAAGAACTCCCTTCTTCATAGGCGTCCTATTACTCACAGGATTCCTCTCAGAAGTGTACATGAACTGGTTATTAGCAACCATGTCAATGAGTTCTTGAGCTTCTGCAGGCGTTTTCTTTAGGTGAATAGATCCACTTGCAGAGGTATCCAATGACATCTTTGATAGCTCAGATAAACCATCATAGAATATATCCAGGATGGTCCATTCTGAAAGCATGTCAGAAAGACACTTTTTGGTCAGCTGCTTGTATCTTTCCCAAGCTTCATAGAGGGATTCACCATCTTTTTGTTTGAAGGTTTGAACATCCATTCTAAGCTTGCTCAGCTTTTTAGGAGGAAAGAACTTGGCTAAAAAAGCCGTGACCAGCTTATCCCAAGAGTTCAGGCTATCTTTAGGTTGAGAGTCCAACCATATTCTAGCTCTGTCTCTTACAGCAAATGGGAAAATCATGAGCCTGTAGACTTCAGAATCTACTCCATTAGTCTTAACAGTATCACAGATCTGCAAGAATTCAGTTAAGAACTAAAAAGGATCTTCATATGGAAGTCCATGAAACTTGCAGTTCTGCTGCATCAGAGAAACTAGCTGAGGTTTCAGCTCAAAATTGTTTGCTCCAATGGTAGGCATGGAGATGCTTCTTCCATGTAAATTGGAATTTGGTGCAGTAAAGTCACCAAGCATTCTCCTTGCATTGTTGTTGGGTTCGGCTGCCATCTCCTTTACTTGTTCGAAATTTTCAATAAGGTTGTCTCTGGATTGTTGTAATTTAGCTTCTCTTAGTTTCCTCTTCAGAGTCCTTTCAGGTTCTGGATCAACTTCAACAAGAATGCCTTTTTCTTTGTCCCTGCTCATAAGAAAGAGAAGAGAAAAAGAAAAGAAGAGGAATCCTCTATGTCACAGTAAAGAGGTTCCTTATTGTTAGTAGAAGAAAAGAAGAAGAGAAAAATCTGAACTCAGAAAGAGAGAGTGAGGGTTCGGATTTTTGGTGGGTGAGGGAGAGATGTTAGTAGATAAATAAATAAATAGAATAAGATGAGAGAGGGAAAATTTCGAAAATAATTTTTGAAAAAGAGTTAGTGATTTTTGAAAATAGTTTTTGAAAAAGGTTAGTAATTTTCGAAAATTAAGATTTAAAAATTGAAATAATTAGTTAATTAAAAAGAAATTTTGAAAAAGGGGGGAGATATTTTCGAAAATTAGAGAGAGAGAGTTAGTTAGGTGGTTTTGAAAAAGATAAGAAACAAACAAAAAGTTAGTTAGTTGGTTGAAACAAATTTTGAAAAGATAAGGAGTTGGGAAGTTAGAGAAGATATTTTGAAATCAAGTTTTTTTTTTTTTGAAAAAGATATAATAAGAAGATATTTTTGAAAAGATATGATTGAAATTAGTTTTTGAAAAAGATTTGATTTTTAAAATCACAATTAATGACTTGATTCACAAGAAATCACAAGATATGATTCTAGAACTTAAAGTTTGAAACTTTCTTAACAAGTAAGTAATAAACTTGAAATTTTTGAATCAAAACATTAATTGGTGATGTTATTTTCGAAAATTTGATATAAAAATAAGAAAAATATTTTTGAAAAATGTTTTTAGAATTTTCGAAAATAACTAAGAAAATTGAAAAAGATTTGATTTTTGAAAAAGATTTTGAAAAAGATAAGATTTTTAAATTGAAAATTTGATTTGACTCATAAAAACAACTAGATTTTAAAAATTTTTGAAAAAGTCAAATCTAATTTTCGAATTTATGAGAGAGAAAAAGGGAAAGATATTTTTTTGATTTTTGAATTTTTTTTATGAAGAGGGAGAAAAACAAGAAAAATGATGCAATGCATGAGAATTTTAGATCAAAACATGTGATGCATGCAAGAATGCTATGAATATCAAGATGAACACCAAGAACACTATGAATGTTAAGATGAACACTAAGAACATATTTTTAAAAAATTTTTAATGCAAGGAAAACATGCAAGACACCAAACTTAGAATTCTTTAATGCTTAGACACTAAGAATTCAAGAATGCATATGAAAAACAAGAAAAGACACACAACATGAAAATGCAAAGATCAAACAAGAAGACTTACCAAGAACAACTTGAAGATCATGAAGAACACTATGAATGCATGAGAATTTTCGAAAAATGCAAGATGCACATGCAATTGACACCAAACTTATAACATGACTCAAGACTCAAACAAGAAACACAAAAATATTTTTGATTTTTTATGATTTTCTAATTTTTTTTGTATTTTTTCGAAAATTATTTGAAAAACAAAAATAAAGATTTCAAAATCTTTAATATGAATTCCAGGAATCTTGTGCTCTTTAGTCTAAAGCTCCAATCAAAGGGTCAGACATGGCTTAATAGCCATTCAAGCTTTAGAATGGATTTACATCCATTGAGGTGATTAGTTGAAGACCAATCTCAAAGGAGTTTGGGTATGGCTTTTCAGCCAGATAGGATTCAACATGTTACCATGAAACTCTAGAATTCATTTTTAAAAATTTTGAAGAAAAATAAATTTTTTTGAAAACATTTTTTTTTTAAATTTTTTTTCGAAAACAAAGGAGAAATTTTTGAAAATTTTTTTGAAAAATTTTTGAAAACTTTTTGAAAAGAAAACGAAAAGAAAGTTACCCAATCTGAGCAACAGGATGAACCGTTAGTTGTCCAAACTTGAACAATCCACGGCAACGGCGCCAAAAACTTGGTGCGCAGAAATTGTAATTACACTTTGATTATGTAAAATTCATCGCTCTTTCTTTCCCTGGTAATGGCGCCAAAAACATGATGCCAATACCATGGTTCACAACTTCGCACAACTAACCAGCAAGTGCACTGGGTCTTCCAAGTAATACCTTACGTGAGTAAGGGTCGAATCCCACGGAGATTGTTGGTATGAAGCAAGCTATGGTCACCTTGTAAATCTCAGTCAGGCGGATATAAAATAGTAATGGGGTTTTCGAAAATAATTAATAAAATAGTGATAGAAATACTTATGTAAATTATTGGTGAGAATTTCAGATAAGCAAATAGAGATGCTTTCGTTCCTTTGAACCTCTGCTTTCCTGCTATCTTCATCCAATCAGTCTTACTCCTTTCCATGGCTGGCTTTATGTAATGCATCACCATTGTCAATGGCTACTTTCGGTCTTCTCTCGGGAAAATGATCCAAATGCCCTGTCACGGCAAGGCTAATTGTCTGGAGGCATCACCCTTGTCAATGGTTACATCCTATCCTCTCAGTGAACATGGTCAATGCACCCTGTCACGGCACGGCTATTCATCTGTCGGTTCTCGATCATTCTGGAATAGGATTTACTATCCTTTTGCGTCTGTCACTATGCCCAGCAATCGCGAGTTTGAAGCTCGTCATAGTCATTCAATCATTAAATCCTACTCGGAATACCACAGACAAGGTTTAGACTTTTCGGATTCTCTTGAATGCCGCCATCAATCTAGCTTATACCACGAAGATTCTGGTTAAGAGATCTAAGAGACACTCATTCAATCGAAAGTAGAACGGAAGTGGTTGTCAGGCACGCGTTCATGGGGAATGATGATGATTGTCACGTTCATCACATTCAGGTTGAAGTGCGAATGAATATCTTAGAAGCGAAATAAGATGAATTGAATAGAAAACAGTAGTACTTTGCATTAATCTTTGAGGAACAGTAGAGCTCCACACCTTAATCTATGGAGTGTAGAAACTCTACCGTTAAAAATACATAAGTGAAAGGTGCAGGCATGGCCGAATGGCCAGCCCCTCTGATCTAAGAACCAGGCGTCCAAATATGTCTAATACAATAGTAAAAGGTCCTATTTATAATAAACTAGTCACTAGGGTTTACAGAAATAAGTAATTGATGCATAAATCCACTTCCGGGGCCCACTTGGTGTGTGCTTGGGCTGAGCTTGAGTGTTGCACATGTAGAGGTCCTTCTTGGAGTTGAACGCCAGCATTTGTGCCAGTTTGGGTGTTCAACTCTGTTTTTGGATCCTTTTCTGGCGCTGGACGCCAGAATTGGGCAGAGAGCTGGCGTTGAATGCCAGTTTTCGTCGTCTATTTTTGGCCAAAGTATGCACTATTATATATTTCTGGAAAGCCCTGGATGTCTACTTTCCAACGCAATTGGAAGCGCGCCATTTCGAGTTCTGTAGCTCCAGAAAATCTACCTTGAGTTCAGGGAGGTCAGAATCCAACAGCATCAGCAGTCCTTCTTCAACCTCTGAATCTGATTTTTGCTCAAGCCCCTTAATTTCAGTCAGAAAATACCTGAAATCACAGAAAAACACACAAACTCATAGTAAAGTTCAGAAATGTGAATTTAACATAAAAACTAATAAAAATGTCCCTAAAAGTAACTAGATCCTACTAAAAACATACTAAAAACAATGCCAAAAAGCGTATAAATTATCCGCTCATCAAAGACGTAATGGGACATGATCTGTCCCCATACGTGAGCCTCCAAGGTAAGTGCTGAAGCCAAGATTCTCTTTGGGCGGTTGCAGTGGTATCCGTAGATCCAACGGTTGCCAGGTAATGCGATAACTCTGAGAACGGAGTCCCAGTTAAATTGGTACCTCTGGCGCTTAAGTGCGGCTTCTTGGAAGGCGTCCATTCCTTCTGGAATAGGGAGAAGACTCAGAGCTTGCTGAATGGCCTCTTCTGTGATGGGGACTTGCTTCTGCCGGACATAAACAGATTACAGGGTTGGCATGTAGAAGTTAGAGTAGAACTCAACTACCCAAAAAAGATTGACCTGCCTTGGCTGTCTCTGTAGGAAACCCCATTGTCTTCGTTCAATTTGCAGCTCAATAAATGTAGCAATATTGGACGGGAGGATAAGAAGGTATTCATTGTTATAGTTTCTTTCTGCCAGGATAGGGAACATCTGCTCACAGTAGCGATTGGAAAATCGCGCAGTGTCCTTTGCTGGAAAGGCTTTCTCCTTATCATCAACCTTTATTATCCTCTTAACTCTTTTGGTTGAGGGCTTGACTGCGGTTGAAGAAGGCTCTGCCACTAATGCTCTTTTAGTTCCTCTTCTTGCTGGGGGTTTTGGAGTCGCTTTCTCCTTTCCTTTCTTGGTGGCTATCCTGAAAAGAGAGGAGGAAGTAAATTAAATTCAAATAGATATATAGCAAGGAAGAGAACGGAAGAGTGGTGATGGATGCACATTAGGATGTAGATGACATTAACACATGCTCTCGAGTACATGTGAAAAGCCAACAGCGGAAAATAGCTAGTGCATAGAAAGACAAGTGACTGCAAGATGTTTATTGGCATGCCGGCAAAGGGCATGAGTAGCATAGACCAAGCAATACTTTGTAACAAACCATCATGTTTGTATTGACAATTAAATTCAATTAATACAATAGTAAAGGAAAGTTGTGAAAAGCAAGCATTGAATAGTATAACAACATAGAGCAGTGCATAATGCCAATTGAGCTTTTTCACAAACACATAGCATGCATGATGAATAAGGTATAGAAAATATAAAGGTGAACATGCAAGCAATCCCTTAATTAGAATAAAAATAATTGTCAACAATTTACAACAATCCACAAGCATATAATGAGGGATAATGACTCAAAAAAATTTCTAACACCATGTAAAAAGGAAAAGAAAAATAAAGAAAATATGAATAATGAAAAGAAAAAGAAAAGAAAAGAAAATACATATAAAATAATAAGAATGATAGAAAAAGAGAGAGGGAAGAAGAAAATAAAACCTTGTTAATGGAGGTGAGAGAGATAGAGAGTGAAAGGTGAGATAGAAGGGGGAAGGGGGAAGGAAGAAATAAGGAGGGAGAAGAAAAACTAGGATTTGGAGGAGAGAAAGATAAGATAATTTGGCAATTTAGGTTGAGCTGTGCGGCGCATGCGACGCGGCCGCGTGGGGCACGCGTTCGCGTGAATGCGCTTCAAGTAAGGTGACGCGATCGCGTCAGTCACGCGGTCGCGTGATAAGGATTGTGCGTCTGGTGCGAGTGCAGCCTCGCACCAGCACAACTCTCTGTTCAAATTAATTTTATTTGCCAAAATTGGGACGACGCGATCGCGTGGGTCACGCGATCCCGTGAGTGTGCGTCAAAAAATGGATGACGCGGCTGCGTCGGCGACGCGGTCGCGTGATAAGGATTGTGCTTTTAGCACCAATCCAGCATCACTCTCGCACAATATTTTATTGTGCACCCTTTTACGTCGAAAACTCAGGGCACGCGGCCGCGTGGGGCACGCGGTCGCGTAGGAGGCCATGATTCCCATGCGACGCGAACGCGTCAGTGACGCGGTCGCATGGGAGGATTTGTGCCATTGGCACGCCTCCAGCCACACTCCAGTGTGACTTTTTGTTCATTGTTTTATTTTTCTTTGCTCTCCCTGTGACGCGGACGCGTCGCTGATGCGATCGCGTCGCGTAGCGAAATTTTTTTTTTAAAGTAAAAACATGTAAATGCAGATGCATGAAAGTACTAAGAAGGAGAAGAGTTATTGAATAGGAAAAACTAAAAATAAAGAAAAGAACGATCATACCATGGTGGGTTGTCTCCCACCTAGCACTTTGCTTTAACGTCCGTAAGTTGGACGCTCCACTAGCTCAATCTTCTGCTATGTGGGGATCTTCCAAGAGGAAGATCTCAAGCTCCTTGTTTCTCTTCATCTTCTCGCCATGGTATAGCTTCAGGCGTTGTCCATTAACCTTAATAAGTTCAAAGCTTGAGGGATGGCTTAGGTGATAAACTCCGTACGGTTCGGCCTTCTCTACTCTGTATGGACCTTTCCATCTTGATCTCAACTTACCTGGCATGAGCCTTAGTCGAGATTTGTAAAGGAAGACTAAATCCCCAGGTTGGAGCTCTTTCTTCTTGATGTTTTGATCATGTACAACCTTCATCTTTTCCTTGTATATTCTGGAGTTTTCATAAGCTTCTAGGCAAAGGCTCTCTAGTTCCTGCAGTTGCAACTTTCTTTCAGCTCCGACTTTCTCAATTCCCATGTTGCACTCCTTAACTGCCCAAAAAGCTCTGTGTTCTACTTCAACTGGGAGATGACAAGCTTTTCCATAAACCAAGCGAAAAGGACTCATCCCAATGGGTGTCTTGTATGCTGTTCTGTATGCCCAGAGTGCATCTTGTAGCCTGGTGCTCCAGTCTTTTCTATGAGGCTTTACTATCTTTTGCAAGATACGCTTAATTTCTCTGTTTGACACCTCGGCTTCCCCATTAGTTTGGGGATGGTAAGCTGTTGCAACTTTATGAATTATCCCATGCTTCTTCATTAATCCTGTCAGTCTCCTGTTACAAAAATGGGTGCCTTGATCGCTCACGATTGCTCGTGGTGATCCGAAGCAACATATAATTTGGTTTCTCACAAAGGAAACAACAGTGTTAGCATCATCAGTGCAGGTAGGAATTGCTTCCACCCATTTGAAAACATAATCCACAGCTAACAATATATAAAAATATCCATTAGAATTTGGAAATGGACCCATGAAGTCAATGCCCCAAACATCAAAAATCTCACAGAAAAGTATAATTTGTTGAGGCATCTCATCCCTCCTGGATATATTACCAAATTTCTGGCATGGTAGACAAGATTTACAAAACTCAGCAGCGTCTCTAAAAAGAGTAGGCCACCAGAATCCACAGTCTAAGATCTTTCTAGCTGTTCTTTGAGGACCAAAATGTCCTCCACTCTCAGATGAATGACAGGCCTCTAAAATGGACTGGAATTTTGATTGAGACACACAACGTCTAATTACTTGATCAGCGCCACATCTCCACAAATATGGGTCATCCCATATATAATATTTAGACTCGCTTTTCAGCTTGTCTCTTTGATGCTTAGAAAAACTTGGAGGAAATGTGCGGCTAACTAAATAATTAGCAATAGGTGCATACCAAGGGACTACCTCAGATACTGCTTGCAGGTTATCAAAAGGAAAGTTATCATCTATAGGAGTAGAATCATCCTTAATATGCTCAAGGCGACTCAAGTGGTCTGCCACTAAATTTTGATTACCACTCCTATCCTTTATTTCTAAATCAAATTCTTGTAACAGCAGTATCCAACGTATAAGTCTTGGTTTGGATTCCTTTTTAGCTAATAGATACTTTAAAGCTGCATGGTCTGAATACACTACTACTCTAGTACCAAGTAAATAAGCTCGGAATTTATCCAGAGCAAAAACAATAGCAAGAAGCTCTTTCTCAGTAGTAGTATAGTTGGACTGGGCAGTGTCTAAAGTCTTAGACGCATAAGCAATAACAAAAGGATCCTTACCTTCACGCTGACCCAGTGCTGCTCCTACTGCATGGTTGGAAGCATCGCACATGATTTCAAATGGCTGGCTCCAGTCTGGTCCTCTCACAATTGGAGCTTGAGTCAGAGCAGTCTTCAGCTTATCAAACGCTTGTTTGCAATCCTCACTGAACTCGAACTCAATATCCTTCTACAGTCTTAATAAATCTCCTGTAAAAACCTGCATGGCCAAGGAACGAACGGACTTCCCTCACAGAAGAGGGGTAAGGTAGACTAGAAATAGCATTCACCTTTGCTGGGTCTACAGAAATGCCATTATTAGATACCACATGTCCTAATACAATCCCTCATTTTACCATAAAGTGACATTTTTCGAAATTTAATACAAGGTTTGTATTAACACATCTATCTAATACTCTAGATAATCCATCTAAGCAAAGGCTAAAAGAATCACCATAAACGCTAAAATCATCCATAAAAACTTCCATACAGTCCTCAATAAGATCAGAGAAAAGACTCATCATACACCTTTGGAAAGTAGCTGGTGCATTGCACAAGCCAAAGGGCATTCTCTTGTAAGCATAAGTCCCAAAAGGACATGTAAAAGTAGTCTTTTCCTGATCCTCAGGAGCTATATGAATCTGGAAATAGCCTATGTAACCATCTAAAAAGCAATAATATGATTTACCTGGCAGGCGATCCAGCATTTGATCAATGAATGGAAGTGGGTAGTGATCCTTAAGGATAGCTTGGTTGAGACGCCTGTAATCAATGCAGACTCTCCAAGCATTCTGAACTCTAGTTGCTATGAGCTCTCTATGCTCATTCTTCAATGTAGTGACTCCAGACTTCTTGGGCACCACTTGTACTGGGCTTACCCATTCACTGTCTGAAATGGGATATATGATACCGGCTTCCAATAGTCTGGTCACTTCCTTCTTGACAACTTCCAAGATGGTGGGATTCAATCTTCTTTGGGGTTGACGGACAGGTCTTGCTCTCTCTTCTAAAAATATTCTGTGCTCACATACTTGAGGGTTGATGCCTACTATGTCTGCCAAGCTCCACCCAATTGCCTTCTTATGCTTCCTCAGCACATCAAGTAACTGCTCTTCTTGTTGAGAAGTAAGTTCCCTTGCAATGATAACTGGAAACCTCTGCTCATCTTCAAGATAAGCATATTTGAGATGCGGAGGGAGGGGTTTCAATTCTAACTTCTGATCATGAGCAGGCTCTGGATTATCTGGAGTTTGTGAAAATGACGAAGTGCCCTCATTGTCAGTTAAAAGGGTCCCCACACTTAGATCTTGTCCAGTGTGCCTCTCTTCAAACTCTTCCTTGTGAACTTCAGCTACACTTTCATCTATGACATCACACTGGAAGATAGAACGATCTTCTGGGGACTTGTCAATGACTCCATTCAGATTGAAGATTACTATGCGGCCATCTATTTCAAATGAGTATGTTCCTGAAAAAGCATCCAATTTGAATTTTGATGTCTTCAAGAATGGTCTTCCAAGTAGGATTGAAGATGGCTTATCTGAATCATTATGGGCCATCTCCAAGATATAAAAATCAGTGGGAAATGTAAGCCCTTTAATGTTCACCAAAACGTCTTCAGCAACTCCAGCCACTGTAATAATGCTTTTATCTGCTAACACAAAACGAGCTGCCGACCTTTTTAAGGGAGGGAGCCTCAAAATATCATATATAGACAAAGGCATTATACTGACACATGCTCCTAAATCACACATGCAATCATAAATTACTACACCACCAATAGTACAGCTAACTATACAAGGACCTGGATCACTACATTTTTCAGGTAATCCTCCCATTAAAGTAGATATAGAACTACCTAAAGGAATAGTTTCTAATTCATTAATTTTGTCTTTATGGATACATAAGTCTTTTAGAAACTTTGCATATTTAGGTACCTGCTGAATAACATCAAAAAGAGGAACAGTTACCTCAACCTTTTTGAATATTTCTACCATTTTGGGGTCGGGTTCCAGCTGCTTCCTGGGCTTCCTTGCAAGTTGTGGAAATGGAATAGGAGTAGTGTTTTCTGTGGTGTCTGCGCCTTTTGGTGCTTCCTCCTGTGGTTGAGCTATTTCTTCTTCAGCTATGTCCTGTATGTCCTCTTCCTCTTCAACATCTTCTATTTCTCTTCAGCTGAGGTGTGTTCTGGTGGGCTTGGTTCCTCCTGATTCTTCTCCTGCAGTGTGGTTCCAGACCTTAGGGTGATGGCATTAATGCCTCCCTTTGGATTGGGTAATGGTTGAGAGGGGATTCCAGTGGAGCTTGAAGGTTGGTTACTAGAATTTTGCGTTGATCCAAGCTGTGACATAAGAGCTTGCAAAGTAGAGGTGAGACCATTCAGACTGGCGTTAATACTATTCATGTTATTTTCCATGGTCTGTTGTCTTCGCTCAAAAGATTGTAGTAGCTCTTCATTAGGAGATAAAGAAGAATAAGTGAATTGAGAGGTCTGCTGTTGATTGTTTTGTGGTCCTTGGTTTTGCCTCAGGTGAGGTGCTCTGTAAGGTTGATTCTGCTGCCTGTTGTTGTTATTCCACCTCTGATTTTCCTGATTATCTCGGCCTCCTCTGTTATTGTTATCCCTCCAATTCTGGTTAGAATTGTCCTGCCATCCATGGTTATTATTTCCACTTTGATTGTACCCTTGGTTGGGGCGGTCATAGAAGTTATGAGTGGATGCCACCATGTTGTCTTCTTGTTGGAGCTGCGGGCATTCATCAGTATAATGGCTATAATCAGCACAGATTCCGCAAACTCTCTGTGGGACTAGTTGTTGGTTTTGCTGTGGTAGAGGGGGTTGAGCTTGCTGAGCTTGTTGTTGATTCAATTGCATCTGCTTCAGCAAGTTAGTCATCTCACATATACTCTGAGCTAGAGCAGTAGTCTCTCTGCTAGAGGATACTTCTGCAACGGTGATGAGCGGATAATTTATACGCTTTTTGGCATTGTTTTTAGTATGTTTTTAGTAGAATCTAGTTACTTTTAGGGATGTTTTCATTAGTTTTTATGTTAAATTCACATTTCTGGTCTTTACTATGAGATTGTGCGTTTTTCTGTGATTTCAGGTATTTTCTGACTGAAATTGAGGAACTTGAGCAGAAATCAGATTCAGAGGTTGAAGAAGGACTGCTGATGCTGTTGGATTCTGACCTCCCTGCACTCAAAGTGGATTTTCTGGAGCTACAGAACTCGGAATGGCGCGCTTCCAATTGCGTTGGAAAGTAGACATCCAGGGATTTCCAGCAATATATAATAGTCCATACTTTGGCCAAGAATAGATGACGCAAACTGGCGTTTAACGCCAGCTCTCTGCCCAAATCTGGCGTCCAGCGCCAGAAAAGGAGCCAAAACCAGAGTTGAACGCCCAAACTAGCACAAAAGCTGGCGTTCAACTCCAAGAAGGACCTCTACATGTGCAACACTCAAGCTCAGCCCAAGCACACACCAAGTGGGCCCCGAAAGTGGATTTATGCATCAATTACTTACTCATGTAAACCCTAGTAGCTAGTTTATTATAAATAGGACCTTTTACTAGTCTTTTTGACCATCCTGGATTGTATTATTGATCCTGTGATCATGTTTTGGGGGCTGGCCATCTCGGCCATGCCTGGACCTTCACTTATGTATTTTCAACGGTAGAGTTTCTACACTCCATAGATTAAGGTGTGGAGCTCTGCTGTTCCTCAAAGATTAATGCAAAGTACTACTGTTTTCTATTCAATTCATCTTGTTTCGCTTCTAAGATACCCATTCGTACTTCAATCTGAATGTGATGAACGTGACAATCATCATCATTCCCTATGAACACGTGCCTGACAACCACTTCCGTTCTACCTTCGACTGAATGAGTATCTCTTAGATCTCTTAATCAGAATCATCGTGGCATAAGCTAGAATGATGGCGGCATTCAAGAGAATCCGGAAAGTCTAAAACCTTGTCTGTGGTATTTCGAGTAGGATTCAATGAATGAATGACTGTGACGAGCTCCAAACTCACGACTGCAGGGCGTTAGTGACAGACGCAAAAGGATAGTAAATCCTATTCCAGCATGATCGAGAACCGACAGATGAATAGCCGTGCCGTGACAGGGTGCGTTGACCATTTTCACTGAGAGGTTAAGATGAAGCCATTGACAAGGGTGATGCCTCCAGACGATTAGTCGTGCCGTGACAGGGCATTGGATCATTTTCCCGAGAGATGACCAAAAGTAGCCATTGACAGTGGTGATGTATCACATAAAGCCAGCCATGGAAAGGAGTAAGACTGATTGGATGAAGATAGCAGGAAAGCAGATGTTCAGAGGAACGAAAGCATCTCTATTCGCTTATCTGAAATTCTCACCAATGAATTACATAAGTATTTCTATCCCTATTCTATTAATTATTATTCGAAAACACCATTATCAATTTATATCTGCCTAACTGAGATTTTCAAGGTGACCATAGCTTGCTTCATACCAACAATCTCCGTGGGATTCGACCCTTACTCACGTAAGGTATTACTTGGACGACCCAGTGCACTTGCTGGTTAGTTACACGGAGTTGTAAACCATGGTCTTGGCATCATGTTTTTGGTGCCATTTCCAGGGAAAGAAAGAGCAATGAATTTTACATAATTAAAGTATAATCACGATTCCGCGTACCAAGTTTTTGGCGCCGTTGCCGGGGATTGTTCGAGTATGGACAACTGACGGTTCATCCTGTTGCTCAGATTAGGTAATTTTCTTTTTTGTTTTGTTTTCAAAAATTTTTCAAAAATCTTTCAAAAATTTTCCCATTTGTTTTCGAAAAAAAAAAATTTAAAAATAAAAATATTTTCAAAAATATATTTTTCTTCAGAATTTTTAAAGAATGAATTCTAGTGTTTCATGAAGCATGTGAAGCCTGGCTGGCTGTAAAGCCATGTCTAAATTCTTTTGGACTGAGGTTTCCACTCATAAGTATATGAAGTTGGATGAAATATCAGCTGTTGTATACATGAGAGGTATCTATGTTTGCTGAAGCTTGGTTGGCCATTGGCCATGTCTAGTGTTTTGGACCGGAGCTTTCATTGAAAGCTTGGCTGGCTAGTGAGCCATGTCTAATTCCTGGACTGAAGCTTTAGACTAACACTGCAAGATTCCTAGAATTCATATTAAAAATTTTGGAATCCTTATTTTCCTTTTTCAATTAATTTTCGAAAAATATAAAATAAAAATCCAAAAAAAAATTAGAAAATCATAAAAATCAAAAAATATTTTTTCTGTTTCTTGTTTAAGTCTTGAGTCATATCATAAGTTTGGTGTCACTTGCATATGCATCTTGCATTTTTCGAAAATATCATGCATTCATAGTGTTCTTCATGATCTTCAAGTTGTTCTTGGTAAGTCTTCTTGTTTGATCTTGATGATTTTTTTTGTTTTGTGTCTTTTCATGTTTATCATATGCATTCTTGAATTCTTAGTGTATGTCTAAGCATTAAAGAATTCTAAGTTTGGTGTCTTGCATGTTTTCTTTGCATTAAAAATTTTTCAAAATTGTGTCTATGATGTTCATCTTGACATTCATAGTGTTCTTGGTGTTCATCTTGACATTCATAGCATTCTTGCATGCATTCATTGTTTTGATCTAAAAATCTCATGCATTGCATCATTTTCATGTTTTTCATAAAAATTTCAAAAATAAAAAAAAATATCTTTCTCTTTTTCTCATCATCAAATTCGAAAATTTGAATTGACTTTTTCAAAATTTTTAAAATCTAGTTGTTTCTTATGAGTCAAATCAAATTTTCAATTTGAAAATCTTATCTTTTTTAAAATCTTTTTCAAAAATCATACCTTTTTCATTATTTTCGAAAAATTCAAAAATCTTTTTCAAAATATTTTTCAAAAATCTTTTTCTTATCTTTATCAAAATTTTCGAAAATAATATTAACAATTAATGTTTTGATTCAAAAATTTGAAGTTTGTTACTTGCTTGTTAAGAAAGATTCAAACTTTAAGTTCTAGAATCATATCTTGTGATTTCTTATCAATCAAGTCATTAATTGAGATTTTAAAAATCAAATCTTTTTCAAAACTAATTTCTAAAATATCTTCTTATCTTACCTTTTTCAAAAAGTTGGTTTCAAAATATCTTTTCTAACCTCCTAACTTCTTATCTTTTCAAAATTTGTTTCAACTAACTAACTAACTTTTTGTTTGTTTCTTAACTTTTTCAAAACTACCTAACTAACTCTCTCTCTCTAATTTTCGAAAATATCTTCCCTCTTTTTCAAAAATTTCTTTTTAATTAACTAATTATTCTTATTTTTATTTTTGATTTTAAAAATTTTCGAAAAATACTAACATTTTTCAAAAACCATTTTCGAAAATCACTAACTCTTTTTCAAAAAATATTTTTCAAAAATTCTCCCTCTCCCATCTTATTCTATTTATTTATTCATTTACTAACATCTCATCTCACATCTCAACCCTCCTCACAGTTGTGTTTCTTCCATTACATTACATTCTTTGTCTCCCCCTCTTCTTCTACTCACACAGGGATCCCTATACTGTGGTATAAAGGATCTCTATTATTATTATTATTTTTCTGTGCCCTCTTCTTTGTCATATGAGTAGGAGCAAGGATAAGAACATTCTTGTGGAAGCAGATCCAGAACCTGAAAGGACTCTGAAAAGGAAACTAAGAGAAGCTAAAATACAACAATCCAGAGATAACCTTTTAGAAATTTTCGAACAGGAAGAGGAGATGGCAGCCGAAAATAATAATAATGTAAGGAAGATGCTTGGTGACTTTACTGCACCTAATTCCAATTTACATGGAAGAAGCATCTCCATTCCTGCCATTGGAGCAAACAACTTTGAGCTGAAACCTCAATTAGTTTCTCTGATGCAGCAGAACTGCAAGTTTCATGGACTTCCATCTGAAGATCCTTTTCAGTTCTTAACTGAATTCTTGTAGATATGTGATACTGTTAAGACTAATGGAGTAGATCCTGAAGTCTACAGGCTCATGCTTTTCCCTTTTGCTGTAAGAGACAGAGCTAGATTATGGTTGGATTCTCAACCCAAAGACAGCCTGAACTCTTGGGATAAGCTGGTCACGGCTTTCTTAGCCCACTACAAAAGAAAAGGGTTAAAATGGCGGTTTCTTAAGGTAATTACGGCGGTTACAACCGCCATTATTATCGAAAATGGCGCCCCCAAAAAACGCCGGAATTCTGGGCGCCATTCTGGTTATTACGGCGGTTTTCAGAAAACCGCCGTAATAACCAGTGCATAATACGGCGGTTTTTTGGCGGTTAAAACGGCGGTTTTAACCGCCATTTTAACCAAATAAAACGGCGGTTTTGTTGTTGTTTAAAACGGCGGTTTGTAACCGCCGTTTTTACCTGGGTTTAATGGCAGCATCTCGTTTAAAATGGCGTTTATAACCGCCGTTTTTACCTGGGTTTAATAGCATCCTTTTCGTTTAAAATGGCGTTTATAGCTGCCGTTTTTACCTGTATTTAATGGCATCCTTCTCATTTAAAAATGGCGTTTATAACCGCCATTTTTACTTGGGTTTAATGGCATCCTTTTCGTTTAAAATGGCGTTTATAACTGCCGTTTTTACCTGTATTTAATGGCATCATTTTCGTTAAAAATGGCATTTTTTAACTGCCATTTTTACCAGGATATAATTGCACCATTTTTGTTTAAAATGACGTTTTTAGCCGTCGTTTTTACCTAATTGCAATTTTATACTTTTTAAAATGAAATTGAAACTATGTATTTAAAGTGACATTTTTAGAACTCAAACTTAAAAATCTCATAATAACCAAAAAGCATAACCTTAAATCAAACATCATAACAAGATTTTTAATTCATACACAGTCTCCAAAAATAAAAAATCATAATCCTAAAACAAAGTATCAAAGATAACATTTTTCAATAATTTGTCTTAACATATATCTATAATACTTAATACATAAAATCTTTATCATATAAGATCATGCTTCTTTGTTGCTCGCTCCAGAAGACCTACTTCCTAACTCTCTTGGTGATGGAATCTCACTCTCTTGATCCAATCCCTACAACAAAAATATAATTATGAGCACAATAAAAAAAGATATAAAACTGAATCTGAAACTATTAATATAAAATTATTCAATCAAAAAAGAAAAGATCAAAGATCACATAAAAGTGAATCTGAAACTATTAATATAAAACTGAATCTGAAACTATTAACATATAATCCAACAAGGTCATATGAATGCAACTTCTGCAAGAAAGGCTTCTCTAATGCACAAGCACTTGGAGGTCACATGAACCTTCATAGGAAGGACAAATCAAAGATCAAAGAGCAGCAACAATTTTCTTCTTCTTCAAATCAAACTACTCATCATCAACAATTTTTATTAGAGGGGAATCTTGGTAGTAACAATGATAATAATAATAAAGAGCTTTTGAATGTGCCTCATCAACCAGTTATGGACGATGAAACCAATAATAATAATGTTGTGATGATGAGGCAGTTACCACTCTTTTCAGAATCATCATCATCACCTCCTCCTCATCATCATCTTCACCAGCAAGAGGATCAAATTTCTGGTCAACAAGGTCCCTCATCATCTTCAGAATTAGACCTTGAACTAAGATTAGGGCTTGAGCCTCCACAAGGATCTAATTCATCATCAGCTAGCTACTACTTCAATCTAATTTTGGTTATTATAATATTAACTTAGCTTCTTTAAAATGTTTCTTAGCTTTCTTGCTTGCACCTTTTCATAGGAATCAATTGTTGGTAGGCTTTTAATTAACAAAGTTAAAGCTAGCTTCCAAAGTCAAATTTTAAAATTGACCCAGATTCCCTTAAGAGTCCAAATATTACACATAGAATAAGGTATTAAAAACATAAATTGTATTTGTACCTGTGAAATTTGTTGAGTAGGGAACATTCTAGCCAATTTCACTGGAATTTTACCTCCTTCCTTAGAAGCAATATAGGAGACTAGTGCTTGCAATTGTGCCTTACGGTATCCAACTCTTCTTGCACATTTGGACCACAAGTAGATGATGTGCTAGCATCATTTGAAGAACCTAAATTCATCTGACTAATTCTTGTAGTGTTGTTCTTGAAAGCAACTGTTGGAACAGCTCCCATGCCTAAACCTCGAACACGACCAGGGTGCTCTTTCCCAAGAACTACTCCAAGAGCATCAAGAGGAGAATTAACGGTTGATTCCACCGCTTGTTGACTACTATATGCTTCAATCTTCTCCTACATATATAAAAAGAAAGGGAAAGAATCAAACATAATATTATCTTATAAAAAAGAAAGAAAAAGAAATACAAACAAGTTACTTATTGCACTTTAGTCTTACCGTTATTTCTTTAGTCTTTTCATTAACATAACTTCCATCTATTTTCTTGTGAGTGATATCCCACATTTGAACCCTACTAACTTATTTTCCTGTCTCTTCCGTCTAAAATTCAAGAAAAGTAGAAAGACTCAATCAAGAAATATATCATCCAAGAAAAGATATGCATAAAATTAAGTAACTAATAGCAACAATATGTTCTATTTGAGAAGCAGAAAAGGAAGCTAAGAAAAAAGGGTTGCAATTTGGTTTGATTGATGTAAGTGAAGCTATGGCAATGAGGCCTGATGGACATTCTGGTATATATGGCCATTTATATTACAACAATGTTAAGGTTACTGATTGTGCTCACTGGTGTTTACCGGGTCCTGTTGATACATGGAACCAGTTTTTTCTCTATATGATGAAGGAGATAAGCACTCCAATTTAACTTCAAAAAGTGTATTCTACATATATCTACAATCCCTTTCTCAAGAATGAATCCCTTTCTACATATATCTCAGTGAAGGTTTTAAGCCATTAAGTTAACCCAAGTGGCAAGCAAGATTAAATGTTTATTGTTACTTTCTTTTTCTAAATGCTGCCAGCTTCTATTGTTTTGGTTGCACTGTCAAGGTTGAACGAAAATGTGCATGAGTGAATGCAGAATGCCTACTAGATACTACCTAACTAACAAATAATTATTCAACACCGAAAAAATAGAAGCACAAATACATCAACAAATATATATATAATTATTTTATGTTTTTAATTACCAATTCAGCCCTTCTTCTTGCAATTGATTTAACACCTGAAGTATGAGGAATTATTTGTTTTTGCCGAATTTCTTGATTCCTTTTACAAAGATTCTGCAAGATTAATTTGGACACAATTAAATAGAGTTAAACATGCATTCACAACATTCCATATAATACTTAATTTCCTATCAGCCAACTTAAACCATTGAATAAGTTCAGCTTCAAAATAATTAACTCCTCCTGATTTCAAAACCATATAATACTCAAATTCCAGAACTCGTAAACAAAATTTCTAATTTGAGACTTATAATAGTAAGTTAATAACCACACATGGTTACTCCTCCTGATTTCAAAAATTATTTAAGGCTTTTTAGTGGGACAACATTTAACTAGGATTGTAAGTACTTACCTGAGTTTCAGGCTTCAAATGATATTCTACGAATAAAGCCCATTGATCAAGAGCAATATCTTCTGGTGTATTATTTATGATCTCGGTTTTACTCAACCTCGGATCATAAAACTCATTCCAAAGCTTTATCGTATGTTCCCTCCATTTTTTGCCAAGCGATTGGAGCAGAAATCGTTTGGCCAAGCTATCACACACTTTGAAGCAAAATCGAGCCTTTAATATGGAACAAAGAATATATATTAACTAATAAATATAACTAAATAATGACAAAGAAATAAGCTTTAGAGTTTAAGTAATCTTCTTACTTGGAAAAAAATATTCCATTGATTTTCAAAAAAGCTCTCTGGAATGTCTGACCACTTATCAAAACTGATTGGAAATGCTACACAATCAGTAGCCAATTGTCCACAAACTCCTGCAAGGAGTCTGGCTGCTTCTCCTATTGCTGCATGTTGTCTATCAAAATTGACAACTATGCGCAAACCTTCTGGCAAATTATGTACATCCTTCACTAATAAATGAAGGCGTGTACTATTTTCATATTCATCTAAAATAGATAAATAAATATAAATAAATAAGTAATTGAGCAACTAAAGAATAAAACATATGATGATAGATATATATTATAAAAGATTGATTCTTGTGTAGGTATAATGTAACAGCTACATATATAATACTATATATTATACATCAGAATTCCAAATCAAGGTTAAAATAGGCTAATATTAGTAATTACAATCATGAATTAAATACTATATGATTCATTCTTTTAGCTAGCTAGCCTTGGCTATGATACGTATATAGTACTACTATCACACAATAATTGTTCCTTGTTTTCTCTTCCAAGATAATTCGTTCCCCATATTAACCTACTAAGAAAGAGGAGTGAAAGAAATGGTGTGATAGGTGGCTGGAGAATATTACAGTTGAGAATATTACATACCTATGGCATCAACAGTCCAGTAATGCCTAGATTCACGCCCACGTTTACGTTTAGGTTCGGATGGATGCTCAGATATAGTTGGAGCAACTGATGATGGCTCAGAAGAATTTGAAGCTGCCGACTTGTCTCGGGAGGAACTTGCAACTGCTGTCGACTTATCTCGGGAGGAATTTGTAGCTGTCGACTTCAAAGTAAAGTAGCTAGCAGCAAGAGTTGAAGAAGATCTAAAAGCTGTTTCAAATAATCAGCATGCATGTGGTCAACTAGAATGACATTATTTTCAACTCAAAATAATAAGAATTGTATAAACTCAAAACAGTGTGCAGCCTACAATAAAAATGGAAAAACTACTTGCAGGTCTGACATCTATGAAGTAAATAAGAAATTTTATTGGTCTCTCATGTAACTAAACTAGATTATTACTCAAATAATATAAATTTCTTACATGTGATGATGTATATTTTACATCAGCACACACATATGTTGACTTTGATATTGTAATCAATTTCCAAATGTCTTCTATATCTTTTATATGTTAGTAACATTTTAATAATTTAAGTTGGTATAATCAGCTAATCAAAATTTAAATATAATTATACTTTGGTGGATTTATTTTAATGGAAATTTTCTTCCTTGGAAATGCTCCCTTATGGAAGATTCGGTTGCTGGGACATAGTTTTCGGATTAGAGCATGATAGTTTAAAATTATTAAATAAAATAGAATAAGTCATGAAGCATAACCCTATAATACCAATCTTAGTTTCCTTCCACAACTCTTTATTTTCTAGTAGTAGCCTGAAATGATAATTAAACTTAATATTTTGTCAATTCAAAAAATGCTTATGTACTTCATATATATATGGTTACTATCTATATAACATCAGAAATCTGCATAAATAATTATATTTTCACATACAAGCAACTATGGAATATGTGATTCTTCACAAGCAAATAAACTTTTTTTTAAGACTATAGAAGAAGGACATATATATATATATATATATATATATATATATATATAGAGAGAGAGAGAGAGAGAGAGAGAGAGAGAGAGAGAGAGAGAGAGAGAGAGAGAGAGAGAGAGGCTTGTGTAACCTTTTGATAGCTTTAGCTTTTGTTTTTCATAAACATATTTTGAATTTCTTTGATTGTCATTAAATTATAAAAAAGATATATTTTTTTAATGTGTATGATAAATTTTTAAAAATAAAAAATATTATTGTCTAGAAATTATAATTTATATTTTTAAAATATTTTTTATTTAAAAAATATTTTTATATTATTATATTTAAACATAATTGATAAATAAAAAAATATTTTTATATAAAATATTCAAATATCAAATTACTTTAATTTTACTATTGTTAAAAACAATTTCTTAAAAACTCACCAGAGTAAATCTGTTATAAAAAGGATTTCTATTAATTCAGTATCATTTAAGCTGGTTTAGTAATTTATTAGTGTAATGTACAACTAGGATTTATGATTTGAAGTTTATTAGTTAAGATATCTTAGGATCAACATTGATTGAGCTATACTTAAGTAACTAATTAGACATAGCCAAGCCTTAGCTTCAAAAGCAAAAATTAAAGAAAGGGGAAAAAGAAAAGAAAAGAAAAAATCCATAGCTAATTAAGTCCTTTTAAAACTGTATATTTTACTTAGATTTTTGTACTTTAAATCATATCCTATTTGGTAAGTAATACTACTTTATGGATTAAGTGTAAACATACCTTATTTTAGAGAAATTCTCTGAAGAAGATGAGCTTCTGGCAGATACATACTAACTACCACCACTGATGTGCCTTATACGAATGTGAATATAGCCTTAACAACAACGTTTTAATTGAATATGCTTGCTTAAAATTTAGGGATTTTTTCTTTTAATATTTTTTTACTAGTCTTGTGTCACTGTTACTTGTGCCTAAAGTAGTTTCTACCATTCTAAATTTCTAATCCAAGATGAAGGGAGTTGAAAGTGCTCTTTCTTAATATTAATTGCTTTTCTAATTCTCACCAGAACCGAAGAAAAACTCAATTAATAAGAGTAAAATAAGATTGGCGAACATAGAAAACATTAGTCCCTAACAAAAATAGGTTATTGTTAGAAATAAGGAATGCCCTGAATACAAGAGTTTTATTGGTTTATGATGCAAAATTTTCTACAAACTTTAATTGTTTAACTGACTTTTTGATTGATAAAGAATGCTAAATTCAACTAACGAACAAAATGGTTGTTTCAATTCTTAATTAATAAAAGAAAGTAACTAGCTATGACTTTGTCTTCTTGATGTTTCTCTGTTTTTTCTTAATGTTTAATGAGGAGTATGCTGACAATTACTTGACAGAAGAGAAAGGCAAGAGGAATTTGCTTCTTCAAAGTTCATTGACTTGTGCAATCTTAAACAACTATTTAATTCTATTAATCTGTTTGACAAGTTTAATCCTTTCATCAATTAATATATTTAAATATAGCTTATTTTTAAAAATCTTAAAGAAATTGGTGATTAGAACCAGCAAGTATAATTTAAGGTACAAATACAAATTATTAAAATACCCTATCTTTGCAATATATGAAATTAAATTAATTTTTATAACACTAGTTTGTGTTTTTCTGAGAAGCCAAGTTATTTGTATTATTTGAATGAGTAGGAAAAAATCTGTCTAAAAAGGAGACAAGGCATGGCAAACAAGATACTAAAGAATTTATAGCAGAGACATGTGATGTTAAAATCATAAGAGAAGGAGAGGAAGTAATTGATCAGAAATATAATCATGTGAATTGCATAGTAAATGGACAATTTACTATGATAGAAATATAATCATAAATAATTACCTTATTGTTTTGTTGCTCTAGACCATGTACTAACAAGGTGTTAACAAGCAATAATTACTGTGGGAATTTATATGGACTAGCGTTACTCGCAACCACCTTCACCAAAGTACTTAATAGAAATAGAATAAATCATATTTGGAACTTGTAAGCATATGCTTAAGCAATATTTTTGGGGAACATGTATTAGTTGACTAGTGAATTGAGCTCATATGACAGAACCATACTTTTGTAGTGAATTTTATTCTTCAATATAAATAGAGAGAGGATATCTAACATCAAATTAATCATTCCTAATATAATCAACCAAGTACACACATATTGAAGCAGAAAACATTATTGTTTTTGCTCAAGAGATTAAAAGAATATGTACTTGTAACAATTCATGTATTGCATATTACAAGTAAGAAATTCCTTACCTGAAATTTTCAAAAGCTTTTGCTGAAAAACAGAGTTGAAGGTCCAAATAGAATCTGGGTGAAGAGGACTTCAGAATCTCAACAAGACGTGCAATGAAATCAGATTCCAGTATAACATTCCTGAAGATCCAAATAGAAAAAAAAATCAATGTCAACAAAAACTTCAGAGAGAATTTATGGCTTCTTGCTCAGATCAATCTAGGAACTCCGTGTAATTAAACTTCAATAACACCATCGAAGTCTGCTTTAGATCCTTATGGTCAACCTGGAGTTTGTTTCTGATATGGCTTGTTCAGTTCTTAACCCAGCTGGAATTTCACTTTTCGCTTTGTCAAACATCTTCAATTCAGATTACCAAATTTGATCAAACGATTTAACCAAGTTACATAAAAACTAACTATATTGTATACAACAAATACAGATTAAGGCATCTACTATGATGAATTTGTATGATACTGACATCATGTCTATAAAGCATATCAAAGGGGTGAAAGGACATCTACTGATCGATGGAGACATCTTCAATTCTTGTATTTTTATTTGATTTGATATAATTTTAACCTTTCTGTCTTCAAAATCTATACAAGATTATGGTTTGGAGAATGAAGAGAACTTAGATTCCTATGGCTACAAATGAAATCCGACACCATTTTATTCCCTAATCCTTTTAAAAAGCAGAATTAATTAACTCTTCTAAACAGCAATCAGCAGGGATTTGAAGGACAGTTCACACACATGGGACCAAAAGAAAAATTGCTAATGTGTCTAAGTGCAAGGGTTCAGTTAATGCAAAAAATATTGAACAGAGCAAGGGCAGCAGAGCTAAACAACTACAGAGATTACTCATTTATAGCTTTGCTTAAAAGAACCAAAAAAGAACAAAGAGGCAAATAGAGAAATTGAGATTGGAGCAGTTTTTTCTGAGATCTAAGATTTGAGATCAGAGATCAGAGAAACACCTTAAAAGAAGTAAGCAATAGAAGATCTGAGTTCAGAGAGAGAGAGAGAGAGGAGGGAGTAAAGTTAAGAAAGAAGACCTGAGATCGTCGTCAATCAACCCCGCACCAACGGTAATCCTGCTTCAAGGAAGACCCAAAAATCCCTAACAGAGCTGTAGAGAAACAAAACCCCCAAAAATCAGCACCAAAAGCAATTTTGAAACCCTAACCCAAACAAAAACAAATAAATCGGTGCCTTCTAGAATCGAAATGCTGAGGTCAGTAGCCACCAGAACCTTGCCTCTCGCCGGAATCTTCGTCTCCACAGCACAAAAGAAAAAACAAAATAAAACAGCATTTCAATTTAACTTGAGAGGGAGAGGTACCTGGAGAGATGGTAACCGGCGGAGAGAGGAGAAGTCCTAGAAGAAAGAACGGCGTTGTTGGAGAGCTTCTTTACACGGAGGAGATGATGAACGTTGTTTGTTCAGAGAGGAGATCGTAACCAGAGCGTTGTTCAGAGAGGAGATTGTAACCAGAGAGGAAAAGCCCTAATAGCTAGAATGAAGAACGGCGTTGAATGAACCAGGATTACAATTTTTTTTCATTTATATGCGTGTGAAAACGGCGGTTCAAACCGCCATAATCACCAGAACCGCCAAAATATATAAAGCCAATTACGGCAGCAGCAACAATTGCCATAATGTCTTGATATTATGGCGGTTCTTTAAAACCGCCTTAATATCAATGCCATTTTAACCCTTTTTTTTTTGTAGTGGCCAAGTACTTTCCTCCTCAAAAGCTGAGCAAGCTTAGAGCTGATGTTCAAACCTTCAGACAGAAAGAAGGTGAATCCCTCTATGAAGCTTGGGAAAGATACAAACAGTTGACCAAAAAGTGTCCTTCTGACATGCTTTCAGAATGGACCATCCTGGATATATTCTATGATGGTTTATCTGAGCTATCAAAGATGTCACTGGACACTTCTGCAGGTGGATCCATTCACCTAAAGAAAACGCCTGCAGAAGCTCAAGAACTCATTGACATGGTTGCTAATAACCAGTTCATGTACACTTCTAAAAGGAATCCTGTGAGTAATGGGACGCCTATGAAGAAGGGAGTTCTTGAAGCTGATACTCTAAATGCCATATTGGCTCAGAATAAAATATTGACTCAGCAAGTCAATATGATCTCTCAAAGTCTGCATGGAATGCAAGCTGCATCCAACAGTACTCAAGAGGCTTCTTATGCAGAAGAAGCTTATGATCCTGAGAACCCTGCAATAGCAGAGGTAAATTACTTAGGTGAACCTTATGGAAACACCTATAACTCATCATGGAGAAATCATCCAAATTTCTCATGGAAGGATCAAAAGCCTCAACAAGGCTTTAATAATGGTGGAAGAAACAGGTTTAGCAATAGCAAGCCTTTTCCATCATCCACTCAGCAACAGACAGAGAACTCTGAACAAAATACTTCTAATTTAGCAAATTTAGTCTCTGATCTATCTAAGGCCACTATGAGTTTCATGAATGAAACAAGGTCTTCCATTAGAAATTTGGAAGCACAAGTGGGCCAGCTGAGTAAGAGGATCACTGAAATCCCTCCTAGTACTCTCCCAAGCAATACAGAAGAGAACCCAAAAGGAGAGTGCAAGGCCATTGACATAAGCACCATGGCCGAACCCAAAGAAGGAGAGGAGGACGTAAATCCCAAGGAGAAAGACCTCCTGGGATGTCCAGTGACCAATAAGGAGCTTCCCTTTGAGGAACCAAAGGACTCTGAGGCTCATCTAGAGACCATAGAGATTCTATTGAACCTCCTTATGCCCTTCATGAGCTCTGATGAGTATTCCTCTTCTGAAGAGAATGAGGATGTTACTGAAGCACAAACTGCCAAGTTTCTTGGTGCAATCATGAAGCTGAATGCCAAATTATTTGGCATTGATGCTTTGGGAATTTGAACCTCCCTTGTTCATCAATGAACTAAGTGATCTGGATCAACTGACATTGCCTCAGAAGAGACAGGATCCTGGAAAGTTCATAATACCTTGTACTATAGGCACCATGATCTTTAAGGCTCTGTGTGACCTTGGTCCAGGGATAAACCTCATGCCCCTCTCTGTAATAGAGAAACTGGGAATCTATGGGGTGCAAGCTGCTAGAATCTCATTAGAGATGGCAGACAATTCAAGAAAACAGGCATATGGACAAGTAGAGGACGTATTAGTAAAGGTTGAAGGCCTTTACATCCCTGCTGATTTCATAGTCTTGGATACTGGAAAGGAAGAGGATGAATCCATCATCCTAGGAAGACCTTTCCTGGCCACAGCAAGAGCTGTGATTGATGTTGACAGAGGTGAAATAGTCCTTCAATGGAATGAGGACTCCCTTGTGTTTAAAACTCAAGGATCTCCCTCTGCAACCATGGAGAGGAAGCATGAAAAGCTTCTCTCAAAGCAGAGTCAACCCAAGCCCCCATAGTCAAACTCTAAGTTTGGTGTTGGGAGGCCACAACCAAACTCTAAGTTTGGTGTTGAACTTCCATATCCAAACTCTAAGTTTGGTGTTGGAGAGTTTCAACAATACTCTGAACATCTGTGAGGCTCCATGAGAGCCCACTGTCAAGCTATTGACATTAAAGAAGCGCTTATTGGGAGGCAACCCAATGTTTATTTATCTAACTTTATTATTATTGTTTTTCATGTTTTCTTAGGTTCATGATCATGTGGAGTCACAAAATAAATATAAAAATTAAAAACAGAGTCAAAAACAGCAGAAGAAAAACCACACCCTGGAGGAGCATCTGCCTGGCGTTCAACGCCAGAACAGAGCATGGTTCTGGCGCTGAACGCCCAAAATGGGCAGCATTCTGGCGTTGAACGCCCAGAATAAGCATGGTTCTGGCATTCAACGCCAAAAATGGCTAGTAAATGGGCGTTGAACGCCCAAAATGGGCACTAACCTGGCGCTGAACGCCCAGAGTTGTGTGCAAGGGCATTTTACATGCCTAATGTGGTGCAAGGGTGTAAATCTTTGAACACCTCAGGATCTGTGGACCCCACAGGATCATCTCAGGATCTGTGGACCCCACAGGATCCCCACCTACCTCCACTCACTTCTTCTCACCACTCTCTTTCACACAACCCCATAAACACTCTTCCCCAAAAACCCTTCACCAATCACCTCAATCTCTCTTCCCCATCACCTCTTCACCACTCACATCCATCCACTCTTCCCCATAAACCTACCTCATAAACTCTACCTACCTTCAAAATTCAAAACCAATTTCCCACCCAAACCCACCCATATGGCCGAAATACTTCCCACTCTCCCTCTCTTCCATTTCTTCTTCTTCTTCATCTATTCTTTCTTTTATTGCTCGAGGGCGAGCAAAATTCTAAGTTTGGTGTGGTAAAAGCATAAGCTTTTTGTTTTTCCATTACCATTGATGGCACCTAAGACCGGAGAATCCTCTAGAAAGGGGAAAGGGAAGACAAAAGCTTCCACATCCGAGTCATGGGAGATGGAAAGGTTCATCTCCAAAGCCCATTAAGACCACTTCTATGATGTTGTGGCCAAGAAGAAGGTGATCCCTGAGGTCCCTTTCAAACTCAAAAGAAATGAGTATCCGGAGATCCGACATGAAATTCAAAGAAGAGGTTGGAAAGTTCTAACAAATCCCATCCAACAAGTCGGCATCCTAATGGTTCAAGAGTTCTATGCTAATGCATGGATCACCAAGAACCATGATCAAAGTAAGAATCTGGATCCAAAGAACTATGTTACAATGGTTCGGGGGAAATACTTAGATTTTAGTCCGGAGAATGTGAGGTTGGCGTTTAACTTGCCCATGATGCAAGGAGATGAACGCCCCTACACTAGAAGGGTCAACTTTAATCAAAGGTTGGACCAAGTCCTTATGGACATATGCGTGGAAGGAGCTCAATGGAAGATTGACTCCAAAGGCAAGCCGGTTCAACTAAGGAGAGTGGACCTCAAGCCTGTAGCTAGAGGATGGTTGGAGTTCATTCAATGCTCAATCATTCCCACTAGCAACCGGTCTGAAGTTACTATAGACCGGGCCATCATGATCCATAGCATCATGACTGGAGAAGAGGTGGAAGTTCATGAGATTATACCTCAAGAACTCTACAAGGTGGCTGACAAGTCCTCCACTATGGCAAGGTTAGCCTTTCCTCACCTCATCTGCCACCTATGCAATTCGGCTGGGATTAACATAGAGGGAGATATCCTCATTAAAGAGGACAAGCCCATCACTAAGAAGAAGATGGAGCAAGCAAGAGAGCCCATTCATGGAGCTCAAGAGGCGTATGAAGCTCATCACCATGAGATCCTGGAGATGCCTCAAATGCACTTTTCTCCATAAAACTATTGGGAGCAAATCAACACCTCCCTAGGAGAATTGAGTTCCAATATGGGACAACTAAGGGTGGAACATCAAGAGCACTCCATCATGCTTCATGAAATAAGAGAAGATCAAAGAGCAATGAGGGAGGAGCAACAAAGACAAGGAAGAGACATAGAAGAGCTCAAGGACATCATTGGTTCCTCAAGAAGGAAACGCCACCATCACTAAGGTGGATTCATTCCTTGTTCTTATTTCTTCTGTTTTTCGTTTTCTATGTTGTGTGCTTATCTATGTTTGTGTCTTTATTACATGATCATTAGTAAGTAGTAACTATGTCTTAAAGTTATGATTGTCCTATGAATCCATCACCTCTCTTAAATGAAAAATGTTTTAATTCAAAAGAACAAGAAGTACATGAGTTTTGAATTTATCCTTGAACTTAGTTTAATTATATTGATGTGGTGACAATGCTTCTTGTTTTCTGAATGTATGCTTGAACAGTGCATATGTCTTTTGAAGTTGTTGTTTAAGAATGTTAAATATGTTGGCTCTTGAAAGAATGATGACTAGGAGACATGTTATTTGATAATCTGAAAAATCATAAAAATGATTCTTGAAGCAAGAAAAAGCAGCAAAGAACAAAGCTTGCAGAAAAAAAAAATAGGCGAAAAAAATAATAGAAAGAAAAGCAAGCAGAAAAAGCCAAAAGCTCTTAAAACCAAGAGGCAAGAGCAAAAAGCCAATAACCCTTAAAACCAAAAGGCAAGGGCAATAAAAAGGATCCCAAGGCTTTGAGCATCAGTGGATAGGAGGGCCTAAAAGGAATAAAATCCTGGTCTAAGCGGCTAAACCAAGCTGTCCCTAACCATGTGCTTGTGGCGTGTAGGTGTCAAGTGAAAACTTGAGACTGAGCGGTTAAAGTCAAGGTCCAAAGCAAAAAAAGAGTGTGCTTAAGAACCCTGGACACCTCTAATTGGGAACTTTAGCAAAGCTGAGTCATAATCTGAAAAGGTTCACCCAATTATGTGTCTGTGGCATTTATGTATCCGGTGGTAATACTGGAAAACAAAGTGCTTAGGGCCACGGCCAAGACTCATAAAGAAGTTGTGTTCAAGAATCATCATACTGAACTAGGAGAATTAATAACACTATCTGAACTCTGAGTTCCTATAGATGCCAATCATTCTAAACCTCAATGGATAAATTGAGATGCCAAAACTATTCAAGAGGCAAAAAGCTATAAGTCCCGCTCATATGATTGCAGCTATGTTTCATTGATAGTTTGGAATTTATAGTATATTCTCTTCTTTTTATCCTATTTGATTTTCAGTTGCTTGGGGACAAGCAACAATTTAAGTTTGGTGTTGTGATGAGCGGATAATTTATACGCTTTTTGGCATTGTTTTTAGTTTATTTTTAGTAGAATCTAGTTACTTTTAGGGATGTTTTCATTAGTTTTTATGTTAAATTCACATTTCTGGACTTTACTATGAGACTGTGTGTTTTTTGTGATTTCAGGTATTTTATGACTGAAATTGAGGGACTTGAGCAGAAATCAGATTCAGAGGTTGAAGAAGGACTGCTGATGCTGTTGGATTCTGACCTCCCTGCACTCAAAGTGGATTTTCTGGAGCTACAGAACTCGAAATGGCGCGCTTCCAATTGCGTTGGAAAGTATACATCCAGGGCTTTCCAGAAATATATAATAGTCCATACTTTGGCCAAGAATAGATGACGCAAACTGGCGTTCAACGCCAGCTCTCTGCCCAAATCTGGCGTCCAGCGCCAGAAAAGGAGCCAAAACCAGAGTTGAACGCCCAAACTGGCACAAAAGCTGGCATTCAACTCCAAGAAGGACCTCTACACGTGCAACACTCAAGCTCAGCCCAAGCACACACCAAGTGGGCCCCGGAAGTGGATTTATGCATCAATTACTTACTCATGTAAACCCTAGTAGCTAGTTTATTATAAATAGGACCTTTTACTAGTCTTTTTGACCATCCTGGATTATATTATTGATCCTGTGATCACATTTTGGGGGCTGGCCATCTCGGCCATGCCTGGACCTTCACTTATGTATTTTCAACGGTAGAGTTTCTACACTCCATAGATTAAGGTGTGGAGCTCTGCTGTTCCTCAAAGATTAATGCAAAGTACTACTGTTTTCTATTCAATTCATCTTGTTTCGCTTCTAAGATACCCATTCGTACTTCAATATGAATGTGATGAACGTGACAATCATCATCATTCCCTATGAACGCGTGCCTGACAACCACTTTCGTTCTACCTTCGACTGAATGAGTATCTCTTAGATCTCTTAATCAGAATCTTCGTGGCGTAAGCTAGAATGATGGCGGCATTCAAGAGAATCCGGAAAGTCTAAAACCTTGTCTGTGGTATTCCGAGTAGGATTCAATGAATGAAAGACTGTGACGAGCTCCAAACTCGCGACTGCAGGGCGTTAGTGACAGACGCAAAAGGATAGTAAATCCTATTCCAGCATGATCGAGAACCGACAGATGAATAGCCGTGCCGTGACAGGGTGCGTTGACCATTTTCACTGAGAGGATAAGATGAAGCCATTGACAAGGGTGATGCCTCCAGACGATTAGCCGTGCTGTGACAGGGCATTGGATCATTTTCCTGAGAGATGACCGAAAGTAGCCATTGACAGTGGTGATGTATCACATAAAGCCAGCCATGGAAAGGAGTAAGACTGATTGGATGAAGATAGCAGGAAAGCAGAGGTTCAGAGGAACGAAAGCATCTCCATTCGCTTATCTGAAATTCTCACCAATGAATTACATAAGTATTTCTATCCCTATTCTATTAATTATTATTCGAAAACACCATTATCAATTTATATCTGCCTAACTGAGATTTGCAAGGTGACCATAGCTTGCTTTATACCAACAATCTCCGTGGGATTCGACCCTTACTCACGTAAGGTATTACTTGGACGACCCAGTGCACTTGCTGGTTAGTTACACGGAGTTGTGAACCATGGTCTTGGCATCATGTTTTTGGCGCCATTTCCAGGGAAAGAAAGAGCAATGAATTTTACATAATTAAAGTGTAATCACGATTCCGCGTACCAAACGGCTTTTGAACGGCCTTGCTTTTGTTTGTGGTTCCTAGTAGATTCAGCTAAATTGCTGATCAATTGCCAAGCCTCATCAGTGGTATTGTACTTCTTCATAGACCCATTGCTAGCACTTTCCAATGTGGTCTTATCTTGGGGCCTCATGCCCTGTGTGATATAGCTAAGTAACACTATCTTGTCAATCCTGTGGTGGGGGCATGCTTCCAGAAGATTATTGAAGCGCTCCCAGTATTCAAAGAGAGTCTCATTGTCATCCTGAACAATTGTGGAAATATCCTTCCTCAGTTTATCAGTAATTTCAGATGGAAAGAATTTCTCCAAAAACTCCTTTCTGAGTGTATCCCAGTTGGATACATTCACTAGAGGTTGAGTGTAGTACCACTCTCTTGCTTTTCCCTCAAGAGAAAACGGGAAAGCTTTCAGCAAAATTGACGTTTCATCAGTACCATCACGCCTGACAGTAGAACAGGCTGCCTGAAAATCTCTCAGGTGCTTGATAGGCTCTTGAGCAGGTAGGCCATGAAACTTGGGCATCAAATTTAGCAGTGCGGTCTTTATTTCAAAATCTGTAGCCACCGCTGGATGATGCGCTTGAAACGGTTGCATTGTAAAATCAGGGGCTCCTTCCTCCTAGATGGTAACTCTCCTAGCTGCCATGTCTTCTGCACGTAAAGCAGTAGAACGGAGGCTAGTTTCTTCCTCAAGTTCACTTTCAGATCCGCCCTCAGAGTGGACTAACCGACACTGTTCTCGCCTTATTCGTGAAATAGTCCTTTCAATTTTAGGATCGAATATTAGCAAGCGCGGATCAGGAAGTGAACGCGTCATTTGACGAAAGAAACATGTAGCTCATAGTAGCAAAATAAGATAAAATGCAAATAAATAAATTCTAATGAATAACTTTAGCACTCTATTGCAACTCCCCGGCAACGGCGCCAAAAATTGATGAGACGAAGAATTTGGTGAATTGAAAATTATTAAAATAGTTACGTTGCAAGTATAGTTCTTAACTCACCGAAAATCTGCCTATCAATTTAGAAATATGTCACAGAGAGTTTAAATTAAAAATTACTGGAAGTTTACGTCCCAGGTCGTCTCCCAACGAGTTGCAGAAAAGTGTGCTATTTTATTAATCAGATGTTCCAAGAAGTTGAGTTAAGTAGGTGGAAAATTAAATTGAGAAAATTCAAATAATATGAATAAAAGCCTTGACTGGGAGTTGATTAGTTGGAATCTCTATTGTTGATGGGATGATTTCAAGATTAATTTATAATTAATGGTTGTTCTGTTTAGTTATCCCTTACTAGGTAAAGGAAAGTCAAATAAGTTGGAATGCTAGATCTGTTCACGAGTTGTAACCCACTTAGTTCAAAGGGATTGGTGTTAGTGATTAGATAACAATCCATCAGTTAACCCAATTACAATTTTTCTTTCAATCCTTCCAACTCAAGAGTTCCTTTCAATCAACTCCCCATCAAGTGAGGGAACTACTCACTCATTGTAAACAATAAACCCATAACACATGAAAGGGAATTAAAAGAAGACATGATTATTGGAATGGAAAATTAATTAAAATAGAAGAAATAATCCTTGTATTAAATAATTATGAAAATATTCAAATGACAAAATTGAACAAAGCAAAGAACATGGAAGAATAAAACCAAGTTAAGAGAACGAACTAGAATGACGAAGTCTTGATGAGGAAATAACTCTTCTCAATGTTCCAATGCTAAGACCAATTGAAAATTAAAATTCTAAAACCTAGAGAGAAAAAAAACCTAGAGGAGGAAAAACTAGATCTAAAACTGTCAACTATGTAGAATGAATGTTGTCTTTTGTTTCTGCATATTCTCTGGCTCTAATCTACTGTTTCGGGCCGAAAACTAGGTCGAAATAAGGTCCAAAATCACCCCCAGTGGATTCTGCAGATTATGTAGATCGCACATATCACGCGATCGCGTCATCCATGTGGATGCGTCATTCGCGCTTTTCCTTGCCACGCGTTCGCGTCGTCCACGCTACCGCGTCGCTTGAGCTTTTCCAATCCGCGCGGCCGCGTGAGCCATGTGGCCGCGTCACTGTGATTTGCTCTCCTTCGCGCGGTCGCGTGAGCCATGCGACCACGTGATAAACCACTATTTCATAGTTTATCTTGTGCTCAATTGAGTGGATTTTATCAACTCTTTACCCACTTATTCATACTATTTGCATGGTTTTATATTTGCCTTCCTAATTATGTGCTTTGATTGAAAACATGCTTCTTTGGACTTATAATTGCTAATATTAATACTCTCTTATTACCATTAGATGCCTTGATATGTGTGTTGAGTGATTTCAGGGATTACAGGGCAAGAATGGTTCAGAGAATGGAAAGAAAGCATGCAAAAGTGGAAGGAATACAAGAAGTTGGAGAAATTGCTAAGCTGTCCAGCCTGACCTCTTCGCACTGAAACGGCTATAACTTTAGCTACAGAGGTCCAAATGACGCGATTCTAGTTGCGTTGGAAAGCTAACGTCCGGGCTTCGATTTTATATATAATATGCTATAGTTTTCCTGACGCTAGGTGACGCGACCACGTGCTCCATGCGGCCTCGTCGCAGTGACGGAAATCAGCGTGTTTGAATTCTTCTCCAGCGATTTCCGGGCTGTTTTCGACCCAGTTCGTGGCCCAGAAAACACAGATTAGAGGCTATAAAGTGGGGGATTGCATCCATTCATAGGAGGCTCTCATAATTCACTTCTCATGATTTAGATTTAGTTTGGAGTGAGGTTCTCTCCTCTCTCTCTTAGGATTTAGGACTTCTCTTAGTTTTAGGAGTAACTCTCAATCCCAGGTTCTTTATTTTTATTTATTTTCCCAATTTAGTTTATGAACTGTTCCAGATTACTTGAATTAATGTTATTTGAGGTATTTCAGTTATTATTGCTCTCTTTTATTCACATGATTATTACTTCCCATCTGAAGGCATTCTTATTCCAGTAGATTTACCTTTCCCCTTTTGATCTTGGTTAAGAAATCAGTAACTCAGGAATTATCTAACTCAACAGCATAATTGATAACTGTTATCTTTGCTAATTGAATTGAGCTTCAATAATCCCAACCTTTTCTTAGGAAATAAATAGGATTCGAAGATCAAACTAATTAGTCCCTTGACTTTCCTTTATTTTAGTAAAGGCTGACCAAGTGGAATTAAGATTCGACTTTCATTGTTATTGATAAGGATAACTAAGTCTGGACTTCCAATTTCTTATACCTTGCCAAGAGATTTTATTATTATTGTTTTATTTTACTTGTCATATAACATATTCCCACCTTACTTCCAAAACCCCCAATTTACAATCTTCATAACCAATAATAAGAACATACTTCCCTGCGATTCCTTGAGAAGACGACCCGAGGTTTAAATACTCAGTTATCAATTTTAAAGGGGTTTGTTACTTGTGACAACCAAAACGTTTGTAAGAAAGGTTGATTGCTTAGTTTAGTAACTATACTTGCAACGAGAGTTTACTATAACCTCTAAACCATCAATCTTCAGTTCTTCAAAATGGCGCCGTTGCTGGGGAATTGCAAACGTGTGCCTTATTATTGGTTATTGTAAATATTTTTTTTATTTTTGCTTGTTTATTTGTTTTTATTTTTGCTTTTCCATAAGTTAAGAGGTTATTTGTTTTTATTTAGTTATTAAAAAAAAATTTTCAAAAATTTGTTCTTAGTGTTCATCTTGATCTTCAAGTTGTTCTTCACGTTCATCTTGACCTTCAAGCTGTTCTTAGTTGTTTTCTTCATTTTGATCTAAAAATTTGAAATTTGGTGTCATTTTATTATTTTTCTCTTTCCTCATTAAATTCAAAAATATTTTTAATTAATTTTTTCGAAAAAAAAAATTTTCAGATTTTTTTTTTAAATTTTTATCTTATCTTATCTTATTTCAAAAATCAAATTTCAAATTCAAATTTAAGAATTTTCAAAATTTAAATTTAAAAATTTTTTTCAAATTTCAAATTTCAAATTTCAAAATTTCAAAAATTTCAAATTTCAAAATTTAATTTTCAAATTCAAAATTTAAATAACCTTTTAATTTAAATTTATTTTTATTTTCATTTTTTTAATTGCTACTATGAACTCTCACCCCTTTGGCTATGAGTCTGGTTACAATTATGTTGCAGGAAGAAGAAATTACAATGAGAACAGGCATCAAGGTTGGAACAATTAAAGATGGGAGGAGCCACAAGGATTTAATCAACCCTCATGGCAACAACCACCTCCAATGGACTATCAACAACCACCATCATATGCCTATGAACCTCCTCAACACAACTTGGGACCACCATACTCACAAGCCCCTTTACACCATTCACCTCCATATGACCCTAACCCACATTCACCATACCAACCACCTTATGAACCAAATGAACCATACATAGATCCACCCCAAACCTCCATGGAGAAAGCACTTGCCAATCTAAACTCTACTATACAAGCTCTCGTCGCCCAAATCAGACCACCAAATACCTTCAACAATCAACCCTCAAGCTCTAGTGCACTTCTTTTTCAACCACATAATGATCTTTTCATCCTATCACCACCCTCCATGGAAGAACACCCACATCCATCAATCCAAAAGCAAGATGATCCCAATTATGCTATTGATATGGAACAGGAAAGAAGGAATCATCTTCGCGAATCCATACTTCATAAAGAGCTAGAGGAGGCCCTACGGGTAAGGGTAGGAGAGACCCTTGAAGATGAAAGAATAGTTGAAAGGAGTTGTCATAGAAAGAAAAACATCGAGGATGAGTACGATTTTATACTTAAACAACTGGATAAAGCAACAATTATTAAAAAGGAAGAAGTGGTTGCAGACTTAAGAGATACTGTACCTCCATTGGAAAGTCCAGTCACGGAGCCTCCTTCCACAGTGTTTGATGTTGATGTTGAGAAGAGAGTACAACCTCCAAGGTAGATCATGGTTGAAGATTTTGTAGAGGTTGATTAAGAGGTAGAAGATGTCAAAGAAGAGCACAAGGGAGTGGAGCTCGAAATTACCTTGCCAAAGTTGTTGGAAACCCCTCCCCCTAAGTTGCCATCATCCTTCACAACATTCAAGTGGGTAAATTTCATATCCCTTAGCTTTCTAATCCCACTTGAATATGGGCTACTAGAGATGGATGGTCAACTTAGAGCACTTTGTGGCATTAAGAGTAAGAGGAAGATGGTCAGTTGTAAGAACTGTCCTGCAAGGTTCATTATGGTTGGAAGCTTTAAGTTTAAACGCAAAGGTTGGTGTAGAGCTCAATTGAATGGGTCTAGGAAGTTGTTTGGACACTTCAGTGAGAATTCTAAAGCTGAATCACCCGGATGGAATCATGATAATCAACTTGAAGACGGGTGCAAAAGCAAGATTTGGAACCCCAGAATTCATTCTGGAAATCAACACTCTTGGGGCCTTGTAACTTGCTTCAACTTACTTGAAGGCTCTCTGCGCCTAGTTTGGGACCCCGGAGGTTACTGGAGATACAAACATTGGTGGAGATTCCTGGATGAATACAAGCATAAGCCACCATAACAGGAAGCTCATCAAATGTCCAACTTAAGGACTCTAACTAAAAGTGCTAGGTGGGAGACAACCCATCATGGTATGATCGTTCATTTTACATTTTTATTTAGTTTTATTTGTTTTCAAGTTTTATTTTATTTTATTGAACCTGGAGTTTTGCATCACATTCATATTAACACTGTATTTTGCATCTTTTCAGATTAAAAAAAAAAAGCGAGCACGCGACGCGACCGCATAGCGACGCGTCTGCGTCGCAAGGAGATGGGAGACAATATTAATATGAACAGAGAGTTACACAGGAGCAGCGCTGGAGGCGTGCCAATGGCACCAATTACCCCACGCGACCGCGTCATATGGGAATATTGGCCTCCCACGCGATCGCATACCCCACGCGGCTGCGTGACCTGGATTTCGACGTCAAAAGGTGCATGGCCGAAAGTTGAGCTGGAGTTGTGCTGGACTCGTGCTGGAAGCTTAAGCCTTACCACGCGAACGCGTGCCCCACGCGTCCGCGTCGTTTTTAAAAGATGGCCATTCATGCGATTGCATGCCCCACGCGATCGCGTCACCCAGAATTTCGGCAAAAAGAGTTTCGAACAGAGAGTTGCGCGACCGCGAGGCTGCACTCGTGCCAATCACACAAAACAGGCCACGCGATCGCGTGACCCACGCGTCCGCGTCACCTGACCTTCTTGCGCACCACCTGACCGCGTCACTCACGCGTCCGTGTCACAAGCGGCGTACAGAATATCCAGATCAGCCAATTTTCTTATCTTTTCTTCTCTAATCCTTATCTTTTCTTATTTCTTTCTTCTTCCTTTCTTATTTTCTCTCACCTCCATTCTATTTTATTTGCATATTTCATTCATTTCATCTTAATTTTGTGCATATTTTTATTTTCTTTTCTAAATTAATTATTTTTCCTTTGGTGTTAAAATTTTCATATTTAACTGTTGCATCTTCCCTTGAATTATTTTTGGGTGCTTAGTGACTTGTTTTATTCTGGATAGGTAATATTATTTATATCAATGCCAATCTTTTATACCTGTATTACTTTTTGCATTGACATGAATTTACATTACCTCTCCTTACCCACACTCTCTTCCCTATTGTTGCAAATTATTGCACTCTTGAGTTGCCATGTGCTTTTATTTGTTTTCTCACGTACATGTTGAAGCTTCCATGTAAATGAGACCCTTATCATTTGGCATTAACCCAACCATACTTCATTTATTTTCCTATCTCTATTATTGGGTTAACTTTTTTCCCTTTTTCTTTCAGGATGGCCACCAGGAAGAGAACCAGAAGACGCTTAAAAGGGGAGACAAACAAGTCCATCTGCACAATCCTTGAAGAAAAGCATCAGTTGGAACAGCCCGTCCACTTGTACATCTTAGCATGCACCGAAGACGGTGCAATCTTTAAGTGTGGGGAGGTCGATACCAATCTCCGTGGGTTAGTACCTTCCTATCTCAAACACCAATGGTTTATTTTTTGTTAGTTGTTGCATTTGCATATTTAATTGCATATTTGTTTGATTTTTTTTGCATATTTTACCACTTGGTTAAAGTAATATTTTCTTTTTCAAGAAACCTTTTAGAAAATTTCACTAATTTGAATAAAATTTAATGTTACAATTGTTTGAAGAAATATTATACTGGAACATGGTTTAGAGCTCGAACACACAAAACCTATGAGATTTTGAGCCTATTTGAATTGGTTGCATTTTTCAACCAGTATTTTATGTGTGTATTTTTCTCTCTAAAATTGTGATCTTTGTCTTGCTTAATTCTATATTTCCATTATTTTATGTATGCATACACTTACATGATTGAGGCCTTTGTTTCACTGAGCTTACATACCCATATGGCCTTACCTTTCATTATCCTTTGCAAACCAATTTGAGCCTATTTTACCCCTTTGTTCTTTACTTTAGCTCATCACTAACTCTAAGCAGAAAAACAATAATGTCCTTAATTTGAATCCTTGGTTAGCTTAGACTAGTGAGAGTGCTCATGAATTAAGTGTGGGGAAAAGTGGGATTGAAAACATTTGGTTTGAAAAATTGAGTATGTTAGAATTTTCTGAAAATGTGAAAGAAATGTTTAGGACATGTTCATGCATTCAATAATTTAATCATATGCATTGAAAAATATATATATATATATATATATATATATAATATAAAAAGAAGAGAAAAAGAGCAAATAAGAAAAAAGGGGACAAAAATGCCCCAAAGTAAGTGGTGAAAATAATGCATATGTACTGTACTTGAAACTAGAATGCATGAATATGTGGAAAACATGGTTAATGGATAGTTAGATGTGGTATTATGATTACATGGATTGTCTAAAGTTAGGTGGAAAGTTTAAGTTAATTAAGGATTCAGATTTTAGTCCACTTGGCCAAATACAATCCTACCTTGACCCTAACCCCATTACAACCCTTAAAAGACCTCTTGATTTGTGTATTTATGCATTAAATTTATGTTGATTGTTAGATAAAGAGCAAGCCTTAGAAAGTAAGGTTAGTAGAGAATTGAGAGAATCGAACCTAAAAACACTTGAGTGATTGGGGTGTATACACTACCAGTGAGGGTTCGATGCTCAATTCCTTGTTCCCTGCTTTCATGAGCTATTTTCTTCTTGCAAGTCTATTTGTACTTCATTTTCATGATTTGAATTAGTGAAATCCAGTTCATATTTCTTCTTGAAGGATTTGTTTACTTTTAACTAAGTAGGTAGAATCATTTTGCATGTAGTTGCATTCATAGGTTGCATTGCATACTCTCTATCATTCCTCTTCATCTTTATAGTTTCTCTTGAGCTTAGCATGAGAACATGCTAGTGTTTAAGTGTGGGGTGGTTGATAAACCACTATTTCATGGTTTATCTTGTGCTCAATTGAGTGGATTTTATCAACTCTTTACCCACTTATTCATACTATTTGCATAGTTTTATATTTGCCTTCCTAATTATGTGCTTTGATTGAAAACATGCTTCTTTGGACTTATAATTGCTAATATTAATTCTCTCTTATTACCATTAGATGCCTTGATATGTGTGTTGAGTGATTTCAGGGATTACAGGGCAAGAATGGTTCAGAGGATGGAAAGAAAGCATGCAAAAGTGGAAGGAATACAAGAAGTTGGAGAAATTGCTAAGCTGTCCAGCCTGACCTCTTCGCACTCAAACGGCTATAACTTTAGCTACAGAGGTCCAAATGACGCGATTTTAGTTGTGTTGGAAAGCTAACGTCGGGGCTTCGATTTTATATATAATATGATATAGTTTTCCTGACGCTAGGCGACGCGACCACGTGCTCCATGCGGCCTCGTCGCAGTGACGGAAATCAGCGTGTTTGAATTCTTCTCTAGCGATTTCCGGGCTGTTTTCGACCCAGTTCGTGGCCCAGAAAACACAGATTAGAGGCTATAAAGTGGGGGATTGCATCCATTCATAGGAGGCTCTCATAATTCACTTCTCATGATTTAGATTTAGTTTGGAGTGAGGTTCTCTCCTCTCTCTCTTAGGATTTAGGACTTCTCTTAGTTTTAGGAGTAACTCTCAATCCCAGGTTCTTTATTTTTATTTATTTTCCCAATTTAGTTTATGAACTGTTCCAGATTACTTGAATTAATGTTATTTGAGGTATTTCAGTTATTATTGCTCTCTTTTATTTACATGATTATTACTTCCCATCTGAAGGGATTCTTATTCCAGTAGATTTACTTTTCCCCTTTTGATCTTGGTTAAGAAATTAGTAACTCAGGAATTATCTAACTCAACAGCATAATTGATAACTGTTATCTTTGCTAATTGAATTGAGCTTCAATAATCCCAACCTTTTCTTAGGAAATAAATAGGATTCGAAGATCAAACTAATTAGTCCCTTGACTTTCCTTTATTTTAGTAAAGGCTGACCAAGTGGAATTAAGATTCGACTTTCATTGTTATTGATAAGGATAACTAAGTCTGGACTTCCAATTTCTTATACCTTGCCAAGAGATTTTATTATTATTGTTTTATTTTACTTTTCATATAACATATTCCCACCTTACTTCCAAAACCCCCAATTTACAATCTTCATAACCAATAATAAGAACATACTTCCCTACAATTCCTTGAGAAGACGACCCGAGGTTTAAATACTCGGTTATCAATTTTAAAGGGGTTTGTTACTTGTGACAACCAAAACGTTTGTAAGAAAGGTTGATTGCTTGGTTTAGTAACTATACTTGCAACGAGAGTTTACTATAGCCTCTAAACCATCAATCTTCAGTTCTTCACCGCGTCACTTCTCGCTGGTTATCTCCTTAATTCTTGTGTTCCTCCCATTTTTGCTAGCTTCCTTTCCAATCTCCAACTCATTCATGCCCTATAAAGTCTGAAACAATCAACACACAGATCACGGCATCGAATGGAATAAAGGAGAATTAAAAATACATAATTAAAGTCTCTAGGAAGCAGTTTTCAAACATGTTATAAATTCAGGAAGGAATTATAATTTCATGCTAATTTAATGAATAAGTGGGTAAGGATCATGATAAAACCACACAATTAAACACAATATAAACCATAAAATAGTGGTTTATCAGTCCTTTCAGGTTTAGTGTCAGCTTCAACAAGAATGTTCTTATCCTTGTTCCTGCTCATATGAAAAATAAGAAAACAGAAAAGAAGAGGAATCCTCTATATCACAGTATAGAGATTCCTTATGTAAGTATAAGAAGAGAATAATGGAGGAAGGAAAAGATAAGAATCCAAACACAAGGGAGAGGAATGAGTTCGAATTCTTGGGTGAAAGAGGGGTGTTAGTAGATGAATAAATAATTAGAAAGAGATAAGGAGAAGAGAAATTCGAAAATTAAATAAATTAAAATAAAAGTATTTTTGTTTTTAAATTGAATTTAAAATAAAAAATAAAAATTAAAGTTCAAAAATTAAGAAAGGAAAATTGAATCAAATTAAATTAAATTTAAAACAATTAGTTAATTTAAAAAAGAATTTTGAAAAAGAGGGAAGGAATTTTCGAAAATTAGAGAAAGAATTAGTTAGGTAGTTTTGAAAAAGATATGATTGAAAAAGTAAACTTTTAAAATCAAACAAAAAGTCAAGCAGTTAATTGAAAAAGATTTGAAAATCAATTTTTGAAAAGATAAGAAGTTAGAAAAGAAGTTGGAAAAGATTTTGAAATTGATTTTGAAAAAGAAATTTAAAAAGATTTGATTTTTGAAATCAAAGTTGATTACTTGACTAACAAGAAACTAAAAAGGTATTATTCTAGAGTTTAAAGATTGCACCTTTCTTACTAGGCAAGTAACAAACTTAAAAATTTTGAATCAATCACATTAATTGTTAGCATTAATTTCGAAAATATGAAATAAAAATAAGAAAAAGATTTTGAAAATCAATTTGAAATTTTCGAAAATCATAAAAGAAAAATGAAAAAGATTTGATTTTTGAAAAAAATTTGAAAAAGATAGAATTTTTAAATTGAAAATTTGATTTGAGTCATAAGAAACAACTAAATTTTAAAAAGTTTTAAAAAAGTCAACTCAAATTTTCGAAAATTTATGAGAGAAAAAGGGAAAGATATTTTTTTTATTTTTGAATTTTTAATGATGAGAGAGAAAAACACAAAAAAAAAAGACACAATGCATGGAAATTTTAGATCAAAATACATGATGCATGCAAGAACACTATGAATGTCAAGATGAACACCAAGAACTTATTTTTGAAAATTTTGAAGAAAAGAAAAATATGCAAGACACCAAACTTCGAAATTTTCAAACTTTAGACACTAACAAATTGAAAATGCATATGGAAAACAAGAAAAGACACAAAACAAGAAATTTTAAAGATCAAACAAGAAGACTTACCAAGAACAACTTGAAGATCATGAAGAATGCAATGCATGGATTTTCGAAAAATGCAAGAAAGAGATAAACATGCAATTGACACCAAACTTAAAAACTGACACAAGATTCAAGCGAGAAACATCAAATTAATTTTTTGGTTTTTATGATTTTATAATATTTTTTGGTTTTTTTTTTGGAAAATTATTTTGGGAAAAATGAAAAAGAAGAAATTTTTTTATATTATTTTCAAAAATAAGAAATAAAAAATCTTAAAAATAAAATAAAATTATCTAATCTGAGCAACAAGATGAACCGTCAGTTGTCCAAACTTGAACAATTCCCAGCAACGGCGCCAAAAACTTGGTGCGCAGAAATCGTGACGGTTCATTCCTTGGTAACGGCGCTAAAAACTTAATACGCACGTTCATAATCTTAGTTCTTTGTCACAACTTCGCACAACTAACCAGCAAGTGCAGTGGGTCGTCCAAGTAATAAACCTTACGTGAGTAAGGGTCGATCCCACGGAGATTGTCGGCTTGAAGCAAGCTATGGTCATCTTGCAAATCTCAGTTAGGCAGATTCAATTGATTATGGAGATTTAATAATTAAAAGATAAATAAAACGTAAATTAAAGATAGAGATACTTATGTAATTCATTGGTGGGAATTTCAGATAAGTGTATGAAGATGCTTGTTCCTCCTGAACTTCTGCTTTCCTATTGTCTTCATCCAATCATTCATACTCCTTTCTATGGCAAGCTGTATGTTAGGCGTCACCATTGTCAATGGCTACATCCTGTCCTCTCAGTGAAAATGGTCCAATGCGCTGCCACTGCATGGCTAATCATCTGTCGGTTCTCGATCATACTGGAATAGGATCCATTGATCCTTTTGCGTTTGTCACTATGCCCAGCACTCGCGAGTTTGAAGCTCGTCGCAGCCATCCCTTCTCAGATCCTACTCAGAATACCACAGACAAGGTTTAGACTTTCCGAATCTCAAGAATGGTCGTCCATGGATTCTAACTTATACCACGAAGACTCTGATTAAGGAATCCCAGAGATATTCATTAAATCTAAGGTAGAACGGAAGTGGTTGTCAGGCACGCGTTCATAGGTTGGGAATGATGATGACTGTCATGATCATCACATTCATATTGAAGTGCGAATGAATATCTTAGAATCGGAATAAGCTTGAATTGAATAGAAAAATGATAGTACTTTGTATTAATTCATGAGGAACAGCAGAGCTCCACACCTTAATCTATGGTGTGTAGAAACTATACCGTTGAAAATGCATAAGAGCAAGGTCCAGGCATGGCCGAGTGGCCAGCCCCCATAAAGGTCTAAGATAGCATAAAACTGATCAAAGATGTCTAATACAATAGTAAAAGGTTCTATTTATATCAGACTAATTACTAGGGTTTACAGAAATGAGTAAATGATGTAGAAATCCACTTTTGGGGCCCACTTGGTGTGTGCTTGGGCTGAGCATTGAGCTTTACACGTGTAGAGGCTTCTCTTGGAGTTGAACGCCAGTTTGTAACCTGTTTCTGGCATTTAACTCCACTTTGCAACCTGTTTCTGGCGTTTAACTCCAGAATGCAACATGGAACTGGTGTTGAACGCCAGTTTGCATCATCTAAACTCGGGTAAAGTATGGACTATTATATATTTCTGGAAAGCCCTGGATGTCTACTTTCCAATGCAATTGAGAGCGCGCCATTTGGAGTTCTGTAGCTCCAGAAAATCCACTTTGAGTGCAGGGAGGTCAGAATCCAGCAACATCTGCAGTCCTTCTTCAACCTCTGAATCTGATTTTTGCTCATGTCTCTCAATTTCAGCCAGAAAATACCTGAAATCACAGAAAAACACACAAACTCATAGTAAAGTCCAGAAATGTGATTTTTTTATTAAAAACTAATAAAAATATACTAAAAACTAACTAAATCACACTAAAAACTATGTAAAAATAATGCCAAAAAGCATATAAATTATCCGCTCATCACACGCCAGCTTCAAATTGTTACTTGGGTGTGCCACTTGAAGGCCCAGGCGTGGCACACCAAGCTTAAAAGAGCCACACTAAAGGGGCGTGCCACTTGAGCATCAAGGCGTGGCACACTAGTACAAGTTTCTAGAGAAGAGGTTGAAAGCCCAAAAGGCTGGGCGTGCCACTTGGTGTCGAAAGCGTGGCACGCCAGCTCTTAATTGTTACTTGGGTGTGCCACTTGAAGACCCAGGTGTGGCACCCCAACACTCAAGGAGGCCAAAGCAAAGCTAGGCGTGCCACTTGGTGTCGAAGGCATGGCACGCCAAGATCTCATCCTCACTTAGACGTGCCACTTGAGCATCCAGGCGTGGCACGCCAATGTTAAAAAAGGCCAAAGCAAAGGCTGGGCATGCCACTTAGTGTCGAAGGCGTGGCACGCCAGCTCCAGATTCTCACTTAGGCGTGCCACTTGAAGGACCAGGCGTGGCACGCCAGCTACTGGACCAAGGTGAAATGCTGGGCGTGGCACACCACACACTAGGCGTGGCACGCCAGTTCTATTATCCAGAGAAGAAGAACCAAGCACACATAGTGGGCGTGGCACGCCAGAACCTGGGCATGCCACGCTAGTTCAATGGACCAGAGAAGAGGAACCAAGCACACATAGTGGGCGTGGCACGCCAGAACTTGGGCGTGCCACGCTAGTTCAATGGCCCAGAGAAGAGGAACCAAGCATACATAGTGGGTGTGGCATGCCAGACCCTAGGCGTGCCACGCTAGTTCAACTTTTCAGAAGAGAGAAGAAGAAGAAAAAGGGCTGGGCGTGCCACTTGGGTTCGAAGGCTTGGCACACCAGGCTAACACCAATACTTAAGAAGACCCTAGGCGTGCCACTTGGGCTTGAAGGCGTGGCACGCCAGGGACATTAACATATGGAGCGTGCCACTTGAAGAGCTTGGCATGGTGCTTCAAGCCAAATTGGAGGTTGGGCGTGGCACGCCACTCAAACGCTTGTCACACGCCAGCTGGAAGGTCATGCTTATTGAGTTTTTTTTTCTCCAAATTGTAATTTTCTTTTCTTTTTTGTATTTTCTTTATTCTAGTGCTAGGAGTAGTATAAATAGTCCCTGGAAGTAATCAGAAAGGGAATGGGGTTGTTGAGTAGAGTTTTTAGTTAGATTTACTTTTCACTTCATCATCTCTTCCATCTCTAGTACTTTTCTCTGAGCTATGAGTAGCTAAATTCCCTCTCATTGAGAGAGGGAGCTCTGTTGTACTTGATGGATTAATGATAGTGAATTTCTTCTTCTCTTCATCTTCTCTTTGATTTGCTAGAAAAAATTTCGTTTTAATGTTAGTGTTCAATCATCTTGGGAAAGAGGTTGAATGCAAAATGGGTTTCATGGGAACCTTGGAAAAGGAAACATGAAATCATGCTAGAAATCCCTTCTTACACTTGAGTAGGATCTGGGTTTTGGTGTTTGGATATGGTGACATATAATCCTCCCTCTACTTGGACCTATGATGATGTGTGGTATAATCAAGGACCAAGCATATCTCTCTTCATGAACAATTAGATCAAGGAATTGGTTATTGATCAAGATCTGAGAGATTGAGTCACCAAGGGATTTGGGCTCAATCAATCATGATTGCCAAGAGGTCAATGAGTTGCATGATTGAAGATGAGATAAACTAGATTTAATCCAAAGAGAACAACATATCCTGATCTGAATGAATTCCCCTATTCTTACCTTCCACTTTCTTTATAGCTTTCTTTACATTCTGTCAAATCTCCATTCCCATTTACAATTAAGTCATTTATGTTTCTACACTTTACATTGTTGCCATTTCCTTTTCTGCACTTTACTGTTTCTCTTTACTTTTGAGTCATTTATGTTTCTGCCCATTTACAATTCTGCAATCACAATCTATTTTGCTTAGCTTAACTAATTCACCAATTGATTAAAATTTCTCAAAAATATCAATGGATACGATCCAACTCCATTGTGGGCTATTACTTGACGAAATTTTTTAGTGCGCTTGCCAAAAGAACGGATTCATCATTTTTATATGGGGTGTGAATTCCGGTCATCAGTCGACCAATGTTCGGTGAAGGTTGGCATTGGCTAGTTGATAAACCCGAATTTTGTGGTTTATCTTCTGCTTATTTTAGGGGTTTTTATCACCTTTTTCCACATTTATTCAATGAAATAGTATGGTTTTGTAATTCTCCCTTAATTTGTGCTTAAGTGTAAAAACATTCTTTTTAGGCCCTTAAATTGGTGAGTTTAATTCACTTTAATTCCATTCGATGCCTTGATGTGTTTGTTGAGTGATTTCAGGTTCAGAAGGCAAGTATTGGATGGAAGAAATGAAGAGGAAAGCATGCAAGTGGAGAATTCATGAAGCAATGAGCAAAATGGAGAATTGAGGGTGATGCCAGGGCATCTTGGCTAGTTTTACTAGCCATTTTTTGTATGCTTTAGGTTGGTTTCATGCATTTTCTTAGGAAATAAGCAAGTATTTGGTTAAAAATGCATTCATACCATGATTCATGCAAACATTATGAATTTTGAATGATTTCATGATAATTATGCATGAATTGAATGATAAAATGAATGATGCATGATCTCATGATTTAGAGTAAGACTTTGATGTACTTTGTTTGATTGATTTCAGGTAACAAGAAGCAGAGAAGAGCCATGTTAGTGCCACTAATGTGGCCAATAAAGTGGAAGGAAGGAAAGCTTAGAAAGTTAGTGAGAATGATAACGCCACTAACGTTAGCGAAGGGCAAGAAGGCCCACGTTAGTTGCCCCGTTAGCGTCACTAACGTGGGCACTAACGTGGAAGAAGAGAAGAAGCCTCAACATTAGTGAGAAAGTTAATGGTATTAACGTGGAACAAAGGAGGCAGCTGTGAAAGTTAGTGGAAAAAGTGAACACCACTAACATTTGCGAAGCAAAGAAGGCCACGTTAGTGCCACTAACGTGGACACTAACGTGGGCAAAATCTCACCCGGCAGCCTGACTGTGCCTTCTTCAAACAAGAATAACTTGAGCCACAAAACTCCAAATGAGGTGATTCTAGTGGCATTGGAAAGTAGGAATCCAGAGCTTTCCAAGCATATATGGCACTACATGGTGGACACTAAATTTGAGGGAGAAAACCTGCCGCGAAAGTGCAAAGATGAACATGGTATCAACCTGTAGTAAGGCCAGCTGACCTCTTCACGTTCCAAGAAGTGTAACTCGAGATGAAGAGCTCCAAATGATGCGCTTCTAAAGGCATTGGAAAGTAGACATCCAGAGCTTTCCAACAATATATAATAGTATGGGGTGCACATTAAGTTTGAGCTCCAGAACCTGGCAATATTAATCCCCTGAACGCGGACGTTATTGGCACTCACTTTTTCCAATAACGCCAGCGACTATGCCAGCGACCTTGTCCACTTCAAAGGAGCATAACTTGAGTTACAGAGGTCTAATTGAAGTGATTTCAGTTGCATTAGAAAGCTGACATTTAGAGCTTTCCAACGATATATAATACTCTATAGTGGGCATGAAATTGAAGCACAAACAAGGTCACACTAACTGGGTAGCAATTGTGACGTTAGCCACACTAACTTCAGCACTAACGCCACACTTGTAGCATTAATGTGGCTAACGGTAGCACTAACATTAGCGCCTGGACCTCAACTTGATTCACTACTCTTTCATGGACCACCCAACCTCAAGCAAGCAAGCCCACAAGTGTCAACCAATCAAGGCCACAAGAAGCATCTAGAATAGGAGTTTTTATTTAATTATAATTTGCTTTTAATTTCATTTAATTTCGTAATTTAGGAGAGCCTATATAATGGCCTTAGTTTTTACTTTGAAATCATTCCGGAATTGGGGATTGAAGAGGGGTCTTCGGACTCCCTCCCCTCACACGCTTTTCCTTCTCTTTCTTTTCTTTGTGCTTTTCATTTATGAATTTTGAAGTTTCACTTTTAGTTTTAATCTTCATCTTTACTTTTCTGCACTTTCTTTCTTTTCTATTTTGGTAGAGCAATGATCAACTAACTCTTTTCATTGGGTTAGAGAGCTCTATTGCATTTAATGGATCGATTGTAGTTTTCATTCTTCTTCCTATTTCTTGTCTCTTGATTTTACTAGAAAGCTTTCGGTCTTCATCCAATTGGTTAGCTATCTTGGAAGAGAAGCTCTCCATAATTGGATCTCCTCTGAGCCTTGGAAAAAGGATGAGGAGATCATGCTAGAATTTCTTTCTCATGTTGGACCAAATTGGGATTTGGATGGATATAGTGACATATAATCCTACCAACACTTTGATTTGGAAATACGTGTGGTATAATCAGTGACCAAACTTCATCTCTTCCCATGAGCAATTAAATCAAGGAATTGGGAAATTGTTCAAGCTTAGAGAGATTGGGTTGCCAAGGAATTGGGACCTAATCACTTAAGATTGCCAAGGAGATCAATGATTGAGGAAGAGATGAGAATGAACTTGATCCGGAGGATTGCAATATCTCTTGATCCTAATGTTCATTTTATTTTTAGTTCTTACATTTATTTTCCTTGCCATTTTACTTTTCTGCACTTTATAGTTTCCCTTTACATTCATGTTATTTACACTTCCTGCTGCCCATCATCCAAATCTGAACCGTCTAACTAGGATAATCAATCAACTATTGATTGCTTAATTCGTTAATCTCTGTGGGATTCGACCTCACTCTTTTGTGAGTTATTACTTGACGACAATTCAGTATACTTGTCGAGGGAAATCTGTTGAGAGACAAGTTTCCGTGCATCAAGTTTATGGCGCCGTTGTCGGGGATTAATTGTGATTAACAAACTACCGGTTGATTGATTTACTAGATTAGACACTTTTCTTTTGTCTTTATTTTCTTTTGCTTCTTATTTTCTTTTGCTAACTAACTGTTTGTGATATTGCCTCACTAAGAATCCCTCATTTATTACAATGGAGATTCCAATTTCTTTTGGTGATTATTGTTTGAGACAGAGCTTTTTGCAGGAAAGAAAAGAGCATCCATCATATTTTAGCCAATCAAATTTCATGGGAAACTCTCCACCAATACAGAATGATCCACTTTACTATGCTCATGGTGGGTGGGAGTATCAAGAACATGAAATGGGGTACTTTCCAGAGCCACAAAATGGTCCATATTTTGGTAAAATTGATCACTACTCAAGTTGTGGCTGGGAAGATCAAAATCAAAGATATTTCACTCATTCATACCCCATTCATCAAGAGCCATCACCTCTCAATTATCCAACCTCACCTCCAAGTTTTACATGCCTAAATTCTTCATCACCTGAGTATACCTCAACACAAAATTCTGTCCCAAATCCATACAATTTATTTCACCATCCACAAAACTCAATCCACTACCCACAAGAGTCATACCACTTTCAGAACACACAACCACAAAATAACCAATTCCATTCACAAGCCAACCCCGACCAACCATTACAACCTACCCAACCTCCTTTAGATAGACTTTCTAGGATGGAACTCATCATTGAAGAACTCAAAAAAAGTAGAGAAGAAAAGAGACTCACTAGGATAGAACTCCTCCTTGAAGAAATGATAAAAACAAATGAAAAGGAGAAAATAGCAAAAAGAGACCATGAAGGAAAATTGAGACAGAATGCACAACTCTATTCTGAAAAACAATTCATTGAAGAGCTGAGATTACAAAGAGAGACCACTTCACTCTCTCCAGAAATAGAGGAGTTCATTCAAAGGTCAAAAACAAGGGAGGAATCAGAAAAACAAGAAAAAGAGGCAGCCATACCAAGTGAGATTCATATGAAGAAGGAGGAGGTTGTGAGAGTATATCAGCCCAAAGCTCCATACCCACAGAGGCTACTAAGGGTGACAAAGAAACATACAAACTTACTCCCAAAAGGCTTAATGCAACATCATGCAGTAGAAAGGGAGGAAGTCAATCAAGGGAGTCCACACTACTCCAATAAAACAGAGAGTTGCATAAAGGATGAGTTCATTGAACCACCAATTCAAAAAGCTCTTGATGAAAAGGATGCTCCAACCATCATACAACACCCAAGTACTGAAATTAAGGTGGTAAAGGCAATCAATATGAGCACTAAAAAGAGGATGGTGACCAAGAAAAGAAGGACAATATCCATGAAGAAGAAAAGGTCAACCAAAAGTCATCCCACCCCTACCCCAACAAGCAAGTTTACTCAAGCTAACAACAAAAGAAGGCTTGCTAGGGAGAGGCACTCAAAACAAGGGGAATTAACTGGTTCCTCTTTCCTCTTGAGGTCATTCCTCTTAACAAACTGGAAGAAGAGGAAGAAATTCATGAACAACATGTCAAGCTAATGACATTAAAAGAGCGCTTGTTGGGAGGCAACCCAACCGTAGTTAACATTTTCTTTCCTTGCTTAGTTTACTTTCAATAATTTGGCATATGATTGCATTCTAAGTTTGGTGTTGCCATGCAACAATTTAATTTTCAATCTCCACTAGGTACTTGCAACATTCTAAATTGAGAGTGTCATACTAAGTTTGGTGTTGCCACTTATCTTTCATGCAAGGTACCAAGCACACCACTTATTAATGCAATCAAAATGTCTTTGTTTGTATCTCTTGTGCCTTTATTGTATCCTTAATCTTGCTTGCTGAAACACATGCATACTCACACTTCATTTTAAGACATTCATGATCCATCATAGACCCCATTACCACTGCTTTAATTGTTGCTTGAGTATAAGCAATCATTCTAAGTCTGGTGTGGGAAGAGGAAGAATAGGAGGAAAAGGGCAACAACAATGAAGATGAACTACAAGGTGGTAAAGTTCCTTTTTCTTCTTACTTATTTCCAGTACTTTAAATTGCATGATTGTCTTCTATTTTCTGTGTATGCATGTGTGGTTACTCCGTGTGAATAAGCATAATTTGATATTTGATTTGTAACATGTTGCTATGATATCATGATTATCATCTTGAATTTTACTTGCACCCAATATCTCTAAGAATGCAACAAGGAAATCATTCTTTTGAAAGGAAAATATTGAAGAATTTTATAAATCTTGGGGCAAGCAAAAGAGTAAGAGGAGTGGAGGTTCTGATTGTATGATTATGTATTGAGGTTGCATGTTTGTGAAAACTTGCATGGGAGCTCATAGACAGGAATTGAAATTTAGAAAAGTATTATGGAATTTCTCAAATATCTATTGATCCAAGAAGCAGCAACAAAAGAAAACAAAAGAATAAGAAAAACAAAGAAGAAGCCTAAGGCTCTGAGCATCAATTACTAGGAAAAAAAGAAAGAAACAAGAACTCAAAGAGTTATTGTCCTAGTTACATGCTTGTGGTGGATTTGTGTCAAAGAGAGAGGCTTGAGCAAGTATATCCTAAGGGGTGCTTCAACACCTAATACCTTAGACCAACTGGTTTGGGAGTATTGATTGAAAGCTTATCTTAAAAAGCCGCTTTGAGACATGATACCTAGAGTCAAGGCCAAGATACAAAAAGAAAAGAAAAATTCTAGAAAATAAGTGCTGCTTCAAAGGTGACAATCTATAAAGAGGATTCCATAATATCATTTGAATGAAAGTCCTAAGATCTAAGACCTCCAAAATGTAAGGACTAATGAGCACTGGAATCCTTGCATAAGCATACAAATTAGAGTTAGGGCTTGTTTGGGTGAGCTTTTAAAAAAAGATATTTTTTCGAGTTATCTTTTTTAAAAGATCTTATAGAGAAGTAAAAGTAATTTTATGTTTGGATATCTCATGTAAAAAGGTCTTTTTATCTATCAATTATGTTTGGGTATAACAATATAAAAGTACTTTTTTGTTCATTTATTACATGAAAAACATCTTTTTTTTAAAGAAAAAATATCTTTTAAAAAAAGATGTAAATTACAGCTTCTCAAAAAAGATCTTTTTTTTATTTTACTAGTGCTTTTACTTTTACTACTAAAAATTTGCCAAACACGTTAAAAAATAAAAAAAAAGATCTTTTTTCACTGAAAAAAGATCTTTTTTTAACAAAATAATGGCGCCCAAACATGCACTTAACCTCACTGTCACTTATTCACTTCAGCCACTAAGGCATCATAAGCAATTCTTCAATACATTCCAATTAAGAGAAATCTTTATGCATAGTTCTTTTCTTGCTTGGGGACAAGCAAGATTTAAGTTTGGTGTTGTGATGCCAGGGCATCTTGGCTAGTTTTACTAGCCATTTTTTGTATGCTTTAGGTTGGTTTCATGCATTTTCTTAGGAAATAAGTAAGTATTTGGTTGAAAAAGCATTCATACCATGATTCAAGCAAACATTGTGAATTTTGAATGATTTCATGAGAATTATGCATGAATTAAATGATAAATGGATGATGCATGATCTCATGATTAAGAGCAAGACTTTGATGTACTTTGTTTGATTGATTTCAGGTAACAAGAAGCAGAGAAGAGCCACGTTAGTGGCTACGTTAGTGCCACTAACGTGGCCATTAAAGTGGAAGGAAGGAAAGCTTGGAAATTTAGTGAGAACGTTAATGCCACTAACGTTAGCGAAGGGCAAGAAGGCCCACGTTAGTTGCCCGTTAGCGTCACTAACGTGGGCACTAACGTGGAAGAAGAGAAGAAGCCTCAATGTTAGTGAGAAATTTAATGGTATTAACGTGGAACAAAGGAGGCAGCTGTGAAAGTTAGTGTACAAAGTGAACGCCACTAACGTTTGTGAAGCAAAGAAGGCCACGTTAGTGCCACTAACGTAGACACTAACGTGGGCGAAATCTCACCCGGCAGCCTGACCATGCATTCTTCAAACAAGAATAACTTGAGGCACAAAACTCCAAATGAGGTGATTTCAGTGGCATTGGAAATTAGGAACCCAGAGCTTTCCAAGCATATATGGCACTACATGGTGGACACTAAATTTGAGGGAGAAAACCTGCTCAGAAAGTGCAAAGATGAACATGGTATCAACCTGTAGTAAGGCTAGCTAACCTCTTCACCTTCCAAGATATGTAACTCGAGATATAGAGCTCCAAATGATGCGCTTTCAAAAGGGTTCGGAAGTAGACATCCAGAGCTTTCCAACAATATATAATAGTATGGGGTGCACATTAAGTTTGAGCTCCAGAACCTGGCAATATTAATCCCCTGAATACGGACATTATTGGCACTCACTTTTTCCAATAACGCCAGCGACTATGCCAGCGACCTTGTCCACTTCAAAGAAACATAACTTTAGTTATAGAGGTTCAATTGAGGTGATTCCAGTTGCATTAGAAAGCTGACATTCAGAGCTTTCCAACGATATATAACACTCTATAGTGGGCATGAAATTGAAGCACAAACGAGAGGCATCTTTTAAGCCCTAAAAACACCAATTGGGTAGCAATTGTGACGTTAGCCACACTAACTTCAGCACTAACGCCACACTTGTAACGTTAGTGTGGCTAACGGTAGCACTAACATTAGCACCTGGACCTCAACTTGATTCACTTTTCTTTCATGGACCACCCAACCTCAAGCAAGCAAGCCCACAAGTGTCAACCAATCAAGGTCACAAGAAGCATCTAGAATAGGAGTTTTCATTTAATTGTAATTTGCTTTTAATTTCATTTCATTTTGTAATTTAGGAGAGCCTATATAATGGCCTTAGTTTTTACTTTGAAATCATTCTGGAATTGGGGATTGAAGAGGGGTCTTCGGACTCCCTCCCCTCACACACTTTTCCTTCTCTTTCTTTTCTTTGTACTTTTCATGTATGAATTTTGAAGTTTCAATTTTAGTTTTAATCTTCATCTTTACCTTTCTGCACTTTCTTTCTTTTCTATTTTGGTAGAGAAATGATCAACTAACTCTTTTCATTGGGTTAGAGAGCTCTATTGCATTTAATGGATCGATTGTAGTTTTCATTCTTCTTCCTCTTTCTTTTCTCTTGATTTTACTAGAAAGCTTTCGGTCTTCATCTAATTGGTTAGCTATCTTGGAAGAGAAGCTCTCCATAATTGGATCTCCTCTGAGCCTTAGAAAAGGGATGAGGAGATCATGCTAGAATTGCTTTCTCATGTTGGACCAAATTGGGGTTTGGATGGATATAGTGACATATAATCCTACCAACACTTTGATTTGGAAATACATGTGGTATAATCAGTGACCAAACTTCATCTCTTCCCATGAGCAATTAAATCAAGGAATTGGGAAATTGTTCAAGCTTAGAGAGATTGGGTTGCCAAGGAATTGGGACCCAATCACTTAAGATTGCTAAGGAGATCAATGAATGCATTGATTGAGGAAGAGATGAGAATGAACTTGATCAGGAGGATTGCAATATCTCTTGATCCCAATGTTCATTTTATTTTTAGTTCTTACATTTATTTTCCTTGCCATTTTACTTTTCTGCACTTTATAGTTTCCCTTTACATTCATGTTATTTACACATCCTGCTGCCCATCATCAAAATCTGAACCGTCTAACTAGGATAATCAATCAACTATTGATTGCTTAATCCGTTAATCTCTGTGGGATTCGACCTCACTCTTTTGTGAGTTATTACTTGACGACAATTCGGTATACTTGCCGAGGAAAATCTGTTGAGAGACAAGTTTCCGTGCATCAGAGGGCCACGCGCACGCGTAATGCACGCGTATGCGTGCATTGAGGATTCACAAGCCATGCGCATGTGTCAAGCACGCGTACACGTGAGTAGAGGTTTTGCCATCGACGCGCATGCGTCAAGCACATGCACGCGTGATGCTCGGCATGTGACGCATTTAAAGTGAAATCGCTGGGGGTGATTTCTGAGCTAGCCAGGTCCAATTCCAACTCGTTTCTGAGGATATTTCATGCAGAATTCAATCTAGAGCAAGGGGGGAGCACTTAGTTAGTCATGATGAGCCTTTAGTTAGTTTTCTAGAGAGAGAAGCTCCCTCTTCTATCTAGAATTAGGTTAGGATTAGGTTAATTTCTCTTAAATCTAGGTTTGATTACTTGATTTCATCTTGTTTCCTTTATAATTTCTTGCTTTTACACCATTATTCTCTTAGTTTGTGATGTTGATTTGACTTTTATGCCTCTTTTATGTTCATGCACTCATGTTGGATTTGGATCTCTTTTAATGAAATTTGATGTTGATGTTCTTTTATTGTTGAATTGAGTTGTGAATTTTACTTTCCTTGCAATTGGTAGTTGGTAGATTTATATTTCTTGCACTTTTACTATGCTTTACTTTTATTGCACACTAGGTGTTTGATAGAATGTTTCCTCTAATTTTTGAGTAGTTCTCTTTACTCTTGGCATATGCTAAGGGTATTGTGTGACCTTGAGTCATTGGGTCTCAGTGAATTGGTGATTTTAGAACCCTTGGTGATTAATTTGATAACCATTGACTCTAGCCTACTACTAAGTCAATTAGTAGCTAGGTTAGGACTTATGGATTGATGTTGATCAAGCTATTTGACGTACTTCAAGCCTAGGAGTAGATATCACGTACTTAAGGCTTTTGTAAGTAGACTTAATGAGTTTGGCTCCTCATAATTGTCAATACATGGTTTGTAGACAAGGATGGTGATCCCAATTTCCCATGTCTTAGCCAAGAGTTCCTTTCCCTTCTTTATTAGTTAATTGTCATTCAGTTCCTTTCTTTTATATTTTCTTGAAATTATAAAATCAAACCCCCTGCGTCTTCATAGCCAATAACTAAACACTTCATTGCAATTTCTTGTGAGATGACCCGGAGTTTAAACACTTCGGTTAATTCTTATTTGGGGTTCGTTACTTGTGACAACCGAAATTTAATTTGATACGGGAGTTGTTTGTTGGTTTGGAGCTATGCTTACAACGAAATTCTTCCTTCTATAAGAGAAATTCCTAACCAACGTGATTCTCGGGCATCAAATTAATGGCGCCGTTACCGGAGAGTTGCAATGGTGTTATATTATTGGCTATTGTATATAGTGTGAATAGTTTTGGCTTGTTTGTTAGTCTTTGTTAGTTTTAGGATGTTGTTGCTTATTTTTGCAGCTTTGGTTTTTATTTGCTATTATGAATTCTCATCGTCACTTTGGCTATGAGTTTGGTTCAAATTATGTTGCAAGAAATGGGAGCTACAATGATAACATGCATCAAGGATGGAACAATCAAGGATGGAAGGAGCCTCGAAGGATTCATCAACCCTCTTGCCAACAATCCCCTCCGATTCCTTATAGGTATAATTCCAATCCTAATGCATATCAACCTAATGTGGTGACCCTTATTGTGATTGTCAACAACCAACACCATATGCCTATACACCACTTCCTCAACCTAATTTTGAACCACCTTACTCACAAGCCCCATATCACCAAACCCTTCCGTATGAACCTAATCCTTATCCATCATACCAACCATCCTACAAGCCATATGAACCATACATGGAACCAACACCATTCCAACACAATTACTCTCAAGAACCACCTCAATATACACCACCTCCACACCCTTACCAAGATGAACCAACTTCCAATTATCAAACCCTCCCAAACAATGAACCATCTTTTCCCCCTCCACCTCTGATGGATGATTCTCTTCAAGAATATATTAGCTCTTACCTCCAAAGGCAAGAAGAGACCCAAAAGGAGTTCAAGGAGTTAGAAGCCAAGATTGACACCATGGCGGAAGCCGTTTACAACATAGTCTCCTTCCGTTTAAACCTACGTGATCAAGGCACTTCTGTTGATGAATGTGGAGAAGCAATCAAAGAGCTTAGTGAGGGAGTGAATTCGAAGCTTCAAGGTTGAGAAAAGGAGTTGAAGCAAGATTTGCATCAAGAGGAGGAAGTTAAGGTTATCAATGTTATTGAAGTGGATAATGAGTTGAGAGAAATTGATCAAGAAGTGGATTCCATCGTTAGCAATTTTTTGTCCACCTTGACCAATCCCCTTCATATCAATGTTGAGAAGGGTGTGCAACCTCCAAAGCAAATCATGGTCGAAGATTGTGAGAAGATTGATCAAGAGAGGGATTCAATCATTGATAACTTCCTCTCTATAATTGAATCTTCTTCCGTTGAGCTTGGTGTAGAAATTGGGGAAGAGGTGGAAGTTGTAAAGGAAGCGAACAAGGGAACGGATCTTGCATTGGCCAAGTGTGGGGAAGTCTCCCTTCCGAAATCACCATCACTCATTACAACATTTAAGTGGGTAAAATTCTTATTCCTAAGCTTTACCTTCTCACTTGAATATGGTTTGATTGAAAATGATGGTCAACTTAGAGCTATTTGTGGAGTTAAGAGTAAGAAAGAGTTATGTAGTGGTTGGAAGCATCACTCTAAGCTCATGATGGTTGCATGCTTAAAGCTGAATTGCAATGGTTGGTGTAGAACCAATTTGCATGGGTCTAGGAGAATGTTTGGATGCTTAATTGAGAATTCACAAGCCTTGTCACCCAAATTTCATTATGGCAGTCAACAAGAAGATGGGTGCAAGAACAAGATTTGGGACCCCGGAATTTATTTCAACAACCAATACTTTTCGGGCCTTGCCATTTACCTACGCTTACTTGAAGGCTTTATGCGCCAAATTTGGGATCCCGGTAGACATTGGAGATGCAAACATTGGTGGAGATTCCAGGATGAATTAAAAAATATGGTTAATTTTGCATTTTGGCTGGTTTTTGAGTCATAGGGAAGGATAGGAGAATTTTGAGCTATTTTTAGTGTTTTCACCAAAAAAAAGAGGAGAGAGCGATGCACGCGGACGCGTACATCACGCGTACGCGTCGATGCCTCAGTACAACATCCATACTTTCTCTAGAGAGTTGTGCCAACTCTGGGCCCACCTTGTGCCCCTGGCCCAATTCTCAACCCACGCGGACGCGTACATGACACGTATGCGTGGAAGCACCCTTTCCCTGTCGACGCCTAAGCGTACGTCACGCTCCCGCGTCCATTGTATTTTCACCCAACCCACGCGGGCGCGTACATGACGCGTACTCGTCGATATGTTGGCACAGCCTCATACTAATGACCTGAGAGTTGTGCCACTCTGAGCCAACCTTGTGCCTCTGGCCCAAATCTCGACCCACGCAGACGCGTGTATCACGCATTACAAGAAAAAGGCCTATGGCCACGCTTTTTTCTTGCCACGCTTCAAAATCGTGGCCAAAAGTGGTCTATGGCCACGCTTTTATGAGGGTGGCGATAGATTAGAGATTTGGCCACTTTTTTTATTGCCACGCTTCAAAAGCGTGGCAAAAAGTATCAACGGCCACGCTTTTGTAAGGGTGGCAATTGATTAGAGAAACGGCCACGTTTTTTTTGCCACGCTTCAAAAGCGTTGCCATAGAGAGAAACAGGGACGTTTTGAAAGCGTGGCAACAGGGTTTTATTATGGCCACGCTTACAAAGCGTGGCCATATCCTAGTACTCTTTTGGCACGCTTTAAAAGCGCGGCCAAAAGGTTCTTTTCTGCCACGCTTCAAAAGCGTAGCCGTAGAGCAAAACAGTGACGTTTTAAAAGCGTGGCGAGAGGGGCTCCAACCCATTGACCCCAACCCGGCCCCCAACCCGGCTCCCAACCCGAGCCCAACCCGGTCCCCAACCCAAAGACACTAACCCTAATCACTCGAAACCCTAAGCCTGGAAGAGCGCCTCCCATTACCCTCGCACTTCGCCCTTCACCCTTCGCCCTTCGCCCTTCGCCCTTCGCCCTTCGCCCTTAGCCTTCGTCACTCGAAACCACTTCTTCTTCATCTTGTTAATCTTCATCTTCGTCTTCATACTCTTCTTCTCTTTCTTGTTATTCTTCTGATCTTTCTGGATCTCTCTGTTCACCTTCGAGCTCCACCAAACATGGGCGACGGCAAGGTCAATCTCCCCGGCGATCTCTTCTCCTCCAAGCCCTTCGATTCCAAAGGTCTGATCGATTTTCCTCTTTTTATTTTCTCAATTTTTTTCGATTTGTTTAATTTTAGGGCTTTCCCTTTCCATTTTCATTTTCCCTTGATTCGTTCTCTCTGATCGCATGTTCCTTCTTGGTTAATTGATAATGCTCAACACGCGTTGCTTGCGATGTTGTGGACGTACATGGTTTTTTTCTGGAATGACAAAGCCACAAAGGTGCACTCTGTTTGTTGCCACCACTAGGCCGCCACCATGTTGCTCCGGCCATTCACTCATCATCATCAATCTTTCCCATGTATGTGTACTAATAAAAATAGAAAATAGACTTAGAATATTGAATAACTTTTTAGTATGCTAATTCAACATATGAATGGGATAGATAATACTGCTGCAATACTTGCGACATTCAGGATACTTAAAATGATCAACTAATTATCATCAATGTAGAAGTCAATACCAAATGCCTTTTATTACACCATTTTGATTATTAATATCCCGTGAATTATTTTTTAGAAAGATTATGACTGTGAATAATCTTAACTTGTCCAGGTTGTAATATTTAGAGATGGGACATATCTGACCTTAAAAGAAGTTTTTGAGAGTTTGGACTAGACTGGGTAAAATCTTATTCCTAAAGCAGGATAATCTCATTCAAGGTAACTATTTTTTATGCTATAGAAAGAAAAAGCTGCTCAATTATGCTAATATAAATATCTCTTCAAATTTTGTGTGAATTTCCTAGAAATTATTTATTGATTGATTTTTGGTGATGTTTTTCAGGTATAGAGAGGGAAATTGGAGCATTACAATTGGAAGTATGTGAAGCAGTTATTCATTGATCACTAATTATTTTCTTGCTGAACTTTGGGATTATCTCTAATGTTTTTCTTTCTTACTGTTTTTAGGAAAAGAAGCTTCTTGCTGAGATAAAGAGAACTGCTAAGACGGGAAACAAGGTATGATCCACATTTTCTCATAGGTTTCTTATGCATAATTACTTGATAAGCTGTCACGTTGATCTGAATGTGTTCGAATTGGCTTACTTTTAGTTCGAAACATCTTATATATTGAAATAGCCTTCTGTCAAAAGTTTTAAAAGTATTAAAAACTGTTATTTCTCTCTAGTCTCTGGATAATTTATTGTGCCAAACATGCTAATATATTCTTCATTTCTTGTGCAATATTCAGGCTGCAACTAAAGTTCTTGCTCGACAGTTGGTAAGGCTTACGCAGCAGATTGCTAACCTTCAAGGTAGTCGAGCTCAGATGAGAAGCATAGTAACTCACACACAAGTAAAGAACAAGCATTCAGAATAAGCAAAAGTTGTATGGACAAGTAAATTTAACCAGTTCTTGAACAAGTAAGGACAATTATGCTATTATAATTGTTTTATTTTGGCAAATGAACTTAAATACTTAATACTGAGGCAAGTTGAATGTTTAAATATGATTGTTCCATCCAATAGTTTGTAACTAAGTTATGTTAGAGCTGGAAGAAGTTTAAAAGAATGACTATACTTTTAGTATTCAACAGCACAAGATTAAACAAATAATGGGACAACTTGATTTTTTTTGGTACAACTTTATAAAGAACAAGCATTCATAATAGGGGATCTGCTACCTATATGGATTATTTTTATATTGTATGTGTACAATTTTATAGTAGTAACATGGCAATTAAATAAGGAAATATAGATTGGAGGGAACCCTACCTATAGTCTATAGGCAACTCTTACCACTACTACTATATGTATTATGTTTTCTCATTTAATTTCAACTTCTCTTTTTGTATTTAGCACTTATTGCAATGAAGAGACCTAGTAGATCTATAAATTATGCTATGTTTAACTGTATATAGCATGCTGATAACTCTGATTCCGATCTTTTACTGTGGAGATCTAAGATCTGGTTGAACTTGACTGATTTTATTTAATGTGCATAGCTTGTGTGTTTATTTTTGGTTTTTCTTGTTGTCTTAACTGTTCGCCGGCCTTATTGTCTGATATAATTTTTCTTCTGATCTGGTTGCTGGACGGCCTTTTGTTTGATAGAGTATCATATTATGGTGTAGCTCATATTTTTCTTGGCCCCTTTTTTTCTTTAAATAATATAGCTCATATGTAATTTATGGTGTAGTTTGTGTAATACTGCAGTCTATTGTTTCCATGCTCTCACCAATAATTGATTGATCATGCTCTCACCAATATTTCTGTTTGATTAATCTGGTTTAGCTCATTCTGTTTAGCTTGTTTAGTTCAACTAATTTAGTTTAGTTGAATTAGGTGGTTAATTAGAGAATCTGGACTGTTATATGAACTGCAATGATTTCAGTTTGTGGAACTGGTTAAGTCTATAAATTCTGTTTGCTGCTTGCTTGAACCTGGGAAACAGCTATTTACTACTACTGTTTAATAAGTGTTGCTGCTTTGTGCCATGTGTTAGAGACCTAGTAGATCTAGAAATTGTGCTATGTTTAATTGTATATAGCATGCTGATAACTTTGATTCTGATCTTCTACTGTGGAGATCTAAGATCTGGTTGAACTTGACTGATTTTATTTAATGTGCATATCTTGTGTGTTTATTTTTCATTTTTCTTGTTGTCTTGACAGTTCGCTGGCCTTATTGTCTGATCTAATTTTTCTTCTGATCTGGTTGCTGGACGGCCTTTTGTTTGATAGAGTATCATATTATGGTGTAGCTCATATTTTTCTTGGCCCCTATTTTTCTTTGAAAACTGTAGCTCATATGTAATTTATGGTGTAGTTTGTGTAATACTGCAGTCTATTGTTTCCATGCTCTTACTAATATTTCTATTTGATTAATCTGGTTTAACTCATTCTGTTTAGCCTGTTTAGTTCAACTAATTTAGTTTAGTTGAATTAGGTGGTTAATTAGAGAATCTGGACTATTATATGAACTACAATGATTTCAGTTTGTGGAACTGGTTAAGTCATATGAATTCTGTTTGCTGTTTACTTGAACCTGGGAAACAACTATTTACTGATGCTGTTTAATAAGTGTTGCTGCTTCGTGCCATGTGTTAGCAACTCGTTTCCTCGTTGCGATTCTTTGTGCTTATTATGCATTCGTGCTTATTATGCATTCATGCTCATTACATCCGTAATCATTGGCTGCTGCTGATTTCTCAATTTGCATTTCCTCTTTTGCTCACTAATTAACAAAGTAATGTTATTATGCTTTGTGTTTTGCAGTAACAACCACTAACAACACTGAAGCTATTGAGAGAGCAGAAGAACAAGTTTGAAGAGGTTCCGCTGTTTCCGCTTTGCTCTTTCATCCCTGCTAGTGCATTCGTCTTTGCCATTCCCTACTCAGTCTTCTCTGCCATTAGTCACTGAGTGTGCAGTTTATTGGTTAGTTTCAAGGTGTAATGTAGTTTCTATGTTTTTAAATTTATAAGGTTTAGAGTGTGATGAAATTAAAAGATGTAGAGCCTGGACCATAGCAGTATTTTGATTGTTGGATATTCCAGTTCAAAAAGCTTGATGACCATTTCTATATATGCTATGAATACATTATGCATATGGTTTTTTGTTCTCACCACTGGCCAATAATTGGAAATTGCGACAACTAGATTATAATTCTTTTTTTCAAGCCTTTTATTTGCGTTCGAGTTCTAAAAAAAAGCTTTAGATAAAAATGGTTATCCCTTCACTTTTTTGTCTAAGAAAAAACAAATTTAAAAAAATAATATTTTAAAATTGGGAATGCTATTAAATGGGTCATATCAGTTAAAATAAGCCTTATTTAAATTTGAATTTTCTTTTTACTTATTCAAAATTTGAATTTAAATTTGCTTTTTTAAAAGGGGTCCTAATGCATTTCCCCATCAGCAATGAGTAGCTCCCAACACTTGCTTCTATTTTCCCTTTTTTATTCCTTCACAATCACATCAACCCACTTTATACTTTGCATTAACTAGCAAATTGTATTAAAGTTTAAGAAAATTGAAAACAAAATTATGGGTTAGGACTTAGGAGTATAGAAGTATAAATGGCACAGCATGATGAGTGGATTTTAGTAGTAGTAGAAAGAACAAATGAATTAGGCCATTTAAGGACATTCTACTATCTTGCTATTTTTAATTAGTAGTTTGGGTTTCAATGTAGCTTATTTTTGTTCAGGCTTTTGATAGTTATCTATCCAATACTGCTGCCACTTCTTTGTTCTGCTGCTCTTGTGGTAATATAATAGTCTGCTGCTACTGAATAGCTGTTCCCTGCCGCTGCTACCTCTCTAATTCTGCTTCTGCTGTGCTACCACTTTGCTACTGTTGTGGAACGGATTAAGACAGTAATTAAGGTTGGTTTATAAAAATTTAAATACATCTATTAATTTGTTATTGATGTTATGCGTGCAACTTAGTGCTTTCCTGTTGAGCATTGCTAAAATTCAATTTTCTCTGTTATTTTATGTCTAATGCCTTCAAAGTATTTTGGAGGCTTGCACAACATTGTCTCTTAGTTAATTAGAAAGTTAGATTTGCAGTTAGTGAGACTAATAGTAAGGACTTCAATTTAGAAACTTAGCTATCTACGTGAAATATATAGGTTTTCGATGGATATGTCGAAAGACTGGATGGATACACCACGTCATGAGAAAGAATATCAAGTTGGTGTAGAAAGATTTTTACACTTTGCTTTCTCATCAAAGGGAGTTCCTCAAGGGGAAGAAATTCAATGCCCTTGTGCAAAGTGTTGTAATATATTTTGGTTAAAGAGAGATGACGTATATGATCATCTAATATGCCAGGGTTTTGTAAAAGGTTATAGGCGGTGGTTTAATCATGCGGAATCACTTTTTGCTATAGATATTGACAGTGACATAGGCAGTGAATATAACTGCAATAATAACATTGATGAGTTGTTACGTGATAAATTTCGAGATAATACACAAATTGATGGACAAAACATGGGGCCTAACGAATGTGCAAAGGAATTTTATAAATTGGTAGACGAGGCAAGCCAAGAACTATACCCCGGGTGTAAAGGATTCACAAGATTATCCTTTACCATTCGTCTTTACTTGTTAAAATGCTTGCATGGTTGGAGTAATGCGTCATTTACTTCTCTCTTGAAATTATTGAAAGAAGCAATGTCATATTTGAATATTCCTATTTATTTTGGTAAAACCAAGAATATGGTGAAGAACTTGGGTTTTGACTACCAAAAGATCGATGCATGTCACAATGACCGCATGTTGTATCGGAACGGGTATGAGAATGACTCATCTTGTCATGTCTGTGGAACATCCCGTTATATTGAGCATCATGAAGAAGAATATAATGTTACCTCATCTAGAAAGCCTCGCAAAGTTGCTGCGAAAACTCTAAGGCATTTCCCTTTGATTCCCAGACTTCAACGGCTTTTTATGTGCACAAGAACTGTCGAAGCTATGTTTTGGCATCACAAGGAGCGTGTTAAAGACGGGTCCTTAAGGCATCCTACCGATGGTGAATCTTGAAAAGTATTTGACAATCGACATGAAGATTTTGCAAAGAAGCCTCGTAATGTGAGACTTGGGTTAGCAAGCGACGAATTCAATCCATTCCGAACTTTGAGCAGTACACACAGTACATGGCCTGTTGTTTTGATAGTGTATAATCTACCCCCTTGGATGAGTATGAAGCCTGATTATTTTATGCTATCTTTACTTATTCCTGGACTACAATCACCGTGAAATGACATTGATGTCTATCTTCAACCGTTGATTGAAGAATTAAAAGAATTATGAGAGTCAGGTGTCGAAACATATGATTCGAAAGAAAACAAAACATTCAACATGAGAGCATGCCTTTTGTGGACAATTAATGACTTCTCTGCGTATGCTATGTTATCTGGGTGGAGTACAAAGGGAAAATTGGCTTGTCCATGTTGTAATGATGAGACTTCTTTTATCTATCTGAAACATAGTCACAAAACTGTTTATATGGATCACCGAAGGTTTTTACCCATGAATCATCCATGGAGGCATAACAAAAGATCTTTCAATGGAAAAACTGAATTCAGGTCTGCACCGCAGTTGTTAGAAGGTTCAACTGTATTTGATATATTGCAAGAGGTAGATAATTCTTTTGGGAAGAAGTAAAAGAGATCAAAAAATGGCATATCAAATTGGAAAAAACGGTCAATCTTTTTTGATTTACCATATTGGAAGTCCAACATGTTTAGACACAACCTTGATGTCATGCACATAGAGAAGAATATAGTTGATAGCATAATTAGAACTCTTTTAGATATTCCTGGAAAGACGAAAGATCATGCAACTGCTCGTTTTGACCTTAAAGACATGGGTATCAGGAAAAACCTTCAACCAAAAGATACGAAGGATGGAAAAAAAACTAAGTTAGCAAAGTCACGCTTTTTAATGACTTCAGCAGAGAAAACAATCTTTTGTAGTGTCTTGAAAGCGGCAAAATTACCTGACGGTAGCGCTTCTAATATTGCTCGATGTGTGCATGAAACAGAAAAGAAGATTTCTGGTTACAAGACCCATGATGCTCATTTCATGTTGCATTACTTGTTGCAAGTACCAATCAAGAGCATACTTCCTGACCATGTTGCCATCGCTCTAGTTTGATTATGTTCATTTTTTCGTTGAATATGTCAGAAAGTAATTAGCCTAGATGAGGTAGTTAACTTAGAAGCAGAGATTGCTGAGACATTATGCCAATTGGAGAGGATTTTCCCTCCTAGCTTTTTTGACATAATGGTGCACTTGCCTATTCATTTGGCAAATGAGGTGAGGTTAGGTGGTCCAGTTCAATATCGTTGGATGTACCTTGTTGAACGGTATATGTGCACACTAAAATCGTATGTTCGTAATAGAAGTCGTCTAGAAGGATCTATTGCCGAAGGATATTTGGCAAATGAGTGTATCAATTTTTGCTTAAGATATTTGCATGAAGATGTTCAGACAAGATTTAATAGAATCCCTCGGAACAACGATGAGTGTGTTTCAGATGAGGTGTGAACTCCTAGTTTGTTTCCAAGCAAAGGATGTCCTCTTGGTGGAAGAATAGGAGATTTATTTATTTTAGATGAAAAATCAGAAATACAAGGTCATGCATACATCCTAAACAATTGTGATAAGATCGAAGTCTACATGAGGTATTTTCTTCGATTCATTATCATTTGTTAGATCTCAATCATCATATTTAACTTTACTAACAACTAAGACTATGAATATTTAATCTCTTCAGAAAGCATGAGGAGGCAGTTAATGATAACAATCCATGAAGAACAAAGTGGGAGAAAGCCAATGACCGCAGTCAACAATTTTCAGAATGGTTTAAAATTCGTGCCATGAAAAAAGATGTGCCTGGTTGGGCAAAAGGGTTGGCTAGGAGTCCAAATCGAATTGCAAAAAGATTTTCAGGTTATATTATCAATGGGTATAGGTTCCATACAAGGCACCGTGATGTGAGACGTAAAACTCAAAATAGTGGTGTCACATTAGAGGCATTGACTCCTAGTTTTGCTAGTGTGAAAGATAAGAACCCAATTGAAGCAAAAGTAGCCTACTATGGTAGAATAGTTGATATGTTTGAGTTAGATTATTATGGCCAATTTAAGGTAGTCTTGTTTAAGTGTGAGTGGTATACAGTTGCAAAAGACAACTTTGGTCTTTCATATGTGTATTTCAATAAAAAATTCTACCAAGAAGAACCATTTGTGCTAGCATCTCAAGTAAACCAATGCTTTTATGTACAAGACCCATATGTTAGGGACAAGCACTATGTTATGAAAATAATTCCAAGAGATTTATTTAGGGTAAGTGATGACCTTGAGTCTAATTCTCCCATAATATATGCAAGGGAGCCATGCGAACCTGAAGTGATTCCAAGTCTTCCAAATGATAATGGCGAAATTGATCTAGTGAGGAATGATCTACGAGCAACTATTATAGATATGGATCAAAACATGTTTGCCAAACAATATTGTGAGGAAGACGAGGAAAGCGAATATGAGTACATAGAGGACCTTGACTCTGAAACATCTTGACAAGTTTTTTTGGTAGAATCCTAAACAACCCACTTTCCTTAGTTGTTTTGCTTAGTTAATTACTTGCTTCAGTTGATTATGCTCATTTTATTCATTGTTATTATTTTGTGTATGCAGAATGGAGAAAGGGGAGATCACTAAAAGAAAACGGATACTTACCTTAGGCCAAAAAATGAAAGGAAAAAGCCCAAAAAAATAACAATTCCTTTGAGGTTACACAAGTGAAGTCAAGTGCTGAATTGCTAAAACAATACAATATTAAGAGAGAAAAGATCATGGCTGAAAATGAGAAGGTTAGCTTGCAAGCTCAAGCTCCAAAGGATCCAACAAGCAAACAACCCATCACAATAGTAGAGGATGCATTTGAAGAGCAAGTTAGGACTTCGAAGAAAACAAGGAAGGCTCAACCAACGGCACTTTTTCAAGAATGCACGCATAATGGAAATGGGAGAATGTTTGAAGTTGAAAAGAACTCTAAAACTAGGAATCAAAGGACTGCTGAACCTGATGCAATTGATCAAAATGACAGAAATTCTGATGATGACGGAGAAGATACAAGCGAGATGAGTGCAATTTCAAATAAAAAAGGAATGAGTCTTGACATGTATTTTAAGGTACATGGGATAAATTTGGAAGATGAAGAAGATGAGGAAGATGAAGAAAATGAGCTTGATGATAATGCAAATGATGCGGGTAGTGGAGGACAAACTAGTAATGAAGGTACTTTTCTTGTTTAGTTTATTGTCTAATTAGAGCTTATATTACTTCTCAATTGAATTATGTTATTTTATTCGGACTTAGGCACAATAAAGAAGAAAACCCGTGGAAAAACTACGTGCAAAAAGCTTCATGCCACAGATTTTAATGATCGACGGGAAGTGGAATTTTTTCAAGGGCAGCCTGTAGGTCCAACCAACGAGGTTGTATCTGACCTCAACCAACTATTGGGCACAACAGTTAGAAATCCTCGTTTTGTGACTTTGTTATATACTAGTTGGAGTGGTGTGCCTAGTAAACTCAAAGAGGAAATGTGGGAGTATGCCAATGTATGTAAATATGGCATTATAGATAATTTTTTGTTAATTTATTTGTCACATTATTTGTGCTAACTGTTGATATTTTAATGTGTTGTGTTGCATAGCAAAAGTTCATTCTTCCCATAAGATCAAAGCCGTGGGTAATGCAGGGATTTTGTGGTGCATGGAAAAAATATAAGAGAGAAATAAAAAAAGAGCATTTCGTGAAGTACAACACAAAGAAAGAAATGATAAAGAACCGACCATTAGAGATTCCCGAGGTTCAATTTCGCAAACTAATTCGGTATTGGAGTCTTCCGGCCATCAAGGTAATATTGCCTTTTATTTCTTCCTATACCGTCAAGCATACTATCATTGATTCTTCATGTTTCTAAACTTAGGTGTTTTGGAAGAAATTTGATTCTTCATTGATTCTTTATATTTAGGCTATCTCTGCTAAGAATACTGAAAATAGGTTAAAACAAACATCTCCTCACCGAATGGGATCCACAAATTTTGGAATAGTTGTGTAAGCAGCTGGTAATATAACTTATTCTTTGTGATTTCTCTTTTATGTGTATTCATGGTGTAGTTGCCTAGTTAGTATGCTTCATGTAAACTTTTCTCTATATATTCTAGCGCAACTCTAAAGAGAACAGTGAAGAACCATCAAGGGCTTAAGTTTTCATAGCAACTCGCACAAGTAAAAAAGGAAAAGAAATTGATGCTAAAACACAAGCCACAATTGTGAGTTGTTTGTATTTTTATTTTGGATATGTACATTTTGAATTCTGATGTGATTTCTATCTAAATTGAGTTAATGTGACTTTGAACCTTATTGGTTGTTGCTTTTTGATAGACTGAACTTCAGAACCGCTTAGAAGCAGGAGAAAATGAAGAGGATGCATTTGTAGGAGTGTTAGGAAAGGACCAACCAGGTCGAGTTCGTTGTTATAGGGCTTCGATTACAAGAAGCTCTCTTAAAAAAGATGAGGAGATTCGCCACATAAAATTTGAATATAACACTAAGGTCTCATCATTAGAGAAGAAGATGGATGGTGTATGTGGTTTATTAAAGGTATTGGTGCACCAACTCAACCCTGGAATGAGCGATGAAGAGGTAACAACCTTAGTTCAAGCTGCCCAAGATTCTCCTTTGGATACCTCAAGTAGCAAAGCAAGAAATACTCCTCGCTCCTCCGAAGCAACTCACATTCCACACAAAGATGATGTAGGTAAAATTATAATATTTTTATTAATAAAAATGTTGGAATATAACCAAGTACTTCAATTTTGTTTGTTGTTGCTGAATTCGAACTTGGAAGGTTCTAATATGATTTTGAATAACTATGACTGGTGGAAAGAGTTAAGTTTCTTAGAACTTGGAAGGTTTGAACTAGTTGCCATTGTTGTATGTTTTACATCTTCTTTTTCACTTGTTTCACTTATTGGTTCCTTCTATCTGAAAATTATGAATGCACGATTCAAATTTCATAGTGTGTTATGAAGTTTTAGAGAGATATTAATGGTAATGGCTGATATCATCATACTGTGTAGGCGCATGATTCACATCTTTATTTTGTTAAAAGTAAGTAATATATGTTTCAGTTTTAGTTTGTTAGGTTTAGGCTTGGCTCAATAATAGAATATCAAACATTGGCTGAGGGAACATGAATGTTGTATCACGTTTTCATTGATGCTATAAATCAGATTTATTTATTGAACAATAAGTTGTTTGTTTGATATCAAATTTAAAGAAGATTTTGAGAATCCTTGTGCAGATTAGTGGATATATGTAGCAAAATTAAATCTGATTGTTAGAATGCTTTTTATGTTACAAAAATTAAGTTTGATGTCAAATCTAATTGTTAGAAAAATTAGTGGGCTGAAGTTTACTGCATCATCCATTTTTCATTTGTAGTTGTTCATTTGTGTTTTTTATTTTGCAGGGCACAGGTCAAAACAATTTAGCTTGCAATGATACATGAAGTTTTTATATCTTGGCATGAAGTACAAGAAGACTTTGATTAGGAATTCTAATTCATGTATTAGGAATTTCATGAGAAGTTATGACTTTCACTTTTGGTATTTTGAAGAAGATTTTGATTAGGAATTCATGAGTAGTTATGACTTTCACTTTTGGTATTTTGTTAGTGTATGTTGTTATGTGATCACACACTTATTTTGGTGACAATTTTATGAAAGTTGGATTACTTGATTATTGGTCATTGACTAAACTATAAAATTATCTATGAATTCATATAAGGTTTTATTTATGAAGATTAAAAAGGGAACTAGGTTACTGACCATCTTTTTTGCCACGCTTTAAAAACGTGGCCATATGGCCATATCTCTATCTATTGCCACGCTTAGAAAGCGTGGCTGTATCTAAGCTTTTTTGCCACGCTTTTCAAGCGTGGCCATACCTCCTCTACTACTACGCTTTCGCCATGCTTTACATGCGTGGCCGTACCTCCCCTTTTGCCACGCTTTAAAAGCGTGGCCGTATCTCCTCTTGTTGCCACGCTTTACAAGCATGGCCATATTTGCTCTTGTTGCCACGCTTTAAAAGCGTGGCCATATCTGGTCTACTGCCACACTTGAAAAGCGTGGCCAGATCTGCCCTATTGCCACGCTTTGACAGCGTGGCCATACCTCTACCTATCGCCACACTTTAAAAGCGTGGCCGTATTTTCCACCTACAGCCACGCTTTTACAAGTGGCAGTTTGTACAAAAGCGTGGCAATAGGCTGCAAAAAACGTGATGATAGAGCAACTGCCACCCTTTGATAGGTCACCCTTTCAAAAGCGTGGCGGTAGCTCAAAAAGCGTGGCGAAAAGTTATCGCCACGCTTTTTTCAGCTTTTCGCCATGCTTTAAAAGCGTGGCAATAGACGTGTTTTCTTGTAGTGACATGTACGTGTTCCTCCATACACCCTCATCCACGCTTAAGCGCACCTGGTACTGCTGCATCCCTCTATTCCTTCGCCCATCCACACGCACGTGTACTGGACGCGTACGCGTGGATTCAAAACTCCTTAATCCCATCCACGTGAGAACCCTAACACTCGCGTGCTTCACCCATTCTCTCTCTCTCTAACATTCCCTCTTCGTTTCTCCGATAACCACCATAACCGCCACTGTCTGGCGACTCCATCCCGCCACTGGCCGCCCACTTCTCTCCCCTTTTTGCCTTTGCAATTTCTCCTCCCTTCCCCTTCTCACCTCTGTCTCTCTTGCCCTCTCTCACTACTCTCCGCCAGCGCCGCCGCAGCCACTCACTGTCGCCGGCAAACCACCCCTAGCCACAAACACCCTCGCTCTCCTCTCCTCCCTTTTTCCCTCTCTCTCCTCGTGGCTTCACCACTTTTCCGCCCAGAATCCAAGCCTCTGCCCCTGCCCTGTTTCGGCGACCCCTGAGTTGCCCTGCTGCACCACTACTGCCACCACTGCTAGCAGCACCACACTGCAGCACCCGCACCCCTCTTCCCTTCCCTTCATCTTCCATTCTCTCAGCTCTATTTCTCTTCTGCTCTATTTTCAGGTTCCATACTGCCTGCTGCTCTGTTTTTCTTTCTTTCATTAATTTTGTTTATTAATGACTAGATTAGATTAGTTAGTTGATTATTCTATTTGTTAGGTTAGATAGAAATGCATGCTGTTAGGTAGTTAGGATGTGGTTAGAGGATTCTAGGTCTGATAAGTGCTCCGTTCTTGTTTACTTTTCGAATAGTGCATGCTTTGCTGAATGATGGTTGCTGTGGTGATTTCTGTTTTACATGCTATTACCTACTGCTGCTTTGCTGAGATTCAATTGTATGATTGTGTTTGATACTGTCTGAACATATGTAATCCATGCTATTACCATGCTTGTTGTAATTCTTGGATTCATATGTGATTTTTGCTGCTATTTGCTATCCGGGAACGTCCAATTTACTGTCGGAATGCTACCCAAATTTCTGGAAATTGTTTTGTCCTTAAACTTGCTACCTAAAATTGAACTTGAAATCTTGAAATTGAGATTTTCTTGACCTCACCAAGTTCAATTCTTAGGCTACTCGGTTGGCACTTCCGTGTTTATTTTGATTCCCATTGATACGTATTGAAAGGGTTGGTCCAAGGAACTCTTTGTCGGATTTCAATGACAAATAGTATCTTGCCTAACCCTATTTCTTCAATTTGAACCTTTTTGTGTTTTCACTTTTCAAGTCAAGTCAATTGCCTTTTGACTCATGCTAAACTTATTATTTGACTTTAACTTGTGATTTTCTCCAATAAGGTTCATTCATTTGCATTAATTGGTGGATTTCACTAGTGTGACCCTGTTGATTCAAAACTATTCCCAACTTGTTTTTCGTTACACATAGTGCATATTTCAATCTTTCCACACCAATTGTTACAATTTTAGTGACCAGGGCATTGTTAATGACTTGATTTTCCAATATATACTTTGATGAAATTTCATATTTCATCATCAATGACTGTATCTTCCTCATGAATGTGAGTATGCTTCTTTTCCATACTTTGTGCACTTCTTTTGATTGAGCCAATAACCGTCATACCACTAATCTTTGAATCGGTTCTCTAACCTGTAACTCAATTAACCAATTAACTTTTCCTTTTGCTTTCAAACTAACCCTTTAACCATTCTTCTGGGTATGACATTTCTTAGGCTTAATAAACAAGCATTGTGCAAATATGTCTTGAACTCTTGGTTGGTAGGTTTGTCTGAATTCTGTATTTTGTCTGCTTGCATTCCAAGTTTTCATTTTTTTTACTCACTTCATGAATATGGCAATCCTCTTGCCTTTTGTTTATGTTCAATGCCTTGCTTTGTTTTCCTCTATGTGTCTTAATTGTTTATATCCTGTATATCTCATTTTCAGGATGGCCAACAGAGGAAAATCTAAAGCTACTTCAAGAAAGAGAAAGAAAACTCAACCATTCACTCTTTCTCCTTACCACAACTATGCTAAGAACCCTCTTAATGAGGAGGACAAAGCTAACCAGCAGCTGCCCGCCTATAGATGCACATAGGTTCCCTAACCTATACTGCGAGCTCCGCTTCCCGACATACCGAAAGAAGAATCTGAATATAGAAAAGAAACTGGCCATCCCAACTGACTTAAGGCGAGCCATTCAGACACGTATTCAGGGGATGGGACTAGGATTTTTTGATAGGGAGCTAGGCAGGGTGAACTCATCCTAGGTGAAGGAATTTTACTGTAACTTCTTCAGACACACCCTTGAGTTAGTCCACCTGCGATGTGGTCAGATATTGGTTACGTAGGCAGCTATTAAGGATAGACTCAGTTGTCTGCCTAGGACCGGTGGCACAGATGCCATTGAGCAGGTAGAGGTGGTGATACATTGTATGACCTTTGATTATGATGCTCTGAGGGATGTTATTGCCACCCCGGATGCCCCATGGGTGATGGATGCTGACAACAAGAAGCCCAAAGAGATGCTGTTTACTTATCTTTCGAGTGAGGCCAGGACGTGGCAGCAGATCTTTGCCCATTACATCATGCCTACCACCCAATTTACCGAGATCCTGATGGACATGCTCGTCCTGATCGGATGTGTTATGGAGGGAAAAGAGGTATATTTCCCCCGACTGATCAGGAGATATATGTGGTGAGCACATGTCCGTGGCCTACTTCTATTTCCCACTTTGGTCACCGAGATGATTCAGCTGACTAGTGTCCCATGGGAGGTAGATGATGAGACACCACCCCCCGACCACGGAAGGGAAGAAGTGATTCCATGGGGGACTTAGGTGAACGAGAAGCCTCCATCCCGGTGCCGGTCTAGAGCCAGAGCAATAGCAGCCGGACCCTCTTCTTCATCAGCACCAACAGCATCCATTGCACCACTACCAGCACCCCAGCTGACATATTTCTTGGTAAAGCATCTGATCCGCTTCATGGAGCGCAGTGAGCACCGCATTATGCAATGCTTAGACAGAGTGGATCAGATGTTTGTGGCGCTGGATGTTGAGTTTCCCTCTCCTCCTGACTCTTCCGCATCCGAGGAGGAGGAGCACGAGGAGGAGCCAGCTCAGATAGAGTCACCTTTACAGACACAGGCCGTTCTAGAGGCTCAGCAGCCCCCTGAGGAGCCACAACCTCAGTCCCAGCAGACAGATGCGACTGTTGACCCCCACTCTGAACCTGAGCAGTAGCATCGAGGACGATGCTCCATTTTAAGTATGGGGAGGTCACCGTCGTCGACGTCAGTGGATAGTAATTTTGGGTGAACATCTCTGGACATTTATCTCCTAGTTTATGTTATTTTGCTTTATCTTGCATTTTTTTAGGATTATTGTATATACTAGTATTGTCGATACTTATACTCTAGTTGTTACATTTTGCACCTTAGATTGGATACATTTTATATTTTTAGTAGATTTTCTTTACATAGTTGTTTTTTATTGTCTTAGCTTTTTCGTTGTGATTAGAAAAATATTTTCGATTATTGAAACCTAGTTAACCCTTTTTGTTTATGAATTTTGTTTTGATTGAAAAAGGGATAAACTAAGGAATTTTTTTTAAATTCTCAATCACAACATTGCATCAATAAGCTTAGTCAAAATAATCAAATTTTCCAAGAAATTCATTTATAATAGGGCACCACCCCAATTGATTGAAATTTTATTTTTAGAACTTGCTTGAATTATACACTTTGTGGATCATGTTTTGAGCTAAGAACACAATCTTGTGAGATTTGAGCCTAATGGTGTGGTTACATCTTATAACCACTTATTTTCCTTCTTGTGTGTAATTATTCTCTTTCTATGATTGTGATCCTTGATTTGCTTAAATCTATATGTCCATCATCCCTTGCATACATGCACTTATATGATTGGGGCCATTGTTTTATTAGCTCACTTACCCAAATAGCTTACCTTTTACTCTCCATTTTTAGCCAATTTTGAGCCTATGCTTAACCCAATTGTTCTTTATCTTAACACATTACAAGCCTAAAGCGAAAAACAATAAAAGTCCCTTGTTTGGATCTTTGATTAGCTTAGGCTAGTGAGAGTGTTTATTATTCAAGTTTGGGAAAATTGGGAACATTGGTTAGGATGAAAGGGTATTTTTATATCTCTATATTTGAGAATTGGGTGCATGCTCATGTATAGACTAAATATATTAACCTTATGCATTGATGTTCTTGTGAATAGTTCCAAAAAAAACAAACAAACAATAAATAAGGGGACAAAATGCCCCAAAGTAAAGTTCAATAAAATCAATGCATAAGTGTTGTAAAATGAAGAGAAAATGCATGAGCATGTGAAAAGTGAAGAATGGGATAGTTAGGTTAGCATTTAATTGTATAGGTTATTATATAGGTTAGGTGGGAAGTCCAAGTTAATCAAAGATTCAAATTTTAGTCCACTTAACCATATATGACCCTACCTTGACCTTAACCCCATTACAACCTTGTGGAAAGTCCTCATAATGATTGTATGCATGCATTGAATGATTGTTAGATGAAGAACAAATCTTGGAAAGCATGATTAGGGGAGAATTGAGTGAATCAACCCCTAAACACTTGAGTGGTTAGAGCGGATACACATCCGGTGAGGGTTTGATCGCTCAATTACATGGTTTTATTATGATCATTCTTCTTCATGCAAGTTTGTAAATCTTTTCTTTTTTTAATTCAATGCAATTGTGGGTTTGGTTTGGTTCGAATTGATTCCTATTGCTCTAGCCCTTATGCCTAGAAGTTGAGTTATTTTGACCAAGTGGTTGCATTCATATAGATAGTTACATTTAGATAGGTTACAATTAGGTAGTTTACATTGAATAAATATTGATACCCTTTTGCCTCTTTCTTGATTTTTAGCATGAGGACATGCTTAGTTTAAGTGTGGGGAGGTTTGATAAACCCCAATTTTGTAGTTTATCTTGTGCTTATTTTAGGGGATTTTATCACCTTTTCCCACATTTATTCAATGAAATAGCATGGTTTTGTAATTCTCCCTTAATTTGTGCTTAAGTGTAAAAACATTCTTTTTAGGCCCTTAAATTGGTGAGTTTAATTCACTTTAATTCCATTCGATGCCTTGATGTGTTTGTTGAGTGATTTCAGGTTCATAAGGCAAGTATTGGATGGAAGAAATAAAGAGAAAAGCATGTAAGTGGAGAATTCATAAAGAAATAAGCAAAATGGAGAATTGAGGGCCACGCGCACGCGTAATGCATGCGTACGCGTGCATTGAGGATTCGCAAGCCACACGCATGCGTCAAGCACGCGTATGCGTGAGTAGAGGTTTTGCCATCGACGCGCACGCGTCAAGCACGCGCATGCGTGACGCTCGGCATGTGACCCACTTAAAGTGAAATCGCTGGAGGCGATTTCTGAGCTGCCCAGGCCCAATTCCAACTCGTTTCTGAGGGTATTTCATGCAGAATTCAAGCTAGAGCAAGGGGGGAGCACTTAGTTAGTCATGATGAGCCTTTAGTTAGTTTTCTAAAGAGAGAAGCTCCCTCTTCTCTCTAGAATTAGGTTAGGATTAGGTTAATTTCTCTTAAATCTAGGTTTGATTACTTGATTTCATCTTGTTTCCTTTATAATTTCTTGCTTCTACACCTTTATTTTCTTAGTTTGTGATGTTGATTTTACTTTTATGCCTCTTTTATGTTCATGCACTCATGTTGGATTTGGATCTCTTTTAATGAAATTTGATGTTGATGTTCTTTTCTTGTTGAATTGAGTTGTGAATTTCACTTTCCTTGCAATTGGTAGTTAGTAGATTTATATTTCTTGTACTTTTACTATGCTTTACTTTTATTGCACACTAGGTGTTTGATAGAATGTTTCCTCTAATTTTTGAGTAGTTCTCTTTACCCTTGACCTAGGCTAAGGGAATTGTGTGACCTTGAGTTATTGGATCTTAATGAATTGGTGATTTGAGAACCCTTGGTGATCAATTTGATAACCATTGACTCTAGCCTACTACTAAGTCAATTAGTAGCTAGGCTAGGACTTATGGATTGATGTTGATCAAGTCATTTGACGTACTTCAAGCCTAGGAGTAGATATCATGTACTTAAGGCTTTTGTAAGTAGACTTAATGAGATTGGCTCCTCATAATTGTCAATACATAGTTTGTAGACAAGAATGGTGATCTCAATTTCCCATGTCTTAGCCAAGAGTTCCTTTCCTTTCTTTATTAGTTAATTGTCATTCAGTTCCTTGCTTTTATATTTTCTTGCAAATATAAAATCAAACCCCCTTGCGTCTTCATAGCCAATAACTAAACACTTCATTGCAATTCCTTGTGAGACGACCCAGAGTTTAAATACTTCGGTTAATTCTTATTTGGGGTTTGTTACTTGTGACAACCAAAACTTAATTTGATGCGGGAGTTGTTTGTTGGTTTGGAGCTATGCCTACAACGAAATTCTTCCTTCTATAAGAGAAATTCCTAACCAACGTGATTCTCGGGCATCACTAGTATGATGGTAATGACCACGGGATCATCATTCCCCGGGATGATACCCGCGGCGTCTTCTTAAGTGAAGGTGATGGTGGGGTGATGGGTGAAAATTAGATTTCCACACAAACTCACCAGCAAGTGTATCGGGTCACATCAACTAGTAATAACTCACAAGAGTGAGGTCGATCCCACAGGGATTGATGGATCAAGCAACTTTAGTGAGTGATTAGTTTGGTCAAGCACATAGTTGTAAATTGAATGAAATTAAACTAACAGAGAGTGAGTTGCAGGGAATTGTAAATTGCAGAAGGTAAATTGGCAGAATCTTAAAGAGCAAGAAATGTAAATTGTAGCAAATGTAAAGAGAATTGGGTGCAGGGAAATTAAATAAAAGCAGTAAAGCAGAACTCAGAACAATTACATAAGATATAAATTACATGAAAAGTAAATTCAGATCATAGCATACTCAAATGTAAAGTTGCAGAAAGTAAATGTGCAAAAGTGAATTTGAAATAAAACTGAATTCAATATTGGAATGTAACAATTTGCAGAAAGATAAAAGTGTATCAAACTATGCTAAGCTCTCCGGAGTCTCTAATCCTCCAAGAGAGATCTGGAGTCTCTAATCCTCCAGCCTGAGCCTCTATTATAATCCTACTCCTACTGTGCGCTCCTCCCTCTTCTAATAGAACTAAAACCTTTTTATAGGCATTCCTAAATTACAAATGAAATTCAAATTGAAAACAAATTACAATTAAATGAAAAATTCCTATTCTAGATGATCCTTGTGCCTTTGAGTGATGTCAATTTGGGCTCTGCTTTCTTTTGTGTGTTGATGGGCTTGGAATCAGATCAAATGAATCAAAATTCTGCTCCCAGGAGAACGTAGAGTTCAATTGGACAACAGAGCGTTTGGTTACCGACGCTGACGCGTCCTTGGTGCATGCGCGTCCCTGGCATTCCTCATCATCGGCGCGAGTGCATACTGTGCGCGAGCGCGTCCTTGAGCAGCGTTCATTAACTGAACGCTCCGTTCGCGCTATGAACGCTATGTACGCGTGCGCGCCTTGTGCGCTTGCGCGTGTATAACAACATATCAATTTTTCCTTCCAGCGTCTTGTACGCGTCTGCGTCCATCACCACTTTTATTCCATCGGTGCAAACGTGGTAGGTGCGCCCGCGCGTCGATTTCCTTCTTCAAGTTCGAATTCTGAAAGTATCGCAGACGCTCACTCAGACTGAACGTAGCGTTCGTTGTTGGTGAACTTTGATCCTCAATCCGTACGTGCGCGTGGATCTCCAACATGTTATTCCGCGCTTAAGCGCCTAGTGCGCGTGCGCATCACGGATGAACGTGCCAAGAGTGACCTCTCTTTTTAACTCATGTGCCACGCTTTTAAAAGCGTGGCCTAAGGCTCCAAACGTGCTCAAACTTTAGAAGTATGTCCAGAATTCTTCCTTTGAGCTTATTTTGTACTTTCTGCTTCTTTTCCTTCATCTTTTCACCTATCATCAACCAAACAGATACATCAAAGCCTTGGCATAATCATCAAATCTTTCATCATTCATATTATTAACAAAATCTTGCAAGAAATCTAATGAAAATGCATAAAATTACCAATGTTTGATTGAATAAAGACAAGCATGAAATTATCACTCAAACACTTACTTATTGCCTAAAAATGCATGAAAACCAAAAAAAAATTAATGAAAAAGGCTTGTGAAACTAGCCTAAGATGACTTGTCATCACAACACCAAACTTAAATCTTGATTGTCCCCAAGCAAGCAGTAAAGCATAAGGAAAATTAATGGCAGCAGAGAAGTGTATAAGCCCTTTATTGGAAGACATTGAATACTGATTAATGGGGTTTTCATGCATGGTATCTTATAGACTTTTATTCTGTGACTGAGACATCAACATTCCTTTGAATCCTTACTTGAATTACACAAAAAAATGAGACATGTTATTGCTTGGTCCTTAGTTTTTCTTGTTCTCTTTCTTGGCTGAGATTTCTTGTTTGCTGAGGCTTAATGCTATATGGTGAGGCAGCTTTTTAGAGTAAGCTTTCAGCCAGCATTCCTGCCCCGGTTGATTCAAGATGCAAGGTGTTGAAACACCCCTATGGGCTTACTTGCTCAAGCCTCTCCTTAGCACACACACATCATAGGCATTTAGCTTGTTTTGTCCTTTGGAAATTGATGTCCAGCACCTCTTTGGGTCACTAAATGCTTTGTCTCAAAGTAGCTCTTGATGGTGGACTTTTGTTTGGCAATCCCGAGTTAGTTAACCCAAGTTGCCAGGTGATGAAGTACCCCTTAGAACCTAGTTATCCAAGCTTATCTTTATACAAGAACATCACAGGTATTTATCCAAATTTCCAGCCATTGGTGCCCAGCCTTGTTTCTTTCTTTTGCTTTTTCTTTCTTTTATTTTGGACCTTTTTTCTTTTGTCAAGTCTCATGAAATGTTACTCAAGTTCATATCACAAAATCATGCCAACATTCAGTCTTATTTATAAATCAACTAATGAACCAACACATACCACCACATAACCTCATTCTGTCTCATATCATACCAGACTTTTACTCTTTCTCTGTTTCACAGTAATTTTTCTTTTATTCAAGCATGAGGAACAAATGATATAATTCAAGTAAGATGAAAATAAATCAAGCACTTAGACTCGCAAGCCATAACAACATGAAAACAAACAGACAATAAATAAATCTAATAGAACACTAATCAACAGGGGACATTTGTACTTTCAATCAGCATATTTGAGCTAAAGTTAGTTAGAGAACAACACAACCTCTTGGAGTCCATTTGTTTTGTCTGTGTTATCATCATTGTTGGGTTCCATGTCCTTCCTTTGTCGATGATGATGTATCTTTTCCTCGAAGAGATTGAATGACTTCCTACAAAAGATATTGAAAGTTGCTTCTTCCCAAGCACTTGAGAAACAGTTAGCATGCATGTATGCTTGTAATTCTCTGAACTCAAGTTAGTGTGGAAACACCAAACTTAGTTCCTTACC